>NC_069384.1:93809000-94409000 GCF_027475565.1 Acinonyx jubatus
ACTTCCAGATTAGTCAAGATGAAGATGGATCTGAATCTGAAGACTAGATAAGGCAGCCTCTTACAGGGTTTTGCTCACTAATAAAACAAATGAAGCATGCAAAGGAAAGAAACATCTAGAAATGGACTTTTAGTTTATTGGTGAATAAAAAACACTGTACCCTGTGTGTTAAGCTTCAGCCTCTTCTGTTTTATGTGTATGTTGTTTACATGATTCTGGCCTTTCCTTTGATAGTTTTTGTAAGCAGTATTTAAAGATTACTTATTTTGAGAGAGTGTGGATGGGGTGAGGGGCAGAGAGGAGACAGAATCCCACGCAGGCTCAGCACAGAGCCCAGTGAAGGGCTCAATCTAATCAGCTGAGTGCCCCTGGTGCTCCTGAGCAGTATTTAAATTGCGTATAGCTGGTAGAATTTTTTTTTGTTTTTCAGGATTTCTGAAGTTTTACTCCTTTTATGGGTGTCCTCAAGGTATGTAGTGATGCATAGGAAATAAGAGCAGTATTGTGTATGATTATATAGTGAAATATTTTAAATTGTCTTGACAGTCTTAAACATTTTTGTACATTCTGAAAATGGCAATTCTGAGTGCCTAGAATAGTTCTTGCACGTAAGTGCTCACAACTGAAGCACTTGTGCCCTCTGCTTCAGAGGATGCAGACTCCTAATTCACATAAAAACTATGCGTGAGCAGGGCATGGCTCTAAACCGATGTTTAATTGCCTGTTTGACATCTCAAACCAGATGCCTTGTAAGCACTAGAATCAAAACCTTCCAAGTCAGAACCATTGATCTCTTACCCACTAAATCTGCTTTTGTGTTCTTTGTCTGAATAATTTACTTAGCCAGTTAGAATCTTGTCCCCTCTTTGACACCTCCTTACTGGTAATTCTAAAAGTGGTTGTCTATTGATTAGTTCTCAGTGGATGGACCCTTTCCCCCGAATAGTCTTTGAGCAAAGCAGAATGGTTTGGTAAAATTGAGATTGCAGGAGAAAAGAATACTGGGATGGGGTACTAGAGCCATACCAATTTTCTTGTTTTCCAGTGGTCCTAAGTAATGCGTCTTTTTCCTTTTCTAACCTGAAGGTGGTAACTCAGGTACTTGGAACACAGGCCCTGATACCAGTGGAATCATGTTGCAAAAATAGCATCTTGACTATAACAACCTGATGTACACATTTACTTAATTGGTTTGGGAATGTTTGGAATAATTAATGTTAATTCTTTTGGGACGCCTGGGTGGCTTAGTCAAGTGTCCGACTCTGGCTCAGGTCATGATCTTATGGTTCATGAGTTCAAGCCCCAATATCGGGCTCTCTGCTGTCAGCATGGGGCTTGCTTGGGATCCTCTGTCCCCCTCTTTCTCTCTGCCCCTCCACTGTTCTCTCAGACATTTAAAAAAGGGCTACTGGGTGGCTCAGTCAATTGAGCATCTGACTTGGGCCTGGGTCGTGATCTCACTGTACCTGGTGAGATCTCACTGTTCTATATCAAGTTTGCTGTCAGCGTAGAGCCTGCTTTGGATGCCGTCCCCGTCTCTCTCAGCCCCTCCCCTGCTCTTGCTCTCAAAATAAACCGAAAATATTTTTAAATGTTAATTCTCTTGATTTTTAAGAACTTGAAGTGGTCCCTAATATTATTAACCTACTACCCTAGTACAACACCTCCTTTGTTTTGTTCTTTTCCTGCCAATAGTAATAACCTCTTAACTGCCTTGTTTGAATTGTTCATGTTTTCTACCAATAGTTACCAAGATCCTACTGTGCTTCCTTTGTTGAGCATTGTGGATACAAGGGAGTAAAAACAGCCTACTCTAGTATGGTGAGGGAAACTGACCAGATAATCCCATAAAAACTTGAGTACAACAAAGGAGAGGCGTTTATAAAAGGGATTTGATCTAGTCAAAGAAGGTAACAGGAAGTATTTGAGCTAACCTAGAACAGACATGGTATTAGCTGGGTAAAGGAGAATGGGTGTTTCAGGCAGAACAGCATAGGTAAAATTCTCAGGACATTGAGAATCTAGTATAGAGTTAGTATAGAGTCTACCTGGAATAGAGTGATTATGAGAAGAATTTGGAAAGGTAGGTGGAAACCAGCCCCATGCAGGACAGAAATCCATGTTTTCTTTTATCCTGAGAGCAATGGGAAGCTACTGAATTTTAAACTAATGTGATACAATGCGATCCACATTTTGAAAAAGATCTTTGTGTTGTGGAGAGTGGTTTTCAGAGGCGGCACCTCATTCTCTCCACCACGCATTCAGCTCAGGTCACAGAGAGTTCCTTACTGTTCCTGAATATACCAGAGGCACCCCTGCCTCAGGGCTTACTCTGCTCGCCCCTGTGCCTGCCTGGATGCTTCTCCCCTAGATGTCTAGTTGGTCTTTACTCTGAGCTCTTCTCAGTAAAGCCTTTCCTGACCCTAGTTACAAGTGCAACACTCCCGTAATTCCCTATCTCCCTTCTTTTTCTCCTATTTACCATGTACCATAGGCATTTTACTTTACTCTCTGTCTTCCTCCACTGGTGTATAAGCTTTCCAAAGACAAGTGTTTGTTTCTCTTTCTGATACTGCAATATGCAGCTGGCTCTCAAAAAACTTGTTTTTCAAAATAATAAAATTTATATTGATACGTCCAATTCAAATTTACCATGACAGTTTTTACGTCATCTATTGTATAGTCCTATTTCCTTTCTCTATGCTGAAAATTTCAGCGACACCAACACAAGTATTTATTTGCTTTACCTCACAATACATATGTAATAGTCACCAAAAGCAAAGCCAATATTACTACCCTTAATATACTTTGCAATTTAAGATTGTTTTGGAGTTCTTTTTGTCCTTATTGTATATCCCACTAGGAATGAACAAAGTCCTGTGTTTTAAAGTCACTAGAAATGATTCATCTCTCTGTGGTTTGGGCACAAACTCGACATACAGGTTCATTTGTTTCATTTTACTTTTGATTTTAAAAAGTTCACTTAAAATCTTTTTCTATTTTATAATTGTGTAAAATGTTTACAGGTTCCAAAGTCCCAAACAAAGTATATTTAAAGAAGACTAGGGACGCCTGGTTGGCTCAGTGTAGAACTCTTGATTTTGGCTCAGGTCATGATCTCATGGTTGTTGAGTTCAAGCCCTGTATTGGGCTCTGTGCTGACCATGCAGAGCCTGCTTGGGATCCTCTCCCCTGCCCCCCTCTGTGCCCCTCCTCTGCTCACATACTCTCTCTCAAAATAACATATATATATATAGTTTATTCAACCAGTTGTTTACTGATAGACATTTGAATTGTTTCCAAACTTTTGCTACTATAATTAGTGCTGCAGTGAAAAGCCTCCATCACACGCCTTTTCTTATTTTTGCCATTAAATCTTTGGAGTGGATCCCAAGAAGTGACACTCTTAGGTCAAAAGATAAATGAATGTGTAATTTCAATATATATTGCCAAATTTCCCCCCATGCGGTTTGTACCATTTTATACCCCCTGCTCACACACACTATCCTCTCTACCAGGAGTGTATGAAATGCCCATTTTCCCATGGACTTAGCAACAGATTATGTTGTCCATTTGGTTTTTTTGGTCTATCTGATAAGTGAGACATTGTTTTCAGGATAGTTTAAATTTTCATTTATCTTATGAGTGAGGATAAATGCCACTTAATAAGTTAATAAAGGACCATCGCCTGTTTGTTATCTCTAGGGCATACATAGGATTCTTGGTCTTTGTATTTTTTATTTTTAGGCACTCCCTGTATATTAAGGCTATTAAACTCTTGTCTGTGATGTATGTTGCACAGTTTCTTTTCAGTTTGTCATTTGTTTTTTCCCCATACTTATGGTGTTTGCTTTTGTCTTGTTGCTTTAGAGGCATTATTTTTATTTTTATGTAATTAAATCTATTAATCTTTTACTGATTATTACTTCAGGATTTTGAGCCATGGTTGGAAAAGTTTTCCCATTTTTAAGTTGCAGAAGAATTCATGTTTTCTTCTAATGCTGGTATGGTTTCATTTTTAAACTTTAAGTCTATGTTCTATTTTGAATTTATCCTGGTTTACAATTTGAGAAGTAAATCCAATGTAACCTTTCTTTTTCATATGTGGCTACCCACTTACACGGTTACCCCTGATTACAAAGTACTCAGGAAGTCTGGATTAGCATTGATTTTCCTACTTGTCTGGAAATCCTTCCCGTGGTGCTGCTGAGGTGGTTGCAACTGTCTACATTTGCAGCCTTAGTGTGTTTGGATGATATAAATGCCAGAAGGGCCACTTATAAATACAGTGGTGCCATTTGTAAAGGGCTTTCTCTTCCTCTTTTTTGATCCATCACCAGCCCTGTGTGGCAGAATATTGTCTTCCCCATTTTGCATATGAGGAAACCGAGTCTCGGATGAACTGGCTGCCCCAGGATCTCCCTGTGCCATCCACCTCTCAGTCCTGACCCAGTGCTTCACCTGCCCTGGGGCGGGGCCACTTCCTCCCTGCACAAGGCCATGGTCAGGCATGGGGCGGAGGAGGAGCACTGATCTGGGGGTTGAGAGCTCGGCCTTGCTGACTACTGGCTATGCAACCTCAGACAGCCCCTCTTTGCCACCTGAGTCTCCGCACCTGTGTGTAAAGAAGTGGTTGTAAATAGGCCGGCATTTCTCGGTTTAGGAACCCCGCCTCCTTTTGATGAACACAGACCCGTCGTGTTGCTTTGCTCAGGTCTGATTGCCCTCCCCATGATATGGCTGATGCCTATAAATATCCACACCAACCAAGGTTTTTTGGTATTTTTTTTTAAGTTTATTTATTTATTTTGAGAGAGAGAAAGAGCGAGTGCGTGAGTGTGTGTACACACAAGCAGAGGAGGGAGGGGCAGAGAGAGAGAGAGAGGGAGAGAATCTTAAGCAGGCTCCACACTCAGCACGGAGACCAACACCGGGCTTGTTCCCACGACCCTGGGACCATGGACAGATATCACTTTTTTTTTTTAATATTTTTTTTTAATTTTTTTTTTAACGTTTATTTATTTTTGAGACAGAGAGAGACAAAGCATGAACCGGGAAGGGTCAGGGAGAGGGAGACACAGAATCTGAAACAGGCTCCAGGCTCCGAGCTGTCAGCACAGAGCCCAACGCGGGGCTCTAACTCACGGACCGCGAGATCATGACCTGAGCGAAGTCGGCCGCCCAACAGGCTGAGCCAGCCAGGCGCCGCATGGACGGATATCAAGAGTTGGTTACTCAACCCGCTGAGCCACCCAGGCGCCCCAGTTTTTTGGTATGTCTATTCCAAAACACAACAAAGTAAGGTTCTTTAAATTTCCTAAATATAAACTTACAATATTAAATAAGGTTTTTAAGACATGCATGCTCCTTGAAAGTAGCATATGTCCCCTCCCCCACAAGATGTGGTACTCTCTAAAGTTTTTCCCTGTCCTAGATTTTTGTGTGATTCAAAAAAACCAGACCTGGGAATCAGGATCTACTATCTCAATTATGATTGACTGGATATGTTTTTCCCCCAAGGGAGGGATCCATTAACATGCAAATGTTCTTTCCCTCTTCTCCCTGAGGCAGAATGGTGAATTCCACAGATCCTAGGCATGTCACAAATGTGTGGTCATTGATTGCTATTTTGCCAGGCTCTGTCCTGAAAGCTTATGGGTGACTTAGATGTGCTTTCTGTACCCAAAGAGCCTCAGTTTTAAGGGGGGCAGCAAACATAGGAACACACAATTTAGGTAAGTGTGGTCAGTGCCATGATAGAGACATAACAAGGTGCTTTGGAAGCACCTATACCCTGCAGAGTGGGAAAGGTAATCCAGAAACGCCTTCTGGAGGAGGCCGCTGACCTTGAGCTGTCTTTAAGGAAGGATGGAAGTTAATGGGACAAAGAAGGAGAAAGGGATTCTAGGCACCAGTGGCCTTCTCTTTTAGAATCTTTACACACTATATCTCATTTAATCTCTGTAGCTATCCTGCAAATTGCTATTATTTCCCTTTCACAAATCAGAAAATCAAGGACTGAGAGTGCTAAACAGACTACCTACGGTCACACAGCTAATAAGTTCCAAACTGGAACTTAAACCCAGGCCCATTTGATTTCAATGCTCATGCTCTGTAAATGGCTCAGTGTCAAAAGGTTTCTAAACTTCTCTCGGCCAGGCAATCCTTTCTCAGAGTGATGCACATTCGACTGGCTCCATTCAGCCTCTTGGGAGAATCAAGCATTTTTTTTTTTCCTGCCTGAGACCCACCAATTAGCCTGATAAAGGTTGTCTGGCACATACCTTTGTCGTAATAAAATCAATCATGGGGGCGGGCCCACTGCTTGGAAGGCACGGGATTGGAAGATTCCTTATTTCATCACCCTTATTCTTTTCATGCAGGCATGAAACAAGCTTTTACAATGGGACTTCTCTCCCTTTTCTCTCCCTTTCCAGTTGTGGTCCCCAAAACTGAGAACAAAACTAAAAATATGCCCATTTTCCAAAGCGAGGTGTTTACAGTCTCTGCAGAGCTTACAAAAGAGATGCCCGGTTCCAGTTGTGTAAGCCTCAGTTCACTACCTGATTGCAGGACATGAGAAACTGAAGACTCCAGGATGCTTGACTCATCCTTGAGAAATGAAGGCCTAAAGCAACGGCCGGAGCCGCTTACCTCCAACAGCAGAGTGATGAGAGGTGTGTTTTCACAAATGCAGGGTTATATAAGCAAGCATTTCCCCTGGACAGATACGGTCCGTGGGGAAAGACCCGGCCTGGCCCAAGTTTTTTTCCACCTTAGAGAACTACTTGGAAGAGAGATGGGACCTCAAAGGAAAAGAATCTATGTAGAATGGGCCGCCAAATACTCAGGGGCTGCAGGTAGTAAGTGCAAAGTCTAGGAAAACGCATTGCGTAGGTCACAACTGTTGCAACTAAAGATTCTCACTGATAAATCTTTGAGAAATTCAGAAGTGTATCCTTCAAGAGAAAGAAAAAGGCTTAAACTTTCTTCTTGTCCAGATAGCCACACCACCAAACCATAGCTCTTAAGTCGGAATTTCTCTGCTCCTTCCTTTTTGTCTGCAGCCCCCCTGCATTTTCAGGACAACCCTGGAGGAGCCAGAGGCAGCTACTAAAGTTGGGGGAGGGGCACACTTGGAGCCCCCTGGCACGTAAACTCATCCCACAACCTTTTCTCTTTTCTCAAGCTGCAACACAGGCGTCCTGACACTTTGACAGAATTTTCGGGTTACTTTTTTCCTTCCTCACTAGACTGTGACTACTCTGAGGTCAAATTGATCTCTGTGTGCATTTCTGGGTGAACTCATCTAATAGCAAAAGAATCCCAAGTCAATTAATTAACATGACTTCTTATTCATGAATGTGGAAGGATCAACCAAGTATCCCCCCAAATGAATAAAACAAATAACATCACAGAAAACCAGAGGGGATGAGTACTTCGAAACAACTGACCCAGAAATGGAAATACAAGGAACACAAGAAAGTTTTCCTCCGCCTAAGGAAACTTGAATCCCCACATTGAAAGGGTCAACTGTAAGCCAGGCAGGATGCTCATGTGGAAAAGCTCATACTTAGACACATCCTGAAGAAATTTCAGAACTCCAAAGGATATAGAGAAAATCCTAAAAGCTTCCAGAGGGAAAAAAAACAGTTCACCTACAAAGAAATTAAGTTGAATGGGACCTACCCAGGGTTTCAGTAAGTTTAGCAGTAGGAATATCTGGTTTTAATCTTAAACTGTATCCTTCATCAGCCCTGAGAGTCCTTTGCTATTCCTGGGTTTCATGTAATGACAGGACTAGACCAGATGATTTCTGGGGTCTTTTTTGGCTCGAATCTGCCTCCAATTCTTGTCCCTAAACTGCAAAGCTGATCTTGCCAATAAACCCCACAAAGCCACTTCACTCCATAATTCTACAATATGCACCACTGACTTTTTTTTTTTTTTTTTTTTTTTACTGGCTTATGCTTTAAACGAGCACGTGTAGGGGAGCCGGGGTGGCTCAGTCAGTTAAGCAACTGACTTCGGCTCAGGTGGTGATCTCACAGTTCGTGGGTTCTAGCCCCATGTCAGGCTGTGTGCTGATGGTTGGAGCCTGCCCCACTTTCTGTGTCTCCCTGTCTCCCTGCCCCTCTCACACTCACACGCCGTCTCTCAAAATAAATAAATGTTTAAAAATAAAAAATAAATAAAATAAAATAAGTTCTTACTGAAAAGCGTATACAGTGAAAAGTATATCTTCTCCCTGACCTCTCCCAACCAGTTTCTTCTCTCAGATGCAATAACTATTACCAGTATTTATCTGGAGCTTATTTTATTTTATTTTATTTTAATTTTTTTTAATGTTTATTTCTGAGAGAGAGAGAGAGAGAGACAGAGCATGAGTGGGGGAGGGGCAGAGAGAGAGGGGGACACAGAATCTGAAGCAGGCTCCAGGCTCTGAGCTATCAGCACAGAGCCCTACACGGGGCTCGAACTCACAGACTGCGAGATCATAACCTGAGCTCGAACTCACAGACTGCGAGATCATGACCTGAGCCGAAGCCGGATGCTCAACCGACTGAGCCACCCAGGCGCCCCTGGAGTTAATTTTATACATGTGTAAGTATATATGCATTTACTTTCTGAACACATGCTAATTCATCCATTCAGTCTTCTTTCTTGAGAACAGAAATAGTGTTTTCAAGTATAGTTCTGTAAACAGAAAATGCACAGTAAATGTCTGTTGGATTAATCTACCAACAAACACTCGTGAGCACCATACAACGTTACAGAATTCTGAAAAGATCATTCAGATCGTCTATTCCAGAGTTTATCGGACTGTGAAAAACAGAACTCTAGTTCCATGTGAATGTAATGTGTAGTACAACATCGACAAAACACATGGGGAAATGTTCAGTTAAACACAATTAAACAATGTTACCTCACGTGGGGACTTTTCAGGTCTTTATTTGTGAACTTTCATTCATTGGTTTACAAAAATGTACAGCATTTCCTCAACATACTGCATGATAGAGCATTTTTACTTACCAACTCAAGAAAGCATATTGAGTCTTTAGTTCTATTTACTGGCTTCCAAAGAATGCAGTGGATAAAGAACATGTTAAATCATACCAGGAGGATTTAATCAATTAGCCATATCCAGAATGTGAGAAATTCTACAAGATAAGCTACCAGTTTCTTCAACAATAAAGAAGTAGCATTAACCAAAGGGGATAGGACTGTTGAGGGAATAAAAAGACTTAAGAGAAAAATCAATCAAATATAATGTGTAGACTTTTTTAGATTGTGATTCAAACAAATAAAATGTAAATGGACATTTTTGAGAAAGCAAAGAAAATTGAACATGAACTGGGTATTAAAAATGTAAGCATTAACTACTTAAAATTTTTATCATTGTTAATTTCATTGGGTTTGGAAAGGGTATTATGGTTATGTTTTTATCTGCTAACAGTGTCAACCCAAATAAAAAGGTAAACTGAGACGAGCTTAAATTACTAGTAATAGAGTTTATTCAGCCATAGCCGAGGAACTGGAATTTGGAAAATGTATGTTGTAGAAACTACAGCTGAGTCTGTTTGGGGTGGACTGTATTTATGCGCAGGGAGTGCAAAGAGGGTGGAGTGTAGCCAGAGTTCATGCAGTAAGTTCATTGGCTTGAGAAGGGGCAGGGTTTCTTGGTGGATGTTCATTGGTCGGGAGATAAGTTTCAGTTTTCTGTAAATCAGGCATTTACAGGAAATCAATCTCTCAGTTCTTAAGTTTTCTCTTCCTGAGGGTGCCTGCCTGAGATTCTCCATTTCATTTCCTCTGGTTCTATTTTAGATTGCAATTCTTTCAGGAAACATACGTACTGAAATATTTACAGGTAAAATGATAAAACTTCTAGGATTTTCTTTTAAATATATACTGGTAGTGCTTTTTTCCTCAGTATGAGTTTTATGGATATGTTAACTTTGTAAACATTTCTTGTCCTTTACACATATGATTTGTGTACTTTTTGTGTATAAGTTCTACTTGAAAAATATTACAAAACATTTAATTTGTTGTATTTTTTAATTTACAAGTAATACAAACAGATGGTTAAAAATTCCGTTCTTACTTAAAAGGATATACAGTGACAAGTATATCTTCTCCCTGACCCCTCCCAACCAGTTTCTCCTCTCAGATGCAATAACTATTACCAGTATTTACCTGGAGCTAATTTTATACATGTATAAATATATATGCAAGCATGGCTTGGAGATAAATCCATGTCAGTATACATAGATTTTCTAACTTTTAATAGTTCTATGTTATTTTACTGTAAGCATTATCATACTTAATTTGAGTAGTCACTAGTACTGGACCTTATTAGGTGGCTTACAGTTTTTGTGACTCTACATAGTGCTTGCATGACTGTCCTTACCCTCAGGTCTCAATATTTATGGGTTTTGAAATGTTAATAGATCTGGCCAAATTGTTCTCCAAGATGTTTGCACTAATTAACCTCGGTTTCCCCCACCAGTATATAATAGAGTGCTCAAGTTTACGATATACTGTTGCATACATAATAATGCCCTCAAGAGGGAGATATTTCCAAAACAAACTCACCTTTGATTGTAACATTTCTTATTCCTATACCTTAAACAAGGAAGACGTGGTTTATTTACATATAAAATTAATACTGAGAAATGTCAACTGAAGTACTTCCAGAATAAACTGTTTTCCCTTCTAAACGGTGCGATAAATAAATATAAATTTCAGAAAAATAAAATCAGAAAGAAAGCGGAATTATCCTTATTTAACAAGAAGGCTAATGAGATAAACTGAAAGTTTTGAAAGACTGGCTTTTTTACTTGGATGCCATTTCTCTCTGACCCTATTTTTAGTCCCTGGTTCCTCCTCTGCTAGATCTTGCTGTTGTTTGTTTTAAAAATGTATATGAGTTCAAGCCCCACATTGGGTGTGGAGATTACTTTAAAAAAAAAATCTTAAAAAAATAAAAATAAAAATTCATATAAACTTTATGTGGCAGACTTTTTCTTATTGACAGTGAAGCCTGTGTTTGGTTCAGGCTCAGTATTTAAGTGCTGAGCAGAGCCAGCAGCTGAGAAGGAACTTCTGGTGTGGGGTTAGTTTGTGGTCATCTGGGAAAAACAGTGGAGCAAAGGTGACTAGTCCTTGGAGAGAAGCAAGTGGCTGTTCAGGGGAAACTTTGTAACCTTTAGTGGCTTCTTTAGTAAGGATCTAAAGCTTTCTCCAGATAAAATGCACACCCGCAAGTAACACAATATTTTGCATACAATTTTTAGGGGAGGAAAACTTCTTTCTTCCCTTCTAGGTTCTTTGGCTAGTCTAATACTTAAATTGACATAGGACAGGTTAACAAGAGAAAAAACAAATTTAATTTTGCATGGACAGGAGCCCCATGAAAATATAAAACTCAAAGAAGTGACCAAGGCAGGAAGCTTTTATGCCTTTTACACAAGGAAACAATGAATTTATGACGAATTGACAAGCCAAAGGGGTTTGGGCCTCCGGTAGTAAATTAGTTAAGTAACCAGTTTTGCTTATGCAGCCTTCTCAGCCCTAAACTCTGTCTCTGGGGATAAGGATCCCTTCTACCCTCCTGGTACAACAAAAGTGACTTTCATATGGGGAATGTATTTCCTGCTTTCAGGAGACAGAGGAGATTCTGATTGCCCTTCTTGCCTTGGCTGTTCCCAAGTAATTTTAATTCAAAAAAATCATAATATAATATGCCAAAGAAGCATGTTTTGGGGTGGCACGTTATCACCCCTTCAAATCCAGTATGTTTTATAAGCCCTTTCCGGCCCTTGGCCTAGACGGCCTACACAAGAAACTACATATATATTATAAACATATATATATAATTAGATATATAATATATATAATTATTTGTTGTTTATCTGAAATTGAAATTCACTTGGACATTCTGTAAATATATATATATATATATATATATACTTTCTATATACATTATATGTATATAACAAAATAGAATATGAAATATAAAAATACATTTATATTTCATAACCCAAATCTAAGGCAAGAGCAGATCTTACAAAAACTATGACTATGTTACCTGTGGGTCCTATCTGGCTTCAAAAAGAAAAGAAAAGAAAAAGGAAAGGCACAGAAAAGCATCCACTGTGTGCGTGTGTGTGTGTGTGTGTGTGTGTGTAGTGTATATACATTTTATAGTTTTACTAACCCTCGTGGAAATATTTCTAGCTTCATGAAGGGCTGTAATTGGATATTATTTCCATTAGATGGAGCTATGTCTTTGTTACTGGAGAATTTTATGAGTTTTCTAAAAGGAATGTTTCAGAGATGATGAATTTTAAGGTGAAATAGGAAAGAACTGCATATTAAAATTGTTTTTGGAGCAGTCATGTTATTCCTAACTTTTAAAATATCTTGAGTTGTTAATACAGGTGCATTTGCACAGATCTTATATTTTTTGCATGCTCTTGATATGAAATATATTTAATAAAACGATGCTTTTTTGTGACCCCCTTCAAAAAGACCTCAGCCAAACTTTTCTCCTAGAAGGATAGCTGTTAATAGTATTTCAGTTAGGGTATTTCAAGATACAAGTCCACAATCACTTGTTTGTGATTCTGAAATCTAAAAACCAAGTTTTGGAAATAATAAAACCAAAAAATTTAGTTAAATTTGAATTCTAGATAAACCCTGAATAGCATTTCTAGTGTAAGTATGTTCAGTGCAATATTTAGGACATACACAAAAAAATTAGTTGTTGTTTACCTGAAATTCAAATTTAATTGGGCATTCTGTATTTTATCATGGAACCCATTCTGCAAACCAAAGATTTTGTAACTTATTTGATTGGAAAGTGTAACTTATACTGATGTGATGCTATTTATAGCCTTTTCCCCACTTGGTGTGAATATTTGTATGAATTCTGCAGAAATATTAACACATTTGATGATAGATACCACCCTGACTTTACTGGAGGTATTACATAACATAAGGTATTTGTGCCATACTATCTTTTCAAAATTAGAAAAGTACTGCATTCAAGGGGCACCTGAGTGGCTCAGTCGGTTAGGCGTCTGACTTCGACTCAGGTCATGATCTCGCGGTTTGTGAGTTCGAGCCCCAGCGTCAGGCTCTGTGCTGACAGCTCAGAACCTGGAGCCTGCTTTGGATTCTGTGTTTACCTCTCTCTCTGCTCCCTCTCCCTCATATTCTGTCTCTCTCTCTCAAAAATAAACATTAAAAAAAAAAAAAAAGAAAAGTACTGCATTCAAAAATACAGTTGCCTCCAAGGCTTTTATCTGTCTGTCTATCCATCTATCTAATTTTATTTTTTAGAAAGAGAGC
This sequence comes from Acinonyx jubatus, assembly GCF_027475565.1. Lineage (NCBI taxonomy): Eukaryota > Metazoa > Chordata > Mammalia > Carnivora > Felidae > Acinonyx > Acinonyx jubatus. The sequence continues at coordinate 93,822,357 of NC_069384.1, forward strand.
AAGCGCATGCTGGTGGGGCAGGGGGGGAAAGAGAGAATCTTAAGCAGGTTCCACACTCAACACAGAGCCTGATGTGGGGCTCGGTCTCACGACCCTGGGATCATGAAACGAACCGAAATCAAGAGTCAGATGCTCAACCGACTGAACCACCGAGGCACTCCTCCAAGGCTTTTAGAAAAGAGATTATGAATCTGTAATAAATTATTTTTAGTAAATAAGAAAAATAGTTATGCCAAAGGTTACTTCTGAAGGCACTATTAGAAATTTTGAAAATCCATCATCAGTTCATCATCAGTTCATTGTGGGTAATATGACTAGAAATAAACCTTCTAATTTCCTTTTGAAAAGTGTGTCTCAGTTTTATTCTGTCTTCAAAAAGCAGAAAAATAATGCAAAGGAAGGTGCCGCTACAATTCAAACTGCAGAAGTGGTAGAGAAATCATTTGGTCCTTTTCAGACAGAAAAATCAACTTAGTCTCTGAAAGAGAGATGACCCTCTTTCCTTTCCTTCAAACAAAACAAACCCTGTGGAGGAGACTGCCTAACTTCCTTGGCATTATATTCCAGAATGCTGTTATTTCGCTACTTAGGAAATGCGCTCTCATTTGTCTTAAACTTGTTTGCATTCAGTACATATTTAATAGAGTTAATGTTAATGACAATTGAGAGAACTGTCCATCAACATTTTCACAAATACACCTTTACCTTATTGAATACCTATTGATTTTCTTCTCAGATTTCTATTTTCAGCCTATAAATAAATATGAGATTATAAATACTCTGATAATAGGGGCGCCTGCGTGGCTCAGTCGGTTAAGTATCTGACCTCAGCTCAGGTCGTGATCTCATGGTCCATGAGTTCAAGCCCCACATCAGGCTCTGTGCTGACAGCTCAGAGCCTGGAGCCTGCTTCGGATTCTGTGTCTCCCTCTCTCTCTGCACCTCCCCTGCTCACACTCTGCCTCTCTCTCTCTCAAAAATAGACATTAAAATTTTTTTAAATAAATAAATACTCTGATAATTGAAAAATAAATAATATGAGATTATAAATAATAAATAATATGAGATTATAAATCATCTCAGTTCCCTTCAAAATTCTTCCATTGTAACCATTTACCAAACTTTATCATTATTACTAAAAAATTACCCTTAATCTTGTACATATATATACAAGATTACACACACACACACACACACACACACACATGCACACACACATCCACGAATTATGCTCCAGACCAGTGTTGGTGTCACACATCCAAGAATTATGCTCCAGACCAGTGTTGGTGTTTATGATGTGTCCACTAGGTCTTTTCCTGATAGGTCTTTTTTTATGACATCAATTTCTTCTATCAACTTTGAAAATACGTTTTTCTCAGCAAGTTACTTAGAGTTCCTTTTTTGTTTGGTATATATGGATATACTGCATGCAACTTTTTAAATGCTGAAGTTACAAATGTGTGGTTTATTGTTACTTTGCATAAATGCTTGATGCCTAAAAATGATATTTTCTCCTTATGTGACTCAAGTAGGGAGAATAAGCTGTTGTGACTTTTTTTTTAAGGGAGAAAACTTGGAAGTTGGATTTGAACTTGAGATGTTTTCCTCCATTATCAAAGAGACAAACAAAAACAAAATTCTGTGGTGATTTTTTTTTCCTGTCTTGCATTATAAAAGCCATCCCTGTATCTGTAGCTGCCTGGATTTTGATTTGGGTATTTTGTCTGGATTTTCGTTTATGTGAGGATGATACAGACATCATTTCATTGTGCAAGGAAATAGACACTGTATAGTAGTTTAGAATGAAGCTCTGGAGAGAACCTGAGTTTGTCTCCAGGAGCTCCCTCAGTGTAAACTGGGGGAAGGAAATCCATTCGGAGGGCTTCTTGTGAGAGCTTATTGTGAATGTGACAGAAGACAGAATTGTTATTCATAATTCCCCTTCACGTTATAAAGAGGGCTTCTAATTTGCTGATGACAGGTATACAAGTATGCAGTTTGCAGGTGAGAGACTGGAGGAAGGAAAGGCAGCCAGCGGGGCTAGGTGCTTTTTGGGGGATGAGAGTGATGAGGAAAACCCCAGATGGCAGCAACACTAGAGGGGTTGGGGAGAGTCAGCTTGGATTTGAATGCTTGCAGCAGTTTGCTGAGAATGTTTCATGTAGGACCTTTTTTCTGTTTCCCCTTTGAGATCTGTAGTAATCTATCTATATATTTTTTAACCTCAAAATGCTGAGAATGACTGTGTTTCTTGTGTAAAACAGGGGCAGGAGCCTGAGTCCTCACTGGTATTTGGAGAAGACAGAGTCAGCCTGTAAGGATGAGTGACAGCCTATATATTCATTATAAAGGAAAATGGTGCACTGCCTGGCAGGCCCAGGGGTCTAAAAGCCTCTCTGCACCCGCTGTCTGAGAGAGAAGAAGGTGTTTTGTAATAGGGAACAAGAGTGGACATTTATGACATTTGAACAGAGTTGTATCCGCAAAGGTCTGTGCTACAGCAATTAGAGATGGAATAGCTGGCGATTGGCAGTATAATTAAAGAAGACATTGTTTCTTAAAGTCTGAGACTTGAACAATTGGACACAGAAAGACTATGAATTCACACATGACATAATGAAATGAAATGTTTGAGGGAGGACTCAGCCTAGCATGTGATCTGGTTCCGTGAGGGGCACAGAGAGGTAGCAGTGGATGATACCGGCTATGAGAATACAAGAACCGAGATGGGGCCAAGCTTCCCTAGTAATGTACCTAATCGCTTCTGATTCACAGTTTCTTCTGTATTGAGAACAGTTTGGGAATACTACAGTTTTATTTGTATACTAGTTATAGAATATTATTTTTGTTTTGGCCTTTATTTAAATGTTAATTAAGTTCATCACTAATCATTTCTTAGGGTATGATTGGTTCTTCTTAATAAAATTTTCTTTAACTTTCTTTTTTTTTAATTTACATCCAAATTAGTTAGCATATAGTGAAACAATGATTTCAGGAGTAGATCCCTTAGTGCCCCTTACCCATTTAGCTCACCCCCCCCCCTCAACCCCTCCAGTAATCCTTAGTTTGTTCTCCATATTTATGAGTCTCTTCTGTTTCGTCCCCCTCCCTGTTTTTGTATTATTTTTGTTTCCCTTCCCTTATATTCATCTGTTTTGTCTCTTAAAGTCCTCATATGAGTGACGTCATATGATTTTTGTCTTTCTCTGACTGACTAATTTCACGTCGCATACTACCCTCCAGTTCCACCCACGTAGTTGCAAATGGCAAGATTTCGTTCTTTTTGATTGCCGAGTCATACTCCATTGCATATATACCCCACATCTTCTTCATCCATTCATCCATCGATGGACATTTGGGCTCTTTCCATACTTTGGCTATTGTTGATAGTGCTGCTATAAACATGGGGGTGCACGTGTCTCTTTGAAACAGCACACCTGTATCCCTTGGATAAATGCCTAGTAGTGCAATTGCTGGGTCGTAAGGTAGTTCTATTTTTAGTTTTTTGAGGAACCTCCATACTGTTTTCCAGAGTGGCTGCACCAGCTTGCATTCCCACCAACAATGCAAAGAGATCCTCTTTCTCTGCATCCTCGCCAACATCTGTTGTTGCCTGAGTTGTTAATGTTAGCCATTCTGACAGGTGTGAGGTGGTATCTCATTGTGGTTTTGATTTGTAATTCCCTGATGATGAGTGATGTTGAGCATTTCTTCATGTGTCGGTTGGCCATCTGGATGTCTTCTTTGGAGAAGTGTCTATTCATGTCTTTTGCCCATATCTTCACTGGATTCTTTGTTTTTTGGGTGTTGAGTTTGATAAGTTCTTTGTAGATTTTGGATACTAACCCTTTATCTGATATGTCATTTACAAATATCTTCTCCCATTCTGTTGGTTGCCTTTTGGTTTTGCTGATTGTTTCCTTCGCTGTGCAGAAGCTTTTTTATTTTGATGAGGTCCCAGTAGTTCATTTTTGCTTTTGTTTCCCTTGCCTCCAGAAACGTATTGAGTAAGAAATTGCTGTGGGCAAGATCAAAGAGGTTTTTGCCTGCTTTCTCCTCGAGGATTTTGATGGCTTCCTGTCTTACATCGAGGTCTTTCATCCACTTTGAGTTTATTTTTGTGTATGGTGTAAAAAAGTGGTCCAGGTACATTCTTCTGCATGTCGCTGTCCAGTTTTCCCAGCACCACTTGCTGAAGAGACTGTCTTTATTCCATTGGATATTGTTTCATGTTTTGTCAAAGATGAGTTGGTCATACGTTTGTGGGTCCATCTCTGGATTCTCTATTCTGTTGCACTGATCTGAGTGTCTGTTCTTGTGCCAGTACCATACTGTCTTGATGATGACAGCTTTGTGGTATAGCTTGAAGTCTGGGATTGTGATGCCTCCTGCTTTGGCTTTCTTTTTCAAGATTGCTTTGGATATTTGAGGTCTTTTCTGGTTCCATACAAATTTTAGGATTATTTCTTCTAGCTCTGTCAAGAATGCTGGTGTTATTTTGATAGGGATTGCATTGAATATGCAGATTGCTTTGGGTAGTATTGACATTTTAACAATACTTGTTCTTCCTATCCAGGAGCATGGAATCTTTTTCCATTTTTTGGTGTCTTCTTCAATTTCTTTCATAAGCTTTCTACACTTTTCAGTGTATAGATTTTTCACCTCTTTGGTTAGATTTATTCCTAGGTATTCTTAATGAAAATTTTTAATAAATTCTTAGAAAAGACATTTAGCTACCTACCCTAGATAGATACATGGTTATGTTTATGGCTATGTTTCTGAATCCCTAAACGTAGAGTAGGTAAGTAGCCATGTTTATGAAAACCTATCTCAATAAAACTTATTTCTTCATCATTGTGCCATGCACTTATGATTTGCACTTTGTGTGTGTGTTTGGCAACTCAGGATTTATTTTCAATATCCTTTTCCCAATGACAAAAGGAATAAGCACTCTAAAAACAATACAAAATTTTCTACTAAAGAAAAAAATAAAAATCATACTTAATTCCACCACCCAGAAATAAAGATTTTGTGGCCTACAATGTTTACCTTTGAATTTTGGAAATTACGTTAATGGGCTCTGTAAAGAATAACTCTGGAAATCACAGATTTGACCTTAGCCAAGATCGAAATATACGTCCTGTAAAAATTCTTGAAATTCATAGGAGGAATATTCAGTTTTTTTCAATTGTTCCTTAAATATCCTAGGATTTAAGTATTTGGAAATGAACATTTGATTCATTAAAATCATCTTCAACCAATTACTTTTTTGCTTAATTTGTTTATCAACTAGAAATGTATTAATTGCTTGAGGTGTTCTAGCATATCTGATACACATGTGTGAAGGAACAACAGGAAAAGCATTCATTCTCTCCCTTATTATCTTGAAAAAAGGGGATTTCTTTTCTCCTTTTATGATTATACACCTTATATTGCAAGTGCACCATATATTATCTTGTCTTAACTTCTTTACATGTTGTCTTTTTTTCCTGTGCTACTATTCTGATTTTACTCTAAGAAATAAGATGGAAATAAATGAAGAATGTAATTTTATTTTTTTAAGTTTATTTATTTTGAGAGAGAGAGAGAGAGAGAGAGAGAGAGAGCCAGCAGGGGAGGGACAGAAAGAGAGGGAGAGAGAGAATCCCAAGCAGGTTCCACATTGCCAGCACAGAGCCAGCATCAGGGCAGGCTCAAACTCACGAACCATGAGATCATGACCTGAGCTGAAATAAAGAGTCAGATATTCAACCCACTGAACCACCCAGGTGCCCCTGAAGAAAGTAATTTTAAATAATTAGGATTTCTTTCTTTCTTTCTTTCTTTCTTTCTTTCTTTCTTTCTTGAGCATGAGCAAATAGGGGAGGTGCAGAGGGGGAGAAAAAGAGAGAATCTCAAACAGGCTCCACACTCAGAGCACAGCCGGGTGTTTTCTCACACTAAAACCCTGACACAAGTCTGTGCATTGACGTTTAGGAACCTTGAGATTAGATGATCTCTAAAATATCTTCTGTCTCTCAAGTTCTTTTTTAATGTTTATTTACTTTTGAGAGAGAGAGATAGAGCGTGAGTGGGGCAGGGGCAGAGAGAGAGGGAGACACAGAATCTGAAGTAGGCTCCAGGCTCTGAGCCATCAGCCCAGAGCCTGACACGGGGCTCAAAATCATAAACCGCGAGTTCATGACCTGAGCCAAAGTCGGACACAACCAATTGAGCCTCCCAGGCGCTCCTGTCTCTGAAGTTCTTAAGGGAGTCATTTCAGAAACATGCCTATAAGTAATATCATATTTCTTTCCTGTTCCTCATCTCTCTACTCTGAAATCCAGAGACAAATGAATTAAGAGGAAATAGTTCTTACATCATACACAAAAATAAACTCAAAGTGGATGAAAGACCTCGATGTAAGACAGGAAGCCATCAAAATCCTCGAGGAGAAAGCAGGCAAAAACCTCTTTGATCTTGCCCACAGCAATTTCTTACTCAATACGTTTCTGGAGGCAAGGGAAACAAAAGCAAAAATGAACTACTGGGACCTCATCAAAATAAAAAAGCTTCTGCACAGCGAAGGAAACAATCAGCAAAACCAAAAGGCAACCAACAGAATGGGAGAAGATATTTGTAAATGACATATCAGATAAAGGGTTAGTATCCAAAATCTACAAAGAACTTATCAAACTCAACACCCAAAAAACAAAGAATCCAGTGAAGATATGGGCAAAAGACATGAATAGACACTTCTCCAAAGAAGACATCCAGATGGCCAACCGACACATGAAGAAATGCTCAACATCACTCATCATCAGGGAATTACAAATCAAAACCACAATGAGATACCACCTCACACCTGTCAGAATGGCTAACATTAACAACTCAGGCAACAACAGATGTTGGCGAGGATGCAGAGAAAGAGGATCTCTTTGCATTGTTGGTGGGAATGCAAGCTGGTGCAGCCACTCTGGAAAACAGTATGGAGGTTCCTCAAAAAACTAAAAATAGAACTACCTTACGACCCAGCAATTGCACTACTAGGCATTTATCCAAGGGATACAGGTGTGCTGTTTCAAAGAGACACGTGCACCCCCATGTTTATAGCAGCACTATCAACAATAGCCAAAGTATGGAAAGAGCCCAAATGTCCATCGATGGATGAATGGATGAAGAAGATGTGGGGTATATATGCAATGGAGTATGACTCGGCAATCAAAAAGAACGAAATCTTGCCATTTGCAACTACGTGGGTGGAACTGGAGGGTAGTATGCGACGTGAAATTAGTCAGTCAGAGAAAGACAAAAATCATATGACGTCACTCATATGAGGACTTTAAGAGACAAAACAGATGAATATAAGGGAAGGGAAACAAAAATAATACAAAAACAGGGAGGGGGACGAAACAGAAGAGACTCATAAATATGGAGAACAAACTAAGGATTACTGGAGGGGTTGGGGGGGGGGGTGAGCTAAATGGATAAGGGGCACTAAGGGATCTACTCCTGAAATCATTGTTTCACTATATGCTAACTAATTTGGATGTAAATTTTAAAAAATAAAAAAGAAAGTTAAATCAAAAAGTAAAAAAAAAAAAAAAAAAAAAAGAGGAAATAGTGACTTCTTTCTTACCTACATTTTTTCGGAGCTCAGTTGGATTTCTTGTTCACAGTACATAAGTTCTTAATTTCTTCTAAGACATAATTTTTTAATTATAGATTCCTGAAATAAACTTTTAAAATGGATTTTTTTGGGGGGTGCACCTAGGTGACTCAGTTGGTTGAGCGCCCAGTTGGCTCAGGTCATGATCTCATGGTTGGTGGGTTCAAGCCCTGCATCATGCTCTGTGCTGACAGCTCAGAGCCTGGAGCCTGCTTTGGAGTCTGGGTCTCCTTCTCTCTCTGCCCCTCCCTGACTCGTGCTCTGTCTCTCTCTGTCTCAAAAACTAAACATTAAAACTTAAAAAAAAAAATAAAATGGATTCTTTTTCCTTTCAAATTATTTCCATTTGGCCTCATAACAGCTTTTAGGTGACATAGGTAGCCTATGACAGCCAGCTCTAGCTTCTTTAATCTATCTGGCACGTATGTACTTTGTGCTGTCATAAAATTCAAATATAACTGCATTTGTAATTTGTAATATGGCTTGATCTCACAACCATGAGATCATGACCTGAGCCAAAATCAAGAGTTGGACACTTAACCGACTGAGCCACCCAGGTGCCCCTTGAATAATGAGGACTTGGTATCCTAATGATTATTACTACCCATCTCACCCTGTGGTAATTTAAACATTTAAAAATTATACAGGCATGGTCAAAAACACTAAGCCTGCTAGGGAATCTGTATACATGTCCACTTTAGGGTGTTTGCTAATACAGGAGGACTTGCCTACAAAGATAACGTTCAGTGTTTCCTGGGGATGTATTTAACCCCCTCTAGTGGAGAGAAGAAGTGTAGAGAAAATTCTCCAAATATTTTGATAAGCTTGCAAAAATTTATCTAATTAGATGATTTTCTCTGAGCACATTAGACTTGCCAATTAGTCTTCACTTAGTTAAGCAAGAGACCCACACACTCATTGCCCACACAATTATAAACTAAATCACCTTTACAGGGATATTTAGAAATTAACTGAAATGTTATTAGCATATTTTAATTCTTAGTCAAATCAAACAGGACAGATCCCTGATATAGAAAACACACTACTTCATCTTGAGCTGAACTAAAACAAAATCTATCTTTGGCTAGATTTCTCCTTAGATCACTATTTTAGGACAAAATCATCATTTCTAATAACGATCATCCACCAAAGAGGGCAAACATATCTATCTGTGATCCTTGCTACTGCTGTGTTTAAGAAGAAAATGTTTCTTACTAAAGCATCTTCACCTGGCATTTTTCATGAATTGATGGACATCTGTTCAGCTTGGGCATTGGTACAGCTCAAAACACGTTTATTCTGTCAGCATTCTGAAGGGACTCTGTGCATTCGCGGGATGCCAAAGATAACATCTAGATCAGCAATTTCTCATAAATCATTGGAACATGGAACATGAAACAAGAAGAAGAAATCAGGAATTCAATAATAAATATGGCAAGGTGCACAAACAAGAGAATTGAAACCAGATGAAACGGAGCCTTTCAGTACAGAAGGTCAAGGAAGGCTTTTCCCCTGCTCCCTCAAAGCCTTGGAATAATCCCTCTGATTGTGCTTTCAATCCAGCCATCAGCTTACTGCTCTGAGTTGGTTTTGGAATATTTATGTGGCAGATTTAAGGCTTTAACATACAACTGAAAGATGAGTGTAGTTTATTTTAGTTTGTTCAAGGCCCCAGGCCACTATGCAATGAAGAAGAAAATAGTGTGGTGTACCTTAAGGAGTCCTGTGCCCACGCGCCTTGAAATAAATTCTACGTATGTGTATATGAATATAACTCAATGTACACAATAGATTTTTTTAAACTTGAAGTTACATAAGTGAAAAAAAAGTAACGTGAGTAATTTTGTTCACAAACAAAATGTCAGAACTTCTCAGGAGCCATCTTAGGAAGATATAGGTATTCTAACAATGTTGACATTACTAGATACATTAGGAGAATAGCTCTTTGAGTCTCGAAAAGCTTTAGTCTATTTTTAAAATAGCCTCTGCAGTAGCAAAGTCATCATTATTTGTCAGTGGGTTTGAACTTTTAGAGACATAGTCATTTGGTGACGAATATGGTAACTGATATCAGTGAAATGGTTTTTTTTGTTGTTAAAACCAATGTAGAATAATAAATTAGTGATAAAAGTGGCTTGAAAGCACTTCCAAGGAAAAGTTACAAACTATGATCAATGTCTGCCTAAACGATTATTAAATATATAAGGTGAATATTGAGACTTTTTGGATTTGATTTCATCTTACATCAAAGAACCTTATTTTACTTTTAGTTTGCATATTTTAATTTAGTTTGATTTTGAGTGCATGACGAGAACTCACTTCCTAAAGCAATCATCACAGATGAAATAAACTGTTATGTGAATAAATAAATAAGTAGTTGATCACTTTTGCAAGTTTCAATATGTAAGTACTTGAATGTTGTTTTTCCTTTTTAATCCAGACATTTTCATGGTATATTTTGTGATTAAATTATCCTTAAAATACTGAGTTGATTCATTTTGGTCCCTTGCAGTTCTCCTTAAAGTTATTTGTTTATCCTTGATTTCAGTTTCCCATGCAACCTTATCAGAACTGAACCTTTGCCACACAGGCAGACTGACCTTGGACCCACCTCCCTCAGCATCCCTCTGAGCTGCTTTCAAAGGATGACTCCTTTCCATGCAGAGATGCATTTCCCCCCTACGGTTGCCATAGGGGGGAAAAACAACCCTAATTCTGTTTTATCCCCTAGATTTCTTGATACATAGGTAGGCACTGTCCCTGTGGTCAAATGTGTGGGTATAGGACAGAGTACCTGGGTCCCAGTCCCAGCCTTCCACCTGCCAACTGTGTGATCTAAACCAAGTTGCTTAATCGCTCTATATCTCAATTTTCTCACGGGCAAATTGGAAAAACTCTTAACTCCTCATTTATGGGGTTGTTGTAAGGTTTAAATGAGTTAGCATATTTCAAATGTCTGGCACCTGGTGAGTCTCAATGAACATTTGCCATTATTATTACATTAAAATAAACATAGAGAGTGAGATTTTTTGCTGTTGTAATTTCTTTTAAGTTTAGAAATTTATGGAGAACATTTTCTCATGTCTGTAAACATGCGTCATAGCTGGTATATTTCAGTTTACGGATGCACCATAATTTACTCATTAATCCCTTGTGTTCGGTATTTAGATGGTTTCTAAGTAAGAGATAATGGGATAAATTTGTTTATCCTTCTTTTCTTAAAATAATGGGAGTTTCTGAACAATTTCATAGGGTATGGGCATTTTTTATCCCTTTGCTTTTTTCCCCCGAATTGGCCATAGAAATGTATCGACTTTGAATCACATTTGTAAAGATGATGTGGATCTGTGCACTCTTCCATCTCCCTGTCAAGCATAATCCCTCTCATACTATTTAGCATATTAGCCCCTCTGCATATTACCAGACTCGTCTCATAGGAGAATAGCTTTCACTGGTCCAGTCATCCAAATCATGATCGATGATGACTATATTAAGGATATATGTACCCCGAATGTTAGTCCTCTCACATTACCTTTGTCTTTAATCTTGGTTCCATTTCTCCTGTCCCTACTTGTTGTTCCTTATCCTGTCACTTATCTGCCTACAGAAATGTTCAAGTCCCAACCTCAGGAATGTTCTTCAGAGGTACCATCACCAGAGTTCTTAGAAGCATAGGGTCACTGCAGCACAAAGACCTGATCGTCCTTTAAGCCAGATGAAATGTAAGAACAGAAAGAAGGCTTAGAACAAAAAAGCACAGAAAAATCATAAAATAAGGGACAAAACAGGCATAAACAGATGGATCCTCCAGTATGGGCTGTGATTTTAAGGTTGGGATCACATATGGAATAGTCCTTTAGATATTGAAATGAAAACATATTCAAGAGACATTGTTCGGTGTAAAAACAAGGCGTGGATCAGTGTGTGTCAAACAGTGTGTTCCTGTTGCATTAGAATATGGAGTCTAATCTTAAAAACTGAGAACAACCTGGGGGTTGATGGGGGCAGGGAGGGAGGGGAGAGTGGGTGATGGGCATTGAGGAGGGCACCTGTTGGGATGAGCACTGAGTGTTGTATGGAAACCAATTTGACAATAAATTTCATATTAAAAAAAAGAATATGGAATCTAAGAATTATATGTGTTGCTTATGTGTCATATACCTCTGACAGAACACAAAGGCTCTCCGGTGGCTCTAATGAAGCTCTAGATAGGAAAACTGGAGAGTGGAGAACAGGAATGTGTTAAGATCTTTTTCACTCTCAATCCTTTTGCACTGTTTGAATTTTGTACCATATGAATGCAGCGCCTATCCAAAAGTCTTAAAGCAAAATATGTGAGAACTTTTCTCTCATAGTGAATTTCTTGTGTTATTCCTTAACTTGCACAATGGTGGCTTTCTTTTTAGAACCACTTCCTGCCCTTATCCTAACCTGCCCTCTTAGCATATATAATAAAGTTCCCTCGAGACTTACATAGGGGGCATTCTTCTGACAAAATTGATTGTAAATTTCAGTTATCCACAGACTAAATATGGCAAATTGCTGTCATGTAAAATCTTTGCAGGTTATCTTCGTTTTCATTTTATATTAGGAGAAAACTAAAGGCTTGTGGGTTCAGGGGACAGCAATTATTTCCAGATTTCATAGACTCAGTGGCAGAAGAAAAAACTAAGCTTTTCTTTCTTTCTTTCTCTCTTTCTTTCTTTCTTCCTTTCTTTCTCTTTCTTTCTTCCTTCCTTTCTTTCTTTCTTTCTCTCTCTCTCTCTTTCTTTCTTTCTGCCTTCCTTCCTTCCTTCCTTCCTTCCTTCCTTCCTTCCTTCCCTCCTTTCCTTTCCTTTCCTTTCCTTTCCTTTCCTTTCCTTTCCTTTCCCCAAAGAAGAAGCTCATTATGTTTGGGCTCCCACAGCTATATATTCTAAAAACACTTGGCTTTTTTTTTTGAGGTACTTTAATCAAACACAACTCAAAATGATTCACTTGGACAAGTGGTCTTAACAGCAAGGAAAACAAACACTTTATGAAAACAACATGTATAAGCCTAAGCCTCCTGTCTTTCATCTTTACTATTTTCTCTGAGTCTGGCATGAAACAGACATACACCAGCCTCCACAGGGGGTTAAACAGAGAACCATCCAAACATCACAAAGCGCCGTCCAGAATTCTGATGACTTCCATTCCCTGACTCTGGTGCACAATGCCTGGCTCGCGGTGCAGAGACCGTGATGTCCTGCCCTGGACAGACACTTGCAGTGGGTGCCAGAAACAGCAGTTCTCTCTAGCACCCACCCCCCAACCCTGCCACCAGATGCACACGTCGTAGAACAAGCCTCCATCCTTTTTGCAGGGAACTGCGCATCAATGGCTTGTTTTACATCTGGCTTAAAGTCCATTTCTGCTCAGTCTTTAGAGGTGGGTCTCAGCTCCCACTTCATTTTCGGTCAGCTTTCAGCATTTACCGTAACTCACTTGTTTAATTCACTAAGCTCTTATTTCTGTGTATTATCAAACATAGGGATGGCCGGAGAACTAAAGGATCCGGACATCAGCTTTTAGTGGGGGAAGAGGACAAAATTGGGAGCTAAGGCTTTGGTTCCTTGGTCTTCAGATCTCAGAGAAAGGAACCTTCTCTGGAGCCTGAACTCTGTTAGAGATCACAAAGTAGCTTTTAAATCCAGAGGAGTCTTACATCGGGGAAAAATACTATGTGGAAGTACCTTGAATGTTAGTAGTGTTTCTTTTGAGGGGCATTGTGGGTATTCCTACACTCTTCTTTATAACTTTTTATACTAACATGAGCCCACTACTTAGTAGGTCTGTCAGCTAGAGGAGTTATATTATCTCTTGGAATCCTTCTCTTTTAAAAAGAATCTTTAAAATGGAGATAACACCTCCTAGGGCTTATGGAAGAGGTGAAGTGAGACCATGAGCACACGATGCCCGATTTATAGTTGCTACTCAGTGAACACTAGTCTCACCATTATGCTCTTCATGCTCCCTGTTCATTACAGAGTCAGTGGTTTGATTTAGGACCAGCAGGGAGGGTCACTTATGTCCCTCTGTCACTTCTGTCTGTGGACAGAAGGTCTGTCCACCCCAGTGGTTCGCAGATTTTAGTATGAGTCAGAACCACTGTGACGGCTTGTTCAAAGCAGACTGCTGGGTGTCATCTCTAAAGTTTCCGACTCAGCAGGCCTGAGGTGAGGGCTGAGAATTTGCATTTTTAACAAGTTCCTGGTGATGTTGACGCTGTTGGTCCAGAGGGCACCCTTGGAGAACGATGGCTGTGCAAGATGCACAACAAAGGTTAATTTCAAATTACTCTGAGTATAAATATCTGATCTCTTCTCTTTTTTCCCTCCCTTTCCCCCTCCCTCCCCACTCCTGCTTCAGTTTTTCATATTTGGGGGTTATAGAAACCACCAAACTCTGTGTTTCCCACCTCTGTATTTTTTGTCAACAGCTCAAGTCTCTTCTTATGTCAAAAAACCAGGAGGGAGCTGTAATGTTGTTATGCTTTAAGTATCTTGTTTCATTTAGATACCAAGAGAAAGAGAAGCAAGCATTCTCAGGACTTTCGCTACTCTCAACTGATATTGCCTACTTATAAAAGACAGTCTCTTTGATGACTGGTGCCTAAAAAAAAAATTGGAAACTCTATAGGCACCCTGGTGCCAAGAAACATTTTTGACATTTAGGGCTTGTTTAATCTTTTATCAATATAAATATTTGAAAACTAAAATGATCAGGAAAATGGCTAAGGAAAACATTTCAGATCAGTGCTTGGAATAGCAGGTCGTGTTCAGTTCGAAGCCCGTAAAAGCTCTCTCTGTCTTCCTCAACTCTGCAGGATAGAAGTTCTTTGCTTGGCACCCTGAAGTTGAACGCAACCTGGTGTATTTGCTTGTATGAATTTTTCTGGTAAGAGGGCCCATGTTCTCCAACGGATGGTCGAAGGCATTTTGACTCAGAAAGGGTTAATGCTGCCGTGGAGACTTGCTTCCTCAAAAGCCACAAGTTACTTAAGTGGTGAAGAAAGCAAATTTCTAGCAAGGGAGAAGGAGCTGGTATCATGGGCTGGTAAGAAGCCCATTGAAAGATGAATGAGGAGTTGAGGTGCTTGGGTGGCTTAGTCGGTTAAGCTTCTGACCTTGGCTGAGGGCATGATCTCACAGTTCATGAGTTCAAAACCCTGCACTGGGCTCCGTCGGGCTCTGTGCTGACAGCTCAGAGCCTGGAGACTGCTTCCAATTCTGTGTCTCCCTCTCTCTCTCTCTCTCCCCTCAACCCCCACTCGTTCTTTCTCTCTCTCTCTCTCTCTCTCTCTCTCTCTCTCTCTCTCTCTCTCTCTCAAAATATATACACATTAAGAAAAAAAAGATGAGGGGCGCCTGGGTGGCTCAGTCGGTTGAGCTTCCGACTTCGGCTCAGGTCACAATCTCACCGTCTGTGAGTTCGAGCCCCGCGTCGGCTCTGGGCTGACAGCTCAGAGCCTGGAGCCTGCTTCGGATTCTGTGTTTCCCTCTCTCTCTAACCCTCCCCCGCTCATGCTCTGTCTGTCTCTGTCTCAAAAATAAATTAAAGCATAAAAAAGAAAAAAAGACGAAAAGAAAGATGAATGAGGAGCAAACTCTAGCAGGGAGGCATTTTTACTTCCCTCATCTCTAACATAGAGGTAATAAAATACCTAGCAAGTTGTCAAGTTCACTGAGATATTTGCAAAGCCCTCAGCATAGTATCTGGTACATGGTAGGTGCTAAATAAATGATAGCCAGGAGCAACAGAAGTCCTGATGTGCTTCATTAGGTCACTGCAGAAGCACCGGAAGCAAAGATCTTCAGCATGTCTTTGGTTCCAACGAAAGGATTCAAAGGTCTCTTTCTGTGAGGGAGTGTTATTATGAGAAGCACTGACCTAAGTGGCATTCTGGAAAATAGCCGGCCCGACGCCGGGAACCTCAGTTACCTGGTTCTGAACCCCGTGATCTACCTACTGAACCACTAGGAGTAACACTTATACCCCTGTATCATGCTCCTTAGAATTAGTTTTCTATTCAAGCAGAAACTCAGCTAAAACAATGGAACTATAATACCCATAGACGCACATGCAGCAACAGCACACTCGTACTACTCAAAATACTTGTTTTCTGAAAGAGGTGGAAACAGAATCCAAGCAAAATAATATTTTAATTTATACTCTGCTGATTATAACACTCAGCAGAAATGCTTGGTATTATTCCCAGCTAATGAATCTCTTGGGTTTTTACAGTTCCTTCCCTTAGTGAAGGACCTCAGAAATGGAGGAGTTAGGTTCTTGCTACTCAAAATGTGGTCTTTGCACCAGTAGACTCAGAATCTCCAGGGAGCCAGTTAGAAATCTCAGAATCTCAGGCCCACCCGGACCGACTTAATCAAAATGTACATTTTAATAAGATCCTCAGGTGATTCATATGCACATTCATATTTGGGAAGCTTTTGTTTAGGTAGCAGAAAATTTCTTTGGGAGAGCGTGAGTGCATTTCCAGGGTGTGGAGATGGCTTTCTATTTCCTGCCTTTCTTCTTTCCAGCATGTGTGCAAGTCCGTTCCAGGTGTATCTCTTGGCTCTCTGGAACCACACTTTCATTCCCCCTTTATGGCTTCTGGCTTATGCTGCATATGAGGATGTGCCCAACGTCAACCAGGGTTATTTGCTACTTTCTCCAGAAAAGCCCAGAGCCCAGAGAATCAGAAACCAGGCAGAAGCAGTCCTCCAGTTGGCCAAAACCCTTCTGCTCAGGCCCTAAGGGGCAATGGGTTAAGGCTGCACTCCCCAGGGACAGAGCTTCTAGGGCAAGTTTTAAATGACTTAAAATGAAAAAAAAAAATGCTACTGAGGACTCTAACTCATAATAATTAGGAGCTTGCTGGAGAGAAGGAGAGGTTAGGAAGTGATGAGGAGAGAGAGAGAGAGAGAGAGAGAGAGACAGATGTATTTAAAATTGAAACATTGCTTCAACTTTTTGTTTTAACCCCTTGCTGGGGTCCTGTACTAGCTATAAGTGAGCCACTTGCCTAATGGAACTTCTGCGTCTCATCAGAGAGCTTTACCCTATTTCAAGGGTGCTGATTTTCATAGAGCCTGTGGGCATTGGGGAAGCAAATTTGACCCCACAATTGGCCAAGAATAAGCTTGGAGGTCGTGGAGCTAGAAAGAGCCAGAGACGGAACAGGAATTAGGTCCAATGGGTTCCTTGGTCTGGAAAATTCCAGGCTAGGAAAACAAATTTGCTTCCGAAAATTTAGCTGCCTCAGAATGGCGTGGAAGTCTTGTTGAAACGGTGGTGGGCTCCACTCCGGGGTGTCTGACTCAGTAGGTTTGCAGTGGGGTCTGGAGGACTACATTTCTAACAAGTTCCCAGGCAGTGCTGAGGCTGCTGGTCCAGGGACCACACTTGGAGAACCATTGTTCTATTGACTCCCCACTACTAGGACGGTCCTGATGCGGCCTTCCTAATAGGCCCTTATTATGTTCCTAACCTCCCAAGGTGGGTTCGGCTGCTACACTACAGCAGAGAAAAATATGAATGCACAGGGACAGGGATGATCAATGTAGATGCGTTCAGATACCGCCCCCTGCTCCTCTTCCCCTTCCCAGCTTCTCAGTAGGTGACAATTCTTGCTTGATGATCAACTCTTGCGTTCTTTTCTATCATGCTGAATCCTGGAACTAGACAAAACCAAAACTAAAAGAGGCCCGAGAGGCTGAACTGATGGAAACAGGGGAGTCTGATAGAAAAGGAGACAATCCACGTCGGGGGCTGGCTGGGTGGCTCAGTTAGGCGTCTGACTCTTGATTTCAGCTCAGGTCACGATCTCGCAGCTCACGAGTTTGAACCCCGCGTTGGGCTCTGCCCTGACAACATGGAGTGTGCTTGGGCTTCTCTCTCTCTCCCTCTCCCTTTGCTCCTCTTCTGCCTGCTCTCTCTCTCTCTCTCTCTCTCAAAATAAACTTAAAAAAAAAAAAAAGAATCCACTTTGGCTGGGCATTGGGAAGAGTCATGGAAGAGAACTGAGAGCAAGGAGTTTTAGAGTGGGAGGCTCCAGAATACCCATAGGAGGTGACAGCAGGAGCGGCAGAGGGGAGGAGGGTTCCGAGGGCAATGGGCCAAATGCCTTTCAAATCCTTCAGCAGATGCAATTATAGATCGAAACGTCTTTTTGCTCCTGAACCGTTTCTTTGAATATAATACAGTATGAGTCTGGGCCATGTGGGTCCTGGAATTGATCTGCGACCCAGACTTGGTCTTTCAGTAGTGATGATGGCTCTCTTCTACCTCCCCCACATCCCATCCTCTAGTTCTCATTCTAACACATGGCAAGAAAGCAAGCTGGGAAAGCATGCCCAGCGAAATTCAAGAACACTGATGTTGCATATCTCAGTTTGAATTTTTCCTTAATCTGTGCTAGGATTCTTCTCTCTTACCTCCAAACATCCAGTACAGGTCTGTTATAGGAAACGGCACTGACTTGGAGAGTGAAGAAAAGGGTAGTGTGTCCACACTGGGCACAAAGTGGTCATGGAAATGACACAGCTGGTAAGAGCAGTGATGAGGAAAGCAGAGGGGATGGAAACGAGACCAGGAGAGGTTTGGCGTGACAGGTGACAGGGGAATACCAGGACAATGTAAGTGCTCCCAGAAAAACTTGTGGAAGGTGCTGGATTCTTTTTTTCTTTTTTAACATTTATTTAGTTTTGAGAGAGAGAGAGCTGGGAAGGGGCAGAGAGAGACACACACACAGAATCCAAAGCAGGCTCCAGGCTCTGAGCTGTCTGCACAGCTCGAACTCAAGAACCGTGAGATGATGACCTGAGCCGAAGTCGGACACTTAACCGACTGAGCCACCCAGGTGCCCCGTGCTGGATTTCTTGAAGTTACAGTTATTTGGTTTGGCAATTAAAAGCAAACATGAGGGGTGCCTGGGTGGCTCAGTTGGTTGAGCATCCGACTTCGGCTCAGGTCATGATCTCACAGTTTGTGGGTTCAAGCCCCATATCGGGCTCTGTGCTGACAGCTGAGAGCCTGGAGCCTGCTTCAGATTCTGTCTCCCTCTCTCTCTGCACCTCCCCTGCTCACACTCCATCTCTCTCTCTCTCTCTCTCTCTCTCTCTCTGTCTGTCTCAAAAATAAATAAACATTAAAAAAAAAAAAGCAAAGCAAAGATGATCGCAAAGGCTGGGCGATAGTGATTCCTGTTAACGGTGGAAAAGAGGAGTAGATACTTTAAGCAATTTTTACAAACTTTTATAACTAATTTAAATGTACATATAATCTGCCTTGCAACAAGGGGCCATTATGCTGAAGGACAAGTCACTGGGAGGGCTCTGACTTAATAGGAGCCCAGATGTGATAAGGAAAGAGAAAACCTCATAGGAAAGCTGCATTTTGATATATCTCCAGGTGGATTCGCCCTGATCAAAGAGATTTGGACAAGAAATTAAACATCTGGAATACAAGAAATCTTTAAAAAACACTGATATTCTCAAAGGACCCCAGAGCCCAGTTTAATTTAACCACTTAGTTTTTAGACTAAAACTCATCTGCCTGGCTCTGAAATACTTGGGAGAGCGATTTTATATTCAATTAAACAGCAACCTGACACACTATCAGAGTCTTGTATTTTCTTTTGAGGCTCAGCTTCCCATATTTTCACTTTTGCTGCGTTGAATTAAATCCTACTTTCCGGATTGAAGAACTGAAAGAAGTATCCTATTTTCTGGTATGTCACAATTATATTCTTCATCGTATAACTGCCATGCACATCATTACTATGTATCATCTGTCTATCTGTCATTAAAATAGCCTGGGTCGGCAGTCCAGGATGCCCACACAAGCACGCAGCGGGATTCTGTTTGCTTCCCACCCCCCACCTTCTCCGCGTCCTTTTGTCTTCTCCTCTGCAAATCTGCCCTTCTTTCTCAGCAGCTCTTCTTTTCACACCCACAGAGAACCTGATTCCAGGAGTGAGGAAAACCTGGGAAACAAATATTTTGGTCCTATGACAAATCAGTTGTCATTTGTTTTCCATTTCCTCTCCCTGTTTACATCTGCCTCCCTGCCTGGGTTTGTTTGTAGGGGGAAACGCACGCTCCAGCCTTTAGCGCATCAACCCAAACAGGGCACCACAGCGCGCTCAGTTCCAGTGTTTACTCTTAAAAGATTTTCGTTTCGGCAATATACTCGCAACCTTTGGGAGTTTTGCTCTCTGAAGGAGACATGGGTACAAATGGAGTTCTGCCAATGGCAACCAGCTTTGAAATATCACACATTTTACAGTCATTTTCCATAGTTGGAATTTTGAATCACGTGATCATTTGCTCTCTTACTCTGTTTTACTTCATATTTTATAATATAAAATTACGGTGTCATAAAATTTGTTCATGGAGGAAAACGTCTTTAATGGTCGTATTAAACTCCGGTGTGCGACGTGGCAACATCTATGTAATCACCATCCATTTCATTGGGTAGTTAGGTTATTCCCAATTTCTTTTTAATATAAACCATGCTGCAATGAATATGTTTGCGAACAAAAGGACCATCTGCATTTGGGACCCTTTTCGTAGGATTGTCACCTTGACATGAAATTCGCAAAGAATGCGAACATTTTGAGAGCTCTTGACACATATTGTCCAATTGGTTTCCAGAAAACCTGCACTATTTTATTACTCCATAACCACTATCTCTGTCTGCCCCTGTCTCCAGCCTCCATGTGAGTACTGTAAGGACAAAATGTGAGGGGCACCTGGGTGGCTCAGCGGTTAAGGGTCCAACTTCAGCTCAGGTCACGATCTCACGGTTCAGGGGTGCAGGCCCCGTGCTGGGCTCTGTGCTGACAGCTAGGAGCCTGGAGCCTGCTTTGGATTCCGTGTCTCCCTCTCTCTCTGCAGCTCCCCTGTTCATGCTCTGTCTCTCTCTATCTCTCAAAAACAAACATTAAAAAAATTAAAAAAAAAAAAAAGAACAAAACATGAAATGCTTCATGTACAGAGCTTGGTACCTGGTAATGATTCAATAAATGGTAGTTGAGGACGTACAGGTTTATTATCTCACTGCCTCTTCCCTCCTCTCTCTGAATCTTCATAGAGGTCCAATGCTTCCATGGTGCTCTAGACTTCTTTCTGTTGTGCCTCATTGGGATGTTCAGAATCATCTGCTTCTGTCCCTTCCTACAGTGCACTGCAAGGGAGTGACAAGCTAATGTGATAAGTTTCTTGCAACTGGGGTCGTTGGAAGGAAAATGACTTACAGTTTTACCTGCCCTGGATTTTTAATAGGTGTCTTAAGACTGTATATAAGTCAGTGGTTCTGAGCTCAGTCTGTACGTCAGCATCATTTGGGAACTCTCAGCAACACCTTGAGCATGGCCATCTTTGGTTGCGAGTGGGGCCTGCACACTGGCATTTAAAAAATTCTTCTCAGGCAATTCTGATAGAAGCGAGGGATGAGAGTAACAACCCCAGAGATGAGTGGTTTGGAAATTGCGGGCACCACATGACATCTCCTGATGGGCTTACTTGGAAGCTAGATCCCTTTCCTGCTGTGTCTCAAAGATTCGACTGAGAATATGGGATGAAATCCTAAGAGGCCTCAATCTTCAACATGTTACTAACATTCTGTTTGCTTAAAGGGCCAGAGAGATCAACTAACTCCTTCTAGAAAAGTTGTACTGTTCTCTGCACTCATGAGAACTTCCATAGTACCCCATGAGGAAGGAACTGGGGCTCCAAGTGGCAAATTACCTTGCTTGTTAATCTCTGCAACAAGAGGCCAATCAAGAATCAAACCCAGGACCCTGAATCCCATGATTTTTCTAACTTTGAAAAATTGCATTCATCTTTTTGTGCTCATGCACCTGATTTTGATTTTAATTTTTTGCTGTGTGGGGCTGACTTGGTTCTTTATCTTCACAGGACTTTGCCCATAAAAGTGCTCCTCTCTCCCAGCAAACAACAACTGTATTTTGATCAGGTATTATGGGTGTGTCATACACATAGCCTGAGAGGAATGTAGCCACATCGAGTGATCACTTTATAAATATTGATGAAGAATGGTACAAATGTTTTAAAGGAAATTTTATCTGAAGGAGTGCCTTGGAATTCAGCTGGTTTTTTTTTTTCCAAACGGCCAAGGGTGGGCCAAATCCCCATGTTTATTCACTACTGTGGCACCCATGATCCTGCATCTGGTAGGCTGTGGGGCCAGGCGATGTCAGGGATTGCAGTGGGCATATTCGGCCACCGTTCCTGAGCTGTGGCAAATATTTCATAACACTGTGGCTCTGCAGAAGGAAGTACTGACTTAGAGATCACTTATTCATTCCTTTCAGTCTAAGATATGAGAAAAGAAAGAGCCCATTTTACGCAGAGAAAACTGAGGCAAGGAAACATGGTTCAACTTCCCCGAGGACACAGTGATGCTGGCCATGCTGGAAGGGCATGTGTGCCTTGAATGGTTGTGCTCCTCTGGGCCTGCTTCACCACCTCCATCACTTCCTCAATTAGTTGCTCATTTAAAAGTTGGTGACAAAGAATGAGGTGCCTGGGTGGCTCAGTTGGTTAAGTGCCCGACTTTGGCTCAGGTCATGACCTCACTGTTCCTGAGTTCGAGCCCCACATCTGGCTCTGTGCTGACAGCTCAGAGACTGGAACCTGTTTCAGATTCTGTGTCTCTTTCTCTCTCTGCCCCTCCCCACTCATGCTCTGTCTCTGTCTCTGTCTCTCTCTCTCCCAAAAATAAGTAAACATTATGGGGCGCCTGGGTGGCTCAGTTGGTTAAGCGTCCAACTTCGGTTCAGGTCATGATCTCGCAGTCTGTGAGTTCGAGCCCCGCATTGGTCTCTGTGCTGACAGCTCAGAGCCTGGAGTGTGTTTCAGATTCTGTGTCTCCCTCTCTCTCTGACCCTCCCCCGTTCATGCTCTGTCTCTCTCAGCCTCAAAAAATAAATAAACGTTAAAAAAATTTTTTTAAATAAATAAACATTAAAAAAATTGTTGACAAAGAAGTACACACAAAGGAGTTTTTTGCTGCATCCGCTATAACAAAGTTGAAAACAATTTAAATGACAAACAATAGGGGAATGGTTAAGAAAAAATATGGGGGTGCCTGGGTGGCTCAGTGGATTAAGCATCTGACTTTGGCTCAGGTCATGATCTCACAGTCTGTGAGTTCGAGCCCCACGTCCGTCTCTCTGCTGACAGCTTGGAGCCTGGGAGCCTGCTTCGGATTCTGTGTCTCCTTTTCTCTGACCCTCCCCCATTCATGCTCTGTCTCTCTCTCTCTGTCTCAAAAATAAACATTAAAAAATTTTTTTAAAAAAGAAAATATATGGCTTATTCATTGTATAAAATACATAAATATTAAGAAGCAGTTTTTAGTAAATTTAGAAAGTGCTTCAAATATAAATGATTTCTCAGGGCACCTGGGTGGCTCAGTCGGTTAAGCATCCAACTCTTGATTTCAGCTCAGGTCATGATCCCAAGATTGTGAGACTGAGCCCTGCATGGGGCTCTATGCTGAAAGTGTGGAGCCTGCTTGGGATTCTCTCTCTCTCCCTCTCTTTCTGCCCCTCCCCTGCTTGCATGCACGTGTTCTCTCTGTCTCAAATAAAAATTAAAAAAGAAATGATTTTTCTGGTTCTTCTTCATCTTCCCAACCTCTAAGCCTGTGGTACTTGGAATGTGGGTCACTGACCAGTGGAATCATCTGTGGCAAAGACAGAATCTCAAACCCCACCCCTGCCCTGCTGAGTCAGAGTCTGCATTTAACAACGCCTCCAGGTGGGTCACACCACATTAACTTTCGAAAAGCACTGATCCAAGTAAGGAGCTCTCAAAAAGTCAATCTTCAGACACCTTCTCTACTCTAAATATTTGTGCACCTTGAATTAGTGATCTGGCACCTGGTGACATGGGCGTTTCTCATTCCATCGGCCTGGGAGTTGGCCTTGGGGACTGACACTTATGTAAGCACCCCAATGTTTCAAAAATGCACACAAGGTCGAGGTCCACTGTGTACGTGATTTCCCTCATGATGGAACTGTAGGCAGAAAATGCGTGATACCAAAGAGCATATTCTGTGTGATATTAATTAGAGAAAAATACAGCAAGAAAAGACTGGAAAAAAATCTACCCTCAAATTACCTGTGATGCAATTAGAGGTGGGTTTGTGTGTGGGGAGGGAGGAGTGGGTTTCTTTATACTTTTCTCTATATAAAGGTAACAAACCTCAGGCCATGGGTTCAGATGTGCAAAAGATGTGACTCTATTTTTATATAGTACAAATTAATTTCTACTGTGAGCCCCAATCTGCTTGTGATGAAAACTTTTCGGTCAATCCAGAAGGATCTCTGTTTCAATCCAGCTTCGCTCAGCCCAGCCACCACTAGCCCATAGCATCACTATGCAAGTCGGAACAGGTGCCCCTTCAGGCCAACGCAGCCCCATAACCAGCAACGTGTGATGGCCAAGTGCCAACCAGATTTTGGCCTCTTCCTGCTGCCTGGACTGGGGATCTCGATGCAAGGAACAGCCTGCATTCCTGTGTATGATGGTCCTGGGCTCAGCTAATTGAGGACCCTAATTCCTTATCCAATATTGTAGGCAAATTCCAGAAAGTTTTGGGGTGAGGCTGGATTAGGAGGGAGGCGAGGAAGGCGCGAAGTCTCGCAATTCATCACTAACATTGTCCTTGCTAAGATCTCAGCCCCCGCTGCCTGGGTACTCCTGTAGCCATGCCCCATGTTGCATTTGGGGTTGCTGCAAAATGCTTGTTGCCCTCCTCAGCTGCACCGGGATATCCTGAGCCCTCCTGTGGGTTTTTGCCCCCCTCCCCCGAGACTGGCTGGGGGCTGGGGCAGGCGTGGGCACAGCACAGAGCCTCTTCTCAGTGCGATCCTTTGTGTTTCTACCCAGAGAATGTGTTGCTCCCTGAAGCAGGCAAACTACCTCCTGCATTGCCTGCTGTGTGCCAAATCTATTGTTTATTCACGGGCTTCCTGTCCTGGTCTAGGATTTACAAATCAAACTCTGACTTTAGTCACCAAGAGCATACCTTGTCCTTTTCTCTGGTTTTACCCTTACCTGGCTTGATCAAAACCTCCAACTGAATGGGGGAGGGAGAGGCTCTCCTAAGAAAACACGGGGAAAAGATGTTAACATCTTAAAATACTATCCTTTACATGTACTGTGTGTGTGTGTGTGTGTGTGTGTGTGTGTGTGTGTATGTTTACAATAAGCCAACAAAATAAGCTGCAGGAAAAATCTTGCAAGAATTATTTTATAGAGAAGGTTACATTTTTTTTTAAGTTTATTTATTTTGAGACAGAGAGAGCACAAGCAGGGGAGAGGCTGAGAAAGAGGGAGAGAATCCCAAGAAGGCTCTGGGCTGTCAGCACAGAGCCCGACGTGAGGATCAAACTCATGAACCATGAAACCATACCCCAAGCCAAAATCAAGAGTTGGATGCTTAATGATCACTTACTGGACACTTAACCAACCGAGCCACCCAGGCCCCCCCCCAAGAAGATTAGACTTTTTTTTTTTAATGTTTATTTATTTTTGAGACAGAGAGAGACAGAGCATGAGCAGGGGAGGGGCAGAGAAAGAGGGAGACACAGAATCTGAAACAGGCTCCAGGCTCTGAGCTGTCAGAATAGAGCCTGACGCGGGGCTCGAACCCACGAACCATGAGATCATGACCTGAGCCGAAGTCGGACGCTTAACCGACCGAGCCACCCAGGCGCCCCAAGATTACACTTTTTTAACACTCACTTTCCCTTTTATTCTCTTCCTGATGGAAGGACAGCTACTACTGAAAACTTATTGAACACTTACTCTTTGCTAGGCACTCTCGAGAGTGTTTTGTATGCCCTAGCTCATTTAATCCTCACTATGGTATTATCATCACCAGTTTTGAGAAACTAAGACATGAAGAGGTGAGGTAACGTGCTCAAGGCCTCACATCTAGCATCTGGTGAATGGCACTCAGGATTCAAGGCCGGCATCTCCAGAGGAGCCCTGCATGGGATGTGAGCCTGCACAGCTCTCTGCTCTTACCCACGTATACGGCTTCCATGATCAAAGATGGCCACTTGAAGTTCAGAGGCAACAGCCTTTGCTCCCTCACAAAGCTGTAGTGAATATTTATTTTCTAAAAAGTCATCAGTAACTGTGGATATGTTTTTGCAGGTGGCCTGGTGTCTGTTATTAAAGGGAAAGATAAGGTTCATGGTGAGAACCTGACACTGGTTTTGGCTCATTCCTCACAGGAAGCTTGGTTTTCTCACTAAATTTTGTTGATCAAAACGGAACAAAGGCCATAAAATCCAACACAGTGTGAGAAACGCAGCATTCCCACCTGGGAGCTCGCAGACATTCATGAGAATGTCAAGGAGCAACACGGGTTGGAGGGGAACAGGGGAGAGCTTCGTGCTGCCTAATTTTCATCTCACCTAGTGAAAAGTTGATTTCAAGCTCACATACCCATGAAATCACTGACAGTTAACATCTGGGAAAGTTCTAGTTGGGGGGAAAACAGCACAGGGGAAATGCTTCACCCATGGGCGTCTGATGGATGTACACAAGTTTCCCTGGAGGGCTTAGTTGATAGGAAAACAATGGGTGAACGTCTCTGAGAAGCAGCTGGTACAGAGCCGCCCCTTACATCAGTTCTCAATACGTATTAGTTTCCATCTTTCTCCTTCTTTGGAAATTAGAACTGTACTGTGGTCTGGTTGTAGGAGTTTTGTTAAAGAGCTTTCCTTTCTGTATTAGACTGCACACGCTGCCATAACAAAATACCACAGACTGGGCAGCTTAACCGACAGAAATCTATTTTCTCATAGTTCTGGAGGCTAGAAGTCCAAGGTCAAGGTGCCAGCAAGTTGTTTCCTAATGAGGTCTCTCTGCCTGGCTTGTGGAAAACTACCTTCACCCTGTGTCCTCACATGGCCCTTCCTCTATGTTCACGAAGAGAGAGAAAGATCTCTATTATCTCTCTTATAAGGACACTAGTCCTATTGGGTTAGAGTCCCATCCCCATGGCCTCATTTGATCTTAATCATCTGCCTAAAGGCTCTATTTCAAATATAGTCATACTGGGGGTTAGGGTTGCAGCATACGGACTTGGTGATGGGGCACAATTCAGTCTGTAGCATGTATTGGGCCCTGTGCTAGGTGCTGAGAATCGTGATTTATGAAGACATAAATCTCTGGGCTAAGGAGCTCCTACTCTAGGGACTGACTCCATAGCCATTAGAGTCATGGGAGGTACAACGAACTGTGGGGCCCCTGAAAACAGATGTCTACATTACATGGTAATTCCTGTGTGGCCTTTATTACGGGAATGATATCTTGAGCAAGCAAATTCCACAAATATTCTGGTAAGTGGTGATAGAGCTATTTGCTTGCTGTGGTGAAGTTGTACATGAAGGCTCATAAAAGTGTCGATTAGATCAGTTTCTGGGAAGTCTGAATTAAGAGACGGGAATGAATTTCGGCAGAACCAAAACTTAAACACAGGATTTTCCTGGAGTCCTGAGGTTTTGGCTGTCTAGGACAAATTCTCTCATGTGCACTGCACCATTCCCTTGATTGTAGCTACAGGTTAGCGTGGAGAGGCACCCTGGTAGAAGGGACAGACTTTTCGAGTGGGAAAATCTGGGTTGCGAGCTGGTACGAGAGGAGGAGGCCAACCAGCCCTTTTCACATAACAAGGTTTGTGGAAAAAGGAAACTCTAAAGAAGATACACCAAACAGAAAAATGTGCGCCACACAGACCCAAAGGCTTTTACACTCTTCACTAGATATGACTAAATGTCCGCACTGCAACCCAAAAATATCCTTGAATTTGACACTTGAGGTTGACCACAGCCTGGCTGGTAAAACCGTCAATCAACAAAGAACAAAAGGCCTGGGAGTGCAATTACCACGCGTAGGCCACTAGGGGGCGCGCTCGGCATCGCTCACTTCAGAAGAGTGATGGAAGGACCCGCATCGCTGGGGATATGACTTTAGGGTGGAGCATTCAGTGTGGTATTGAGAGTGGGGGGTTAGAAGCTGTTGTGCTTTTGGGGGAGGGAGGTCAAAGAGCTAGTTACTTAAAGAATGATAGAGTGTGTGTTGACCTGGCCTTGACCTTTATAAACCTAGCAGTCCCTACATCCTAGTCCTTGGAGAGTTCTGGGATGTGATGTCCCAAACATGTAACTGTTCACTTTAAGACAACTAACTTACTTGTGTGAGCATGCTGTGCATTGTGCAGGAGAACATTTTGCACCTAGGCGCATGTGTGCATGCGCACACACACACGCTCACTAATGGACATGCTTACTGACTTAAATACATTAACACACTGTCTAAATATTGCTTCAGTTTGGAAAAAATGTTGCATCCAAATCGAGTCATCTTTTAAAAATACACCTGGAGTGAAAATACTGCCTATATTTCAGAGAGCTTTTATCTCTCAGTAAACAGTGGTATATCAGCTCAGGCTGCCAAGACCCAGGGGGAGAGGGAGCCACCAAGCCAGGGACACTGGTCAGAGGTAACCCCAGGTCCTACTTCCACAGCCGTCCCCTATCTGTTCCTGGCCCCATACACAAATTTGTGGCTCATGGCCAGCACCAGAATTTGCTCGTGCTCCTCACGTTCTTGGGCCTGCCTGTCTCAAGTCTTCCAGACACTGTAACCTGCTTTCTTCCCTCAAATGCTTAACAGAGAACCTCTGAGGGCCTTCTTTATATTTGGGATTATGGGATAAAAAGATTGAAAGCATGAAGCCAGGTTTCCCCAGAGCATTCTCCGTGAGGGCTAGCCCCACCCACCTTCTCCACAGCGTAGGGCAAAGGGCAAGGACCCTGAGAGTTGTAGGACAAGGGCAGGGAAGCTTGCTCCCTGTGGGCCAGGTATTGGGCTGAACCCTCTTAGTGTCGTTATGTCACTTAATCTTTGCTCCAATTTGCAGGCTTTCTAGTACTATTTTCATTTGACACGGGAGGAAACCAAAGACCAGAGAAGCTAAGTACCTTTCTCATGGTCATCCAGATCTGGCATTTGAACTTCGACATTCTGAGTTAAAAACTAGCATATTTTCCAGTCCTGGCTTCAACGCTTTTGTCTACTTTTCCAGAACTACCTGAAATCTTCCTCCCTATTCTCTAGCTTCCCCGTGTAATGCAGGATCTTTATATTGGCAATGACTATGCAAATGATGATAACAGCTGACTTTTACTGATCACTTACTTGCAGACCAAGCAAGCAATGTGCTGAGGGCCAAGCCTTCCTTACCCTCAACCTTCACAGCAGCTGTCACCGACATTGGTATTCTTATCACCATTTCAGAGATGAGGCACCTGACTCTTAGGATTGTTAGGAAACTTACACAAGGCCATACAGCTTGCAAGTGGTCAAGTGGGGATTTGAACTGAAGTGTAACTGTCTATAGGTCCAGGTATTTAAACCACTGTGTTATCCTTTGCATCATGAGAGCATTAAGTCTATGGAGAAAATCTCAGGCCTATAAGATTATTTAGAAGATCTCTTAAAAATCTAAAACAATAGCAAAAGGGGGAACGATGATATCTCTGTGTGGCACTGTATAATGATGCAGCTGGCAAAAAAGCTTACATGCTAAAACAGGAAGGTTTCTAACTTTCCCTGCTTAGAAAAATAATTGACTATGCTTATTTTCATTGGTCCTCTTCCTGAATTGGAAATTTCTGGAGTCTGGTTTTAATTGCATAGGAAGCCAACCTGGACTGTGATTGTTTGTCAGAAGTCCCTTTCATCATTTCTGTGACAAGTCGAGGGGCTCATCCCTCGGGATCTAGTAGTTTGTGGGTGTTTCTGGTTCAGTGAATGCTTTCAAGTTACCGAGATTGAGGGAGTGAATGGCTATTTTGTTGTCAACTACTAGCCTCTGGGTACAAAACTATGATGTGAGGAGTGATCGAGGGAATGTGGAAGTATGGTTAAAACTGAACTTGAGTTAATTGGTCTTAACACACTGAATCTGAGTCACTTGGTGTGATACGCTCCTATCTACAATGTTGGGGATGAAGTAGATCAGTCCCTTCTTACCAGCACCTTGAAAAAGATCAGACATCAAACTGGATCTCAGCTCAACACTCGATCAACACTCTGGAGTAATATTCTTAAACCCCAGAGTAATATTCTTAAACCCCAGAGTTTGGAATAACAATATTCCAAAGAACAAACAAAAGGATGTTCATCAACAAGGATCAGATGGGTATTATCTGAATATCTTGGATATGAATAATTCTTCTAATTGATGAGCTGAGCATTAAGGATGATCATTAAGGAGATAGACACTGAACAGAATTCATATGTATGGCCGCTGTCCCAAGGCAACAGCCCAAGGAAAATAACTCACTTTAATTCCCTAGGTGGCAGCAGCCAACAAGGATTTAAAAGTCCATAAGGGTGTGGCATCTTGGAGAAGGAGTATGTTCCAGAGATGCACAGAGACACTGGTTGTGCTATAGGGTTTAAGATTCTGAGTTGAGTGGTGAAGAGAATGGAATAGGAGGCAGTGTAGCACAGGGAGGAGTTAGAATCAGGAAGTCTGCATCTAATCTGGCTCTGCCACTGGCTGGCTGTGGGACCTGGGGCAACTCTTCTTTTTACAATACGACCCACCAGTCATTTTCCTCATCCTCACCTTCACTCAACAAGTGGGGTTGGATGAGTTCATCTCTACCTTTAGAGATTATATGACTCACAATTTAATGATTCCTTGGGATTTTTGTCACATTCTTTCCAACGAAATAATTGAGTACATTAGAGGGAGTTGTGGAGGGAAGGATTGTAGGTGTGTGTTGGAGATAGATGCATTATGTCATTGTCATTTTAATAGTGTTACATCCAGGGGCACCTGGGTGGCTCAGTTGGTTGGACACTGGACTCTTGATTTTGGCTCGGGTCGTGATCTCATAGTCACGGGATTGAGCCCCATGTCAAGCTCTGAGCTGACAGCATGGAGCCTGTCTGGTATTCTCTTGCTCGCTCTCTCTTGCTCTCTCTCTCAAAATAAATAAATAAACATTTTTTAAAAATAGTGTTTGGGCACCTGGGTGGCTCAGTTGGTTAAACACCCAACTTTGGCTCAGGTCATGATCTCACAGTTTATGGGTTTGAGCCCCACGTCAGGCTCTGTGCTGACAGTTCAGAGCCTGGAGCCTGCTTCAGATTCTGTTTCCCTCTCTCTCTGCCCCTCCCCCATTTGCACTCTGTCTCTCTGTCTCTGTCTCTCTCAAAAATAAACATTAATTTTTTTTAAACGTTTATTTCTGAGACAGAGAGAGACAGAGCATGAACGGGGGAGGGTCAGAGAGAGGGAGACACAGAATCCGAAATAGGCTCCAGGCTCTGAGCTGTCAGCACAGAGCCCGACGTGGGGCTCAAACTCACGGACCGCGAGATCATGACCTGAGTCGAAGTCAGCTGCCCAACCGACTGAGCCACCCAGGCGCCCCAAACATTAATTTTTTTAATATGAAATTTATTGTCAAATTAGTTTCCATACAACACCCAGTGCTCATCCCAACAGGTGCCCTCCTCAATGCCCATCACCCACTTTCCTCTCCCATCAACTCTTAGTTTATTCCCAGTTTTTAGGAGTCTCTTATGGTTTGGGTCCCTCCTTCTCTAACTTTTTTTTCCCTTCCCCTCTCCCATGGTCTTCTGAAAGTTTCTCAGGATCCACATAAGAGTGAAAACATATGGTATCTGTCTTTCTCTGTATGGCTTATTTCACTTAGCATAACACTCTCCAGTTCCATCCACGTTGCTACAAAAGGCAAGATTACATTCTTTCTCATCGCCATGTAGTATTCCATTGTGTATATAAACCACAATTTCTTTATCCGTTCATCAGTTGATGGACATTTAGGCTCTTTCCATAATTTGGCTATTGTTGAAAGTGCTGCTGTAAACATTGGGGTACAAGTGCCCCTATGCATCAGCACTCCTGTATCCCTTGGGTAAATTTCTAGCAGTGCTATTGCTGGGTCATAGGGTAGACCTATTTTTAATTTTTTGAGGAACTATTTTCCACACTGTTTTCCAGAGTGGCTGCACCAGTTTGCATTCCCACCAACAGTGCAAGAGGGTTCCCGTTTCTCCATATCCTCTCCAGCATCTAGAGTCTCCTGATTTGTTCATTTTAGCCACTCTGACCGGCGTGAGGGGATATCTGAGTGTGGTTTTGATTTGTATTTCCTTGATGAGGAGCGACGTTGAGCATCTTTTCATGTGCCTGTTGGCCATCTGGATGTCTTCTTTAGGGAAGTATCTATTCATGTCTTTTGCCCATTTCTTCACTGGATTATTTGTTTTTCAGATATGGAGTTTGGTGAGTTCTTTATAGATTTTGGAGACTAGCCCTTTGTCTGATATGTCATTTGCAAATATCTTTTCCCATTCCGTCGGTTGCCTTTTAGTTTTGTTGATTGTTTCCTTTGCAGTGCAGAAACTTTTTGTCTTCATGAGGTCCCAATAGTTCATTTTTGCTTTTAATTCCCTTGCCTTTGGGGATGTGTCAAGTAAGAAATTGCTGCGGCTGAGGTCAGAGAGGTTTTTTTTCGTGCTTTCTCCTCTAGGGTTTTGATGGTTTCCTGCCTCACATTCATGTCCTTTATCCATTTTGAGTTTGTTTTTGTGAATGGTGTAAGAAAATGATCTAGTTTCATTCTTCTGCATGTTGCTGTCCAGCTCTCCCAGCACCATTTGTTAAAGAGACTGTCTTTTTTCCATTGGATATTCTTTCCTGCTTTGTCAAAGGTGAGTTGGCCGTACTTTTGTGGGTCCAATTCTGGAGTCTCTATTCTGTTCCATTGGTCTATGTGTCTGTTTTTGCGCTAATACCATGCTGTCTTGATGATTACAGCTTTGTAGTAGAGGCTAAAGTCCGGGATTGTAATGCCTAGTGCTTTGGTTTTCTTTTTCAACATTACTTTAGGGTCTTCTGTGGTTCCATGCAAATTTTAGGATTGCTTGTTCTAGCTTCAAGAAGAATGCTGGTGCAATTTTGATTGGGATTGCATTGAATGTGTAGATTGCTTTGGGTAGTATTGACATTTTAACAATATTTATTCTTCCAATCCATGAGCACGGGATGTTTTTCCATTGCTTTGTGTCTTCTTCAATTTCCTTCATAAGCTTTCTATAGTTTTCAGCATACAGATCTTTTACGTCTTTGGTTAGGTTTATTCGTGCTCTGTCTCTCTGTCTCTGTCTCTCTCAAAAATAAACATTAATTCTTAAAAAATAAAATAAAATAGTGTTATTTCCAGAGAATATGCTGACCTTCACAAATTTGGACACTCGTCCTGACATTTGCGAAGGTGATTTTTATGTGGTTGACAACATAATGTTGCCCACCTATTGCTCCCTTTCAACTGGACCTCCTTTGAAGTCCAGCATCTGTACCCATAAGACACAGAGCTTTTTAGCACTGTCTTCCAGCCAGCTGAGCTTGTGGCTATGCCAATGATAGTAATACTTTCTTTGTTCTCTTACTATGTGCCAGGCACTGCTAAGCCATTATATATCTCACATGCATGTATTTCTTTTATTCTACCTTCAAGTAACTTTTAATTATCTGTGTTGAAACAAACCAACCTCTTAAGCCAAGTTTAATAAAAGCTGATGTGTACAGTGCTTAGTATATCCCAGGCACTATTCTAAGTGCTTTACATCTATTATTTTATTTAACCCTCAAAATAATGGATTAATATTTGTACTCAACATTATTTGGAGATGGAAACTGAGGCAGAGAGAGGTTAAATAACTTGCCCAATGTACCAGCACACAGCTGGTACATAACAGAACCATGGTTTGAACCCAGGCAGTCTGGCTCTAGGATTTCCCTAGACATCACACTTAAAAAAGGGCTAGTGGGGCGCCTGGGTGGCTCAGTCAGTTGAGCATCTGACTTCGTCTCAGGTAATGATTTTGCAGTCGATGAGTTTGAGCCCCATGTCAGGTTCTGTGCTGACAGCCCAAAGATTGGAGCCTGCTGCAGATTCTGTGTCTCCCTCTCTCTCTGCCCCTCCCTCACTCATGCTCTGTCTCTCTCTGTCTCAAAAATAAATAAATATTAAAAAAAATTTTAAATAAAAAAAGGGCTAGTGATCTATGCATATTGCTTCTATTTTTTTTTCTTCTACTAGATTAAAAACAAGGCTTTTTTTCCCCCTAACTTGGGAACTTATTACAGAAACACTCATTTTTTTTTTGTAGTAGCTTTATTGAGATATAATTCATAAGAGGCGCCTGGGTGGCTCAATCGGTTGAGAGCTATAATTCATGTACCATACAATTCAATGGTGTTTGGTATATTTGTAGAGTTATACAACCATAACCACAATTAAATTTTATTTTTAAAACTTGAGATATAATTTATACAGCATAAAATTAACCATTTGAAATATACACCATATTGGTTTTTAGTATATTCAAAAGGTTTTGCAAACATCACCACTGTCTACTTCCAGAACATTTTATCGCTCCTAAAGGAAACCCTGTACCTGTTAGCAGTCCCTTTCATTCTCCCCATCCCTGACAATCAAGAATCTACTTTCTGTCTTTATGGATTTGCCTGTTCTGGACATTTCATATACATGAGATCATAAATATGACCCTTTTGTGTCTGGTTTCACTCAGCACTATGTTTTCAAGGTGCATTCATGTTGTAGCATGTGTCAATAGTTCATTGTTCTTTGTAGCTGAATAACATTCTATCATATGGATATACCACATTTAGCTTATTCTTTCTTTATTCTTTATTATTATTTTTTCAACTTATATCCAACTTAGTTAACATATAGCATAATAATGATTTTAGGAATAGAATTTGTGATTCATCACTTAATATAACACCCAGTGTTCATCCAGCAAGTGCCCTCTTTAATGCTCCTTGTCTATTTAGCCCATCTGCCTACCCAACACTCCTCCAGCAACCCTCAGTTTGTTCTCTGTATTTAAGAGTCTCTTATGGTTTGTCTCCCTTTTTGTTTTTATATTATTTTTGCTTCCCTTCCCTTATTTTCATCTGTTTTGTATCTTAAATTCCACATCTGAATGAAGTCATATGATATTATTCTTTCTTTGACTGATTTATTTTGGCTAGCGTAATGCACTCTAGTTCCATTCATATTGTTGCAAATGGCAAGATTTTGGGTTTTTTTGATCACCGAGTAATATTCCATGGTATATATATACCACATCTTCTTTATCCATTCATCAATTGATGGACATATAGACTCTTCCATACTTTGGCTATTGTTGATAGTGCTGCTATAAACATTGGGGTGCATGTGCCCCTTTGAATCAGCACTCCTGTATCTTTTGGATAAATTCATAGTAGTGCAATTGCTGGGTCATAGGGTAGTTCTATTGTTAATTTTTTGAGGAATCTCCATACTGTTTTCCAGAGTGGCTACACCAGTTTGTTTTCCCACCAACAGTACAAAATGGTTCCTTTTTCTCTGCATCCTTGGCAACATCTGTTTTTATCTAAGTTATTAATGTTAGCCATTCTGACAGGTATGAGGTAGTATCTCATTGTGGTTTTGATTTGTGTTTCCCTGATAATGAGTGATGTTGAGCATGTTTTCATGTGTCTGTTAGCCATTCTGATGTCTTCTTTGGAAAGTTGTCTATTCATGTCTTTTGCCCATTTCTTCACTGGATTATTTGTTTTTTGGGTGTTGAGTCTGATGGGTTCTTTATAGATTTTGGATACTAACCTTTTATCTGATATGTCATTTGCAAATATCTTCTCCCATTCTGTAAGTTGCCTTTTAGTTTGGCTGATTGTTTCCTTCACTGTGCAGAAGTTTTCATCTTGATGAGGTCCCAGTAGTTCATTTTTGCTTTTGTTTCTCTTGCCTCTGGAGATGTGTCTAGTAAGAAGTTGTTGTGGCCAAGGTCAAAGGGCTTGTTGCTTGTTTTCTCCTCTAGGATTTTGATGGCTTCCTGTATTAAGTTTAGGTCGTTCATCCATTTTGAGTTTATTTTTGTGTATGGTGTAAGAAAGTGGTCCAGGTTCATTTTTCTGCATGTCATTGTCCAGTTTTCCCAGCACCATTTGCTGAAGAGACTGTCTTTTTTCCATTGGATATTCTTTCCTGCTTTGTCAAAGATTAGTTGGCCATACATTTGTGGGTCCATTTCTGAGTTCTGTATTCTGTTCCATTGATCTATGTGTCTATTTTTGTGTCAGTACCATACTGTTTTGATGATTACAGCTTTGTAATATAGCTTGAAGTCCAGAATTGTGATGCCTCCAGCCTTAGTTTTCTTTTTCAAGATTGCTTTGGCTATTCAGGGACTTTTCTGGTTCCACACAAATTTTAGGATTGTTTGTTCTTACAGAGACATTTAACTTTATTCTCTTGCTAGGATTTGTAATTTGGGAATATACTCAACAAATTCTACCACCACTCCACCAAGACAATATGACTCTCCTCTGGAGTCTGTTTCTATTTATGTGTGTGTGTGTGTGTGTGTGTGTGTGTGTGTGAATGATTGGAGAGGAAATAGTTGTTGGAAGATGCAGAAGCACTATTAGGAGAAAAGAAGTCAATGCCTTGGGTTATAGGGTCTGAAGGTGGAAGCCACTGGCTTGGATGAGTCCTTTACAACAGGACACAGATATGAGAAATGATGAACACATTATGTCTAAAGTGACAGAGATACCGACTGTTTCCTTTAAAGAATATACATGGAGGGGTGTCTGGATGGATCAATGGGTTAAGCATCTGACTCTTGACTTCAGCAAAGGTCATGATCTCACAGTTTGTGAGTTTGAGCCCCGCTTCGGGCTCCGCACTGATAGAGGAGCTCGCTCGGGATTCTGTCTCTCTTCCCCTCCACTGCTCGTGCTATCCCTCTCACTCTCTCAAAATAAATAAATTTTAAAAATAATAAAAAAGAAAGGAGTTTTCCTTAAAAAAAGAAAGAATATAGCTGGAGTCCAAGGTCACATAGGAGGAGCCCCCAGTGAATTCCCCATGTCAAGCAGGCTGAGGACACTCAAACTATGCTTCTAAGTCTTTTAGTTCTGACTGCAGGAAAATTGGTCCACTTTGTAGATGTCTCTCACTTAATATTCTTAGGAGAATTTCTCTGTAGGGTTAGGTTGGATTTAAAACATAGTGTCACCATTTTTGAGATGGCATGAGTTTGGAAAAGATTAGGCTGCAGGTCTGCAGCTCACAACACCCTCCATCCCTCCAAACACCCAAGAAAATAGCTCAGCATTTCAGTCAAGTTGCCCTTCCTCCCATCCTGTCTCCTTTACCTAAAAGCAGACTCAAGTGTTTATGTGATGTCTGTCTGGGGCCAAGGTGATCATAGAGTATGTCTTCTGCATATTTTGCTCAGTATTTATGCATCTCAGAGGTGCTTCAAATCCAATCTCAGAGCCAAATTGGCCATTGGCCATTGACTTTGGTTACCCCACAGGGAGGACTTGCTGCCCAACTAAAGGCTTTTATTCCTGAGGAATTTAAATCACAATCGATATCTCCTCCTCAGAGAAGAAATAAGCAAAGGCTAATCTCACCACTGTGAGTTTATTACTTATATGATACCGTTTGGAGCACACTGTCCCAGTGATTCTTGGCAAGTCAACAAGAGTTTTTCTCCAGCTTCAAACTGTTTGGGTTTTCAACTATATTAAGACTGAAAGCTCACACTATGTGCTTCCTACATAGAGCTTCTCCCAGAGTTCTTCCTTGGAGGATGTTGTTAAAAAGACATGTTAATCACAGGAGCACCTATAGCACCAGAAAGGACTAGAACTGGGAATAAGTGCCATTTGAGATCTATCCTTGACTTCCTCTGTATCTTGCCCATACCCTGAACCTTTTGCTATGAAGGAAGGTATTGAAAGGTTTCTGTAGATTTATTCTGTCCTCAGTGTCAGAGGGAAGACTTGTGAGTGACTGTGGAATGGAAGGATCTTGTCCTTCCCTTACTGAAAATTGTGTATTAATGTCTCTTTGAGTATGAGGGGTTTTATTCTTATTTATTTACTTTTTTAGATTTAAAAGATTGTTTTTATCTTAATTCTTTCCAACTTTATTGAGCTACAATTGACATATAATGTATAAATTTATTTATTTATTTATTTATTAAATTATTTTTAACGTTTATTTATTATTGAGAGACAGAGAGACACAGAGCGTGAGCAGGGGAGGGGCAGAAAGAGGGGGAGACACAGAATGTGAAGTAGGCTCCAGGCTCTGAGCTGTCGGCACAGAGCCCGATGCAGGGCTCGAACCCACAAACTGCAAGATCATGACCTGAGCCAAAGTCGGTCGCCCAACCAACTGAGCCACCCGGGCGCCCCTATAATGTGTAAATTTAAAGTGTGAGATGTGATAATTTGATATGTGTATATATTGCAAAATGATTTCCACCATAAAGTTAGTTAGTACATCTATCACCTTACATTGTGACAGTTTTATGTAGATGTGTGTGTGTGTGTGTGTGTGTTGATAACTTTGAAGATCTACTTTATTAGTAGCTTTGAAATACACAAGACAGTGTTGTTAATTATAGTCACCATGCTCTAGATTACATCCCCAGAACTTATCCTTCTTATAACTGGGGGTTTATACCCTTTGACCACCTTCACCTCTCCCCTCCCCACAACCACCCATCTATTCTCATTTCTGTGAGTTCAGTTATTTTCAGATGTGAGGGATTTTACAATGGGTGGGGGATGGGGGGGAATGACATTTGGGATGGGGCAAGGTTAGAGGATGGTGGAGGGAGGGTGGGTGGAGACCTTCGTTACCAAGAAGTCAGGAGGTCAGCACTAGAACACCTAGTTTAGCATCTGTTCCATTTCTGCTTCCTTCTCAGTTCTTAAAAAGAGCTGCCAATGACAGAGCTTCCTCAGACAGGAAACTGGACTGTAGTGAGGGTCTCCAGAGTGAGGACTGCTCATAGGAGAGACATTTCAAAGAGGCATCTGTTTGGCAACTCTTGGAGGAATACGAGTAAATTTCAGGGATTATGGGACTAGTCCCTAAAGCACATGTGTGCAACAAAAGCTGATCCCGAGGCACAAGTTCAGAAATAGGAGTTATTACCTTAGGGTTTACAGACCCCTTGAAATCGAATGCAAATGTGTCTGTGTGTGTGCATACATTATCTGTGTATAGGCATTAGGAAGAGGGTCCATAGCTTTTATCAGATCCTCAGAGAGACCTGGGACTTTAAAAAGATTAAGAATAGCTATCAATGTGAATAATAAGATCCCAATTTCGAAGGATTGGAGGAAAAAATGCATAACAAACTGATGACATTAGTAAAGTTAGTGGAACGGGATTGGCTAGCAGGTGAGGAGACTACAAACTTTCTCTGGACTGTTTGACTTAGAAAAGTGGGTATGCATTACTTCCATAATTTAGAAAAGTTTTAAAAAAAAGAAGAGAAAAATCTCCAATTGAAACAAAAATGTACCACTTTAGAACAAATAAGATGTCACTTTCTTTCCTCTCTGAGTAGCTGGTTACAGATAAAACATACAGGAAAGGGCTTGGAGGGGTGGGGGGAAGAGGTAGGAGCCTGAGACAAAGAGAGTTTGCCGGAAGGTGAAGAAAATGTCTGCTGTGTGGGGCAAACTTACCTGAAAGCAGAGAATGTGTCCTTGGAAGCCAAGGGGGAAAGAACTTTCCTCATGTAAGAAACTCAAGCCATCGACCTGAAGAGAGGGTGAAGGGTTGACCCTCGGAGCCAAAACTAGGAAGTAGCTTGTAGGAACCAGAATCTACAGAGTTGGCTTGTGTGAGATCTGGCCTAGCTCACACTGTCTTCTGCTCTCTGAGGAGGTTCTGTGGCCATTTGGGAAGCAGGGAAGACTAGTGAAGGTATAACATGAGCTTCTAAGATCCTTCTAGGATCCTTCTAAGATCCTTCTAAGATCCTAACATGGCTGCTTCTTCTAAGTGGGTAGTGTTAAAATCTTCAAAATATAAGAGGCTTAAATGTTTATTTGGGGAGGTAGTAAGGCAAGGGAAGCTGGGGACACTGCCCTTCTGTCAGATCGCATCTTAATGGAAGAGGAAGCCCAAAGTATAGAGTAAGAGATAGAGCAGGCAACTCTGAAAAGGAAATAAACCCAGATTGAATTCTTGGAACCCTTGGGAAGAATGGAGAACAGAAGGGAAGATGAGGGAGTACCTGCCGGTGGGCTTCCGGACCCTTTAACAAGCCAACTCATAGCATCCATCTGGGGTGAGTAGTCTGAGGGTGGAGAGGACCAGACCGCCAAGGAAACTGGGCCAAACCCATGTTGGACGTTTCTGTGTTTTCCCACTTAGACCTTTTTGGCTTCTGTATCAGACTATTGAATGAATCCCACCCCCTTGCAGTGGTCTCTGAATCCTGCCCAAATTCTTCCAGTATTTGTCCTTTTTTTTTTTTTTTAACGTTTATTTATTTTGAAAGAGAAAGATAGTGTGAGTGGGGGCAGAGCAGAGAGAGAGGGGCAGAGAGAGAATCCCAAGCAGGCTCTGCATCATTCAGCACAGAGCCCAGTGCGGGGCTCAAATTCACAAACCGCGAGATCATGACCTGAGCCAAAACTGAGTGTCAGATGCTCCACTGACTAAGCCACCCAGGTGCTCCAAAATCCTTCCAGTATTTGATGGCACTGAGATGATTTGAAAGAAGTGACTCAGAAGCCATTTTGCCTCCTCTTATTTTGGTTCAGGCAAAGTAGTGTTATTTTAGGCCCTTGGGAAGATTCAATCCCCCTAAAATGCCATACTTTTCTCTGCCCTTGGCCCTCATTTCTTGTCCCCCAAAAGGAAATTGAAACCTGTATTTTTAAAGTTGGAATTATGTCTTTTAGCTTATGACTTTAAGTTTGCTTAATGAAACTGCTGCTTTTAGCTATTATCTACCAAAGATAGATTCATTGTTACCGTTTGCTCAAGGTTATAAGGTTTACAAAATACTGTTTCATGCATTATCTGTTTAAAACCTTACTACCAGCCTTTGAAGTGATGTGTTACTGTTAGACAACTGAGACTGTGAGAGATTAAGTAGCCACTGAGGTAGTGGAGTCAGGATTTCAACACAATTAGACGCCAAATTTCAGACATTTCCCACCGCACCCGTCTGCTGATTTACAGATGGAAGTGGTTACTGTGGTCAGTGAGTATCTGGACTCTGGAACTGCATCTCTCTGCTTCAAATTCCAGCGAACCATTGACAGTTGAATGACCTTAGGTAAGTCACTTAGCATCAATTACATCAGTTTCCTTATCTGTAAACTGGGATGTAGTATCATTGTCCATCTTACAGGGTTGCAGTGAGGATTAAATGAGGTAATACCTTTGAAACTCTTAGAACAGTTTCTGCCACATTGGGGACATTTTACAAAGTACTTGATATTCTTAAGAAATCTCTACTTCTATGAGATTTTATGGTAAAATGATCTTGTTCTTTGTGCACTTCATTCTGTCTTTACTTTTCTCTTGGAGAGTAACAGGAAGAAAATTAGCTGCTTCCCTGGTAGAGTTACTGGACTGAGCCTCTCTGGAACTTTCCAGAGATTTCCTCCAGAATAAGGAGATTAACCTGTGGAATCATAGACCTTCTGGGTTGGAAGTGACCTCAGATAAGTCTCCTGCTCTGAAGAGGAGGCTGGAATCCAGAGAGTGCCTCATCTAACTGGTGTCTGAGCTGTTTCCTAACTCCTAATTTGGTGCTCTGATTTTGAGCTAGAGACCACATACATGACACCTTTTTTCAGCTCAAAGGACAAATCAGCATTCTTGCTCCTTAGGGAATAGTCACATTTGTGCTGCAAAGCCTGTTTGAAATCAAGTGGGTGATTGTCATAACAACACATGGTTTTAAAAAAAGGGAAAGAAAAAAATGATTATCTGTGTAGAAACCGTGTTGAGATTTTTTAAAAGTATAATTGACATACAATATCATGTTCGTTTCAGGTATACATCATAGTGATTCAGTATTTTTAGACATTATGAAAGGATCCCCATGATAAGTCTAGTTACCACCTGTGACTATACAAAGTTATTACAATATTATTTACTACATTCTCTATGCTGTACATTAGACAGTTAGATTTCTGAGAAAGAGGCTGTTTTAGATGTCTTTTAAAGAAGTCAGAAGAATATTCTGTGCATTAAGGCTTAAAGCAAGAAAAAAAAATTCAAACACACTATTTTATTCATTTACCTTCAAGGGTATCAGAGGAAGCAAATAGAAACTGACACTTTACCAAAATGTAAAGAAAAAAAAAATGCCCTGAGGTTGAAACTGAAGTGAAACGAACATTTCTGGTGATCCAAGCAAGCTCTTAAGGGAAGGAAAGACATATTTCCCATCTCAACCTCTAATAAAAGCATTAGCAAGCTTTGGATTATTCATCTGAGAAATTTTTCTTAATGTCATTACAAGGCAAGCCAGTGATTAGACTTTCAATTCCTGTACTTTAGAGTATGAGTGATGAACCATGTTTGGTAGGCAGCTGTTTCATCAAAAATAAGGGAACACAGGGTTTTTTGTGAGCAAAAGATTCTAGTTTTCTCAAATTGGGGTGGGAAGCAGAGACTACAAGGGCAGGGGCATAGCTGACTCCCAAGAAGCCCCTGCAAAACCTGCAAACCTTCAACAAAGGACAGGTCCCTTAGTACGAATGTGAGGGCATCTGTCCAATGTGATCTGGAAAAGAGACCCTCTCCACAGTTTTCCTTGAAGGAAAGTTTTTTTTTTTAATTTTTAATTTTTTTTTTTTTTGAAAGAGAGAGAGGGTGGGGAGGGGCAGAAAGAGGAAGACACAAAATCTGAAGCAGGCTCCAGGCTCCGAGCTGTCAGCACAGAGTCCGATGTGGGGTTTAAACTCATGGACCATGAGGTCATAACCTCAGCTGAAGTCGGGCGAGGTCATGACCTCAGCTAAGTCTGACACTTAAACCCCACTGAGCCACCCAGGCACCCAGAAGGAACAGATTTAAATTGTAGGTCAATTATACCAATTAAGGTCAGTGACTATTTCTTTGAGTCTTACAATGTTCTTTATTTCTGTTAATTACACACAGACCAGCCAATGAGCCAGCGCAGGAGCAGTCTCACTCCTAACTTACACAGGACTTGAGCAACACTAAAAATGGAAGTCCACTGGGGCGCCTGGTGAGCATCCAACCTCACCTCAGGTCATGATCTTGCGGCTAGTGGGTTTGAGCCCCGCATCGGGCTCTGTGCTGACAGCTCAGAGCCTGCAGCCTGCTCTGATTCTGTGTCTCCTTTTCTCTCTGCCCCTCCCCTGTTCATGCTCTATCTCTTTCTGTCTCTCAAAAATAAATAAATGTAAAAAAAAATTTTTTTAAATGGAAGCCCACATACCAGGAGTCTCATTATATACAAGAAATAAATTAAGCTAAAAAAAAACCTGTTAAACAAAATATATTCTGTCTTCTTACCTTGACAAATGTATCTTCTTGTCTATTGCCCTGGGATAAGATTGTTCCTAGAAGGGAGTTTATGGCCTTTCAAGGCAGAGGCTAGAACACAAGCAATGGGATTGGTCTGTAGCTAAATTAGCACATGTTATGAATTTTCTGCAGTAATCATGATTTAAAATATGCCATTGTGTTGTTTGACCATGGATCAGGCAGGCTACAGGTTATAGATTTTAGCTTGGTGACCACATACATATGTGCAAAGGTCTAGTGTTCCTTTAAAAAAATTTTTTTAATGTTTATTCATTTTTGAGAGACAGAGAGAACAGAGCATGAGCTGGGAAGGGTCAAAGACAGAGGGAAACACAGAATCTGAAGCAGGCTTCAGGCTCTGAGCTATTAGCACAGAGCTGATGCGGGCTTCAACCCATGAGCCTTGAGATCCTGACCTGAGCTGAAGTCGGATGCTCAATCTTCAACTAGGTGCCATGGTTAGTGCATATTGACTGTTTTGGGCTCTGGGTTGAAAATAGAGGCTTGAACCAGTGACATTGTGTTGTCACTGGTATCACTAGGATAGCTAGGGAGAAGGTGTAAAAATTATCCTTAAAGGTGTTTATTTTTTGTCTTAAATCTGTATTGTCACAAAAGCATGAAGCCTCATTTGAGAAACCAAACTTTTAAGAACACTGACATTTCTTTATCATGTACCTGGTTTGTAAAGAACATAGTTGTAATTTGTCATTACAACTGTTGTATTGCTTTGTCTTACTGGAGGCAGGAAATAGGACTCACTCAATTCACTTCAAATAGTAGGAGATTAATCATGAGGATACTCTTGGGTGTAAGTAAGACAGACCGTCAGCCCCATGGGACCCCAGAAATTGTTGCTCAACAGGCTTCACAGCTAGAGGAGGGAATGGGGTTTGTGAACTAGGAAGTCACCTGGGTCTGGTGCAGTTCTATACGCTGAGTCCTGGGGCTTTTCCAGGAAGATTTCTTATATGGTGGTTTCATTCCTTGTAACCCTGGGAACAAGGCCTAAACACAGGCTCCTGGAAAGGTTTCAAGAAGATCAGTCATCCCACGCCTCGGGTGGGTAGTCTGGCCTGAACCAGGAGGGAGAGAAATCATAAGCACAGAAGGACACCCCAATCCCCTGACAGATGCTCCTCTGAAAAAAAACAGACAAGGCGAGAAAAAGTCACTGCCAAAGGATCTTCAACACCAGTTCTGTTGCAAAATCCAATCTCGTGTTTGTGATTTATAATCCTTCTGGTGTGAAGGACTCAGACTCTAGTGCCCGGAGGGGAAAATGATTCTTTAGACTGCGACATTACCGTGCACAATGACACAGGGAAGAGAAGGGAGACGAAAGAGCAAAGTTACACCAGCTGTGTGCTAATGTT
Organism: Acinonyx jubatus; assembly: GCF_027475565.1. Taxonomy (NCBI): domain Eukaryota; kingdom Metazoa; phylum Chordata; class Mammalia; order Carnivora; family Felidae; genus Acinonyx; species Acinonyx jubatus. The sequence continues at coordinate 93,866,917 of NC_069384.1, forward strand.
GGCTCTGTTGCTATGATTATTAGTGTTCCACTTCTGGCTGATGGATGATTCTCAAATTGGGAATAACAAGATGTGGGTTAGGGTCATTTATTTAAAGAGTCTCTTGGTCATAACCTGAATGCATTTGGCCGTGACATATGCAGGAACCTCCACATAGGTGACTGTAAGTTCTTTGACACACGTCCCAGTGAGAGGTGGGGTCTATTCCTTTTCTCCCTGTAGCAGGCTGGCCTCTGATTGCATTGAGCAATAGAATATGGCAGGCATAGTGTTGTGTCAGTTCCAGGCCTAGACTTTAAAAGGACTGGCAGTGTCTATTGTGGTTTCTTGGAGCCCGTACCTATTGTGCAAGAAATATGACTAACTTGCTAGAAACACATGGAGAGGGCCTGAAATGGAAGTAGAGAGGAGACCCACTGAGCCAGCCTTCCTGTTATCTTAGGCCCTCCAACCCAGCCCAGCTGCTGCTTGAATATGCTGAGGGGCCCCAGGTGACACCATGGGGAGCAGATTTGTTCAGCCATGCTCTGCCCATACTCCTGGCCTATAAAAGCATGAGGTATAAATGGTTGATGTTTTAAGCCACTAAATTTGAGGCGGTTTTCACATGTAACAATAGATATCCAAAATATTCACGATAGCAGGAAAGAAAGGTGGGGTGGGCTTGGACCTGAGGGAAGGGAGTAAAAAGGCTAGAGACTAGTGGATGAGTCATAGGAGGACTATCCCAGTTGGAGGGTATCATGGGGTCAAAACGCCTAAAAGTTTAATTAACTTTGCATCTTCTGAGGCTTTGAAAACTCCAGATCCATTTAGGCAGTGACAGTGTCAATGATGGTAGAACAGAAGATTCTAAAGGAGGCCAAACTCAGAGTCAGGCGGTGGGGGCATTGGGTTCCGTATCTTCTGACTGGTTGGTGCAGGGCCCGGCCCCCAAAAAAGAGATGGGAAGTGGTAGGAAGTGTTTCAGAGCCTCAGATGAATAGCCTGAAAGTCAGGAACAGAATCCATCCCCAGAGGGTCCCTAGAGGACAAATTGAGAGAGACACTCAATCATGTGAGTGTGCAAATGCAGAGGAGACTCACAGTGGAGGCTGTGCCTCAGTGGCCTAGGGGTGCCTTGGATGCTCCATGTCCTAGTGAGTCTCAGATCTAGGAAATGCTGAAGAAAACCAGAAGAGAAAGGCTGTGACTTCGCAGAAGTGACTACCCATCAATTTACACAGGTGTATGAACAGATACGTAGATAGATATAGATATTCTTTTATTATTGTTAGGGTCCCAGGTGGGACGTACTCGAAAGCATTTGACTAAAAAGTCTTGATTCTCTCTCTGCCCTTCCTCCATTCTCATTTTCTCTCTTTCTCTCAAAATAAGTAGATAAACTTAAAAAATAATGAGGGGGAACCTGGGTGGCAGTCGGTTAAGCATCCGACCCTTGATTTCAGCTCAGGTCGTGATCTCACTGTTTGCGAGTTCGAGCCCCGAGTTGGGCTCTTCACTGACAGGGCAGAGCCTGCTTGGGATTTTCTCTCTCTCCTTCTCCCCTGCCCCTCCTCCACTTGTGTGTGTTCTCTCTCTCTCTCTCTGTCTCTCTCTCTCAAAATAAATAAACTGAAAAAAAAGTCTTAAACGGAGAAGTCATTTACAGAAGTGTGGGCAGGTTTACAGAAAAGAGTTAACATAGTGAACTGCTATCTTTCAAGAGGCCTGCTTGCAAATTGGCCCTAGGCTGGCACCTGGGAGCTTGGGTTGGAGGAGGGTTCCCATCTTTCCCTGATGAGAATGGCTCACTGTGCACACACGTTTTCCGCAAACAATAGTGGTTATGCTAAACACTTACTTTCTTTCTAAGAGTCTGGGATTGTGGTAGGTGCTATACAACAGGTGCCTATGTGGCCAGCTCCCAGTAAAAATCTTGGGCACTAGTTCACGCACACTGACACAACTCATTGTGGGCAGAGGTAAGTACATCTTGTGTGACTGAGAGATGCTGGGAGAGCATCCTTGGAGCTTGTGCCTGGTTTCTCCCAGACTTCACCCTGTGTTCCTTTCAGTTTCGCAGATTTTCCCTTTTGCTGTAATAAATCTGAACCATGAACATGACTCTATGTTGAGCCATGTGTGTCCTCATAGTGAACCATGTTACCTGGGGGTGGTCTTAGCTCCCCTCTCCCAATATAGCAGAGTAAAGAGAAACATTAGGGGAGGGCTCATCCAGTGACCAGGAACAGCAGGAAGCCATTACCTTCCTTACAACCTGAAGGAGCAGGAAAAGGAAAAAGATAGCAGAACTTGGTGAGAGCTGTAGATGTAGAAAGGAGACAATTCACAGGAGCTGCTGCCTTGGTGGAAAAATACAATTCGTGACCAAATACATCCCTACCTCTCCTTCCTCCTGGCCTCCAACACTCAGCTGGTACCTCCCATTGGTTACACTCTACTGGGAGGCAGAGGGCAAGGGAGCCTGTTGGAATCAGTCTCCTGGGGCACAGTGTAAGAGAGAGATGGTGAAGAATGGATCTGAGCGGACAGAGTAACTAGGATAAGTTTAAAAGCAAATAATTTTTAACTGTTCCTGAGCTAGGTTGATAAGTCAGCTAATTACGGAAAGGTCGTATTTCACATTGTATTAGTCAACAATCCTGGATGGAACCTCATTACGCATATAAAGTTCAAATTACTTAGCATGGCATTTCAAGCCCTTCTTAATCTAGACCAAGATCCCCTTTTAATCTCCTGTCTCCTCCCCACAGCTGCATACATTGCACATTCCTGGTCCACCATTACTAGTCATAACCTTAGTACAGCAGCATTCTCTAGCCTTCATATTTTGCTTTCCTCTTCCTTGTACTTTGCATGCCCACTCCTTGTTACTTCCGCTTAATGAAGTCTTTTATCTATCCTTTAGGACCCAGCCTAACTACCATGCTGCTTGCAAAGCCTCCTTGAACCCCAGCCATTCTCCTTTCAGATAGACTCGCCCTGTCCCACAATATTAACCAGACTACCATAGGTGAGGGTTGGTCATGTCTTTCTTAACCAGGACCCCTCAGTGCCCAAGGCAGAGGCCTTAGGCCCCACCTAAGAATGTTCAAATGAGCCCCGATCTATGAATCTTTTCACACATTGGCTTCCCTTGTGTGGTAACCCACTTTGATCTGTAACTCTGATGCTACTCTGGTACCCTGACAATGCAGCATATCTTAATTGTCCCTTTTGGTTCATAACTAACCAATGCAGGCTCCAGACTTGTGTTTCTGCAGACCCCAAAGCAGATACTGGGACTCTACCCACTGGGCCTAGAGCAGCTCAGTCCCCTGCTCCTTTGTAGACTGACATTGGACATTGTGCACACGTCTGTGTCTTCACTAGGTTATGAACATCTTAAAGACCATAACTGTTGCATAGTCATCTTTACAGGCTGGTTAGGAACTCATGCATAGAGTGTGTTCAATACACATTGCTGAACTGAATTAATTGGAATAAAAATAAATTGTATAATATCCTATTTTTTACCTTCTAAACTGTCACTTTTAGAACTCAGGGAAATAAATTGTTCCAGTTTCCAGTTTTGAAGCAGAGAGCCCTAAGAAATAAGGAGGAAATGAATCTTCTCTGAAGGAGGACTTTTTCTGTACCCTGGGGATTTCATCTTTGAGTGACAAAATGAGTCAGCCATTTTAGAAGGAAGGAAAAGTTTCTGTGATATGAAACTTTTCCCCTTCCACTTATGGACAAACTAATACACAAAGCTAAAACTTGCAATTTTAATGATAAAGTCATGTTTTTCAATTTTTAAATAAAAAATGAGTTTAGATTTACTACCAGATATTTAAAGTCCTTCTGGAAGCTGTTTTATGTGAGTACAGACCTTGTTTTCTTCTTTTCCTAAGGCCATGTAGAATAAAAACTTGATTAGAAATAAATTTTTAATATTCCAATAGGTTGACATCACTAACAAGTGCTATCCTAGCAACAAGAAGAGGGACAATGGGCTGAATAGATCCAAACTATGGATAGACTTTCCATCTGGAACTTTTTAAAAGGGCAGTTGATAAGGCGACCAGCTCATAGACATGGCTGATCAGGCATTAAATTATGTTCTTGAATGAAAGATCCTGGGGAGAGAAAATTTTCACTTAATTTGGAAATGTTTATGGCTTTATACTCAGTGAAGATTAAAGAGGTTTTGAATGAGCTATTCTGAAAGATCTCCATTTAAATTTTTTGTAGGATTTTAGGAAATAAACAGAACTTAATTCTCCCATACACACAGTTCTATAGTGTCTGTCTAGAGAAGCACTTTGATAAGGAAAATGCAGTACTCATTGCCAAACAACAAATCAAATAATAATCTTTGTGGAGTAGTTTGGGGACTGTGCTGCAGACTTTTAATTTGTTTTAAACACAAATCAAGTATTTACTTGATTTATTTAACTTGACCATACATGTTCTTAGAAATGGTAAGTATGCTTTTAATCCCCTGGAATCTCTGGGGTAGTTTAATAAAGTATTACCACACTCTAGCTATTGAGTTTTTGCCAAGCCAGTCAGTTGTTGTTACAATAGTTTTATTGAGACATAACTCATATGCCCTAAGATTCACCCTTTTAAAGTATAAAATTCAGTGGTATTTACCCATGTGGAGTTGTGCTACCTTCAACACTATCTAGTTGCAGAACATATTAATCTCCCTGCAAAGAAACTCCACGCACACCGACAGTCATTCCCCATCCTCTCCTCTAGTCTCCTCCTTACAACCCTAATCTTTCATTTCTACAGATTTGCCTCTTTTGCACATTTCGTGTGAATGGAATCATACAACACGTGGCCTTTGTGTCTGGTTTCTTTCACTTAGTATTTTAATGTTTTTAAGGTTCATTGATGTAGCATGCATTACTGTTTCCTTTCTTTTTATTGCCAAATATGTTTCTGTTGTATGGATATACCGCATCTCATTTCTTCCTTTATCAGTTGATGGACATTTGAGTTGTTTCCCTCTTTTGCTATTATAAATAATGCTCCTGAACTTTAGTGGAGAATTTTTGTTTAAACAGTTTTAAGCTGTATTGGATATATGCCCAGGTGTGGAATTTCTAGATCATATGTTAAGTTTATGTTTTATGATTGAGGAGCTACCAAACTGTTTTCCAAAACAGCTGCACCATTTTCCATTCCCAGAGCAATGTATGAGGGTTCTCATTTCTTCACGTTCTTACAAACACTTGTTACCATCTGTCTTGTGTAGCGTAGCCATCCGAGTGGATGTGAAGTGCTATCTTCTTGTAGTTCTGATTGGCAATTACCTAATGATGAATAATGATGAGCATCATTTCATATCCTTTTTGACCATTTGCAGCTCTTCTTTAGAAAAATGTTTATTCAAATCTTTTGTCCATTTTTAATTAGGTTATTTGCCTTTATTCCTGAGTTGTAAGTGTTCTTTACCCTGGAAACGGCCCTCTGATCAGATATAAGATTTGCAAATATTTTCTCCCATCCTATGGATCGACTTTAAGAAAAACGTTCTTTTTTAGAGCAGTTTTAAGTTCATGGCAAAATGAACCAGACCAGAGAGTTCTCAGATACCTTCTACCACCATACACGCACAACGTCTCTACTATCTACATCCCCGTGTACCAGAATGGCACCTTTGTTACAATTGATCAACTTACATTACTACATCATTGTCATCCAAAGTTGATAATTTACATTACGGTTCACTCTTGGTTTTGTACATCCCGTGGGTTTTGACAAATGTGTAATGACGTACCTCCACCATTGTAGTGTCCACAGAATAGTTTCACTGCCCTAAAAATACTCTGCCCTTCAGCTCTTCATCCATCCCTTTCTTCTCCCTTCCCCCTGGCAACCATTGATGTTTTTACAGTCTTTATAGTTTGCCTTTTCCTAAATGCCGTATAGTTGAAATCACACAGTGAGTAGCCTTTTTCAGATTGGGTTCTTTCACTTTATATTATGCAATTAAGTTTCCTCTATGTATTTTTATGGCTTGACAACTCATTTCTTTTCAGTGTTAAGATATATTCTGCTGTCTAGACGTACCACAATTATTTATCCTTTTGCCTACTAAAAGACATCTTGGTTGCTTCCAAGTTTTGGTGATTATGATTAGAACTGCTATAGGGGAGCCTGGGTGTCTCAGTGGGTTAAGTGTCTAACTTCAGCTTAGGTCATGATCTCACTGCTCGTGAGTTTGAGCCCCACATCGGGCTCTGTGCTGACAGCTCAAGCCCGGAGCCTGCTTCAGATTCTGTCTCTGTCTCTCTGTCCTTCCCTTGCTTGCACTCTCTCTCCCTCTCTCTCTCTCTCTCTCAAATATAAAATAAAAACAATTTTTTTTTAAAAGCTGCTGTAAACACTCATGTGCAGGTTTTTGTGTGGATATGTTTTCAGCCCCTTTGGGTAAATACCAAGAAGAAGATTGCTGGATCATATGATAAGAGTGTGTTTAGTTTTGTGAGAAACTGTCACACTGTCTTCCAAAGTGGCTGTACCATTTTGCATTCCCACCAGCGATGAACGAGAGTTCCCATTGCTCCATGTCCTGGCCACCATTTAGTGTTGTCAGTGTTTTGAATTTTTGCCTGGGTTGATTGTGCACTATCTTGATGATGTCCTTTAAAACACAAAAATTTTTTAACTCTGATGAAATCCCATTTATCTATTTTTGTTGGTGTTTGTGCTTTGGTGTCATATGTAAGTAACTATTGCTTAGCCATGAAGATTCCATGGTTAGTTGCCATGCCATGAAGGAAGAACCATGCCTAGTCATGAAGTTTCACTCCTATGTTTTCCTGTCAGAGTTTTATGTTTTAGCTCTTACATTTGGGTCTACAGTCCATTTTAGCTTATTTCTTGTATTTGTGAGGTAGGGATCTGACTTCACTGTTTTGCCTCTGGATACCCAGTTGTCCCAACATCATTTGTTGAAAAGACTATTCATTCCTTATTGAATGGTCTTGGCACCTTTGTTTAAAATAAATGGGTCGTAAAAACAAAGGTTTATTTTTGGACTCTCAATTCTATCCTTATGCCCATACAACACTGTCTTGATTACTGTTCATTGGGAGAAAGAATGCTGATCTAAGTATCTTTTAAAATGAGTGCAGTCTGTAAAAACTAAAGGCAAAATAAACTGTACATAAGCATAGAACTCTAGTCGATAACATTATTTTCCCTAGAGGTAGAACTTAAGAATTCTGAAACCACTGGGTATTTATACTGGAATTGAACAATTAAGCAAATAGATGGCAGAGAGTGGGAGACAGGTTTTTCACTGTTGAAGTTAGAGGTTACAAGGGGAGGAGGTTAGAGTGATCCTTGTGGTAATGGGTTAAGTTGGACATATGATATGAACTCATGCTTAGCTTAATAGAGATTCACATGGTTACATTAGAAATATTTATAGTTATGTGTATATACACAAGGACGTTTATATACATGGAAATATATTCACACATATATCTTCTTGCTCTGTCAGCTTAGAGGGACTAGAAGCAATGATACCCCAATAGTAATGAATACACCTTGTGCCCAGATCTTGGTTTCCAATACCATTCTCCAACTTAAAAAACAGGGGCACCTGGGTGGCTCAGTCGTTTGAGTGTCTGACTCTTGGTTTCAGCTCAGGTCATGATCTCACAGTTTCATGGGTTAGAGCCCGGTGTCAGGCTCTGTACTGGCAGTGCAGAGCCTGTTTGGGATTCTCTCTCTCTCCCCACCTCTCTCTGCATCCCCCCAACTCATGCTGTATCTCTCTCAAAATAAACTTAAAAATCAAGTCTCCTTTTCCTGGAGCAGGAAATACACAAGATGCTTCTCTAGTACCAAAAAGTTAGAAAGTGCTCAAAAATAACTCACAATAATGGGGATGTGTCAAAGGGACACATGAGTCAACTGAAAGAGCTCCCAGTGGCCAAAGCTGGAAAAATCTGAGCTACAAAATAAACATAGTATTTGATTATAACCCAAAGCATAAAATAAATACCTATGAGTTGATAGTGCTTCAAATAAATAATTGGAAAATAAATATGGAATAACAGATAAATCATTTGTGCAGAAGAATCTCAAATAATTTATGTATTACTCAACTCTTAAGGAGGTGGAATATAACTCCTCACTCCATAAATACAGGTTGTACATAGAGACCCCCTTCCACAGGGTATAGCTGGAAGGGATTGGAGAAAAAGTAGATTTTCTTGAGGTGCTAGCTTATTTTGCCTCTGTCTTCCCAAAAAATAACAAAGGAAGACCATGTGGCAAGAGTTTTGCTAATTCTTTTAAGCTTCCATTTAGTGTCCTGATGCAGAAAATTACTAAATGCTACCCTGGGATTTTGAAGGTATAAATACAGCTCACAAAGAGCCTTATGAATTCCCTTGGAAGAAACTTGTTTTAAGAAAATGCGGTTCATTAACTGTGATAATGGATCAGAGATAGATGGAGATGCAGGCAGTTTTAGAACAAGAACTCTGAATTTGTGCAAACGATGCATGGATTAGATGTGAGAATAAGAATATTAGTGCAATATGGTGAGGAGAAGAAGTAGAATCTTGGGAAACCTCTGACACTAAAGTAGTTATTTCTCAAATACTTTTGACCTGATCCCCATAAGACAATAATTTTATATCATGATCTAGGGTGTATATATGCATATGTGCTATGTATAATTGAAATCACTATTTGTGCCCTCTTCCATTTTACTATTTTAAAAATGCTCATCTAACCCATTAAATTGATTTCATTTCCCACTAACGAGTCAAGGTTTACAATTATTTCCCAGACACTTTATTATAAAAAAATTTCAAATATACAGAAAAGTTTAAAGAATTGTATGTTGCACAATGTTGTTGTACATTGAACATTCGTACACCCAACATTTAGTTTCCATAATTCAAATTTTGTTTCAGACACTTAAATACTTCACCTGCTATAAACTAGAATTCAACGTGTTTTACGGTAATTTTTTTTCAGATCTTTTGCCCATTTTGATCAGGTTGTTTGTCAGTTTGTTACTGAGTTGTGTGAGTTCTTTTCATATTCTGGATATCAGTCTTTACATATTTTATAATATATATATGTGTATATATATGTGTATATGTATATACACATATATATATGTTTGTTTGTTTTTTTCCCTAAGTCTGTGGTGACATCATCAGGAACCTGGTCTACTACCCTTGGTGTAGTCGCCCTGTACTAACCCCCTTCATGTTTCCAAGACGGCTGTCACAGGTCCAGACATCACATGGATCTGCAACATCCCATAAAATAAGATCTGTTTCTCTTTTGTTTCTCTTTAAGAGCTTTTAAAAAAAGCAAAAAAAGTAGAAAAAATTTTACTAGATACATGCTCTCGGGTAGAATTCCACACATATTTCATTAGTTAAGATAAGCTTACCACTAAGTTAATCAGTGATAAGGGAAATGGCGCCACTATAATTAGCTTGGTCTAATCAGGATTTGTTATTAGGAGGGTGTGGAACAAAATCTGGTTCTCCTCGTATGGAAAAGGGTATTAGGTATTGGGTTGGGGGAGACAACAAACATGTCCACCTCCATTGGAGAGTCTCTCAGGTGTTTCTATTACTAAGTCCTAGCACCATGTGTCAGGAACAGACAGACTATATACTCTTCTCTCTTTTTTTTTTTATTTTTTTTCAACATTTATTTATTTTTGAGAGACAGAGAGTGAGCAGGGGAGGGGCAGAGAGAGAGGGAGACACGGAATCCGAAGCAGGCTCCAGGCTCTGAGCTGTCAGCACAGAGCCTGATGCGGGGCTCGAACTCATGAACCATGAGATCATGACCTGAGCCAAAGTTGGACGCTTAACCGACTGAGCCAGTCAGGCGCCCCTATATGCTCTTCTCTCGAAGTTTTAAAGCTCTCATACCACCTCCTATCCCATCCCATGAGATTTCTGGCTTTGGGGTTCCTAGCTGCTTTTATTGCTCCTGAAAATGCACAGCTCTTTTCATATAAGGTCCTTGTGTTTACGTAGAGATTGCTTGCTGGATCATTGTTCCCAGCTTTCCTTCCATTCCTGAAGATACTCCCAGATAAATCCACAGTATCTTGCCTTTCAGATGCAATACATTGCAGTACCCTTTTTCCATGAAGGCCTGTCTTCGCCATTGCTTGTGGAGGCCACTCCCTTCTTTCAGGTGGGAAACGCCTTGGGAGGACCCCTTGACTGGATGGCAGTGATATGACCCACAGAGTAGCCTCTTTGAATATTTCCTAGCAGTCCATGCTGGGCTGCCTCTGATTCTACCATGCTGCAAGAAGGAAGGCTTCTCTATTTAGGCTGTCAGTTAGGCAGTTTGTGGTTGAAATGGTCAGTAATAAAGTGTTCTCTAAAATCAACACTTTCTTTCTTTGCCAATAAAATGGCATCTGTGAAACTGTGCCATTTCCTGGCATTTCATTCCTGAGGAAAAGCCTCATCACCAAGTCCTAGAAATAGAGCCCCTAAGTTCTGGTAGACCTCTGTTTGCCAGCCTCACTCACAAGATGGAACACTAGCTTCACAGTTGCTATGTGGCTCATTCTCTCCCTCTGTCTCTCTGTCTATGTGTGTCTCCCTCTCCTCTGGAAATAATACATGGCTGAATGCTTCAGAAAGAGACAAGAGTAGAGAATGGAAGCAATAATAGAATTGGAGCTAGGTACATTAGAGATTCAAGAACCCATGTTATGTGATAGCCAGAGATGTGTCCAGAGTAAGAGCAGAAGTCATGTTTGAAGACCTTGGTGGTCAAAAATTTAAGAAGGGTTTAATACCAAGTTGCGAACACAAAGGCCAGGTACTTTTGGTTCTCAGCACTTAGGATATGGACAAAGGGTTGAAAGTTTGGAATTTAGGTAAAGGATTAAGAGAATGTAGTCACAGAAATTAAAGTTGTTGGGGTCAATAATCTAGAAGGTAAATGATGAAGATGAAGGAAGTAGTGGCCATGGGCCAGGAGTGGATCTGGCCCAGAAGTATTGGCTGGTTTATTTCCTGGCAGGAATTACAATTTCAGCTGGACATGGAGGTTCTGGGTCTGCAGGTGTGCACAGGGAGACATGGAATAACATAGAAAGCATGCTGGACAAGAAGTACAAGACCTAGGCTCTGCTCTAGCTCTTTCCTACGCCAGCCGGATGACCTTAAGCAAGTGGCTTAACCTCTCTGAGTCTTTAGTTTCTTCATTTGAAAAACTTGGATGAACATGTTTGTCTTCTGTGAAGAAGAAATAAGGTAAAATGTATATATAATCCCATGGAAACTGCAGAATGCCGTGTCATTATTATTGAAGGGTACGCTCAGCTTCCAGACCTTCGTTGGAGAAACTATCTAAATGCCCCTACATTATTTCTTTTCTCAGCGTATATGACTATCTCAGATTTCTAGCAAGATAATACTGACAGCCTATCATTTTGTATAATAGTCAGGACTCGTGGCTTTAAATGACAGAAACCTGAATTCAAGTTTTAAGGAAGTTTGCCAAACTACAAAACAGGGACGCACAGAAGTGTAGCTGGATTCAGACATGGCCCAGCTTAGGAGTTCAAACGGTGTTGAAATGTCTCTGTTTCTCTCCCCTTTCATCTGTTTCCCTCTTTGTGGCTTTGTTAGCGCTCACACTGCTGCCTCATCATAGTGTTTCAGTCTAGCACCCTCTGCAGAGGGAGAAATTCCCTGTCCTTCCTTCCATATTTTAATCTAAAGAAAGACTGGGATGCCCACTAGCTCTGCCCTCTCACAGGCTGTGGGTAACATGTTCGTTTCTGAACACATAGGAGGTGTGTTTATGATGAAGCCAATGCAGCTGAAGTGTAAAATTTGCAAACGTGAATATTTTAGTCCTATCTCTTTCCACTCTGACTTCCCCTCCATCACCCTTCTTTTGTGTTCAGCCATGTTGAGTGACCAGAGGCATTTATAGGGGCGGTCAACTTGAGCATACATTTGGTTTGGCTTTTGTGAGATCACGAAACAGAATGAAACAACACAACAAAAGCAAGACTGCAGTGATAGCAGAGACTAACTTTCTGTGATTATTTGAGGTTGGATCTTGAAATAGTTATTTTGAGTCCTTGGAATTTTATTTTGGCTATTTATGGCTTAACGAAGCTTATGTCATAACGGCCAGGAAATGCATAAACTGCAAAATGCTGCTTTTCTACACACAGGAAGCTGTTCAGTGGGAGCACATCAGGGAAATAGCGTAAAATACAGGCATTATTATACGAGGGAGACATTTTAAAGGGAAGAATCAGGCTAGAATTTGCCTTTCAGTTCAAAAGGCACAAGTCAATAAAACTCTCCCTACCATCACGTACAGCAATACGACACATATCGGAGTAAAAAGCTCAAAAAGAAGGGCAGAGAGGTGCCATGCCACTTAAATAGAGATAAGACCTCTTCCAGGTAATAAGTAACTTCAGCTGGCATTTTTCAGAATGTATCAAAGAAGAGTAAATCTTAAAGTCTAGCATGTAATGAAGACTTAAAGAATGAGCTTTAAAGATCATTGCTGCCAAGAGATTCGTGAATTCTCTAAAACAGTACTAAAATCTTTGCTAAAAGGAAGCAGCCATTTCAAATGCAGGGGGTGAGGGTGGTGAATGCCTTCACCAAGAGAAAAAAATCTATAGACTGAAGGTAAATGAAAAAGAGACCTTTCCCTTGGCCATCCCTGGCTAATGGTTTCAGCAATTCCTAGTTAAGAAGGATTGAAACTCTGGCAGTTATTACTAGGCCTAGGCTACTTATTATTTGTTTTATGGGCACAAACATTCACGCGCGCACATTCATTCTGGAAGGATCTTGTATCTTTGTACACCTGATTCCTATACACACACGTGCACATGCACTTGCACACAAACATACTCATACACTCATGCTTAAGTAATCATTAGTTTCCATTCCGTTGAATGAGTTTACTTAATTTTACTTACCCTCTTTGGTCTTATTGCAAATTCCCAGGTTCAATACCCTTTCTGGTGAACTGAAAAGACCTTGAAATCAAACCTGTGTTTGAACCCTGATTCTTCCATTTACCAGACTTGAGGCCTCAGGAAAATTGCTTAGTCTCCAAGCTGGTAAACCAAGGAGAATACAACTGATGCCAAGTTTTCCATTGGAATGAAATTACGTAAAATGTATAATGCTCCTGTCTCAGATATTCTCTATGCCCGTGACTCAAAGGAAAGCCTCCTTACCAAATGTCCCACTGACAGGGAGTAGTCAGCCAGGTCCTGCTTTTGTTTTGGCCCTGGGTGGCCCACATCCTTGGGACCTTAGGAGGAGATGGCCCTGGCCCCTGGCCTGTGCCCTCTGGGCCTGTAGTGGCTGAGGTAATGCTGCCAGCCTCAGCATTGATGGCTCTGTCTTTAAATTCATTCTTCCTTCATTTCATCCTATCTCTGTCCCTTTTGGTCCAGGTTGGCAGTGTTTCTGTTGATAGAGAACCATAGGCCAATAAACTTGTTGGCCTCTCATGCAATACACAAGGGTTCAAGCCACCAGACAAGAGGGTCCTCCACAGGTTTTTCGTACATAACCACATCTCTATTCCTGGCTTCTGCTTAAATGGGTGATTGGATCCATTGGATCCAATGGATGTGATCCATTGAGTCACATGCTTAATCTCTTTAGCAAATAGCTGTCCAGTCACACCTTTGGCTCTCTTTCCAGAATGGGCTATCTGGATAGGCTAAGAATTCTTCCAAATCATCAAGTGCTTGTTCCTTTTGGCTTAGCAGTTCCTTCTTCAGTTTCTTTTTCTCCTCTTGCATTTTACTATAAGCAGCAAGGAAAAAACAGTCTGCACTTTCTTTTTCCTTTTTTTAAATTTATTTATTTACTTATTTTGAGAGAGACCAGAGACAGCACAGATGTGCTGAGAGAGGGAGAGTGAGAATCGCAAGCAGGCTCCACACTGTTCAGTGCAGAGCTCGACACAGGGTTTGAACTTACAAAACCATGAGAGTGTGGCTTGAGCCAAAACCAAGAGTAGGACACTTAGCTGACTGAGCCACCCAGGTGCCCCAAAACTAGGCTGCATTTTCAATACTTTGCTTGGAAATCCCTTCCATTAAATGTCCAAGTTCATTGCTTAAAAGTTCTACTTTCCATCCGATAGAACACAATTCATCCAAGTCTTCGGCCACTTTATGACAAGGATCACCTTTCTCCCAGTTTCCAACAACATGTCCCTCATTTCTGTCTGTGAGCTCTGTTATGGACTGTATGTTTGTGCTTCCCCACTCTTATGTCGAAGCCCTAACCCCCAATGTGATGGTATTTTAAGATGGGGCTTTGGGAAGTAATTAGGTTTCCATGAGGTTGTGAGAGTGGGGCCCCTATAATGGGATGAGTGTCCTTATTAGAAGAGGAAGAGAGACTAGAGCTACCTCTCCACCATGTAAGTAAACAGCAAGATGAAGGCCACCTATAGGTCAGATAAAGGGCCCTCACCAGGACTCATATCTGTTGAAACCTTGGTCTTGGAATTGCAGCCTCCAGAACTGTGAAAAATAAATCTCTGTTGTTTAAGTCACCCAGCCCATGGTATTTTGTTATAGCAGCCCGAGCTAAGACTTCATAAAAGGCATTTTTAGTATTTATATTCTTGGCAACATTCTGTTTATGATAACATATGTATTCTCTTAGACAATAGAAGCTTTCTCTATAGCTCCCCTCTTCTTTTTCTGAGTTCTCACTAGAATCTCCTGTAGCATCTACATTTCTACCACAGTCTCTTCAGAGAAGTCTAGACTTTTTCCATCATGTGCCCTAAAGTTCTTTTTGCTTCTACCCATTACACAATTCCAAAGCCACGTCCACTCTTTCAGGTATTTGTTACAGCAGCACCCCCACTTTCAGGCACCCAAATCTGCAGAGGTTTCCTAGGGCTGTCATAACAAAGCACCATAAACTGGGTGTAAGCTACAGACATTGATTGTCTCACAGTTCTAGAGGCTGGAAGTCTGAAATCAAGGTGTTGGTGGCATTGGTTCCATCTGAGGGCTGTGAGAGAAGAATCCGTTCCAGGCTTCATTCCTTGGCTTGTAGATGCTGTCTTTTTCTTTTGTCCCATCACATAGCTTCCCCCCTGTACATGTCTGTATCCAAATTATCTCTTCTGATAAAAACACCCATAATATTGCACTAAGTACTCACCCTACTCTAGTTTGACCTCATCCTATCTTAACTAATCACATCTGCAATGACCCTATTTCCAAATATGGTCACATTCTGAGGTACCTTCAACATATGAATTTTTAGGGTTAGGAGGGTTGGGACTTCAACATATGAATTTTGAGGGTGTACAATTTAACCGACAATACCTCCTTTACCCTGGTACCAGCTGATTGGGCCAGTGTTTCTGATTTACAGTTGGCCATTGGCCTATGACATTGCTGATTGAGAAGGTCACTCTTGGGCATTTGAAAAGTCTAGAGACAACCAGAAAGTTTGCAGAGTCTTAAATACACTGAGATTTGTGGTTACGGATAAAGGGCAGAGAGTGGGAGCAAAAGGAAACTTTATAAGCCATGCAGATAGAGCAGATGGAAAGCACAGTGGAGTTCTTGAAGATGGAACACTAGAGGAAAGATAGGTGAGATCTCTGCCAAGATCCCCAAGGATGACTAGAGTATGGTTCCAGGCTCATGAGGACAGGTCCTGCTGGGGTTCCTACTCTGGGAGTCCTGTGTGATTTCTCTCCATCCGAATTCCTGCCTGGTTTTCTCCCACAAACAAAACAAAGCAAAACAACTCACCTGAGCTAGCCCAGTCCAATCTAAGGTATGGCACAAAGCTGGACCTCAACAATATTAGTCTTCAGCCTTTTGTCAGCTGATAATTGGGCCAGAATTCTTGGACACAGAAATGCCAGGCTAGTCAAGTAATGGCCCTTCCAGAATGATTGGTGACCAAACCTCTTTGATTCCTATATGAGTCGTGATGAGTTAGAGCACCATGAGAATTTAGCTTCTTTTAGTAACAGATCCTTTTGGACTGTATAAGCATTAGGGACTATTGCACTTAAACAACCCTCATTTTTCTGTTTATGAACTGAGACGAGGAGGTCATCACAGAGCAGTAGCTTTCTTTCCCTTTAGTCTGTGATTGCAAAGGTGGGAGAAAAAACTAATGAGAGAAAAGAGATGGCTTAACCGTTGCTAAGCAACCTTTGTTGGCAAGAAATGTAAAAACAAGATTCAAAGAGCTCCTAATTGGGCAAATATCTTAGAGAATATTTATAATTCCAGAGAGATTTGTTTTCAGACCATTCCTTTTTTTTATTGAAGCATTTAATCCCTTATTTTAGAGATGGTTGTCATAATTACATAAAATTTTATCACTTCAAACTAATTTTGGAGTGTCACTGATTGAGTTCCAAGTATTTGCAGAAGACACATTAATTTTTTTTAATTTAAATAAGCCTCAAAGCGTATATAGTTTATATATGAAGTACCATGGCTCTCCATATCTATAGTCAAATAAAGCATCTTCTTACACTGGAAATAAAAAGGGTGGCACTTAACTATTTACATAATTATGATCTCTAATAGGGTGACCAATTCATCATGATTTTCCTGGAACTTTCCCAGTTTGGGTACTGAAAATCCTACATCCCAGGATTCCCTTAGTCCTGGGCACAAGGGGTTGTTGGTCAGCCTATCTCTGGTTTTATTATATTGCAATGCTTAGATTGGATTTGGGATAAACCTTAGGGCATATTTTCTGGGCACAGATGAAACTTCATATCTGAGCATTCCTCTGGACCTGATAGGGCTTTAATCAGCTTGGTCGAGTCCCAAGAGAGGGTAGTTTGGTAGAACCTATTGGAGCTCATTGGCAGTGAAAGTGAATCTGACCCGTTTTTCCTCCATTTCAGTTTCCATAATCTGTATTGTTGACCTATATTCTAAGATTTCAACTTCTTTTAGGCCCCGGTGGTTTATATATGTAATAAGTTCCCATCAGTAATACCTGGCATCTTACAAAGCAATTCCATTGGCACAGATACGCGGGGAGGAGGGAGTGTTCAGCAGTAAATCATGTGCCATGTGGAAAAGAACGCCACCAGGAGCTTCTTAACTGGTTCCTAGGGAAGGGACATTGTTCCTTCTATGAGGGCAGTCCCATCCTTTCCCACGAGTATGGAAGAATTCTTGCCACACCACCAAACCACAGTAAGTCGATCAACTATGTGTCCACCTGCCCCTGAGGTTCTTGATACATAGTCTAGTTGGCTTTGTGACCAATGGACGTGCATCCCATTGTCTAGATCACAGAATTTTAAGATGCAAACTGAGTGCTATGTGGAGGCCCAGGGAAGGGAAGATCCAGGTGAATAAATGGTTGGGAAATAAAACAGCCAGAACAGAGGTAATTTAATCTAGTGAAACTAGACAGGTGATAATCAGTGTTCATGTAGATAAGGACTTTCTCAAGTAAGGGATATCTCTTTCACTGAAAGAGAACAAATAAAAGAAATCATGTACAGTCCAAATATGCCAGATTTAGGTGGGATATCCTGACATCAAACATGTAATGATTCTATCGCACGTAATCCGACAATACGGAGATGCACTGGGTCCAAGATTAACAAAGGATTACTCAAAGCTTGACCTCGTAATTCTCCCTGTTATCAGTTTATACACTGCAAGGAAGCCCCTAGCTGAACACAGCACAGAGGTTTCATTCAAACTAATCCATGATAACTCTCACTCCTTGAATAATACAAGGAGGCTCCACAGTGATCTGTGTGTGCGTGACATAATGGCTAAGAGGCTGACAGAGGAAATATGGATGCAGATTTAGCAGCTAGATCTGCTAGCACTATGGCTAGGTTGCAAAGATGTGGACTGAAACTCCGAGAGAATGTGAAGTTTAAAAGAAGAGATGGGATTTTTGCAGGTGCAGAAAGGCAGGCAAGAACTGGAAGAGAAGCAAAATAACGGAAAACCCTCATCACAGTCTGTTCTGGGAAAACAAGGATACCAGCTTCTGGGTCATCTTGTTTTGAGAATGCCATCCATGCCCTATGCTCCTTAACACATGAAGAAGAGGTGGGACTGGGAGTACTAAAAAGACTTGTCAGCAAGTCAGCAAATACACAGAATCCTAAAATTCTGAGTTCAGTTCTTGGGCTTCAAGGGATAATCTCACCCACATAAAGTGGACAAGGGATGGGTGCAGGATTGGTAAGCAATGGGAGAACCTGAAAGAGGTTCAGCCATAGCTTTTTTACGCCATTCATCTTGTCCCCAGATCTCTCCATAGATACATAGACTTCACCTTAGACTCTTGGGGGCTACCTTGTAGTTAAATGCTCAGTCAGCAGAACTCATCCTTCCTGTCCTGTCTTTTTTCCACTGACACATACTCACACACACACACACACACACACACACACACACGCACACAGTCCCTTGGCCTTTTTAAGCCTTTTCATTGTCCTCTCTCCCCTCTCCAGGTTCTGCCTCTCCTCTTCTTTGAACTCTGGTATAACACCCCAAGCTCCTCTGCTCCATGGGGCACATGCTCCATGCTTCTTTAGAACCTGACCTGGGAAAGTCCTTACAAACACAATCCTCGCTGAGATATCCTGCTACAATGAACCATAAATCTGATTGTGCTAACAGAGTATCTGCTTCCTGCCAACTTTAAGATACAATGCAAAAGCCTTCCTTCCACCCCTGAGTCTGAGGAGCCACCAGTTTCCAGAAAAGAGAAACCCGTCCTGCCAAAACACATTTGAGGTTTGTCATCTGTAGTGCACTTACCCCAGAGCAAAGGGTTTGGGGAGGCTTATTCAGTAAGCAAAGGTCTGGACTGGGAGCGAGAGAAGGAAAGAAAAGAAGAAAGGGAAACATAGAAAAGGAAGGAAAGGCAGCGCCCTTTTCTGCTAAGCCTGTGGAACGCACCTGTCACACAGGCCGTGTAACAGCCTGGCAGGTGTTACATGCACTCCTCTCAGGACTCTGCCTTTGCTGGCTCTTACCCTCAGAACACTTACCAGATTGTGTGGCTTCTCCCTTGTTCCACTTAGCCTCTGCTCAAATGCCACCTTGCTCAGAAAGGCATTTCCCAACTGCCTTTGACCCCCTTATCCTGTTTTATTTCTCATTTATAGACTTATCACTGCCTGGTGCATTATGTAGCTATCTGTTTATTGTCTGTCTTCCCTCACCCTAAAATTCAAGCTCTGTGTGAGCAGAGACCTGCTGGTTTCATTGAGTGCTATCCCCAGAACAGCTTATGGCAACATAACAGAAGCTCCATAAATATTTGTTGAGTGAAAATTAGGGATATAGGTTTTTGTAGAGCTTTATGGATGTCTCTAGGATTTATTCTATTAGCTTAAAGCAAATAAGATGGGGACTGAGGTATTAGGGCTGCAGTGTGTGGTCTTCAACTTAAGTAAACAGCAGGACAAGGCCAGGCATTCCTTGGTTTGCAGAACACCAGATGCTTCCTGGAAGCTAAATTGCCTTCTTATTATAATCAATAAGAAGGATCCCCTAATATCTGGGGTGTGAATGGCCAATGGCTATGGTCACTGTGAGCCTTTGAAAGGGTAGGAGTTCTTGGGGGACATTAGTTAGACGCACAAAGGCACTGGGAACACTGTACTTTGCCCCAACCCTCACCTCAAGGTAAGTGGAAGTCTTGATTTGACTGGTTGAAATGCACTTCAAACCTCTGTCATAATAAGCAGAAAATGGCTGCTCAAGAAGAGCTTTGAGATCCCAGAATAAAGCCCAGATAACCCAAGATTAGACAAAAGGGAGGAGAGATGCAAGAGAGTCAATAAATTTAATGTGGAGCACCCACTTGGGGGTTGGGTGCATGTATAAAATGCCTTGTGTGTTCCATCTTATCGGAATTCCCTCAGGCTACCACAGAGAACTTGCATTTGATCCAAAATAAACATTCCAGTAGATGGCATCTAAGCAGACCACCTTAGCATTATAATGTTGAGTTTTAATGGGTTTCTCCCATGCCAGGATGTGTGGTGGTGGTGGGGGGGGGGAGCTGGATCTTTGAAATGAGCAGTCTCTTCTCCCTCTAAATCAATTTTTAGTGGATCTACAACCTCCAGCCCAATCAGGTGCATCACGCTGAAAAATAAAAGTTTTCCTTGGAAATTGTTTCCCTCCTCCATTATCTGATATAAAAAAGCTGGCCATTTTCTAGCCATTTGTGTCATTTTCCACTTTATTTGCACCCTTGCATATGCACGTTTCCCCCTTTCATTAGTCTGCGAGATTTTCGTGTCTTTTCCTTCAACTTGATGGACATCTGAGGGAGGTTTGACAGCTCCGATGTGTTCTTTCTCAGAAAGTCATGTCTAGGACAGGGGGCTCACACAAATCAAAGATGAGCTGAATACCTGGTGGAGAAGGTCAATAGCTTTAGAACGGCTTCACTTTTGTGATTTTTAAAAAAAATTTCCCCTTTCCATTGTGTCAAGCAGAAAGGGTCATAGTTCTATGCAAATCCATAGCATACTCTTTGTGCAAAGCGAGATGACCACTGGACTAAAACATTTATGTCATCGTTGCTGCCAGAGATTTGAGCCAGAACCGTTTCCTGCTCTGTGCACCTGCTGCTGTGTAATAGGGGCAGGCACTCAGAGGAAGAAAAGATAGGACACAATCCTTCGGCATTCCTCAGGGGCTTCTGTGCAGGGGGACTGCTCATAAATGTCCTAAAATACCTCTTCCCAACACAGTCTTGCTCCTTTCAATCTGCTCTTGACACAGCAGCCCCGGTATCCTTCCAAAAACAGTAAGATGGTGGTCATTATTCCACTTGAACACCTTCAGTGGCTTCCTCTGTGTAATGGGATGAAGGCCAACATTTTTTAAAATGTTATTTATTTTTGAGAGAGAGGGTGGGAGAGAGACAGTGAGAGGGGAGGACAGAAGAACTGAAGCAGAAGCTGTGCTGACAGCAGACAGCCAGACGCAGGGCTCAAACTCACAAACCACAAGATCATGACCTGAGCCGAAGTCGGATGCTCAACCAACTGAGCCACCCAGGCATCCCAAAGGGTAACATTTTAAATATGACTTACCCCTACCTCTCCAGCTCTGAGTCTCACTTCTCACTTGGAGCTCCAGCTGTGAGCAGTATTCTAGCTTGCTCAGACACACCTGTCCCCTTGTTCTCAGAATCTCCAGTCTTCATCTCTGGGCCCTTGCAGATTCTGTCTCCGCTGCCTCTTGTTTCAAACCTGCCCTCTTCCTTGCTCTCCTCACCCTGGAAACCCCCCTTCCTCCTTCATTCTCCAGACTGCATCAGGTCCTCTTCCAGATTCTTCTGTAAAGAGTCTGCAACTCAAATGCATTTGTTTGGGTGCAGGACAGGAAATCAAATGAGTGAAACCGGCCCTACACGAGACAGTTAAGACCGGTGTAGACTGAATTGAAGAGGTACATGCTCTCCAAATGGACAGTCCCTTCTCAGCTCCAGACAAGTGTTGCCATTTGGGATTACCATCCCACTTTTGCCATCTTTCTGATTTTTAAAGAGAAGTTAGGAATCCAGATTTTATGGGATATGCCTTGACGTTGAACATTCTGTATAAGCCCATATGTAGCCCGTGGACCATCAGAAGAAACTCCTGTTTAGTTGTCTTAGTGAAGACAACCCTGTAGCCCTGTCTACCCTGCTGGGCTATAAGGGCAAGTCTGTCTGTCTTTTCCATCTATATACCTATCCATCTATCCACTTATCTATTATCATTCCAGTATAGATAACATACAGTTATATTAGTTTCGGGTATACGATATAGTAATTCAACACTTCCATATATACTCGGTGCTTATCACAAGTACACTCCTTCACTGTGCAGATTTTTATTTTGATGAAGTTCCAATAGTTTATTTCTGCTTTGGTTTCCCTGGCCTCCAGAGATATGCCTAGTAAGAGTTGTTAAGGACAATGTCAAAGACGTTGCTGCCTGTGTTCTCTAGGATTTTGATGGTCTCCTGTCTCATATTTATGTTTTTAACCTCTTCTGAATTTATTTTTGTGTATGGTATAAGAAAGTGGTCAAGTTTCAATCTGCGTGTTGCTGTCCAGTGTTCCCAACACCATTTATTGAGGAGACTGCCTTCTTTCCATTGGATATTCTTTCCTGCTTTGTCAAAGATTAATTGACCATATAATTATAGGTAAGAAAATTATTCCGTTTTATTCTTTGGGGCAAGACTGCCTTGTTGATTGCTCTACAGTATTTACAATGCATAGCATGGGATCAAACATGTAGTAGGTGCTCAAAAAATACTGGTTCAATAAACAAGTGGCTAAATTGAAATATCAAACCTGGCCTATTTTTGCAAGCCGCTGCCTCTCAAATCACCAAAATCTTATCATGAAGATTTGTCCAGATTGAGTTGAAAGGAACTGATCCCTTCTACTAAGCACCACCCCCACCCAAATTTTCTCTTGTATCTATTTTCTGGAATTGATATTTATCCAGGTGTGGCACTGGCTTAGGTAAATCCATGAGCATTTAGGGGATTTTGTCTTCTTCCTTGACTGATTTAGATTTTCCTACAATCAACTGCCAAGGAAAGAGGTGGGTATTTTCATAACATAAGAGGGGGGCTCAGAAGGTAAAGTGTTCATAGGCCAGAGGGGGAACTCCCGGCTTCTCCTGAGCTCCCCTCTCCTGGGTCTGAACTTCAAGCCATCTCCGTATGCAGGGACACATGCCTGTCTGGGTGGTAAAAAACATCCTCTTGCATGGACAAGCTGGAGTCCAGCTGAGAGATAGCCCCAAAGGTGACCCCCACACTGAAGATGAGAAAACTATCTCTTGCAAATGGGATTGTTTAGTTGCAAGCTATTCTCTGCTTATTTGCTTGTTTTTCATTCCCAGGCTTTGAGCATAGTCTTGTTTAAATGTTTCAGCCTTGTGTGGAAGGGGAAATACTTGAGTAAGAATAACAGATGAGGAGCAGCACCCTTCAGAGGCCACCCAGTGGCAGTGGCAGAAAGCGGGAAGGGAACCTAAGATATCCTAGGGTGCTCGTCAGAAATGCAGATGCCCAGGCATCCTGCCTTCCCCAGATCTCCCTTCACCTAGAAGTGAGACCCAAATATCTGCCTTTGGAAGAAGTGCTCACTACAGTTTGAGAAACATTGCCTACGGGAAAGGGAGGGTGGATTCTTCTCTCCTTCGTGGCTACTTTGCAAGCTTAGGCTTTGGCTTTGTTCAGAAAGATGACAGTTTCCTTTCCACGGTGGAGGTAATGTTTATTTCTTGATGTGCCTCTTCGGCGGCATGATCTGATAAAGGTGCATCTGGCTTATGGACCAATGACTTGGTCCTTTGCCACAGCCTCCACTTCAGATCGGCTGCTCACTTATGCTGAGCAGAAGAGAGTCTGGTGCTTGTTTTGGTCAATGAGGGCATGGGGCGAGTCCCTTCAAGGAGCTATTTTATGGTGGGCATCCCTTGGCCTGTCTGTGTAGTGATCAACTGCAGGAAGGGACTGTTCCAGTGCATAAAAGGAGACGTGTAGTGACCTTCAGCAGGGAAGCAGGTCTTTTCTAAATAAGCAGCCTCATTGTTTCTCTGCTCTGTGGTGTTTACAGCGTGGGCGGCTGACCAGCTCTGTTGACTCAGACACAGAAAAGAAAATGAGGGATAAGGGAGCTGGGGAGTTGGCTCCGTCCCTGACTCACTGCGTGGTCTGTGATGAAGTCATCACCCCTCCCACAACCCTGACACTGCGTAAAGAGAAGGAAACAACGTGACCCAACTCTGTAAGCCAAGGATGTACAGATTCAAATGCAGCTTTCGAGTTCCAAAATGGGATGTGTCTGCTTTTGAGAATAGAGGCCAGGGAGGGAAACATGGACCATTGCTGAGCCACATGCAATATTGTGGGGAAAATATTATGCTAGAGTTAGACCAGATTTTTCCGTCTTGGCTTTGACAGTAGCCTAACTTTGTGACCCTGAACAAGTCACCTGACCTCACAGCTACTCACTCTCCTTAATGTAAAATGGAAGGTGGGGGTCAGGTGACCCCTAAAGACATCTTGACTGCTCTAGTCAGGTCTATGAGTTATCGAGAGGAAAACTGCCTTTACTCAGGAGCACCGTTTCTTGCTCTGAATTCCTTCAAGGGCCTGTGAGAGGTTGAACTGGTTTCTGAGCACATATCATACGGCAGAACTGGCTGGACTAAACCTCTGGGATGCCTTCAGCTATAATTTAAAATTAAAGCACTATGAAACTATAAAACAAATGTTAAGAAATGCAGTGGAGTTCTCATTTTTCCCACAGTGACTATGTTGACATGTTTTCTTGGGAACAGGCACCAAATTCTTTAAAAACAATTTTTTGGTGCTCCTGATTTGCAGGAGGCTAGATTGCGGGTTTATTCCGTCTCCTGGTTGTCTCATCACTGGAAAGATAGTCTTGCTGTCTCTGCAGGCATCCTGCTGGTAAGTAAGCCTTTTTCACAAAGAAGTAACTCGGCTCAGAAAAGAGGAATTAGCATGTGAAGTGCGGAGTAGAAAGAAATTCTGAGAAAAAAGCTGGAACCATGAGTACTCAGTGATAAATTGAATCCCACGGTCCCAGCTCAGGTTTGGATCTCTGGTCCTTGTTCTAATCCAGACAGCTGGGAAGGGAGTAGTGTCTGCCTCAAGGGCCCCTTCAGCACTACCTAAACTCAAGCTGGCTGATTAAAAAGATGCTCTGAATTATTATGAGAAAAACTCTGAGATTATTTATGCTTTTGTTCCCATTAGGAGCCTTTTGACCAAGTTCTTTGGGAGTGGGGGCTGCTGGGTAGTACAAAGTACAGAGCAAGGAAGGCTCTGTCCATCTCCTTGAGCCCCACAGTTCCAGGATGGGGCCTCTGGATTCCTCTCCTCTTCCCGTCACTGTGTCCTTCTCTTCCCTTATAAGTTCCTTCACTGCCTGAACACAGCTCGTGTGCCTCTGGGCCGGGGGACATACCCTCTCCTCTGAAGCAGAAAGTAAACAGCACCCCAGTCATTTGCTCAAGACCCAGCCTCCCGGGAAATGACCAAGAACCTGTCACTCTTACATTCCTAGTTTCTGCTGTGTAGGACCCAAGGGACAAAGGGTCAAATGGTTACTCCCAAGTGGCTGGCACATATTTACTGACTATCTGTAAATTTGGGGTGGTAAGCTGGGGCCAGGGAATGTGACGGGGGCCCCGTCACGAGGGCTTTTCTTCCTTAGGATCTTGGGATGGAGACGCACTAAATAGTTTTAAGCAAGAAGGCGAAAGATCAGATTTGTCTTTCAGAAACATCACATAGTGCTGAAAATAGATTATGGGGCAACAAAGTGGTTGTGGGGAGACACGATGGTGACTAGAACCAGGAGTAGTATGAGTAAGAATGGAGAGAAGGGTACAGATGCCTGGGGCCTGGGAGGTAGCATTGACTAGTCTTTGTAGTTTATTGAACATGGGGGGTTGGGGATACAAGGAAGCAGGGCGGGGGGGAGTCTGGGTTTTTAGTTTGGACAAATGGTTGGTACTAAAACCACTCACTAAAATTGGGAACATAGGTGGAGGAACAGGTTTTGTTTCTTGAAAGTAGGGGCATTGAAATGATGAGTTTATTTTTAAATATATGACTCTGAGGTAACTCTGGGACATTTAAATGCAGATGCTTACTAGACAATAGCATACATTTACCTGGAATTCAGGAAAGAGATTAGAGCTAGAGAAAACTATGGGGATAGTTGAGATTGCCCAAACAGGAGATGTAAGTGGCCACAACAGAGGTCCCAGGACTACACCCTAGGGAGCACTGACATTAAAGGCGTATGGAGGAAAGGGGCCTACAAGGGAGCCTGAGCAGGTGGGGCTCAGAGAAGGAAGATAATCAGAAGATGGTAAAGGAAGAGCCCTCAACTGCATCCAACGTGGCTCAAAAGGTAAGAAAGATAAAGGTGAAGTGTGTGAATATACAAGAAGGGTGTTGTTTGGGGCGCCTGGGTGGTTCAGTCGATTAAGCACCCAACTCTTGGTTTAGGCTCTGGTCATGATCTCACAGTGCATGGGTTCAAGCCCCTGCATTGGGCTCTGCACTCACTGACAGTGTGGAGCCTGCTTGGGATTCTTTCCGCCTCTCTGTCTGCCCCTCTCCTGCCTTCAAATAAATAAACATAAAAAAAAGGGAACTGTTTGTGATCCTGTCAGAGGTGGTGTTAGAGGTGTGGTGAAACCAGAATGCAGGGGACTGAGGAGGGAGTGGCAAGAGAGAAAGCAAAGACGTGACTGTTTCAAAAAGGTCTTTTGACTCTGGAAACAGAGAGAGAGGGGAGGCTGGAAGGCAGCTACAGAATCAAGGGAAGCTAATTTACTTACCTATTTATTTTCTTTCGCCGTATGTAGCACTTCAGATGAGACATTGGTATAGTGGTTTACAAGAAAAGAAAGAAAAACAGCCATCATATACATGCAATGACTTAACTGAATCTCAAAAGCATCACGCTATACGAAGAAGCCAGACACAAAAGACTTCAGACAGAGTCCA
Organism: Acinonyx jubatus; assembly: GCF_027475565.1. Lineage (NCBI taxonomy): Eukaryota > Metazoa > Chordata > Mammalia > Carnivora > Felidae > Acinonyx > Acinonyx jubatus. The sequence goes on from NC_069384.1 coordinate 93,893,495, forward strand.
TTTATATGAAATTCTAGAAGAGGCGAAATTATAGCAACAGAGAGCAGATCAGTGTCTGCCAAGGACCGGGGGCTGCAAATGGGCACCAGCAAGATACTTGAGGTGTTGGAAGCACTCAGGGGAGGCAGTCCCTGGTGGGTGTGTGTTTGAAATGCCCAGATCTCAGCTGCCACAGATCAGTTAGATAGCTCTGGCCCCCCAACAACACGGTTCAAGTTTCAGCTACCACAGTACCTTCACCATGAGTAATCGCGTAAGGGAAAAACTTTGCAGTCAGCTCTTCGGTTCACAAATCACTGTGTAAAGAACGGAGGTGCCTCAGGACCAGTGTCCAACCACATCACTTTCGGTCTGTTGATTTTTGGTCACTGCCCACCTGTTTTCCAAGTCACTCACAGAGTGTATCTTTGTGCTACCCCCTTGTTCCCAGTGATAGACCCATAGGATTTTACATAACTGGATAATCAAAAGAAGGAACTAGCCAACAAATATGGAGGTGCAGCAAAGAAATGAAAAGAGCTAATTCTGGAAGTGGAATTCAAATAGAATGTAAATGGGGCTACGGAAGAAATAGCTGACGGTGGGAATAGGACAGCTGCCACCAGCTGAGAGACTCGGGATAAGCAGCCAGAGGAATTCAGTGAAGGTGAATGTATTGTCGACATAAATGAAGAAAATTGTTGCGATGAAAGGTTGGAGATGGCTCAGGAGTGACACTGGTAACAAAACAAAACAACCCCCTGCCCCCCCACCCCCACATGGAAGGCATCCTCAGGGGGATGTTTCATGAGTTGGAAGACATTGAAGGTGCCAAGCATACACTGTTGGAAGCTGATCCAAACTCAGAGAGGGGTCTGACCAGTGGCCAGGGTGTAGAAAAGATGCTCACTCTGTATTATAAGTTACATGGCAAGAAGGCCAGCGCTGCTCAAACTACTCTTGGTAAGCTTTTCACAAGTAAACAAAATCATTTTCAATGTTTCTGATGTTTTAAACTACACTGTACTAAATAAATATCTGTTCTACTTTTTAAAAAATTTCTCTATTCATTTATAATGGAAGAGGTTTTAGTATTTTGGCAAAAATTTTTGTAGGTCATGGAACAATAAAAATTCTTCCCATCATTTATTTAAAATCACTTTGCATGGTCTCAGCTTGCATGGTCATTTTTATGGTTCCATACTATTTGCAAAGCTAAGACCTACCTACGTCTTGATTGAGGGGTGGTTACGAAACTATATATACTTGTCAAAACTCAGCAAATCGTACATTTAAAACAGGTGACCTTTGGGGCGCCTGAGTGGTGCAGTCGGTTAAGCGTCCGACTTCAGCCAGGTCACGATCTCGCGGTCCGTGAGTTTGAGCCCCGCATCAGGCTCTGGGCTGATGGCTCAGAGCCTGGAGCCTGTTTCCGATTCTGTGTCTCCCTCTCTCTCTGCCCCTCCCCCGTTCATGCTCTGTCTCTCTCTGTCCCAAAAATAAATAAACGTTGAAAAAAAAAATTTAATAAAACAGGTGACCTTTATTCTATGAAAATCATGTCTCAATAAAACTGTTAAAAGTGGCTATTATATATTGAAACTGGCATTGGATATTTTACATATATTTCTAATCTTGAAGCAACCCTGAAGTGTAGTTATTTTTATCTCAATTTTTTTTTAGTGTTTTTTTTTTGAGACAGAGAGAACATGAGAGGGAGAGGGGCAGCGAGAGGGAGGGAGAGAACCCCATGCGGGCTCTGCCCTGTCAACACAGAGTCCAACGCGGGGCTAGAACTCACCAACTGTGAGATCATGACTTGAGCTGAAGTCAAGAATAGGAGGCTTACCCAACTGAGCCACCCAGGTGCCCCGATTTTTATCTCAATTTATAGATAAAAGAACAAAGCCTCAGAGAGGCCATGTGACTTACCCAGGCCACACAGCCAGCAAGCACCAGAGCTGTGACCAGGCTGTCCCTGGACCAGTGCTTTGACAACTTGGCTGCTAATTATGGGAATCACTGGAGACTTTCAAAGTCCCTGTGTCTAGGCTGTACCCTCACCAGGTTGTACCACACCGTCTTCTATCTGGCCAGCAGGAAGCAACATGTGGTGACATGTGCCACGAAAAAAAAAGTTTAAAAACCTGGATGGCAGCCTGGAATGTCTAATTTCTGTAAATAAGAATTAATGAAGTTTCATTACAGTTTTTCCTACATAGAGGCCCAACGGTAAGATAAACTTTATTTAAAAAATTTTTTTTAACGTTTATTTATTTTTGAGACAGAGAGAGACAGAGCATGAACGGGGGAGGGTCAGAGAGAGGGAGACACAGAATCTGAAACGGGCTCCAGGCTCTGAGCTGTCAGCACAGAGCCCGACGCAGGGCTCGAACTCATGGACTGCAAGATCATGACCCGAGCCGAAGTCGGCCACTTAACCGACTGAGCCACCCAGGCACCCCAAGATAAACTTTATTTATACAAGTTGTAGATAGTCTTCTTTCAACAGACCAAAAAATACATAGATAACTGAGATTTTTCTTTGCAAACGAGATGTGAGTTCTGAAAGACAAATTTTTTGTGTGTGAATATACTATTTTTTAGTGCTGTTTTAAGTCCACAGCAAAACTGAGTGGAAGATACAGAGATTTCCCATCAAACCCCCACTCCCAATGCACAGCCTCCCCTGTTGCCAACATCCCCCACCAGAGTGGTACATTTGTTACAATTGATGAACCTACATTGGCACATCCATAGTTTACATTATGATTCACTCTTAGTGTTGTACTGACGCTTAAATCTCAGTTTTAACTGATTTTTCAATCCTCGAGTTTCAGCAGTTATTTAGTACCTACTATGGGCCAGGCATAAAAACTGGGGTTTCTATAAACCCCAGTAGCCCCCCTTATCTGTGGCCGATATTTTCCAAGACCCCCCAGTGGATGCCTGAAACTGAAGTTAATACTGAACCTTATATATACTACATTTTCCCTCTACATACATACTTATGATAAAGCTTAATTTGTAAATCAGGCCCAGTAAGAGATGGACAACCATAGCTCACAATACGAGAGAACAATTATAACACGCTGTGATAAAAGTTATATGGGTGTGGTCTCTTTCAAAATCTCTTCTTGTGCTGCACTCACCCTTCTTCTTGTGATGGTGTGAGATGATCGAATGTCCACACGATGAGACGAAGTGAGGTGAATGACACAGGCACCGCCATGAGCATTAGGCTACTATTGACCTTCTGACCTTGAGTCAGAAGGAGGAGACTCCCCGACCACAGCTGACTGTGGGTAACCAAAACCATGGAAAGTGAAACCACAGATAAGGGGGAACTACTGTATCTTATTCAGTCTTCACAAGAACTCTATTATCCTCATTTTACAGATGAGATTCAGATAACTAACTTGCTCCAGGTCTTACAGTTAGAAAGTAGCAAAGCCTGGATTGAAACCCGTATCTGACTCTGAATCCTGCACTAGTACACGCATTATCTCACTATTATTATTACCATTAGCTTGTTATTAAATGCCTAAGCAAAATATCTGGCAAAGTTCCTGGTGCATAGACAACACTCAGCAACAGTGATTCCCCTTCCCGGAGGATCTTGTTATCAAGGTTGGAAGGGACTTCCTGGGGGCCGTCAGGTGATAACAGGAAGGCAGAGGAAATCTCGGGCGGCCTGAACACTGCAGGTTGTGGTGGGACTCTGGGAAGGCAGAGAATAAAGCTGGTGGGGTCTGTGCCTTTGATCACGAGACAGCAGGGCCTGTGCTGGTGGGAAATGATCATATGATGTGACTCTATGTGGTGCACTCGTCCCTGGCTTCCTACCAAGGTAGGCAAGGGGCAGGATGCCCACTGAACTGTCAGAATACACAGAACATCTGCTTAGGTCAGGTTCGTTTTCTTTTGGGAAGATCCTGTGGGAGCAAGTTGATTTTTTTGTTTGTTAATCATGAGACAAGATTTCACAGTCCATGAAGCATAGGAGTTGAAAGCCTGGTGGTCAAGTGTGTGAACTTGGGAGTCAGGCGTACCCAAGGCAGAGTCCTGGCCTAAGGATTTAGTAACCATGCAACCCTGAGCAAGCTGTTTAACCCAATTATTGCATTGTGAAAAGGGATGAACCGCCTACAACCTGAGCCTATTAGAATTTGTTCAGTAAGTTAATGCATGTAAAGTAGTAAGTGCGATGCAGAGCATTTAAGAAGTTCTCAAGTAGTAACTATTGTTTTTACTGCTGAAACACACAAGCAGTTGAGGAGAAAATGTTATCTTATTTCTCATTTCCTTTCTGTATGATGGCTCTTTTTTGGAGATCACCTAATGGAGTGTAATGGAATGACAGCTGAATTTCACAGTAAATCCAGAGATAGGGGATTCTCACATTCCTTTGTGTTCCCTTAGTCTGCTTTTTAATTTTATGTTACCTTTATTACAATATTTCACAGGCTGACTGTTCTGTGCAAAGATAATAATATTGGGATTTATGTTCTGCTTCAAGGGGCAGACGGGTGTCCTTGGAGAAGTGTGGTTTCTAGCATCTGCAACCTGAGTTTGTGAATTCCTGTGTGAGGCAACTAGGTATCTCACAATCTGGGATATGTGACCGTAAAACAACCAGAAAAAAAGTGGGATTGGAAACTGGAGAAAATCCCTGATAGTAAACCTAAGGCAGCTCCTCAAACTGCAAGCTACAAAGTAAGAGAATAATAGGAAACAGTTGTGGTTTGAATAGGGGTCAACAGTGTGAAGCCATTTTTGAAATCAGTGGGATCCAGGGATAGGATTCAAAATGAATAAATTAATAAATATTAATTAATGAATATTAATCTTTGTAGTGTGTATTCAGGAAAACACCAAATTATTAAGGAAGGGTTGTTCTAAACATTGAATATAAGATAAAGATGTTGGCTCTAGTCAAGAAAAGAACTGCAAAATTCAAGAGAGAATATGAAAAACAGGACAAAGGACAAGGAGAATTGTCTCTTAATTCTCAATAGAAAGAGTAAAGTTTGTGAAATGAAGGAAACTGTCTCCTTGGATGCTTTGAAAGTCACATTCCAAGTTAAGGATGGACAATAAAGGACCTTACACAGTCCCTTTGAGCATTATGATTCCATGAGAGTTGGTTCTCTGGCTTGTGCCCCTGAACACACTACATGTTTCTAAAAATCAAAATCTTAAGTCCTGCAGCTTGAGGGGCTCGTGCATTCCTTAGGGGACTTTTAATCACATTTCTGGCTTTTTCTCTCTGTGGTCATCATTCAATTAACATTTGTCAAGTAACCGACCAGACCCCGTAAGGATGGAAACAGAGGGTCAGCTGAAATACCACCGAGGGCCTCTCCAAACACTTCAGACTTTATATCAGGTTCCAGATGACTCAGAGTCCAACCACACACATTTGGAAAACAGTGTTTTTGTTATTCTCTTGCTCCTTCCCCAAAGCACAAGGATCTATGGTCACATGAAAGTTATGTATTGCATTATCTTTTCATTTCTGTCTGTGTCCAATAAGTAGTGCCCCTACCCCTGCTCCACCCCCCTACCCCCACCCCCAACTCCCTGGAAGCCTCTCAGTTCTCTGGGACAGATTGCTGGAACAGGGGCAAAGAACCATGTGTGAGGAATGGGACATGAGTCAGTCCTGAAATGTTTAAGGGTCAATATTTCTTGCTAAGAATGGTTCCTGCTTCCTTGGAGTAGAAAGCATGACTGACTGGGGTGGCTTGGGAGGAAATCTTAAAGAAGAGAAATTACAGTATTGAATTCCAAGCCGACTGCTAGTCCGGTTAGGATGGATGGAGCCACAATGCATGCCTAGGTATCCACAGCACCAATGAGCTCATAAAGAAATCTAGCTTATTTGCAACAGCACCCCCTGGAGTGTAATAAAACACCCAAAGGATCTGTGCTTCTGAGCTGTAGCTGAGAAGTTGTTTCCACATGAAACCCTCCCTGATATAAACTGAAAAATAACCTATGTCCTCATTTTGTAAAGTTGTATTAAAAAACATCTTCCTCTGTGCTTAAGAATCTTCCGGTTTCCTGCTACCAATCTCAGGAGTTACCACTCCCTCTTGTTCTCTTCGTCCCTGCCTTTGCCCCCCACCCAGAGCTCCACAAACACCATTTTCCTTTACCAACCGCTCCATGCTTTCACTGTGCCTCAACTAATGGCTCTCATTTCCTTTGGTGGTCTCATTACCTCCCAAATCAAGCTCCCCATTGCTCCCATATGCAAGCTTAAAACAATTTGGAAACCAAGCTTGTTTTTCCACCAGGGCAAGATGCCTATGGGAAATAACTGTGTAAGATCGGGTCCCTTTGAGGAATGCCTTTTATTAAGTGATTAGACTGAACTTTACTTCCTGCCTCAGGTCAAGTTCAAAGACTCTCTCAGTAGTTGTCTCACCACCTCTGTTTTTCTACCTAATCTGAAAATAATAGCCCATCCTTAAAGTGTTTCTTTCTCTCTGGTATCTATTTGCAGATGGCCATCAATCCCCCTTGCTCCCCAGCTCCCTGGGGACTTGCTCAGCTTTGTGTGGTGGTGGTAAAAGTTACTTTCTAAGGAGAAATGCAGCAGCATACAGCAGAGTGGCAGAGCAGCCTTATTTAGACTTTTTTTTTTTTTTATTGACTGTACCACTTTATTTCTAGAAAGATCCTATGATCAGTATTCAGATCATTTTCTGAAATGTTTATCACTGTATCAATGGCTTTATATACCAAAGAAATAAGAAAGGCAAATGGACAACTTCTTTCTGAGCTTGCTAATGTGGGGTCTGGACAAGATGCTTGGACCTACTGAGCCTCACTTTCTTCAACTGTAAAACGGAGGTGACATCACCCCTTACACTATGTGAAGGTTAAATAAGACAGGACGTATGAAGTGATTGGCACAGTGCCCGAGAGAGGTCAGCACAGTGTGGCAAGTGGCATCACAGACTGGACACGGAGTGTCTTCAAATTCTCCCTCGGGCTCTTGCTTGTATGTGTAATTTAGGGCAAGCCAAATAACTTTGCGCCTCCGTTTGCCAATCTGTAAAATGGGGCAATAATCGAATACACCTTACAGGGTTGTTTTGAGGATTAAATGAATTCATAAAACTGCTCAGAACAGTGCCTACCATGTGACAGGCACTATAAAGGTGCTTGCTATTGTTACCAAAATACGCTAGCATTCTTCCAGCTCTTGAAATAGGTGTGTGTTTTAATAACACTGTCCTGAAAAAACTGATAAAATCAAGGTCAAGCACAAGGCTTTTAATCTCTAGGCATACATAGATTGAGATGTTTCATTTTTTTTCTTTCACTAAAGGAAACATAAAATTCAGAGATGATGTTTTGGGGACACCATCTGGGATGGGAGGAAGTCCCAGGAAATCTGGTTATCTTCACATTCCTCAGAAAGCCCATTGGCCCCAGAAAGACCTGCACAAGGGGGAAATCTGACCTCATAATTGAACAAAGCTGCTTTTTAAACCCGGAAAGACAGGGCTAATGGGGTGATAACGAAGGGCATTATTCCTCTGCAGGGAGAGAACTTAATATAGCTGGAGGTCACAGGAGACAATTCTCAACACTCACTAAAAAATAGGGTATTTTGCTTATTTAAAAAAGGATGGGGGTCAGTTTAAAGCATCGTGGGGAATTGAATGTTGATGCTAGTATAGTACTTGCTGAGGAGGTTTGAAAGACCACACATAACCACTTTATGCCCCTTAAAGGTCTTTGCTAAAGTTTATCTGTGTCAATTATTTTGTTTTTCTTTATTTTTAAAACCCTCTGTAGAGCCTATAAACATAAACAATGGTTTTCCTAAATGTTTTTGTATTTCATGTAGCTTTTTAAAACACGGATCCAAAGGAACCACCATTACAGTGGTCTGATGTAGACACTGGACAGGTGTTTTCTGGTTAAGTGACTTTGGGCAAATCACTTCTCTGAGTTTTAGCTTCTATGTTTCCTGCTTTATCCCAGAGGGTTATTGCGGACAGCGAACGAGATGTAGAAGGTGAAAAAACTCATTTTGACTGCAAATGTGGTATTAATGAAAAGCCATTATAAATGTAAACGTATAAAGCTGAGATTGAGAGAGGCAGGATGAGGAGAGGAGAGAAAGACATCAGTGTGGACAAGAGCGTGAGGTGTGAAGAGAAAATCAGTTTTCAAGGTACTGACTTCAGGCACAAGAAGAAAGCAATCTGGAAGTGAAAAGATATACAGTACGTGAGCACCAACAGAAGGATGCTGGAAATAAGCCATGCATCTGCATAAGACGGACTGTGATGTGGCTATTAAAAGTTACACTTATGAAGTGCTTGAATGGCATGGAAAACTAAAAAACAGGCCACTGCACTGTGTGTATGAAGAGAATAAAGCCAATTGTATAAGAGAAGCATCAAAAAGATAGAAAATAAATATGGCAAAATTGGCTGCCTCTGAGAAGTGAGCAATTAAAGCAGATTGCTTTTATGTTTTTATTCTTTCTGAAAATTAGAATGTTCTTTGGAGAACATCAATTTTTTTTTAATTTGTGTATTTATTTTGAGAGAGAGAGAAAGAAGGAGAGAGTGGGGGAAGGGCAGAGAGAGAGAGAGGGAGAGAGAGAATCCCAAGCAGGCTCAGTGCTGTCAACACAGCAGGGCACTGCCTCCTGAACCATGAAGTCACGACCTGAGCCTAAATCAAAAGTCTGATGCCCAGCCAACCAACTGAGTGCCCCCGGCATCCCATGAATCCATTTTTTGAGTAAAATTAAACTAACAACAAATTGTGTGAGCAGAGCTAGGTCAGAGAGGTGTAGCCACTGGAGAACATGGGAAAATATCCTGAAGCTTCTTTGGCTCTAAATGTGGGATTTGAACCTTGTTCCCCCACTTCCTTGAAGTCTAAAAGCCGCGTCCGCTGTGCTCTGCTCTCATACGGTGCCAGGATTCATTTAACGTTCGTTACATGCAATAGCTCATTGAATTCTCACTAATCTCCCCTTGTACTAATGTGCTACGGCTGCCCTAACACAGTACCACAAACAAAGTGTCTTAGACAACAAAGATTTATTACCTCAAAACTATGGAGGCTAAAAGTCCCAAATCAAGGTGTTGGGGGTGGGGGATGGTTCCTTCTGAGGGCTGTGAGGGAAGGGTCTGTTCCAGACCCCTCTGGTTGGCTTGCAGATGGCCTTTTTCTCCCTGTATTTCTTCACATTGTCTTCCCTCTGTGTGCATATTTCTTTCTTTTCACTTGGTGTTCTTTTTATAAGGACATTAGTCATATTGGATGAGGAGCCCACCCTACTCCAGTATGACCTTACCTTAACTAATTACATCTGTAATGACCCTACCTCCAAATAAGGTCACATTCTGGGATGCTGGGAGTTAGGACTTCAACATATGAGTATTGGAGGGACAAAATTTAACCCACAACATCCATGAAAAAGATAGTGCCTTTAGGCTCCATTTTATAGACGTAGAAACCAAGACCCAGAGAAGGCCAGTAACCTTCCAAGCTTCCAGAACTAGTAAGCGGTACATCCGGGAGTCTAAGGTAGGCAATCTGATTCTAGAGCCTACATGATTATGTTCTACAGCCTCTGTGGAAAGCTAGAGGAGAAATCCTATCAAAACAGACTCCAGTTTTCCTACATAGCCAAGCAAGAGAACAGTGTAGCCTGTGACAGCTGAACCTGACTTCATGTTTCCTGTGTTGGCTTAAAAATTACCTTCTAAACAAGATAAGGCTGGATTCAACATCCAGGTTTTGCTGCAGTATTCTACCTGCCTATATATTGTTTATGCTCCAATATGCCTCTTACTCGACTGGTTTCATCCCCTTGAAAACACTGGTTTTGTTTGGGGCCAGAGTGCAAAACAGATGGCATTAGAACATCTAAAACTTCGGTGAGGTTGATCTGCTGGTGAGTGAATGGGAGGAGGTATTTGCAGGGCCCAGCATCACAGCCCAGCCTATGGTAACAAATCTGAGGCTTTTCGAATTTTCCACATTTTAGGATAATTTGTCTGGTACTGTAGGTTTTCTGGGAGATCAAACGGGCATTGCCAGAAAGTGTGGCCATGACCCTCTAGAGCTTCCTCTGTTAGGACTCCGTAGACCTGGAGTAACGTAATGGAATAGGTTAGAAATACAGGAAGAGGTTGAACAGCTATTGTTTTCAAGTCTCCCAATTGGGAATCAAGCTTTGCAGACATGTCCCCACTGGCCTTCCGTTCTTGCTGCCTCCCTGGGAAAATCCCTGCCCCTTGAGGTCACACATCTCCCCCCAACAAGCTGAGGCCTGCGCGGTAAAGGATAGAGGATCACCAACGTTGGCCATTCAGGGTCCCCAGCATCAGTGGCCTGTCGGCCCCTCAGCCTTGGGGACAGAGGAGCAGAGCCACACCTTGATACTTGTCCACAGGCCTCCATGGAAAACCAGAGCCTCATGTCCTGAGAATTTGCACAGCCAGTCTTGTGGAGGGTCTAACCCCTCCTCCTTTACCTCTCAGCCCCTAGCAAGTCACTATTCTTTGATCTCTGAAATCACAAGCTTCCGGTGGAATCTCCACTCCAGTGGAGTTTTCGGGCTAGGAGGCACCTCTGAGAGCGTCCAATCTCCTTCACTTTACAGATGAGGAAGTGGATACCCTAGAAATACCACATGGCAGTTTGTAGCAAAGTCAAGGCCAGAGGCAGCATCTCCTCATACCCTATCCCACGCTCCGCCCAGGAGGCCTGTGGCAGAAAGATGCCTACTCTTGAAGCCTCCTTGGAGAGTTTCTTCCATTACCAGAAAACAAATTCCCCCTCTGCACATTCCAGTCAAGCTTTCCTTTGCTTTCTACGCCTGCTACCTCAGCTGGGAAGTGGAGAGCAATAAGCAGTAACTACCATAAGTCAATACATATAAAGCACTTGAAATGGTTACCGGCACATAGGAAAAAACACTCACTATATGGGACATTGTTCTTGTTATTAATATCATCACTATAATCATTCTTTTAGTGTCCTAGGACTGCTGGAACAAAATACCACAAACTGGGTGGCTTAAAACAATAAAACATTTTTTTCTCTAACAATTATGGAGGCTAGAATTCCGTTGGCAGGGCCATGCTCTTTCCAAAGTCTCTGGGGGAGGAATCTTCCTTGCCTCCTCCGGCGCCCAGTACCTCCAGACGCTCCTCGGATTGTGGAAACATAGCTCCAGTCTCTGCCTCCATCTCCATATTGGCTGTCTTCCGTCTGTGTCTGTGTTTCTTCTCGACTTCTTCCAAGGACAGCAGTCATACTGTATTAAGGGCCCACCCCACTCCAGTATGACCTCCTCTTAACTAATTACATCTGTAATGACCTTATTTCCAAACACGGTAAAATTCACGGGTACCAGGGGGTAGGACTTCAACATATCTTTTGAGGGGATACAGTTCAACCCATAGCAATTATTATTGTTGTCAAATCAGCACATTTTAGAATGGGTATTTTTATGCGGGTGAAAGGTGATCACTTCTTTCTTGTCTTGAACTGAGCTGCTTCAAAACTTGCCTGTACTCATCTCTATCAGAAAACTGATTTAGATACCAGGCATGCCGAAGTTTCACATCTGCTGGAGGGAAAATAAAAGAAGGTTTTTAATTTGTGAAGAAATTGCAAAGCCGATACACTAATGCAATCCTCTTGTTTTCGTTTAAAGAAGCTGTAAAGAAAGTCAGAGTTCATCCGTGGGGTGGTTTCATTGTGGCCATTTATTTCTGACCAACAATTTCTTGGTATTGTGGGTTTGCATGATAATTCCTCCAGAAGTTTCCTAGAGGGAGAAAAGACAACAAAACTTGAATAAAATGATGACTGTGGCACTCCAAGTAAATCTTATCCCAGTACTGTGACTCTGTAGGACAATTTGTCCTCATAGTGTACTCAGAAGGGGGTATGATAAAAAGAATGCACACGTATATGTATATAAATGTAATATACATGTGTGTATATCCATATATGTGTATGCATGTGCAGACTAATGCGTACACATATACTTTTATGTACACATTGCTTATATATGCAAAGGATGAATCATTGTCATTGCTCCCCAAATGGATTTATTTGCCATTGGTAACGTAAATGTAGGTATACAAATGTTACCAATAAATTCCGGGGCAAATGAGTAAATAAGAAAAATAATTCAGTAACATTTAATGATGATTTGGAATCCTCACTTTTACTTGGCAATTCTTGCAAGCTGTTGTCAATTGACTCAAGAATTGTGGAACATTTCCCCTCTTGTTCTGTGTTACAAACACCTTAAATTAGTCATTATTTCTATGGCCACTACTACAATCTTGTTATCCCACCATATTGGAAGAATTATGGAGAAAATATTTTGGTTCCAATTTGTGAGTTTTGGGGTGCTTGTTATTTTTCTGTGAGTCATTTTGAAACCCAAGATGCTGCTCAGGACCTCAGATTACAGTGATTTTTATGTGTTATTGCTCAGTTTCTTCCAGGAGAACAGATTCTAATGCAGAGCTAATTGAGTTAATGTAATAACTGCACTTTTCACGTGAGCAAATCCCTGGCGAGCTGCTGCTTTCTCTTTGAACGTGAATCACAGGTTACGAAATCTATAAATACTAAAGCAAATTTGCTTGTGCATCTAAAGGAGGAAAAATACCTTGTCATATCTTATTTTACATTCAAAACTCCCTTTTGGGGAGAGTGAGATATTTACTTTCTAAATCTTTGAATAGACTAGTAGGAGACTTCTCAGTACTTTCTTGAGGTAGAAAGTGAGACGAGTAAGCTAAAATGGACAACAAAACGTCCCAAAACAGTAATGATAATGCAAGCTGAGTTTGAGTCTTAACCCAAACTACGTTTCAAAACATCACACGGCCGTTCTTGTCTGGGCAATTCACACTGACTTTTTTTTTTTTTTTTCCACTAATGGCTTGCTCATTCCTGAATCTTGCTCGTTCAAACTGAACAAGCAGCAGTGACAGGCAGCAATGATTCTATTCTCTCTCATTTTCTAAAAATGGCCTCAGGCAAAATAATCGGTTTTTTTCTTCTGCTTTCCTGCTGTGATCAGAGAGTGGGATGGCACCTGCTCCAGAAAGAGGCAGCAGCATGAGGCCTCTGGTGGAACCCAGTTATCTGCTTTGAATCTGTTAGTCAAGCATCATTAATAAGCATCAGAAACTCCTGGCAAATGCTACCAAGTTTTTCCCATCCTCCTACCCATTGCTTGGCTACCACACTACATTCATTAAGCTTTTGAAGTCCCTCTGTCATCATGTATTCATTCATTAACCAACATTTATTAAGCAGCTGCTATGTGCTGGACACTGCCCCAGGTAATGAATGATGATGACCCAAACACAGTCTCTATCCTCAAGGGCAAAGTCTATTGATCTCTTAATCCTTTGGGGCCTCTACGACACTTACGTATCAGGCCCTTAACCACCACGATGAGTCCATTCTGGGTCCCATGGAACCGAAAATCTAAAAGGAATGAGTGTTTTAATCAGATATCTGTCTTGCAACCTGGCTTTGTGGACGCAAGGGAAAGATTTGGGAGAGGGGTAAGGAGAACACCAACGTTCCTCTGCCTACCCGGTTCCTTTACATAATCTGCAACCAGCCTCATCTGTGGAGACCGTAACTTTTAGGAGCGGCTGGTGCCATTTTCAATCTGAGTTGTTTACGTTGGTCTGTAAGCTGAAATCTTCTTCATGTTTCCTCAGCTGTACTGTCAACCAGAGAGAGGTGGAGAGGCCATAGCTAGTACTGATATGAAATCTGTATACCTTAGGTTTTATGCACTCAGTGAGTTTTAAATACATGCTTTTGAGAGACATTAAAGGCATATTACCAATTTATCAAAATTGTTCTTAGTGTGAACATATAGATCGGTGTTAGCACCCACACATGGGGAGAGGGTTTCCTTCATGCTTCCCTAAATGGCTCTTGTAAACACTAGCCTATCAAACCCCAGACCTTTCTCTTATACATCCAACACATACTGCTCATCCATGATACCATGCTCATATCATCAGAGCTACAGTAACCTCTGGGATAGTTCAAAAATTCTGAATTAAACCACCACTAAGCACAAGGCTAGGCACACAATACAAGCTCAGAAGATATCTCGAGTTGAAACCAAATGTTCCAATAGAGAACCCTCAGGAAGTTCTTCTAAGATTCAGATCCTGTGAGCATGACCTACCCTAGGCCCCCTCTAGAAGACACACCAACCCTGCTTTCCCACTCCCCTTTCTACATTGCCTGGGAGAGAGCACAAGGCATGCTTGATGCTGACTGCTGAGTGCCTGGGGTTTACTTTACTGGTAACGTTTCCCTGCTGCCTTTCAAAAGAAAAGAAAACAAATGCGTGGGGCCATGAGACCAGGAGGCCAGCCAAGGGGTGGTCCTGCATATTAGTTACAGGCTCAGACTCTGGCGTCAGGCAAACCTGGGTGCAAGTTCAGGCTCTCTCACTTGCCAGCTTTGTGACTTTGGACCAGTTGTGGAGTTTCCTTGGTGCTCATTTCCTGATTTATAAAATTGGGCTGATGATAGTGCCTACATCTACTGTAAAGATTAAACGTGGAATGAATGGCAAGTGTTTAGCAGAAGGCCCAGCAAAGAGTAAAGACTCAGAATAAATGTTCCCCAAGAACATTCTTCGGAGGGGCTCTTTTCACATGCTTCCTGATATCCATTCTGGCTTTTTCAATTCTTCATAGTTCTAGAGTCCCTGTTCTTAAGCGTCTCCTCTGTTTGGCTGCCTCTGCCACTTCTGTTCCTCATTCATTGCTGTAACTGGAGGTGCAGACTGATGTACCCCAGTCTGAAGCTCTAGTTCCCAGGAATGAGTGATCCCAAGCAGCGCTTAGTGGGCAGAAGCTTTTGCCGTGAGTGCTGAGAGTCCAATGTCTCCTTGACCCAGGATCACTTTCTACCAAGTTCCTCCTGACTGGTTAAAAGCAGTTTGTGGTATGAATGAGCTAATGCAATAAAAAGTAATTCTGCTTGATTACAAGTTGGAAATGAGTTTTGATTTTATCGGTATCAAGAGCTATACACATAGGCTTTAAGTCTGTTCTTATCGAAGTAGCATCGTGTAAGAATAATTCAAGTAAATCCTGATGACGTGCAATTAGTTTCTTTCCTTTCAAAGGGTCTATGTGTGTTGTTTTGCAAGTTAAAAAGACTGGCTTCAGGAAAAAATACAGTATTTTGAACCTTGTGTATGTAATGTATAACAAACCAGTATTCACTATGTTAGTATTTATGTAAATGCCTATTAGATTGTAAGTGTTTTGAGCAGAAATGGAATTATATTTGTTTATGTATTTTCTACAGAGCTTACCACTGAGCTTTGCCCATAATGTGTCCTCAATCAATATCTCGATCATGCAACAAATACCTACTGAACATCTGCTGTGTGGGAAGCATCGACAGAGCTGGGAGGAACACAAAGACGAGTAAGACACAGCTTTGTAGACTAAGAGGACAAGTGATTCCACAACACTCAGCAAAAGGGAAGAGTGATTGGTGGGGCTGCAAGTGAAATTTAAATGCTGGAGGTTCAGAGAAGGAATATGTGCTTCTGGCTGGAGACCTCAATGAAACCTTAAGGAAAGGGGGGCATTTGAGCTGAAATTTGAATGAGAGGTAAGATTTGGACATGGTGAGATGTTGCATGAAGCTTTGTAAGGGGACATGACAGCCTAATAACAAGCCAGGAAGCATGGAACACAGAGGGGGCATGGCCAGACATCTGATTTGGTATTAGGCATGCTAACTAGGAGATTAAGCTGATAGAGTAGATTGGGGTCAAATCCTAAGGAGCTTGAATGCTGGGCTATAAAGAGTTGTTCATGGAAGATTTTTGACGAAGCGAACAACATAAATGAATCATCCTGGTGTTTCTCATTTTCTCAGAACAGGAAAAAGTATCCTGATGAAATGTAATCCCGAATCACAAAGTTTTGAAGGATGTGATAACATTGAGAGAGTAAAGGATTTTCTTGGATCCACTGCAAAAGCCACAGTGAGATTTTCTCAAGTGCTTCTTGCCTCCGTGGCACTTAGAGCTGAAGCCAAACATTTCGCCCTTAGTCACCGACATTATTGTGCTGTGTAGTGCCCAGGTCAATCAAATCCAGTTACTTATGAAGTCCTGAGAACCTCAAGGTTTATGTTATCTGGTAGAACCAGTAAGTCTTTCATGAAGATGAGCAAGACATGGTTTAGCCTTGCCTTCAAAGAGATTTCAGGGAAATAGGAGGCATAAGAGAGTAATTCAGATGATTATTGAAAGCCTGTGCCCAAGGTAAAATGGCCCAATGAAAATTGAGTGGCTGAGTGAGAGGGAAGAGACTGGATGGACAGACGTTAGTGAGGAGGCTAACTCAGCGCTCCATGGGAAGGCTGTTAGGGAACTAAATGTGAGGTCCATCAGTGAGAATGGAAAAAAGAGAAGATGGAAGTTGAAAGTGTAGGGTTCAAAGCGACATTGGAAATTAGATGAACATGAGGAAGGAGGAGTCTAAGAAGATCCTCATTATTTGGGTGCTTAAATATGATGGTGCCATTATCTCAGCAGTGAGAGCGTGCTGGGAAATGGACAACTGGTGATTTTGGAGTGTTTGAGACATCAGTGTGACCAGCTTATAGGCTACTCTATTTGGTGGTTGGCCCAAAGGAAGAGACTGTGTGATGTTCACCTTGATAGCCCCGGCCCCAGTATAACGCTTGATGTTGAGAACTTGCTTGGCAGATGCTCTGCCACAGAACTGCTGCATTGGACCACTCAGTACAAGGAGGTGCTTTCCTGGTGCCAGGGAGGGGGTGCACCCTTCCAGAGGTGAAAGCGAGGGGGGAAAGTGTGGAGCAAAGAGGCAGAAGGCAGCCCTCGCATGAGGATATAGCCACAAGGGAAACTGAGACAGGTCCTTGCAAAGGAGAAGAGAATTAAGAAATTGCAGCGTCCCAGAGACATTGAAAAGAAAGGACTTCCAGAATAAGGAGGGGGAGACTGAAAACACTAGCCATTAAGGAAAAGATAGAGCAATGTCATTGCAAATAAAAAAAAATGCTGTTCTTCAAACGTAGCCATTAAGAGAGGGAAAAGATGAGGCACAGAGTAGAGAAGACGTTGGCAGCACACATGACTGTCACTGGACATGATGCAGACTATTTAAAAAACTGCAAATACAAAAAGGAAAAGCAATACAGGCAAAGACTTGAAAAGGTACTTCATAAAAATGCATTATCCAAATGTCCAAAAATGTATGAAAGATTCCAATTAGTAATCATGGGAAAGCAAATTAAAAACACGCATCTACTTCTATGGCAGAAATTTACAAAATGGACTATGCCAAGTTTCGGTGAGGATTTAGAACTGTGGGAACTTATATATTGGTGGTGGGCGTGTAAATTAGAACAAACATATTGGAGAACATGTTGGCATTGTTTTCTGAAGTGATAGATACATGCAATCTATTACTCAGTAATTTCACTCTTAGGCATATCCTCAAAAGAAATGTGGGTGCCGCGCATCAGAAAACATGTACAAAAATGTTTATAGCAGCAGTATTCATACTATCTCCATCTGAAAACAACCCAAATGACCATCAGCAGGAAAATGTATAAACAAATTGTGGTATATCGTGTGGAACACTATAAGAGCAACAAAAATGAATCAATTACAGTTGAAAGCAAGATGGCAGACAAATCTCACAAATATAACGTTGGGTGAAAGAAGCCAGATCCAAAAATGTATGTAGTGTGTGGTTGCATTTATATAAAGTTCAAAAACAGACAAAACTATTTAGGGATGCACCCTAGTGGTAAAAGAATTGAGACAAGCAAGGAAGCAATTGACATAAAAGTCAAGGTAGTGGTTGCCTTTAGGAGGGCGGGGATAGGACTGGAAGGGTCACAGCCCGTATCTGAGGTACCAGCATTATTTAATTTCTTGTCCTGGGAAGCAATCCATCAAGCTGTATATTTATGTAGTATGCACAGTTTGTATGCATATTTTATTTTAGCATAAAAAAAAGTCTTTTTGAAAAGGGGACGATAAAAAAATTACAGATATTTCAAGTGGGGTTTAGGTAGATAATAGCACAGAGACTCTCAGCTTTGTGGGTTACTCACTGTTAACCTTCAGGGGACAAGTTTCAGTAAGAGGTTAGGAAACAAATAGATTTTAGGGAAATGGAGAGTAATAGTGAAGCTTTGCAAAGTGTTTTCTGATGAAAAAAAGGGAACAATGAAGAAGTAATTTAATTAAGTAGGAAGTTTAAATTTTTATTCTATTTTGCTTTTCAGGCTTGAGGGACTTCAATAAGAAGACAATACAGAGAGACTGAAAGGTGCTGATGATAGAGAAAGTAAGTGATGGATAGGGTACAAAACCATAGATGGAAAGACTATCCAGAGAAATAGCTGGACAGGTGGAAATAGCTGTCACAGGGACGGAGTTACTTCTTCAGTGACAGGCATAAAGGAAGAGCTCTAGGGGAACGGAAAGGAGACATCAAAGAGGACAACTAAGAATCAGAGTGTCCCCTTCTGCTCAGAAGGCGTGAGGTGCTAAAGTAGTCTTGGGGACCTGAGAGAGGCAAATATGCCCTAAGCAGTTCCCAGGGTTTGTGGGTAACCATGGAGGTACAGCTGAAGTTGGTAATAAGAATTCAGGTGGAGTCAATCAACAAGCCTTTGGGGATTCTCAGCAAGCACGTAAGAATAACTGTTATCATATTCTTACATAAATGGGTCAGTGCCATTTACCACAGTCTGCATACTGATGGTAAGGGTAGGCACTGCTATAGACATATTTGCAGGTATAGCTCAGAAAGCTGAAGAGATCAGAAAAATGCTATTTCTTTGATTTTTGCAGTAAATTAACAGAGAAGATTATTTTCTGAGGATGGAGGGATTAAGAGTTTTAAAGAAAATGTAGAAAATTCGAGTCAGTGAGGATAAGAGAGGAAGTTGTTGATCAAAGTCAAGTACAAGAAATGACTGGCGACACTGAGAGCCTGGCTGAGGTTTGGTGCCATAAGTTTGTGATTGCATAAGTCTGTGTGGTCATAGGATTTTTTCCATCAGTGCTCAACTTCTTGGAGAAGGAAAAAAGAAACTGTAACACAAATCTAGTACCATATTTTGTTGGATGAGCATAGCAAAAGACAAGGGAATGGACAGTGGCAAAGAATTTGAAAATGCTAGCAGAGAGTAGTTTAGGCTCTTACCACAGGCTCCAGGATTGGAAAGAAAAGCCATGAGAGGAACTTCTGGATAAAATGGAGCCGCCATGGTCAAAGAATAAGGGCAGAGGAAGTGGAGTCATGAGAGCATTGGAAAGATTGAAAATTGTTATTACCTAGAAGGATATTAGACAACTATTCCAACTGATGAGTTTCTAGGTGGAGAGTGGGTGGCTGAAGTGGAAAAGAATTAATTCTATTAGTATAATAAGGAGGTATAAGAATTGCAGGGCTAAGTTATTGGATGAGTCTTCTAAATGAACTTTGAAAACTTCATAGGATGGGAAAGAAGTTTTGGATTTTATGCCAACTATGACTGAATTTTCTGGCTGCCCAGACTGTTGTGTTGAGAAGGATTCTGGGGCCATTTTCAGGGTCAGATAGAAAGAGTACCATGATAGATTAGCAATCTTTGCCCATAGGAACAAGGAAAAGTAATAAACATGTGCTTATGATACCTGTTCAAAGATTATGGAAGGAGTTGAGGTACAGAAAAAAACAAAATGAGATATGACCCAGAAATTCAAAGAATTAGAGATAATGACTAGTTTAGGGTTAATTGCATGCATGCAGTAAATATTAATCACCAAGTTGACTTTTTTTCTTTCTAACTAGGCTTTATATCTTCCTTTCCTCATCTCTCCTCAACAAGTTACATCATGATTCCATGTACCCATCCATTTTAAAGATGGCCTAAATTTTTCCTTCAGCAACATTTTTGAGGTTTGCCCAATCAAAGGTCGTTCATTGGAAATCTATACTTCAGTGTCCATGTACATTTAAGGAATTCCAAACTATTCTTGCAGAACCCTACTGGGCCCTTAGGAACGCTCCCAAGGTTTTGCAGAAAAGAAAGACAGCAAACTGGACCTTTGTAGAAGACAGATTGTATTATCTGTGAATTGGCTATTTAGAACATGATTGCTCCGTACTTGGAATGGTGGAAGGATGGACTAAATTATAACTCCATCTTCAAGAGCATGCCTATCGTTTTAATTAATACAATGGCCTTGTCGATCAGATATTACTGCCATTTATTGTGTCCTTTATTATTTCCAGTTCTTTTTTTATTTTTTATTTCTTTTTTAATTTTTTTTCAACGTTTTTATTTATTTTTGGGACAGAGAGAGACAGAGCATGAACGGGGGAGGGGCAGAGAGAGAGGGAGACACAGAATCGGAAACAGGCTCCAGGCTCCCAGCCATCAGCCCAGAGCCTGACGCGGGGCTCGAACTCACGGACCGCGAGATCGTGACCTGGCTGAAGTCGGACGCTTAACCGACTGCGCCCCCCAGGCGCCCCCCAGTTCTTTTTTTAAATTACAAGAAAATGCATTCTCCTTGTAACAGAGTACAGAGGTAGGCATAATATAAATTGAAAGTCTCTTTCTTAACATATCTCATCTGTCACCCTTGCTGTTTTGCTGACAGCATCAGTGGAAGAGGCAGTTAGACGTTTGTCTAACTAAAGACACTTTAGTCTGTCTCTGTTTTATTACTTGAACACTACTAGCTAGCACTGATTTTTTTTCAGAAAGAGTATCACCATGAACAGAAAAGTTAATCAGCAGAGATCCTGTGGACTCTTTTCTGTTTATTAACTAAACAGAATGATCAGGCAATGTGAAGAAATGAAATCTGCTGTAGAATTTTGTCAAGACAGGGTGACCTAAGCTGCCTCAGGACTTGCTCATAAAAGCAAATGAACATAGAGCTGACTTCCGCTCCAGCCAAAGATGGAGTAATAAGGGTAAGATTTACATTTCCACCTGAAAAAAAAAGGAGCCTGGACAAAATATATGAAACAACCAAGACAATGGACATCAAGCCATGGTCAATGGTCAAGCCATGGTATAGGAAGGTGAAATGCAGGTGTCCTGTAGCCTCTCTGAGTTGAGGATATGTGGTGGGGAGTCTGGGGTTGCAAAGGCAGCCAGGGTTTTCAGGGAAGAGTGGCAGAGAGGAGAAAGTTGCACTCACTGACCTGTAGGTGTCTATAGATGGTCTTCAGCTCCCTGCTGATTGGCACATGTAGGAGAGGAAATTCTGGGCCAGTAAATGAGCCAACCAAAAGCGTGAAAGAAAACACAGCTGGGGCTTCCATAGAGCAGGAAATAGTGTCTGATCCCACTGGCTAGAGTGGAAAACCTCAAAATCCACAAGGCATCCGAGTACTGAAGAGGTCTTTGCCTCAAGAGAGGAGGAAAATTAGTTCTGGAATAAATGCTGCCATAATCCCACCTAAAATATCTTAAAATCAAGGCCCAGAAAGATCAGACTAGTTCTAGGTAACTTAACTCATGTCCCAGAACAAATCCCACGAATGCTTATAGGAATACAAAAATACCCAGCACTCAGCAAGGTGAAATTGTCAATGGCTAACATCCAGTCAAAAATCTCCGGCCTGCTTCTTCCTCAATCCATGTTCTCAGGTCTGGGCAATCTGTTCTACATTATTCTCATCTGCACCCTTAGTCTTTCACTCGCCTCTGCCACTTTCTGTGAGCTCTCAGCAGCTCCTACTTCTGCCAGACTTTCTCCCCCAGAAGACCTTGGGGAGGCCCGACCTCTGTCTCTGCTCTCTTATTAGAGTTGCCGAAAGCCCTCTGTTAAAGGAAAGGCAAAAAAACATTCTACAGGCCTCCAGCGGTGTCTTTATACTTTATTTACTCAGAGCTGCCTTTTGGGGTGAAGAATTCAGCTGGCCTGACAATTTCTCGATATTATGATGCCACTCAATACAAAACCGAGCAAACAGTGGGTCTGATAAATAGTGTAGCAGTTTAATGATGGGAGTATTTGCATTCTGTGTACTCTTCTAAGCAAACCTCCTCCAAGAAACAAGAAACCTAAGGTTTAGAGGCAGAAAATAAGGAAAGTTAAAAATGTGACTTAACCAGGTAAATAGAACCAAAAATATAAAATTCAAAACACATGCTCTAAAAATATCCACATCTTCCCAGGGAGCATGCTCTCCTTGTGTAATTAAGCCAAGTATTTTAGATAATTTTGAGAAAGAATATGATTTCATTCTTGGAGAAGAGCTATTAAACTCCAAGATCTGTGTACTATGCGATCTCAGTCTCCTTACTAAAAAGCCTCAGGCAGCCATAAATTATCAAAAACGAAACTGGCATTGAAAAGACCTGAAAATAGAGTAAACTGTGATAGTCTCCGCCTTTCCAGGGGAAGGTCTCCCAGTCTGGGGACAGCCTTAGAGGATTCACCTGGAAACTCTTGGTATCCTTGGGATGTCCTCTTACGTGCCCGAAAAGAGACAAATATCCTAGTATCCCTCATATTCCTATCATGTGCAGACTCTGTGTTGTGTAGCAAAGGCTCAGAATAGAATAAAGCTAAGATTGAGTCCTTCCCACCCCACCCCCACCCCCTGCTTGGTGTTGTTCTTATTTGGGTAGTTTTGGTCTGGCCTCTTCTGACAGTTTATTCCATATTACCTAATGGTGAAAAGTCCCTATCTTGTAGCCAGTGTCTTTCAGTGGGTATCAGGAGAAGGCAAAACTGTCAAGTAGAGGTAATCTGGCTTAATCCCTCCTCCTCCGCTTCTTTCTCCTTTCAGGGCTTGGTGGGGGGAACCCCAGGCATCCTCAGCCTTAGTTATAAATAGTCCCATTTGTCCAGCTTCTTCTCTAAGTACTGCTCTCCACTCTGACTGTGTCCTCATGGCAGCTTCTCTCCTTGCCTGACTCTACTCATTCGTAGAGTTCGAAGATCCTTTTGGTATATATTTTGACTCCAACCTAAATCTCACTTCTTCTGGTCCAGCCAAACCCAGCTATTGCCTAAGTCATGATGCACACAGAAGCAAATCTACAATCTTCAAGGAGCAACATCTTTGCTTGGCAAGCCCCGGGACACTCTGTTGAGAATTACCCTGGCAGTCAGCTCCTGCTGGGATGGGCAGTGAATGGCTTGTGTGTGAATGGTCAGGACCCTTCCTGCAGCCTCAAGTTCCTCAGCATGAAGTGTATGTATTTGGCTGTGTCCCACTCCCACCCCCCTCTTGTCTTTACTTAGAATATTCCCTCTCCCTGGGACTCCTCTCACAATCCTTGTTCACTGCCCCTATCTTTACCCACTCAACCCATTCTTCAAATGCTGCTTCCCAGAAAAGTCTTCCGAGTTAGGCAATGTTATGGGTCGATCTGTGCACCCCCCCAATTCATATGTTGAAGTCCTAACTGCCAGTACCTCAGAATCTCACCTTATTTAGAGATAAGTGTTTTGACAAAGGTAATCAAGTTAAAATGAGGTCTTTAGGGGTGGGCCTTAATCCAGCATGACTGGTGTCCTTATAAAAAGGGGACACACAAAGAGAAGATGATATGAAGAGAAATAAGAAGGTGGCCATCTGCAAGCCAAGGAGAGATGCCCTCAGATGCCCTTCTGATGCCTCAGAAGAAACCAACACTTTAGACAGCTTGAGTTCAGCCTTCCCGCCTCCAGAACTATGAGGCAATAAACTTCTGTTGTTAAAGCCACCCAGGGGTACTTTGTTATGGTAGCGCCGGCAAACTGATCCTGAATTCCCAGAAAAACAGAATCTGAAATGAAAGTTTGCATTAAGCAAGTGTACTGGGGAGTCCTTGGGAATCAACTCCCGTGAGGAATGGCAGAAGGAGACTGGACAGGGGGAGGAGCTGAACCGTGAGGCATTTGCAATTGAGAGCTTGGCTAATTCCAAAGTCACCCCGGAGCTGGGACAGTCCTTTGGAGGTGTCCTATCTTGAGCATCAGGAGGTAAGGAGAGGAGGTCAGTTCTTGAGACCCAACAACCCCTTCCTCCCAACACGGATCAGTCGTTGAATGTGGGACGGGGTACCTTGTGTGAGAAGACTTTCTGTGACCGATGGCAATACCTGCAGAAAGACTCAGCAGAAAACCAGCCACAGGACTGGGGATCCAGCGACCTGCCCTGCAGGGGAGCCACAAGGCACCACAAGCAGCCACTGCATCCTGGGCTTGCCCCGCGGCCACACTCCCATGACACCACAGACCTCAGCTTCTGCTCCACACAACTCACCCCAGGGGTGATTTATTTGTACGTTAGTGTACATTTTTCATTTACTTGTGCGTTTAATACTTTGAGTACGGACTGCGCTGTCAATGTGCAATGACTCGGTTTCTTTGGCTCACTTTTATATTGCCTACACCTGGAAAAAATACCTGGACTACGATAGGCACTTAGCGAATATCAGCGGCCGATTGAATGAACTGTGGCCACTGAATGCAGACCTGAGTATGACATGCTTATCACACCGAATCCTCCAAGCCCTGAGGTCTCCCCTCCTCTCAATTTACCAACTACATCTATTCTGAAAAGTAAGTAAAGGAGAGCAGAAAAAGATGTTTTGGAATTGTGCTGAGTGTGTCCTTCGGCATTACGGACTGAATCGTGTCTCCCTAAATTCATATGTTGAAGTCCTAACCCCCGCTACCTTACAATATGACTATTTGGAGATAGAACCTTTAAAGAGGTAATTAAAATCAAATAAGTTTCTGTGGCTGGACATAATCCAATAAGACAGGTGTCTCTTTAAGAACAGGTGGTACGAGGGATTCGGGTGCATAGAGAAAAGGTCATGTGTGAAGCAAGGAGAGAGATCTCAGGAGAAACCAAGCTTACTACCACATTGATTTTGGACTTCTCAGCCTCCAGAACTGTGAGAAAATAATTTCTGTTGTTTAATCCACCCCGTCTGTAGTATTTTGTTACGGAAACTCTAGCACCCTATCATCCTTTTCCTCTCTGAAACTCAGTGTTCTCATCTGTTAACCAAGAGTGATAATTTCTAGTTGACGAGAAGATGTGAGGGTTGAATGAGATAATACGTGAAAATCCCTGCATGGATGGTGGTATCCTTCACAATGGGGGGAGGGGAGGGGCACAACAGTAGCAGGTAACAAGCTCAATCCGGGACTTTGTGATTATCAGGTGCCCATGGCACAACCAGGTAGTCATTCTAGCAGGCAGTGGCACACTCAGTACTGGATAAGCGTTTAATCAGTATTAATCGAATTGCTTTATCTTCCCTGCCTCCAAAGTTTCCCTCTCCCTCATTGTCATGCATTTCAGAATCCAAGTCTGGCTTTCTCCGCCTGCTTCTCCACCTCTACTCTTCTCTCTCCCACTCCTTATAGCACAAAGAATAAAATGTCTGTCTCAGGTAGGTGGGGAATCATTGCTTTTTGGAAAAAATATAAATAATGGAAATGCACACAGTGTATGCAAGATAAATAGGAAGGCTTTGGAGTGGTGCAGGGCTTCCTTTGTGATACAAAGACGAGCCTGGGAGGTTTGGAATGATTTATGAGGTTTTCGATAGTACTTACTGTGAGGAGAAAGCGATGGAGGCAAACCAACTCGTTTATCAATATGAACTACTTCCTTCCAAAATCGTGCATGGAAATATGTGAATAGAATGCCCTGGGCAGGGATTGTCTGCATTTTAGTTGCTTCTGGGTTTTAGAGAAACAGATTAGAGGGCATTAAATGATTATATGTGGGACATGATCGCTTATTGTTTATGCTTTGAAATGAGGGAAGCCCATGCCAAGCTCAGCATGTGTATGCATGTGCATGCATGTGTGCATGCACGCACGGGTGTGTGCACATACATGTATATGCATGCATTTGGACCAACAAGTGAACTGAGGAACTGAGAGAGAGGAAAAGGCTTACTGTTTGCTAGTATTTAGTAGTCTTTATCTCAAACTGCAATCTCTTTTCTCTGGATACCTGTAGTCCTCTGACACAGTGTTAGTCAAGACTAACAAAATGACCAAACAGAAGAAGATAAGTAAAATTATCCAGAGAAAAGCCCAGACTGGACTTTCAAGTCTGACCCACTCCCAGACTTGTTGCCATTGACAGAATTCTGAGCCACAACATGTTATAACCAGGAAGGGATACCAGTGTCACTTGATTCAACTTCTTCATTTCAGAGACAGGAAGGGGAGAAACAGAAAACCTAAGTGACCTGTCCATTGGCCCATGGAAAAGCCAATGGAATAACCCCATACAGTCTATGCGGTTTTCATGCTGTGAGGTCACTGTGATTCTTATGAGAGTCAAGGTCAAAGATGACAGGTTTCCGAAAGAGCATCACTGGAGCATGGCCTTTTAATTCATGGAATCAAAGGCTACTTTGCAGTAAGCAGCTCATCTGCTGCTGGGGCAGGGCTTCTGGTAGCATATAAGGCACATTTGTGGCAAACTAGAAAAAGACATCCTCCAAGTACATGATACTGGGAAAGAGACATACCTTTTGAGTTAAACAGGGACCTCTCCTTTCCCACTCTGAGTAGGCATAGCATTCCCACAATGCATAGTTGGCAAGTGGAGTGCAGGCGGGATTTCGGCTACCACTTAACCCTCTGCTGGGTGCCCTTCTACAGAACAACCTGCTCAACTGTCCAGGGCAGCCTTTTGCAGAGCTATGTCCTCACTATGGCTGAGGGAAGGGCAGAACGAGTGGCTAGCTCAGTGAGATCTGGACTTCTCTAAGCTGTCTCACTGTCTTTTCCTGCCTCCTTCACGTCCTTCCTCGTGTATTCTTTCTTTTCTCTCTGTCAGCTAAAGTGGTTAGCATGGCCCCATCCTGGCACTAAGATGCTATTTCAGAATAACAAACCGAGATTTATATGCTTGCACCTAATTTGGTGGGTCATCAGCTCAAGGGACACCTTGCCCAGATCCACCCTTCCTCTCCTGTAAGATTCCATCGTTGAAATGTCTGTAATCATTTCTTTGATAAATGTAAGCCATATACATAGCACAGGGTGGTTAATAGCTTGCTTGGGGCTTTGCCTCTTACTTAACATTCAACATAGTTTCAGTGAAGCCTAGAAGTCACAATTTAGGGTCATAAATATGTGTTTCAGTCCATCTGTTTGTTCAGTCTATTTTTCATAGCTCTTCACTCTTTCACTAGCTGTTTAGCATTTTTATTTGAGGTTGCTACAATAAATGCAAATGGGAAATAAAAGGCTTCTCTTGCATGTTCCCTTATGGCTAGAACTAGGCAGTGAGAAGTATGGGGGAAAGCATGAGATAAACAGCCAGGAGACCTCATACAAGCCCCTTTTCTGTCACTTCCTAGACAAGTGACATTGGGTAAGACACCTAATTCCACCATGTCATGGTTTTTTCCCATGTGGAAAAAGGAGAAAAAATAAAGACTATCCTTTTCAAATGAGACAATGTGTATTAAAAAAATGCCATAATTCCAAAGCACTATGCAAATGTTTATTATCATTCATTTTTATTGCATTTGTGGCTGATTAAAGATAGCTACAAATTCTTTGCCACTGCTGACATCAAGAGGTGGAGTCTACTTCCATTCCTACATGAACACATGAAATCTGGACTGGCCTTGTGACTGGCTTTGACCAACAAACCAGAAGCTGGGGAAGAGCAGAAGCAAGCAGTAACAGAGGAGGGAGACGCCTGGTCCTCGAAGGGGACAGATGATGGGCAGATCATTCTAGCAGTTCCCTGGGGTAGAGCTAAACTTGGGGTTTGCAAAGCTGAGAACACAGTGGTGAAACAGTGGAAAGAGGCCTGGGAAGGAAGCAGCTGAGAAGCTGTGGGAAAGAAAAAAGATTTTCATACCCACACCAAGCTTCTGTTGAGTGAAGGAGAAAGAATGTATTATGTCCCTTATTATGTCTCCCCACTCTGGGGAATGTAGTGAGATTTAAAGAAGAAAGAAAGGGGGGGTGGGGTGCCTGGGTGGCTCAGTCATTAAGATGAAGCATCCAACTCTTGATTTGGGCTTAGGTCATGATCTCATGGTTCATGAGTTCAAGCCACATGTCAGGCTCTCTGCTGACAGTGCAGATCCTGCTTTAGATTTTCTAGCTCCCTCTCACTTTCTCAAAATAAATAAATAAACTTTAAAGAAAAAAAGAGGAAAACAAGGAAGACGTGAAGATGGGATGGGAGGGAAAGCTGCTATGGGAGGCTGAGAGGTTTAGCAGAAGCATGGGGATTCAGAGTCCACCAACCTGGGGCTTGATGATGGCTTTACTACTCACTAGTTGTGGGACTCTGCATGTTCAACCTCTCAAAAAGGGGTTGGTACAAAGGACTGGAGGCAGGAAACTTCATGGTGGAGACCACCACTGCCACCCCCCAACTGCCACCCCTCTCTCCTTCTCTGGGCACACACTTGGTCTGTTTCCCAGACTTACTTGAACTTAAGTGTGGCCACATGACTGTTTATTCTGAGAGAATGAGGGCAGACAGGAGGTGTGCCTTCTCCATTCCTGACACAGAAAGGACTCCCATGTATGTTTTTCCATTCTTGTTCTCCTTTTCTGAAAACTGGAGTGTTCATACACACAGAGCCCTTGAGGGCCACATATTGAACACAGATAAGTCTACATCACTCAATGTCTTTGAAATATTGTGCCAGAGAAAGCTTCCCCGTCAACCTTGTAACAAGAAAGAAATTTGTATTGTGCTAAACCATCAACACTTTGGGATCCATTTACTTCCACAAGCTAATGCAATTTGCTTAGAATATTGTTACACACCCCAGAAGAGAGATGATGAGGATCTGGACTAGAGATGAGGACTTAGGGGATAGAGTAACAAAAGTAAACTGTGGCTCAACCCCCAGGAGCTTCTCCCATATTCCTCATCAGAGAGGGTGGTGAGGAGTTAAGGAGTGAGGCATCCTTTGGAGTCAAATGAAAGCTCTACTGTCTGGAAGGAATGAGCAGCCAGACAGACCCACAAACAAGTAGCCAAACAGATAACGGAGCTGATGGTGGAGTCATTGTTAGAAAAAGTAGTAGCCATGGCAACAGACATCCAGCAAAGCCATCCAGAAGCTGGGAGCTCAGAGACGAACACAATAGGAGAACCTCAGGAGCAGAGACATCATGGAAGCAGTTCAGACTCCCTGGGCAAAGCAGAGCTGAGGGTCCCAGGTTTAGCTTGGGGAGGAGGTCCTGCACATCCATTTGCCTCTCTCTCCTTACCCCAACATGCATATAAGGCTTTGGGGGACCCACGCTACAGAGTAAACAGAGGAGGATGAAAAGACCTCAGAATTGACCTCAGAGCAGAGATTTGCCTGAGTCCCTTCCTTTTCCACCTTTCAGTCGTCTTCTTGAACACTTCCCACCCAGATGCTCCCTAGCTGTTTCCTAGGAGGGGTGGAGCCCAGATTTTGGTGCAGACTAAAGCGTTTTGAGATGAATGGAGCGTCGAACATTTGCTAATAACCCATTTTAGAAGTTTATGTGGAGTGTGGGTGTGGAGGAAAGCAGCTCTTTAGTAGGATAACTGATGGTTTGGGCAGATCTCACAGGCAATTGCTCTGAGCCACTATTTATCCTATTTTCCTCTATCTACCTTCTCCCAGGCCTGCCTAATTTCCCAGATCCTTTACCAAGTGGTTAAGAAATGCGTGTGCTCGTCCATCTCTTCCCCAACCTATTTTCTTTTGCTGCCAGCATCTCCATTTCCACTTCTATTTTTTCCCCAGATTTTAATGCGGCAAACTCTGTGAAACCCTAATTGAACATTTTTTTTTTCAATGTGAGAATTTAGAGCAGAATGGAGCTGAATGGATACTGTGCAGAGGGTTGATTTTCCTCCAGCAGAGCATCCTTTTTATGTGCTGGAAAAGACATGACATTCATTAAAGGATAATTTTCCCCAAAAAGGGCAAAATTATGTCTCTCATAGAGCCATAAAATGAACATGTGTTAAAGATTTTATTTGACTCATTAATTAAGTGAGAGAACCAGGCAGATGTTATAACTGGATTAAAGAAGTCAAAGAAGCACAAATTTCTGCTCCAAATTTATATAAAGGAATGTTGAAATTAATGGGCGAGTGGAGGCAAAACCCTTTTCTTGGAAGCTGGTCCCTCTCCTGGACAAAATCCATTTGCATGTTTATAGACAAGAATTATTTTGCATTGCTATCAGTTATCTATAATTTTCTGAGTAAAATAGCTCCCATGGAATCAGAATCAGACAACCCAGAAGGCTGTGCCTTAGACAAGGCATCATTTCCCACTGAAGCGTTCAATTTTTTCTTTTACATTTAGACCAAATGCATGGCTTGGGCAACCTCAGAAAAAGCAGGTTGCAGTTAACATCTTAAATGTATAACAATCTGGGCTGAATTAATATTGATTTAGCTCCAATAGTATACCAAAATTCTTTTCCTAATGCGCTCCATTCCACTTATGTTGTTATTGTCACAAATATTTTTTTATATCGTGTTAAGAAGGAAACTTGGGTCTAGTTGCAATGTGCTTTGTAACTGCCACACAAATAACCCAAATCTAAACTTGACCCTGCCTGATTTTCATAGAAGGACATTACATTGTATCTCATGTTGAATTAATCAACATGAATTAGGCAGCCATAGAGTCAGAGACCTGTGATCTAGCTCCAGCGTTCTGGCTAAAGAGGTGTGTAATCTCTGAGCCTTGGTTTTCTTACCTGCAAGGTGGGGAAGGGTAGACTAGATGTTCTCAAAGGTTTTTTGTGTTTTTTTTTGTTCTCTGTTCCTGCTTTTCATGCCAATGGGCTATTTTCTGTTTTATATTACTGTGATGGTTAATTTTATGTATCAACCTGGCCAGGCCCTGGTGCCCAATATTGACTGAATGATCAATTATTCTGGATGTTTCTCTGAAGTTGTTATGCATAAAATCAACACTTAAATTGGTAGACTTTGAGTAAAGTAGATTGCTCTCCATAATGTAGGTGGGCCTAATCTAGGCAGTTGAAGGTCTAGTCAGTTGAAGACTTTAATAAAGCAAAGACTTGGGGTGCCTGGGCGCTCTCGCGGTCCATGAGTTCGAGCCCCACGTCGGGCTCTGGGCTGATGGCTCAGAGCCTGGAGCCTGCTTCCAAGTCTGTGTCTCCCTCTCTCTCTGCTCCTCCCCCGTTCATGCTCTGTGTCTCTCTGTCTCAAAAATAAATAAACGTTAAAAAAAAATTTTTTTTTAAATAAAGCAAAGACTTACCTTCCCCAAGAAAGAAGAAATTCTGCCCACAGACTGCCTGTGGGTTTGAACTACAACTCTTCCCTGAGTCTCCAGCCTGCCAGCCTATCCCATTAGATTTTGGATTCACTAAGCCTCCACAGCGACAAAAATGAATTCCTTAAAATCTCTCTCTCTTCCCCTTTCTCCCTCCTTACTTCTAAATCTATCTATCTTCATCTCTACATATTACAACATATATAGAGAACCAACAGGATATGTGTGCGTGCATATATATATACATATTCATATATATGAAATATTTATTTATTCATATATAATATGAAATGTAAATAAAATATGAAATATCCTCTGAAATCTGATAAAACTATGATCTTCTGCCCATACTCAGGACATAAGAACAACGTTTTGCATACAATGTCAATATATTCAAAGGTCCTTCCAGACTTCTTTCATAAAAGCCAGCACATCTATTGAGTAGGAAGAAGAAAAGTTTATTTTGAAAGTGAGAGTTTGGTTCTCTGATCATGGATGTTTCATATTTTGACCACTAAGTGGAGTGGGCAGCTGTTACATAACTGACCTGGAGGGTCAGGAGCCTGTAAATCTCTTCCCAACTTCCCCGTAAAATCTGTCTTTCTCCCCAGGAACTAGAAAGTTAGGATTATTATCCTTGGTTTTGCTCTGCCATGTCCACACACCCATCTGACTCATGGATTTATTAAAGCCCAAG
Organism: Acinonyx jubatus; assembly: GCF_027475565.1. Classification (NCBI taxonomy): domain Eukaryota; kingdom Metazoa; phylum Chordata; class Mammalia; order Carnivora; family Felidae; genus Acinonyx; species Acinonyx jubatus. The sequence goes on from NC_069384.1 coordinate 93,925,497, forward strand.
GGTAAACAGAGGGGATCAGGCCAAGGAAGCTAAGTTGGTTGGAAACCAATGGCCCATTTCATACTGGTGATACATCAAGTCCATTTGGGTAATTACACCAAGTATACCAATGATTTATTATGAGATGAGGGAGTCTCACAGCATTGTTGTTGTTTTTTTTAAGCATAAAACATACCATGACAATATTGGGGTCCTATAATATATTAGGCTCTGTTGACACGTTCATGCTAATACAACACACTCACACATGATAATTTATACAACATCCTTTCTTATCTTTCTTTTTGTCTCATTTTCTTTTCATTTTTAATTTTTAAACAAATAATGAAACTGAATGGACAGTAGAGTCAAGTGACTTACTTAAGGCCGTAAAGCTAGTAAGGGTCAAAGACAAGACCCAAACCCAGATTCTCTGGTTATAAGCTCCTTCTCTTTCCATTGCATCACAGCACCTCTCCCATGGTCTGCCCTTTCTCTGCCACACCTCTTATTGAGCAGTCATGGACAAGTGTTTCACACGGAATGCCAAATGTGAGATGATGAAAAAGAAGGAAAAGAAACACCTATTCTCAATGAACCAATCATTGACAAGGGAAACAGTGTTGCTGCAAAAACATGGTGCCCAAAATGCTTTATTCGTGGGAAGGTAAGGAACACAAACACACATACACACACACACACGACTGGTAGAGTCTAGATTGTGAAACCAACAGAATAATCTTCATGGCTGTTCTGACTGAAGAAAATACCCAAAGATTCCTCTATGTGGTTTGCCCATATATACCCCCTATAAAAAAATTTCACATAACGGATAAGCTTGATGATGAATATGTAGGGTTTTAGTCACTCGGTGTAACTTATGCAGCATCGGTTATGGTCCAGACTCTGTCCCCAAAGAATAGCTCTAACACAATAGGATTCCTGGGTTCTGCCTTCCAGGAGTTTTTTTATCCAGACTTTCCAAGGAAAATTAAAATTAGAGCTGGATAGACGTACAACCAGTCAGCTTTGTTAACTCCAAGAGAGAAGCGTTTAATTTTAACTGGGTGATTGAGAAAGGTGTCATAAAGTAGGTGAAATTTGAGCTGGACCTTGCAGGCTAAGAGCAATTTCAGTTGGCAGAAACTGGAGGGAATTGCATTTTCAGTTAAGAAACACACATGTGAGTGTGAAAGCATGTGGTGTTTAGGGGAAAGGAGACCAGCTGATATGTCCAGCACACAGACAAATAAGGGCTATGGTAGGAGATGAGGCTGGCTCTACTGTAGGCTTTGAATGCTAAGATGATAAGCATATAGAAGATTTTATTAAGGTTCCCAGCTTTCCAATATTCGTTCCTGCAAAAAAAAGTATACATCTCCAGATATTGCCATGGGATTTTCAGTTCCCCATTTAGAAGAGTACACACTTTGGCGGCACCTACATGGCTCAGTTGGTTAAGTGTCTGACTCTCGATTTCAGCTCAGTCATGATCGCAGGGTCATGGGATTGAGCCCCACATTAGGCTCCATACTAAGCATGGAGACTGCTTAAGATTCTCTCCCTCTCCCTCGCTAGCGCTCACTCTCTCTCTCTAATTTAATTTAATTTAACTTAATTTAATTTAATTTAATTTTTTAAAAAAGAAGAAGAATATACAGTTCTGCTCCATTGACCTTGGGCTTGGTCATGTGGTTTGTTTTGGCCATGGCATGAAGACCACATAAGCCATGTTTGAGTAGAAGCCTTAAGAGCCATTCTTTGTTTCTAATAGCTGTCTTGCTTTTTTCCCTCTGTCACCAAAATGCTTATCCCATGGGGAAACTGCTTTTCCAGCTAAGTTCTGGAATGCAGATGACCTACACAGTAAACCCACTGTTGACTCCACAATGATCCATAACTAACATACAACATGAGTAAGAATTAAACCTTTGCTATTATACGTAACTGAAATGTTGGGATTGTTTGTTGCCAGAGCAAAACCAACCAGTAAGTGTTTTTTGTTTCGTTTTGTTTTTGTTTGTTTGTTTTTTACTTTATTCTGAAGGCAATGGATGTTGTAAAAGACAACGAAAATGTCCTTTCTCCCCTCCCTGGCAGTTCTATGAATTTCAATGGGAACAAAATCTTATTTTAATTTCTGACTCCATTCAGATTCAATTACTTTTTCCATATCAGAGATATTCTGGGGGAATAGAATAACAATTAGCTTAATATTCACTCCTTGCAACCACTGGGTCAGATTCACCTGGAATTCATGAAAATGTGGTAAACAGCACTGTGGGCTTCCAACATTTCGTAGCCGATGGCAGCAGAAGCAGCATTTCCTTCCAAATTGTTAAGGATATCACCAACGTGCCAGATAGGAATAAAGATTTCAAATTTAAACTTTAGGGTGCATTTTCCAATGATGGAATATTCCATTTAGGCTCTGCGAGGGAATAAACAGACAGACACTTCATGTTGGGATGATCGCCAGGGAAATGACTTGTTAATGCTGGCTAGAGTGCCGGAAGTTTGTGGTGCCTCCAATGTACGTAAGCTCAGAGAGGGTTAATCTTTGTTAGCTTAATGAGAAGAATTTGAGAATGCATTTGTTAGAACCTCTATGTCTTATGTATCACTTGATTGTGTCCCAATAAGGGTCATCGTTCATCATGTAGTGAGCGAGGGAACTTGATAGGTCGAGAGTGCATGAGCTGAAATCACACTGGTAATACTGATGATAACAAAGAAATAAAAAGAGAAAGAGATGGAATCCGGTTTACTAAGCCTCAATGGCAAGAATGGCTCACAATTTACCAGTTACAGATTCTGGGGAGAGAGCTACTTTTTAAAATCCCTGAAACAAAGCTTTCTCATTTATAAAGTAGATGTAATAATACCTCTTTGCCGTAGTGATTGTGAAGATAATATGATAAAATGAATGTAAAGTACTTGGCACGTGGTAGGTTCTCAATAAATATAGCTAGGGGCGCCTGGGTGGCTCAGTCGGTTGAGTGTCCGACTTCAGCTCAGGTCACTATCTCGCAGTCCGTGAGTTCGAGCCCCGCGTCAGGCTCTGGGCTGATGGCTCAGAACCTGGAGCCTGCTTCTGATTCTGTGTCTCCCTCTCTCTCTGCTCCTCCCCCATTCATGCTCTGTCTCTCTCTCTGTCTCAAAAATAAATAAACGATAAAAAAAAATTAAAAAAAAATAAATATAGCTGGAGTTTTTTTTTTCCAACTTTTAGCTTTTTAACCCCTTTCTCACATGAATGCTTTTCCCTAACCTTATCAAAATTCTACCCACCCCACAGCACCTGGATTTACCATCTCACCAAGGCCTTCTCCAATTTCAGTCTGTGATAGTCTACCTTCTCTGAAACAGCAGTAAAGGTCATAGATTTTTTTCAAATATATTAATTCACTCATCCTTTTTTTTCACAAATATTTCTGTAGTAAATATTTTGTACCAGGCACTGTTCTAAATGTTGGAAATATGGCTGTGAACAAGGTCTCTGCTTTCATTGAGCTTACATTATAGCAGGGAGAGAGACATAATTAGTAACCAATAAATAGGTACCATGTCAAATGATGATAAGTGCTATGAAAAAAGATGTAGGGCAAGTAGAAAACGGAGTGCCAGAGTGGGAAGGATATCAGGTGGTCAAGAAAGGCCTCACTTCAGTGATTCTGGAGTAGAGGCAGAGAGCCATGAAGAACCTGTGGGATGAAATTTCAGATTAAAGGATCTAGCCAGTGCAAAGGCCCTGAGGCAGGAGAAAGCCACTAGTGTGGCTGAGCAGAGTGAGCCAGAGAGAGAATGATAGAAGACTCGGTCAGAAGGATAGCACCTGGAAGGTGATGAAAAGGTCTTTGATTTTTAGTCTGAGTGAATTGGGAATCCATGGGAGAGTTCTGAGCAGAGAAGTTACATTATTTTACTTAGATTTTTAAAAGGCTCACTCCATATGCTGTGTTGAAAATAGATTTCAGAGGAACAAGGACAGAAGGAGAAATGAAGTTAGGGGCTTTTGCAGTAAGAGGTGAGAGACAAGATGGTAGTAATGGAGGTGGTGAAAAGTGGTCAGAGTCTGGATATATTGTGAAGAAGGAATAAAAAGATTTTCTGATAGATTGAGAATATGAGGTGAGAGAAAAAAATGAGTCAAGGATGACTCCAAGTTCTTTGTTCTGAACAACTGGGAGGATGGGGAAGATTGGGAGGAGTAATTTGGGGTAGAGGAACAATAGTGTTCATTTTGGCATTTGTCTGATATACCTATTAGATGACCAACTGGAGAGCTAGTAGGCAGTTGGGAATGTGAATCCGGAGTTAAAGAGAGAAACCTACTCTCGAAACATAAATTTGGGAGTCAAAAGCATTTAAATTAAATGTAAAGCTGTGAGACTGGAGATCACTGAAAGAATTTTCAGGGCTTGGGAAGATGAGAAGAGACAGAAGACTGAAAAGGAGCAGCCAGTGCAGGGAAATGAGAATGATGTCCTGGAGTCCAAATGAAGAGAGTATGTGAAGAAGGAAGAAGCAATCCACTGTATAAAATGCTGCCATTAAGTTGAATAATAAGAAAACTGAAAACTGTGTCTTGTATTTGGTAATGTGGAGGCCACTGAGAATCTTGATAAAACCTTTTTGGTGGGGAGCAGTGTTAAGAAGGAAAGCATTACCGGTGTGTGTTTAAGAAAGACTGGAGAGAAGGGAGATGGAAATACGAGATTTGCTATAAAGGAGAGCAGTAGCTACAGGGCAAAGAGCGGTCAAGGGAGGTTTTGTTTTATTTGTGTAGGACGGACGATAATTCCACAGGTTTGCATGCTGTTGGAAATAACTCCAAAGGAAAAGAAATATTGTCGATCAGGAAAGGGAAGAGGTAATTTCTGGAAATATGTTTGTGGCTAGGCAAGAAGGGATGGAAACAAGAACACAGTGGAAGGATTTGGCTTCGGATGGGAGTCCAACCCCATCATCCAGAGCAACACGGAAGAAAGCAGGACATTTAGGCACAGATACAGTTAGTTGGGGGATGTGCGAGTTGGGAGGATAAGGAGGTTCTCTTCTGAGAGTTTCTGGTTTTCCCTCCACTGAACTGGAGGGAAAGGGAGGTAAAAGGATGGAGGAGGCCCTGGAGGCTCAAAGAGAGAAGAGAACGTGTGAAATGGTTATCTAAGCAAGCAGAGACTTGAACGGATCTGAACAATGCAGAAGGATGGCCAGCAGCTTGAAGGGCCCACTGAGGCTGGGAGTCATGAGTTGAATCTGAGACTTATCAGTGTGATTGTGGACATTCCCTCCCACGCCCATCAGCTGCTAGGGTGCCGGTGATGAGTAAGACGGAGTTTGGACTTAAGCAGGGTTTTACCTGCCATATGTGAGGAAGGAACAGAAGGAAAAGCAACAAAGGGAATGTGAATAAAGATAGTGAATGCAAGTGAGAAATTGTTAATGTTGGGCCGTGAAACATTAGCTGAGTAGGGGGGTGAGGGACACAGAAAGGGATGGATTATAGGTCCTGGTGAGGATGAATAATTGTTGGTGTTGGAGTACTGGAGGAAGTGGCCTGGAAAGATTGGGTCTGAGAGTGGGATGCAGTAAACGGCCAGGTCTAGGGTGTGACTGCGGACTGAGGTGAGGCAGAAGACAGTCATTCATCACCACCACATGGGTCTTGTGTCCCCACTAAGCACTTACGAGAGAGGAATCATATCTTGTAAGGCTTTACCTTTCTTCCCAAGCATCTAGCACAGTCAATGGACCTAATAGGGGCTTTGATAATATTTATGAATTAAGTGTTTCAACCACTGAGAAATACAGAAAATTTCTACCACTGAGAAATACAGAAAAATCAGGGCAGTGAGACTCAGATTTTCTGCTATAAACTACCACTTTCTGCATTACGCCCCAAAATTATTGACAATCCATTGGAATCAGGTAGAGGGAATCCCTGGCCCTAGCGGGATTAAACTAATGGTTTCAATTATTCAAAACCAACCATAGAATTCCATTTCATTTATAATTTGTGAAAACATGAATTTGGACTTAATGGTTTTGAGCCTTAGCTGGTGAGTGAGACTAGCCAGCTACTTAACATCTACCTCTCAGTGTGGCCATGTTATTTTATCACTATTATCAGATCTTTACATCTCTGTGAAGAGAAGAAAATGAATTACCTATAAAAATTGCCTAAAAATGCAGTTTCATTTGGAAATCCATAGAGGTGACTGCATGGAAATGCCTACATGCAAACCTTGAAACTGTAAGGTTTTAAACCTTGAAACTGTAAAAACAACTAATTTTCACAAGCATTTTATTTAAATAGGCTCACTGCTTGTAATCTGTATTTCAACATATGGAGAAATTATCTTCAGCCAAAACTAGCATTAGTGTACAAGCTCAGGGAAACAAGAGAAAAAACTTTTTGGGGTCATGGGCTGAGAGAATGAAAATAAACCAAGATTAAAACACACATACGCACGCACGCACACACACGCACACACACACACACCTTGTCAGATAAGGTGCACTCTCTTGCCCAGCAGTGGAGAGATAACTGAGGGGCTGAGGCTTATAGTAATCAAATTTGATCACACAGCAGCTTCGGCAAGGAAGGATTGAAATTAATGTTTTGGCAAGAGTCTACTTCCTCTCCTCTTGTCCTGCCCAGAGGGACAAAGCATTCAGAGGGACTGGGCGTGACAGTAACCCTCCACTGTGGTCCTTACCCAGTGTGGTTCTCTGCAATCCGCAAATCTCCCTGACCAAGTTCTCACAACCGCCCTAACACCACAGGTGTTAGTGTCTCACTTTGAGAGGATGTGAGCTGGAGGCCGGGTGGTCTGCTCAAGGACATCCAGCTCATACATGGCAGAGCAGTGATTCAAATCACATCTTCGGGGTCCAAGTCGAGCCTTTGCCACACTCCAACCAGCTCTACATTCGTGAGTCCAGCTTGATGACCACCTTGTCAGCTTGCACAGGACGTTTGCCCTGACTTGCTGATGGTGCCTTTCAATCAGGATTACAATTTGGGAAGAAAGAACATCCCAGAGGCAGGTTTTCAGCCTTGTGCTTTCTTCATTATGTCTCATATGTTTCTTCACATTCTCATTCCCTCTGTTTTCCATCACTTCACATGGGGTTGTTACATATCTATGATGAATATTCTGTCACTCTGCCTTTTCCTTCCAAACCAGTTTCCCTATCGGTATAGATTAATCTTCCTAAGATGCTGGCTTCATTACTGATTTTAAAAACACTCAGGATATTGTCCTCAGGATCAGGTACAAACTCCTTGGCTTGACATTCAAGGCCCTCACAATTTGGCTCCAAACTATTTTGTAATCTTATGCCCAATTCCCCCTGTGCTTGGTCGCCCCAGAGCATGCATATTCCCAAATCTGAAGCTTTATGTCCTATGCTCACTCTGAACAGTGTTCATCCTCATCTCTCCTCTTACATGTATATATTCAATTTCTATTATTTTAAAGCTGAGGTATAGTTTTACTCCTTCGGCGACTTTCAGGGCTAGAGCCTTCTGTTTGCCCCTTCAGATCCACTTTCCACCCCCCCACCCTGCTCTGAGCCCCAGGAAACGAGTGCCATGGGTGGGCCCTCTTACTCTCTAAATACTGAACTCTCTGTGGTTCTGTTCCACCCAACATTTACCTTGGTAAATAGCCTTTTTAAAAAAGGAAAGTCTCCTGTAATTCCCAATTTGAACATAACACCTTCTTCCTACCAGGCTCCTGATGGATACCTTTTTGTTCCTCTATATACTCACAGGACTTATTTATTGCTTTAAGCCGCCTTATATCATAGCAAAGACTGCCTTGAATTAAAGGCCATTTCCCTCTGTGGTTATATATTTCTATCCTGACTAAAGTTTCCTGAAGGCAGGAAATATGTATTATGCTCCTGTGTATGCCTTACCACCTCCCATCCCAACAATACTTAGCACATCTTTTATTTGTATGTATCTCTGTATAGAGAACACCTAAATTGATTAGAAAAGGCAGACCTACTTAAAGTAAAAAAAAAAAAAAAAAAAAAAATCACATGCTTGAAAGTATCTAATTATAAAGGAAACAGGTAATTGAATGATGCCAGGAGTTGATAATGATATATTGTACCTTCCTTCTCCAGGTAATTGGTTCCAATTTAGTCCTGCTTAGAATTAAGCAAATCGTTACAATAACTCAAAGACATCCCCATTGGCCTGTTTCTTCCTAGCCAGTTGGGGACAGCTGCAAAAGTGGTAGCAACTTTAAGAATCTGCCACGATCTTTTTTGTCCCTCAGAAATGGCTTCTAAAAGACCTGGAAAACGATTTTCCAGAAATCAAGAGAACAACCAAAATTGCTGTAAAAGGTAAATTTATCTCCTGTGACTTTTGTGAATACTAAAATAATAAATATAAAATACCAGGGTGCCTGGGTGGCTCAGTCGGTTAAACGTCCGACTTCGACTCAGGTCATGATCTCACAGTTCGTGGGTTTGAGCCCCATGTCAGGCTCTGTGTTCACAGCTCAGAGCCTAGAACCTATTTCAGAGTCTGTGTCTTCCTCTCTCTCTGCCCCTCCCTGGCTCGCGCTCTGTCACTCTTTCTCTTTCTCTCAAAAAAGGAATAAAACGTAAATAAATACATAAATAAGTAAGTAAATAAATAAATAAAAGCTAGTTCAATGCCTGGCATGTCGTATTATTCAGTGGGTTTCTCCCTTCCGTCTTATACTAAGATGCGTATACATTATATATGCACATATAGACACACACATATAATTATATTAAAATGTAGAGTTATATATACAAAATATACATAGGTTTAATTATAAATGTGTTGCAAACATTAAATATAGCACCAACATAATACAGACTGTACTTTTGGAAGCTTAAACTGAGAACAAAATGTATCTGCTTTTAATTATAGTAAATATGCAATACGTTAAGAGAAATAACCATTTCTCAAAATTCATAAGCAAGAGAATCACTGCCTAAGACAATTTGCTGAGAATTTGCTGAGTCTGTACGGTGTGTTTGTGGCTATTGTGAATTGCAGCTGGGAAAGTGTTTTGATTGTTTTATTTAATTGCCTCGGGCATTATAATTGGCTCTAAATCTAATCTCTACAGGTTTTATAAGGATACTTTAAGAAGAAAGACCACTGAATCAGTTGGCTAGAAAAGAAAGTTATAAAGAACCAGCTAAAAAGTGTCTTTATTCCCTTGTAAAAATCTCATAAGTAACGCAAAGTTGGGAAATGCATTACACTGAACCCCAGCTCTAGGTTAGATGGGAGTAAATTGGGCTGTTTCAGCTAGCCTCCATCTTTGCTTCTTTCTCTTCCTGCTTTTCTTATTCCTTTGCTACTTTGTTTCTGGGTCTCTGCTTCTTTGATCTTGGCTTCTACTGTCAGGTGGCTTCCGCTCTCTGTCTCTTTCTGTGGGTTCCCTGGCTTCCTCTCCATTCTATTGTTGGATGAGTCTGCGCGTCTCAAGTGTCGCTGGTCAAGGACCTTCTAGAGGGTCAGTTCCCACTCACAGAACATGTCTGTAGAGCCGAGCTCCGGCTCTCACTCTGCTTCTAGCAGTGTAGCCTAGGGATGGTGTCATGTGATACCTACATTTCAGAGAGACTCCCCCAAGTGGTCTGTGGACACAGTTGGCACCAGTGTAATAACACCCATGGGACACCTTCCCTCTGGCTGCCCAAGACTGTAGATGCCGCCAGTTACAAGACATTAAAATGCAAACGCATATCTTAGAATCAGCAACATGGGCATTATTAATTTATAGATGAGGCTTAGTGCCATTCCAGCCGCTTTCCTGTGGAATAGGTGGGAATATATGAAGTTACTGAGTGTATACTTGTTTGGCATTCTATACGCTTCCTTGGCGTCATTAAATGCTCAGAAAAACCCTTTGAAATGTGTGTTGCTTTACAGATGAGAAACTTGCCCGTGATCATAGATCGTGAACTAGCAGAGCAAGAATGTACCCCCAGGTCTTTCTTGCTCTGAGCTAGGCCAGCCTGTGAAGATTGGACTGTGATTGGAAGGTTGGACAAGGGGTACCTGGGTGACTCGGTTGGTTAAGCGTCCAACTCTTGATTTTGACTCAGGTCGTGATCTCATGGTTGTGAGATCGAGCCCTGCGTGGAGCCCCATGTTGAGCCCCACATCGGGCTCTGAGCTGAGCATGGAATCGGATTAAGATTCTCTCTCTCCCGCTCTCTCTGCCCCTCCCCTGCTCACGCTCTCTCTCTTTCTCTCTCTCTCTCAAAAAAAGGGTGGGCTAAAAGGACAACTAATATTCTTAGAAAGCCCTCTAACAGACCAGCAAACTACCAGCATCGAAGACACACATGAATAAGTGGGTGCAACTCCCTAGCGTCTGAGGTCTGGTAGTTAATACTGCCTGTTGGGAATAGGGAACTAGCCCCTGGCTTTCTGCACCTGACACCCTAGCCTTGAGTGGGGTCTCATCAGCTCCCAAGGGCCTATCACCTATCACACAGGAAAGCCACACTATGTCCGTTATATTCTGCATTCATTTCTCATCATTTTGTCCAGCCTGATCCAGATCTGACCATGGTCTGCTAAGGAGTCTAAAGCCTTTACTTTCTTTTTGCTGTTTTTCGGTGGCAGTGGTTTGCTCATTTGGCTCTACAAGTCTAAAAGGATTCCATTTTATAAGAAGACCCTAAAAACATGATTTAAGATATTTTCCTTTCATTTCATTCGGCAGATAGACAATAATGAATCCGGAATTTATCTAGTATAAAAAGGACTTGAAATGGGAACACAGTTGGTGCCTGGGTGGCTGAGTTGGTTAAGCATCTAACTTCGGCTCAGGTCTGATCTCATCATTTGTGAGCTCGAGGCCCACGTAGGGCTCTGTGCTGACAGCTTAGAGCCTTGGAGCCCGCTTCAGATTCTGTGTCATTCTCTCCCTTTCTCTCTGACCCTCCCCCACCTGCACTGTGTGTGTCTCTCTCTCTCAAAAATAAATAAACATTAAAAAAGATTTTTTAAAAAAAAAAAAAAAAGAAAGGGGAACACGGCCATTTCAGAGTATTGTACCTGAGATAAAGATTTCCACCGTGGGCAGAGAAGAATGGCTGGAGGTAAGATTTCATCATTACAGATTACATTGTTGCTCTGAGCTCCTCAAACTCTCATCATGCAGCCAGGGGCATGTGTGTCTAAACGGAAAAAAGCAGGGCGCCTGGGTGGCTCAGCTGGTTAAGTATCCGACTTCGGCTCAGGTCATGATCTCAGGGTTCGTGAGTTCGAGCCCCGCGTCGGGCTCTGTGCTGACAGCTCAGAGCCTGGAGCCTGCTTCGGATTGTGTGTCTCCCTCTCTCTCTGCCCCTCCCCCACTCATGCTCTGTCTCTCAAAAAATGAATAAACATTAAAAAAAATAATAAAAATAAAAGGAAAAAGGCAAAGGGCAAGAAGTCAGACCACAATGGGGCTATAGCTCTCCACAAGATGGGAGTCTTTGATGCGGTTCACTTTTGTAGGCCCTGTTGTTCCTGAGGCAGAGCTGCAGGAAGCAGGGCCAACTGCTACTCCTACAAAGCCGTGGCAGGTAGTCTAATCTCCAACTCCATGACGTACCATTCGGCCAGAGTAACTCGAGTGAACTCAAGGTTGCCCGCGGTTCCCCCGACTCCCTTCCAAAGCCAAGAGAAGCAATTCATGGGAAGGTCTCTGCCAAAGTCTGTGAGATGCAGTAGACTTCAACAACAACCATAAGCAGCTGCCACATATTGGGGACATCCCTTGTTTCAGACGTGTCACATATTTCATCTCATTCGAGCCTCCCAACCATCCTATGAATACCTATTATTACTCCAACTTTAAAATAAAGAGACTGAGATCTGGAGCCAGCTAAACTACTTGCCAAAGTTGACACAGCAACAAATGGCCGAGTTAGCATTCAAATCGAGAGTTGAGTGATGCCCAGACCGCTACACCGTGTCACCATCTGAATTCCCAGGGCCTAGACTGGCCACATCTATGGTGACTGATCAAAGATTCCTATTCCAGAAAACAAAACAAAACAAAACAGAACAGAACAAAAACCAAAATGCCTATAGGTTGAGGTAAGCTCTGCTTCAGTTCATACTCATAGATTTTAAAACAAATAAATGAAGAAACCAATACAAGAATTTTGTGTTTTCTCCTGCCTTTAAGGCTGTTTACGTTGTCTGGGCTTGATGCCAACTCCTCCTTTTTCCTCAGCTCCCTTTGACCACCAGCTTCAACATCCCATCCAGCTCTTGCCTGTCTAGTGATTGACTCTGCCATTTTTGGCCCCCCTGGCTTACATCTTAGCTCCATCCTGGCTCTCCCCAATTTGGAAACCTACTCCTTTGGCACATTTCATACCTGTAGCTGTTACCTGAACACCTCTTCCCTTGAGTTCAGCAGGTCAAGTTCATGAAACCACTCTGCACAGAGGGTCTCTAGGAAATGGGTGGGAGTTGAGAAGATGAGTCTCTTAGAATTCCCCATCAGGCCTTGATCTTGATATAAAACCAGTTGGATGGGACTATCCAGGACACAAAAAGAATTGCCTGGCAAACCAAAGTTAGGTAGTCAAGTTCTGTTGGAACTCTGTGGTTTATTGTTGGGTCTCTGATTGTTCAGTAGTCGGGTTTCAGGCATAGAGGAATAGGAGCTGGGTGTGTGTGTGTGTGTTTCTGACTGAGCAGGTGCAGTGCAGAAAGGTTGTATTAGGAGGAAACCTAGAAGCTGTGATTTAAGAAGGAAAAGGTAAGCAGATATGGGGTATTTTGCTCAGAGCAATGATGTGATCTGTAATGATGAAATCTTACCTCCAGCCATTCCTCTCTGCCCACGGTGGAAATCTTTATCTCAGATATGGGGAACTTTGAGTGATCTTTCCTTCTCATCTTCCAACTTTTACTTTCATAAACACTTCTTCCTTTTTTCCTCATTGGTCAGTTTATACACTCAAAACATACTATATTGTATCTGAGTTCCTGGGATTCTGCATTCACTCTATGCAGTGAAAAATTTATTCTCATCTACTTTCCTTATGAAGAAGAACATTATTCCAAATACATCTCCACATATCCTTTCTGGAAGACATTATTGACTCTACTGCATCATCTCGCAAATTTTCTCCTTAGACAAAACTCAAGAAATGCTCAGCTGCTTCTCATAAAGGAATTTTGAGGCAACATTCAGACCTGCCAACCATCCAGAGGCCCGTGTTGTTACCTCAGTGCCATAAACTTCAAATGAGTCTCCTGGCATAACAGTCTGAGAGATTTGCCAGTTCTAAATGAATGATTTGCTCTTCCACTGGCATTCCATTGTCCTTAAAACAGAGGCAGAAAAGAAGAGAAGAAAAGGAGTGGAAAAAAAAGAAGGAAAGAGAAGGGACAGGAAGGGCAGGGGAGGAAAGGAAGCAAAGGAAAGAAAATAGCCATTTCACCTTGCTGATCCATGCACTTAATAGATGCTCACTAAACGTTTGTGGCAGAACCCATGAGTGGTTGTTATCTCCAAACAAGTGTTCTTCAAGAATTGATAAGAATCTCCAGGTGCTGACAAATGGTATTCCCTTTGGTAGAACAAGTTCCAAATTGCCGAGTAGTTGGGAATTTGTTTAATGGTGTCAGCTTGGGCACAACGTCATTATTTCATGCAAGTTCCATTTTTAAGTGCTTACTACCTGTCAAGAGCTGTGTTTGACACGTAAATTTTTTCTAATCTATTCAATAACACTGGATATGCATTTTATTTTATTTTATTTTTTCACTTTGAAGAGGAAGAAAGTAAAGCATAACCTCTCTAGGTTATGCTGCCTGCCCAAGATTACATAGATAGTGAGTAATGTTGCTGGATTCCTACCCCAAGCAGGTCTGCATTCCTCCTGTATGCATTCACACATCTTCAACTTGTCATAACCGAACTCTAAGAAAAATACAGGAACTCCAAACATTACTTGGGATATGTAATTTATTCAGTGGGTAAGTTTTCTGAAAGCAAAACTGTTTCACCTTTATACAGAATTTTAGAAAGCATTAAGTACCTATGCAGATATCACTTTATGTCACTTATCTTCACTCAGACCTTATGAGACATTATCATTATTTTTATAGTCTAGAGAATGTATAAATTTATTGGATCAGAAAGATTGGAAAACCTTCCCCAGGTCACATGGACAGAAGTAGCATAGCCAGAACTAATCACAAGATTTTTGTGGTTTTCACCACATGATTTCACATCCCAAAGATAGCAAGGAATCCTAAAAGGCTGAACAGAGAAGCAGTCAGCAGACGGGTTCTTGTCTAACACTATGGAAACAGAATTGAAAGTCAATACGTGCTAAAATATAATGCTTCACGCATGTGCATTTAAAGAACATATATAGCAACCACATTTCAGGGGTAATTGTGCATGGTTTCTATAGCAATATGATTTATTTCCAGTGGAATTTGCCAACTTAAAATAGGTTTTTCTTCGTCGAAAAAAAACAAATAAAAAGTTCACTGATATTTGTTTTTCCATTATACAAAGATCATCATGTTTGGTTATGGCAAAAAGACAATAATTTTTGCCACAGAGCAAACAGGAGAAAAGGTCACCATTGTTTGTCTGAACAAAATGGATTCCCATTGGTCTTGAGGAGCTGCAGCAAACAAAGTGCCGGACATGGCATGCCCAGGCTGGAGGTCGATGCAATGTTGGCAAGTGTACTACAACACAAAGAAGTTTAAGTTTGCCTTCCTTAAGTAGAAGAAAATTTTAAAGAGAAAGAAGAATGATTTTCTGCAGAAATGATCACTTCACCTTGGATGGAGGAGGGAAGTCCAGAACTAGAAGAAAACAACAGTAATGAAAGCTCATGTGACTTGTGCTTTCTCTGTCAACACCATTCTGAGATCCTCTACGCCTGGGCTCAGTTACTCTCCCAACAGCCTGCGAGGTAGAAACTATTTCTATTCCTGATTTGCAGCTATGAAACCAACACAGAGTCGTGCATCTTGCCCAAGCACACCCAGTTGGCCCCAGAAGCAGGGCATTGAGCCACTCTTCTATGCAAGCATGGAAATCAAAATGAGGAAGTTTCTTGCCCAAACTCCAACGGGGTCTGACGTGACGGAAGTTAAGATCTAAGACTGCAGATTCTCCGGCATTTCCGTCATTCCAAGCTGGCCCTTCATGCATGGCCTCAGGTATCAGGAGAATGGAGCCTCCCAGGAAGCCCAGTGGTAAAAGCCCTAACGCTTGTTTTTCTCATGTTTTTTTAATAAACACGCTCATTCCTCTACTTTCAAACAGCTCTCTCCAAAACTTCCTCGACAACTCAAACCCTGCAGAAGCTACTTTAAGGGTATGCCTGAATTTTGGTGGCACTACAATTTGATTAGCTGATAATTATTGAGCCTCAGATTTGAGCTTGAAGCTTTGCCACATAGCAATTGTCATGTTTGGAGGAATGGGGTTTGAACTGCATTTCTTTTAGTCAAGGAGTGATCATGTAAAATGGCTGCATTCCATACACCAGCTGTCTTTGCTGACCTTGTAGACAAAAGTATCTCCAGTGAAAACAGGGACTTCAGCAGCTACTTGTTGGGACTGAAAACCAAGTTTGTCTGTGAGCTGAAGCATGAAGATAAACATAAGGAGGCAGTTTTGTATAGTGATTAATGTTGCTTCTACATGGGGGTCAAATCTCAACCCTAACAACTACTAGGTCAATAATCCTGAGCAAGTTATACGATCCTTCTAAGGCTCAGTTTTCTCCTCTGTTGAATGGAGCTAAGAACACCACCTCCATAGTGTTGTCAAAATTAGGCAAGAGAATTAATATACTCTATATAAGAGCAGTATCTGGCCAACTCACCCTCACCCCCTGCTTCCTTTGCCCTTGGTGCTCCAATACTGAACTTCCCCAAAATGCCATGTTCTCTAAGCCTTCCATTCTGCCTGGAAGGCTCTATCCCTTTGTGTCTTCTTGAAAACCCCGTATCATTCTTCAGGTTTAGCTCAAGTGCTTCATGACTCGCCCAGGCTGCCTTCAACATCTCTCCCATCCTTCCACTGTTTCTAGTAAACCACCATTGTGTTGCTCATTACACTGTAATGTTTGGCCAGTGTGCCTTTCTCTTCATTCCACTCCTTGAGCGTGCATTTATCCTCCATGCCCAGCACAGAGCCTACTACGCAGTGGGCATTCACTAAACAGCTGTTAAGTAGATGAACAGGCAAACACTGAGTTTGCCTATAAAATCCAGGCTTACGTCAATAAAATAAGAAAATCTTCTGGAGGTACTAACAATCTAATGCAATTAATCAGAAGGGCTCCAATCAATAAAATGTAAAGTGCACTCCCATTTCGGTTTTAATTAAACTCCCAAGCTTTAAAAATTATAATCCAAACATAATTAGACTCAGAAGAGATTCTAGATTGTTTTGTGACAGAAGATGACTTTTGAGGCCAGTGGAAGGAGACTGATATCATGACCCAACTTGCACAAGAGAAATTCCACAGGATTCAAATTCATGTCCCAAAAAGCATATCAGTAACCAACTAGGTGTTGTCTTTCACATTAAACTAAGAGTCTGTGGAAAGAGTTATAGCCCTTTCATTGTTCCAAGAGGATATGAAGTTCTAGAGAAGTTTCTCTACAATAGATCTAGAGCTAAGGGCTAAGTCTGGAAAGCAGCCCAACCACACCGTTCAAGGCTTCTCTGGCCTACAATGCTGTAGCAGGCAGGATACCAGTAGTTTGATAGGGGTAGAATATTTACACATTTTCTAAATGAAAACCAGGGGAATATGCACTGAAGGAAACTTTGTAAAGACACCCTACGGAATGCCACCCCTCATATAGTCTGCTGATCAGCCACCTTAAGCTGCATTAGCTCACAACCAATGGAGAAACTGGAAGTCAGTGGTATCAGGGTAAAGTCTGGATATCCCCAAGGCCCCTGGAAAAAGACCCCACAGAGCAGAGGGAAAGGCAAAGCTTACTCTCTGACAGGTCCCATAAGAATTTCTCACCTGTAGCCAGATTACACAAGATGTCTCAGGGTTGGAGAAGACCTATAATATAAAAAGCTTCTATAGACACTTCTCTAAAGAAGCCATCCAGATGGCCAACAGGCTCATGAAAAGATGCTCAACATCACTCCTCATCAGGGAAATACAAATCAAAACCACATTAAGATATCACCTCATGCAAATCAGAGTGGCTAAAATGAACAAATCAGGAGACTATAGATGCAGGAGAGGATGTGGAGAAATAGGAACCCTCTTGCACTGTTGGTGGGAATGCAAACTGGTGCAGCCACTCGGGAAAACAGTGGGGAGGTTCCGCAAAAAACTAAAAATAGATCTACTGTATGACCCAGCAATAGCACTGCTAGGAATTTACCCAAGGGATACAAGAGTGCTGATGCATAGGGGCTCTTGTACCCCAATGTTTATAGCAGCACTTTCAACAATAGCCAAATTATGGAAAGAGAGTAAATGTCCATCAGCTGATGAATGGATAAAGAAGTTGTGGTTTATATATACAATGGAATACTACTTGTCAATGATAAAGAATGAAATATGGCCTTTTGTAACAACATGGATGGAACTGGAGAGTGTTATGCTAAGTGAAATAAGTCATACGGAGAAAGACAGATACCATACGTTTTCACTCTTATGTGGATCTTGAGAAACTTAACAGAAGACCATGGGAGGGGAAGGGGAAAAAAAAAGTTAGAGAGGGAGGGAGGCAAACCATAGGAGATTCTTAAAAACTGAAAATAAACTGAGGGTTGATGGGGGGTGGGAGGGAGAGGAAAGTGGGTGATGGGCATTGAGGAGGGCACCTGCTGGGATGAGCACTGGGTGTTGTATGGAAACCAATTTGACAATAAATTTCATATTAAAAATATAAAAAATGAAAAGCTTGTATAGATTACAATCACTTTTGTAGACTCCATCTGCAATGTCATAGCCAGAAGGGTGTGTGTGTGTATGTGTGTGTGTGTATGTATGTATATGTGATAAGAACACCACTATATATTCCTCCAGATGCAGGACAATCTGATACTTCTTAAAACATCAATACTGGGAAGGCAGAGTGTGTCCATATTGAGACCCACAGAATCCAGTTTACAGGGCTTCTTCCAGCTGGGCCAAGAGGTAGCTGTGTATGGGCTGCAGAATCTGTGTCTTTTGTGAGATTGAAATCATGGTAGTACCAGAAACTCATGCCCAATTCCATTTCACTGGTATTAAAAAATAGTCCAATACTCCCACAGGGAGAATGAATTGTGTACTGGCCACATGCAGCGGCATTGCTTTGGTAGTTTTATACTTGAAGTTAAGGTCTAAAAAACCTCCAGCTATGAAAGCCACATACAAACTCTAAACAGTCAGTACCTCATCTGTTAAGTTCCCATGCCTGGACAAGCTAATGTCAACTCACCATGTGATACTCAGTTTGTACAATACATTATGAACCTGGAAAAATAGAATCCAGTTTACATTTTTCATCACTTTCCCACTTGGTTGTCTCTAGGTTTTCATAGAACAATGGTTATCAGGCCCTAATTGATATCTCCCTCCATGTGGTGGGCACTCAGTGCAAGAAATGCTTCTACTGTCTATCTGGTCCCTCTCTGATTCCTCCCCAGAGAGGAGGACTCCTCTTACCAGTGACTTTGTGACAGAAACCAGGCAAAGAGAGCTCAGTCCTTTCCTCTACCCTTATTCTAGAGAGTCAGCTGCCCAAAGAAATCAAGCATTCTGTTCTGATTCTCAGTACAATAAGTTTTTCAAGAGGAGAGCTCCATATGGAAAAGCTTTTGGTCGTCCAGATGAGCTTGTGACAGATGGGTAGTTCTGCTTGATTCTGGAGAATAGTATTAGGAAGTCCCTTCTTGCTGCACCTAAACCACATTCACCAACCTAGCCTTTACCAGCAAAAGAGCTTATACATTGGGCTCCATCTATCTAACTGTTCTTTGTATTTTACTTAGTTCAGAACTGGGTTGGGGAAAATGGGTATATTTATCAGCTCCCTAAAACCCCAATATGTTTTTGTAGACTCAGTTGATATTACCCATGGACCACCTTGTATATGCCACAGCAGGACAGATGGCAGTATCTAATCAATGGCCTTTGATCCTTCAGGGAAAGGCCCAATAATCAATGGATCTCCAAGATAAAAGCCTTCGCTTACAGTGTTTGCTAATTTCCATGGTGCACATACCTACACCATGGCTGGTATCAAGCTACGCTTGGGACATCATCGAAAAGACTTGGGAGATGTTCTCAATCTGCTCTTTCCAGCCAAAGAAGAGCCAACTGAGCCAGCCTGTTGTACCTCTGTAGAGCCGGGGAACACTTCCTTCCACAGGAGCAGATGCCCCCGGCGCATGGCCAGATGCACACCTCTGAGCTGGAATTTCTGTTTGGTGATAGTTTGCTGCCCTGAGAACTGCAACTTCAGGGAAAGGCCAAGCTTTTGTTCCATATTCAGTGGCAAGTCTACTGTCAGCTCAATACATAATTAAAGGAAACAAGATGAGAACAAGATTACCTTGCAGGAGGCCACACCAGAAGCCAGCCCAGCATGGATTAGGACTTTCTAAGTTCCTGCAGTGACACATTTCCTTACTCGCATTTTGGAGCTTGGTAATCACTTCCCCATCACATAAGAGAGGTCATTTTTTCTGTCCCTTGCCCTCATTTTCTAACCAACAGAAACACTAGAGTTTGGATTCTGTGGAATGGTTGAATGATCGTGGACTGGTTGCTCACACAATCTTGATCCTAACTTTCCATATTTGAGAAAATGGAGATTGTGATATTCTTCCCAGAGGTTGTTGGAAATATTATGAAGGATGTTTCTAAAACTGTGAAGATGGTCTGTTGCTTGCAGCAGGCACACAATAAATAGTAGACATGCAACCACCCCTGTGTTGGTGGCAGGGGGCACACATTCAGCCCGAGGGGAAGGGGTGGCGAGTAGAGCTCAGCCAACGCAGTTCCTTTTGATTCCATCCCCTCAGTTTGTGCTGTTTACATTAGTTTTGTCTACTTGGCCAGATACTACATATCTGTTCTCCTTCCACTTCCACCTTCTTCTGAGGCTTCTTCTCAGAAGTCATCACTATTAAGGGGTCACAGGAACTGTAAGCAGAAGTGTAAGCAGCAGGACTCTTGCTTCCAGCAATGGATAAAGGAAATCGTCTTTAACATGCATGTCTATACTATTAGCATTTCATGTTTTAAAATATGCATTTTAAGAAGGGCCTGAGTGGTTCAGTCGGTTAAGCATCTGGCTCTTTATTTTGGCTCGGGTGATGATCTAACGGTTCCTGCATTCGAACCCCGCGTCGGGCTCTGTGCTGACAGTGGAGAGCCTGCTTGGGATTCTGTCACTCCCTCAGAGGACCTCACAAAATCCACCAGCCACAGCATGGTCCAGAAATGGAGACTGATTCCACACAACCCCCAGAGGTGCTGCAGGATGAGAATCGTGTCCCCAGAGGGGCACAAAAGCAACAGAGAGAGCTATTAGGTATGAAGGGTGTTTGTCATGAGACTGAGGAATGCTGGGCATGACCTGAGAGCAGGATGGATGGCTTAATGGCCCCAGAGCTAGCAGACAACAAATAAGAACCAGATGCCTGCCTCTGCCCCCCGTACCCCAAAGTCTTCCAGGGACTGGGACAGAGCCAGAGAAATTGGGAGGAAGGCAACCTGGATTGACTTGGAGTTCTACCTCCAGCAGAATGAGGTCTTGTCAAATAAATTCTTTTGAGTTATGGACAAATGAAGCAGGGACATCTCCCATATATTCCAGTTTGTGGTTTTAAAGTTATACCTATTGCCCAGTAGTTCCCCTAATTTCATGTTGTTCTCATCAATGAATCTCCCAGAGTGAAGTAGAGAGAGTAGAGCTTTTGCAGGCAGACAGACTTGTATTCAAGTCCTAACCCTCTGGATTCCAGTCCCTACTTCATGTGTGATGACAGGCAAATTAAGAGTATTTAAACCCTTTTGAGTATCAGGTGCCTCACCTGTAGAGTGGTGGTTAGTAGGAGGATTAGAAGACAAGACAGAAGATCATTTCCAGGGGAGTCTGAGCAGAGGAGGCCTCCAGCAGGGACTGGTGTGGTAGTTGTGATTCTTGGCTTCCCGTACTGCAGAGTGATGTCGCCATGGCTCACAGACGAAGGGGAAGGAACCCTGATGGATGGGCCACCATGGCTCCGCCTAGGCTGGGTGACGTTGTGAGGATATCATAGACTTCATGGAAATATTCCAGATGCACAGGCCGAGAGGGGAGCTTGGAAAGGAAAGGTTCTGTTAGAGGAGACGGACAAGAAACCTTCTACAAGAAGCTGTCGCATCATCTCACCTTTTGTTTCGCAGATGCAATTATATCAACTCGCAAAGGTGAGAGAACGTGCCACAGACCAACAAGCATTTCCAAAGAATAAGAAGTTTTCATATACATGTATATTTGTATATATGTGTATCACACCAGTTTTTTAAATTTTTTGTTTGTATTTTTATTTTTTTTAATGTTTATTTATTTTTCAGAGAGAGAGAGAGAGAGACAGAGCATGAGCCGGGGAGGGGCAGAGAGGGAGACACAGAATCCAAAGCAGGAGCCAGGCTCTGAGCTGTCAGCACAGAGCCCGACATGGGGCTCGAACTCACAAAATGTGAGATCATGACCTGAGCTGAAGTCGGACGCCTAACTGCTTAACCGACTGAGTCCCCCAGGTGCCCCTGTATCACACCAGTTTTAAGGTAATGAATGAGCATCATGAATTCCAGTTTTCATTCTGAGAAAAACTAAGTAGAATGTATAATTTTTGTGTACATGCTTACATGTCTAAAGATTTAGGAGTTTAACAAGATACTCTTTTTTCCCCTTTTTCAGTTATATCCAGATGTTTTTAGTCTATGCAAAGTAATGATGGATATGTGCTACATCCTTCAACTGATTTGCAAGATGTATTTACATGAAATAAAGGAGTTTTAAAAACAAAATTCTTTCAAAACAATTTTTTTACCACATCTTTTGGCCTGGAAAATTATTTGTCTATTATTTTCCTCTTTGGAGTTAAGATATTCAAACTGTAGAAATATTGTTAATATAGGACAAATCAAGTCTCAGAAATTTTGGAAATAATGGCCTTCTGCAATATATGTAAAAAATATGATACACAGTGTCTGTCTTACAGGTAGTGCTTAGCAAAAGTTGTCTTCCTCCCTTCCTCCCCCACTGACGGGGGCCATATGAGAAAGAACCCACTTTCTCATTATTCCTGCATATGGGCTTTCCCATTCTTAGTCTGCCTATCTCCAGATGTTTCTGCTTCAGCTGCACCAGGTCCTGGGAATGCAGAGAAGACTTGATCCCTGCACGAAGAAGCTGACAGCTAGAGAGGGAGAAGGGCATGTAAACCTTGGACAGACTGTCAGTCTGACACTCACCAGTCTAGATTTAATTCCACAGTTTCCTGTTGTATTTGATAATAGTCTTCTTACTGGGCTCCTGCTGGCTTTCTTCTTCCTCGGGCCACCTGGTTCAATGAATGGGGTCAGCTCTTGGTAAATTGGGCCTGCCTCACACAAGTCCTTCAAACTCTAAAGTAAAAAAGACTAACAGCTCCGTGGTTAGGCTTGATAGATTCCTGGAAATGGCTTCCTAAATACAGCAGAATCTGCTCCTGAATTGAAGAGGGAATATTTTTAAAAAATCAATGACTCTAGATTCAAAGGAAGAAAGAAAAGAAAGAAAGAGAACAAAGAAAGCAAGAAAGCAAGAAAGAAAGAAAGAAAGGAAGGAAGAAAGACAGAAAGAAAGAAAAGAAAGAAAAAGGAAAAATGCAATGAGTTTATATGTGGCAAAGATAGATGCCTACTCAAAATTTAGACCTTAGGAAACAAATTCTCTTTCATTTTTACCCATCAAATCTTTGATTTAATAAACATGCCTGCCTTGGGCCAGCCGCTGCATAGGCACTGAGGTAAAATGAGTTAGACATGGTGCCTGCCCTCAGAGAGTTCATGGCCAGGTAGAGAAGAAAGGCGAGTCAACAGGCATCAGAGGAGAGTGCAGTGAGGGCAGCGGCAGAGAACATTGACTGAGGATTGTCTCAATCAATTTAGCAAAATGTGTTCTTTCACAGTGTGCCATGGCCAAAGTTATCTCTGTACTATAAGAGAGGTCATCTGGGCACAGAGAATAAGAATATATTTTTCCTGATTGCAATTTGGCTCCCAAGTGAGGTGGAAGGGAAGTGGTATGTTTTAATATTTACATTCTTTCTGCTAATATTCTATAAGCTCATTGAGAAACTGGTCTCAACTTGACAGTCTCCTGGACTCTATTCTGTGTCCCTGAGGACATCTCAAAAAATGGCAACAATGGGACTGTCTTTGGCATTATCACATCTCCTCCTGAAAGAGTCTGATTTTTAGAACTTTTTTAAGTTTATTTATTTACTTTGAGAGAGAGAGAGAGAGAGCACAAGCAGGAGGAACAGAGAGAGAGGGATAGAGAGAGAATGCCAAGCAGACTCTGCATTGTCAGCACAGAGCCTGATGTGGGGTTTGAACTCACGAATGGTGAGATCATGACCTGAGCCAAAATCAAGAGTCAGATGCTTACCCGACTAAGCCACCCACGCGTGCCCCTGTTTTTTGCCCGCATTAAATGGAAGCTTATTCCCTTGTATTTCCAGTCTTGGTCCATTTGTATCCCCCTAACAATTGGTGCTTAGCCCTAGCTCCTTGCTTATCACCATCCTCAGTCTGGATTAGATCAAGTAGAAAGTCTTCACCTTTATTTCTCCCTTTCAAAGTTGTGCCCACTGAGCCTATTTACTCTACACTGGGAATGATGAGCTGAGGGGCTGATGAGACTTTCCCAACTGATTCCAACTCGGAGAAATAATTGATGGGGCACATCCTCTCTTTTGGGCTCCATCACTGCCCTGTCGAAAGTAGGAAGCTGACCTGTATGGTGCTGGGGGTGGAAATGGAGTTGGAAGAAAAGATCCAGGAGAGGCCCTATAACCTGTGGCAGAATGGGAAAGCAGGAGAGACCAGCCTATGGAGGTGGGCCCATAGGGGCAGCCATAGGAGGTGGGCCTATGGGGCAAAAGTAGAAGCTAGAAGGATGTTTCATCAATCAGGTAGAACTCAGCACGCAGAGGCAATACATAAAAAATGAGACTAAAAGTGCTTTTTTAAGGGGCGCCTGGGTGGCTCAGTTGGTTAAGCGCCACATTGGCTCAGATCTCGTGGTTCATGAGTTTGAGCCCTGCATTGGGCCTGTGCTGACAGCTCAGAGCCTGGAGCCTGCTTGGATCCTGTGTCTCCTCTCTCTCTGCCCCTCCCCACTCATGCTCTGTTTGTCTTTCTCTCTCTCTCTCAAAAATAAAAACAAACATAGGAACACCTGGGTGGCTCAGTTGGTTGAGCGGCTGACTTCTCATGGTTTGTGAGTTCAAGCCCCACATCAGGCTCTGTGCGGACAGCTCAGAGCCTGAAGCCTGCTTCAGATTCTGTGTCTCCCTCTCTTTCTGCCCCACCCCTGCTCACACTCTCTCTCGCTCTCTCTCTCAAAGGATAAACATTAAAAAAAAATTTTTAATAAAAATAAACATAAAAAATAGTTTATAAAAAAAGTGCTTTTAAAAAACATATAAAGTTCTTTGAATAACATTTTTAAATTAAAAAAATCAAGTTTAAACTATTTTGCTTTGAAACAGACAGCTGTTTATAACATTTTTGGTAAGGATGAAAGCTCATTTGCAAATTATGTAAACATATATTGAGGGTTTTTTTTTTAAATTTAATTTTTTTTTAATTTACATCCAAATTAGTTAGCATATAGTGCAAAAATGATTTCAGGAGTAGATTTCTTTTTTTTTTTAATATGAAATTTATTGTCCAATTGGTTTCCATACATCACCCAGTGCTCATCCCAACAGGTGCCCTCCTCAATGCCCATCACCCACTTTCACCTCCCTCCCACCCCCCATCAACCCTCAGTTTATTCTCAGTTTTTAAGAGTCTCTTATGGTTTGGCTCCCTTCCTCTCTAACCTTTTTTTTTTTTTCCTTCCCCTCCCCCATAGTCTTCTGTTAAGTTTCTCAAGATCCACATAA
The DNA here is from genome assembly GCF_027475565.1 of Acinonyx jubatus. NCBI lineage: Eukaryota > Metazoa > Chordata > Mammalia > Carnivora > Felidae > Acinonyx > Acinonyx jubatus. Next base: position 93,950,657 of record NC_069384.1, read on the forward strand.
GAGTGAAAACATATGGTATCTGTCTTTCTCTGTATGACTTATTTCACTTAGCATAACACTCTCCAGTTCCATCCATGTTGCTACAAAAGGCAAGATTTCATTCTTTCCCATTGCCATGTAGTATTCCATTGAGTATATAAACCACAATTTCTTTATCCATTCATCAGTTGATGGACATTTAGGCTCTTTCCATAATTTGGCTATTGTTGAAAGTGCTGCTGTAAACATTTGGTACAAGTGCCCCTATGCATCAGCACTCTTGTATCCCTTGGGTAAATTTCTAGCAGTGCTATTGCTGGGTCATAGAGTAGATCTGTTTTTAATTTTCTGAGGAACCTCCACACTGTTTTCCAAGTGGCTGCACCAGTTTGCATTCCCACCAACAGTGCAAGAGGGTTCCTATTTCTCCACATCCTCTCCAGCATCTATAGTCTCCTGATTTGTTCATTTTAGCCACTCTGACTGGCGTGAGGGGATATCTGAGTGTGGTTTTGATTTGTATTTCCCTGATGAGGAGCGACGTTGAGCATCTTTTCATGTGCCTGTTGGACATCTGGATGTCTTCTTCAGAGAAGTGTCTATTCATGTTTTCTGCCCATTTCTTCACTGGATTATTTGTTTTTTAGGTGTGGAGTTTGGTGAGCTCTTCATAGATTTTGGATACCAGCCCTTTGTCTGATATGTCATTTGCAAATATCTTTTCCCATTCCGTCGGTTGCCTTTTAGTTTTGTTGATTGTTTCCTTTGCAGTGCAGAAACTTTTTATCTTCATGAGGTCCCAATAGTTCATTTTTGCTTTTAATTTGCTTGCCTTTGGGGATGTGTCAAGTAAGAAATTACTGCGGCTGAGGTCAGAGAGGTTTTTTCCTGCTTTCTCCTCTAGTGTTTTGATGGTTTCCTGTCTCACATTCAGGTCCTTTATCCATTTTGAGTTTATTTTTGTGAATGGTGTAAGAAAGTGGTCTAGTTTCATTCTTCTGCATGTTGCTGTCCAGCTCTCCCAGCACCATTTGTTAAAGAGACTGTTTTTTTTCCATTGGATATTCTTTCCTGCTTTGTCAAAGATTAGTTGGCCTTACATTTCTGGGGGTAATTCTGGAGTTTCTATTCTATTCCATTGGTCTAGGAGTAGATTCCTTAATGCCCCTTACCCATTTAGCCCATCCCCCCTCCCCTCCCAGACCCCCTCCAGTAACCGTCCGTTTATTCTCCATATTTATGAGTCTATTGAGGGTTTTTTAATGTTCAATTGTTCAGTTTGAGAGAGAGAGAGAGAGAGAGAGAGAGAGAGAGAACAGGGGAGGGGCAGAGAGAAAAGGAGAGAGAATCCCAAGCAGGGATTCTCACTGTTAGAGCAGAGCCCAACGTGGGGCTAAATCTCATAAACTGTGTGATCATGACCTGAGCTGAAATCAAGACACTCAACTGGCTGAGCCACATAGATGCAGCATATATTGAATTGTTTAAAATATCACCTCAGGTTCTAGGGTGGAGTTGTTTATGAATTTAGGGGAGAGGTGAGAGCTTCCCAGAATACTTTTTTTTTCTAATTAAAAAAAGGTTTTTATACTGCTGTGTGAATATAGTGTGACCACAGTGTTACTTTTTCGGGTTTTGCTCTGTGGAAGGAAGAGAGGCACCCCTCCAAGGAGGAGAGGAGTAATGCTGTGTTTTTCTCGCTCTGCTCACAGCTCTTCCTCAGTTTAATGAATGGCAATAAGACTAAAATAACAGAGAGCAACTGTGGATTGCTATAAGTACATCTATGCTACTCCATTGCAGAGTTAAGCTTCATATAAGCTTAGAGACTTCAATGGAAAATCAAAAAAGGGAGAGAAAAACGTCAAGGCTCTGTCTATAGAAAGATACAGGAAATTTTAGGAAACATATCAATGAGGCTTAGTCAATAAGATGCTTAAAATATACATAGGAGTTTATTTCTTTAAATTTGGCTCTATACAAATAGCACATTTATAGTGTTCCATAATGTTCATTTTTTAAATAATATATTTCATAAGATGATGTCTGGGTAAAAAGCAAAGCTTCTTTACCACTTCACTTTCCTGCTATGTACTTTCTTTCTCTCTCTCTCTTTTTTTTAAGTTTATTTATTTTGAGAGAGAGAGAGAGAGCAAGTGGGGGAGAGGCAGAGAGAGAGAGAGAATGCCAAGCAGGCTCCTTGCTGAGCCAGATGCAGGGTTTGATCTCACAAACCATGAGATCAGGACCTGAGCCGAGATCACCAAAACTAAGACACCTCAAATGACCTCAAGTTAGGATATGCAAATTGCAGGAACACTCTGTAAAGAGTTGGGCTTAGCAGACACTTAAGTGATAAATTTGCAACCTAAATATGAAGTGACCAAAGATATAAAGTAAATGCTTATCTGATTAATGTCAGTCACATAGTGATCAAACCATCTCAAAGATTGAACTTAACACAGAAGAACCATTCCCATTGAGCTCTAAAGGCAGTCAACATGACTGAATCAACATGAACTGAAGTCCCTGCAAAAATAATTTTGGGAGTCAAATGGGGCTTCTATGGGGATTAATTGTCAGAGTTGGACTCAAAATCAAAGCAGCCTCTGAGAAAAATTCAGTTCCCTGACATGGAGAATGTATTTTTTGTGGCTATTGTTCTGAGATATGCGTGGATAATTCAACACTGTAGGCAGAGTTCATTCTTTGGAATACCATATCTTGGAAGAGGCTAGACAAGAAACCCATATCCTCCTCCCTTGTTCTTATGGATGCTTGCTTTAGGAATCCAGCCACCATGCCGTGAGGAAGCCCAAGCAATCCCAGGCAGAGACCACACTGGGAGCCACAGAAAGGCACTCTGGTCACTGAGCCCAGCTGAGACCCTAATCAAGGGCATCAAGTGCCAGACATGTTGAATGGAGACACCTCGGATGATTCCAGCACCAAATCATTGAGTCGTCCCAGCTGAGAAACCCCAGACACATAGGGCAGAAAATAAGCTGTCCTTGCCATACACTGTCTGATTAATTGACACAGAATATACAAGTATAATAAAATGGCTGTTCTATCCCATTTAGGGCTTTTTTTTGAGGGGCAGGGAGGTAATTATGCAGCAACAATAACTGCAATATTCAGTATCCTCAAGTCCCCCATGCCAAAGACCCTCTGTTATAGTATCCAGAGAATAAGTCTCCAGTCTTCATCCAGGATCGAGGAGAGGCAAATGGCAGTCATTTGAATTGGGGGAGGGGTCCAGAATCTCAGGATCTAACTGTTTTTTTAGTGTACGTTCAGTGAATCTTGTCTTTAACCACACGCATACTATTCACTTCTAGAGTCATGGTGCCATCGAATCCTGAGCTCATCGACAGTTCTGCTCAGATTTTTTTTCTTATCTGCCAGCTCAGAATTTAGCTTTCTCTGGTCCACTATTACCAGCCATCACTCCTTTAGTATCCCAGTTTCCAAAATGTCGTTGCCATGGTCTTCTCCTCCATTTCTTTTTCTTGTGAATTTATGCTTTAAAAATCACCTTATTGGGGTGCCTGGTTGGATGAGTCGGTTAAGCATCTGGCTCCGTCTCAGTTCATGATCTCATGGCTCATGAGTTCGAGCCCCACATGGGGGTCTCTGTTGCACAGAGCCCATCGCAGATGCCCTGTTCCCCTCTGTCTGCCCCTCTCCTGCTCTCTCTCTCTTTCAAAAATAAACATTTTTTAAAAATCACCTTATTGATGTTTTAGTGGGATTTGGGGAGAAAATGGACTTAAATACATATGTGCAATTTAGCATCTCTAATTGGAATATTACTTTTTTATGTCTTTTATGGGTGTACTGACTCCCTTTACTTTTATTTATTTGAGTAAAATAAATGCCTCAAGAGTACTGGATACAAAATGTCTTGTGCTTTGTTGGAAAATAGCAATGACAACAACATCAACAACAAAAATCTTTTTACTCTCTCTTTTCAAATATTTCAGTTCTGAAATTTGCCCAAATTCATGAGTCTGAATGATGGGGGAAACAAAAGCAGAAAGAAATGATAGATAAAATTAAATTTCCTTATAACCTGCAGCCCATTGACAAATACTTGAGACTGGCAGAGTAGGACATTCCTCCAGGAACTCCCAAGTGTATTAACAAGGGAAAAATAAATTTAACTTGACAGTAGCCAGCCTTCCAAGATCCTGTGAGTTTTCTTTAGCACAGGAAAATCCTTCTGGAAACTTCCCCTTACCTTTACCTCCCTCAACTCTCAAGTATGTAATCAGTCACTTCTCACAATCCCAGGGCAGCAATTTCTGCCCACAGATCCTGTCCCCATGCTTTAATAAAACTACCTTTTTGCACCAAAGATGCCTCAAGAATTCTTTCTTGGCTGTTGGCTCCAGACCCTGACATTTTCCCCATAATGAAGGCACCTTTCTCTAGTTCCAACCCTCATCAACAATTTTGTGTACAATCTGTGTAGATTTGTGTACAATCTGTGTTGCATATTCATAAGAAGCTATAAAAACACAGGCTCATTCCTGAAGAAGACAACCTAATTTAGAAAACAATGTAGAGAAAACACAAAGACTGCCAAAGAACATGTCATAATTGTAAATAGGTAGAATGGATGAAATATTTACAGAATGAATGGCCAGGGGTTGACTACACCAGTGAGTGGTTTGGGCCATGAAGTCAAGAAAGTGTGAGGTTTTTCTGTGGTCATAGCTGTTACCACTTATTAGGACCACTGACATGCCCCTCCCTGCCCCTACAGATAGGGCCTCAAAGGATGGTGTTTCTACTGTTGTACTCTTTGGAAACAGGAAGAGTCTCCCTCTCTTATTCTCTCTGCCTTAGCAGAAATGAAAATTCCTCCCTGGAGGATGCTATTCTCTAACTTCAGTTCTGAGTCACACCTTGTCCATTCCTTGACGCAGGCCTTCCTTGGTGTCTCCACAGGATGGGGCAAAGGGCCGCCTGGAGAAGCCATTGTCCACAAATAGAGTTAACCAGCACCTCTGCTGCCCCAATTCTTAATCTGCTAGAGTTGGGCAGCCATTCTTCTAGACTGTACCACATACTGACACTTTCCAAAGCCCAATTCTTCTATGCTTGGAAACCTCTCTCTTTTTCTCAAATTAAGAGTTGGGCATAGCTTGATGTGATTTTTCATGCCGTCCCACTAGCCAATGAACATTCAAGCATGTTATGATCGTGTGAGAACCACACCTGTTAATTTACAAGTATTTACCATCACAGATGTGAGATAGGTAGTCCTTAGAAGAATTATATGTGTTCAAGTATTTCAGGGTTTTTTTTGTTTTTGTTTTGGGTGTTTTTAATGTTTATTTACTTATTTGAGAGAGAGAGAGCATGAGAAGGGGAGGGGCAGAGAGAGGGAGAGAGCGAATCCCAAGCAGTCTCCTTGCTGTCAGCTCAGAGCTTGATCCCACAAACCATGAGATCATGACCTGAGCTGAAATCCAGAGTCAAGTGCTTAATTGACTGAGCCACACAGGTGCCCCTCAAGTATTTCATTTTTTAAAGTAAGCTTAGAATTTCTTTCAGTGTAACTGAAGCTAGTGCCACTTACTTTAAAAGTAGCACGTAAAAGCATTTTTGATAATTATATGATCTCTGAGCATATATTTTTGCAAATACTTTCATGTATTTGAAAATATTTATTTAATCAAATGTAAGTGATTCAATGAGTATAAAAATAGCTGAAAAAAGATGTTGAAGAAAGAAGAAACGCTTCAATGAGAGAAAAAATGACTAAGCGGGAAAGTGAAAGACTAAGACAAAGAAGACCCTCTTCAGAGGGTGGTGCACCAGAAACAAAAGCCAGGGAAATGCCATGTGACTCATGAAATGGAAGCACCTGATGATGTAACTAACAAGTCATAACCAAGGTAGAAGAATGTGAGAGGAAATACATCAGCTTTCGGTGAACTTACAACATTGATCTCCCTCTACACACACCTTCCACTCCATCTGACTCCAGTGTAGTTCCCAGAGGAGACAGGACAGTTCTCTATACACTGCACACTTATTCAGAACCGGGGACAAAAACCAAACACCATAACAAAAGATGTCCCTATTGCTCTTATCACTTAGGAAATTACAAGAGTTTTAGGAACTCTGGCCAGAGGTGGAGCTGAACACCAAAGTGTATTTCTGATTCTATCACAATATCACATACATGATGTTCAAATGACAAATATAAATAATTAAAATTCAGTACTATTTTATTAATATGTTTCAACATGTTTAAGTTACGGTTTGTTACTCCAAGGTAAGTGGGACAATAAATCCTCAGGTAAAACATCAAAGTTCTCCTTTATTTCTCTCTCAAGTGACATTCCCTGTTTAGAGGCAATCACTGCTATTGTATATAGTTAGGTATATATCATTCCAGGCTTTTTCTCTGCATTTTATTGTGGGATCATTGAGTGTGATGGTCAAGAAAGAATTCCTGAAACATTTTACGGTGTAAGTTAGTAAGGTTATTTAAATAGCACAGGGACAGGACTCATGGACAGAAAGGCTACACTTTTGCTGTAGGAGGCTGGTGGTTCTATGCTTAGTGCTCAAGAGGGAGGGACATTGAGAGAGTCTTAGATCATAAATGTCTTCCTCGAATTTCTACTCGGAAAACTACTTTCACGAGATTTCTCTGGTGCTTATCATTCAGCTCAACATTAACTATCGGTGAGATTTACAGGCAGTCATGAGACCCTTTAAGAATGTAACAACCAGCACATATTTGATCCTTATCAAAACTATGCAGGCTATTAGGTCAGCCTTCCGGGCTAAAGATGAGCAATTTTCTGCTTCTATCCCTCATCAGTCTGAGTGTACGCACACCTGTGGTAGGCAGAATAAAGACCCGCCAAAGATGTTCACATCTTAATCCCTGAAATCTGTGAACAGGGTAGATTACACCCAGCAAAGGGAAACTGAGATGGCTAATCATCTGACACTAAAATATATATACCCTAAAATATATTATCTGAGTGGACCTAAGTAATCACAAGTTTCCTTAAATGTGGAAGAGGGAAACAGAAGAGCTCACAGTAATAAGATGTGAAAAAGACTCGACCTGCCATTGCCGACTTTGCAGATGGAAGAGGGCCAGGAGCAAGGAATGCAAACAACCTCTGGAAGCTGGAAATGATAGGAAAACAAATTCTTTCCTGGAGCCTTCAGAAAGGAACACAACCCTGACAACATCTTCATTTTAGCCCAGTGAGACTTCTTTAAGACTTCTGGCTTCCAGAGCTGTCAGATAATAAATTTATGTTGTTTTAAGCCACTAAATTTGTGCTAATTTGTTGCAGCAGTGAAAGGAAACTAATATAAAGACTTTGGGAATTCCTCAAGAAATGGCTCGCCCGTATCACCCAACAGGGAAGTTGAGTTAACAAGCCTTACACACACACACACACACACACACACACACAGGTTCCAGTCAGTTCTCTCTTGCAATCTCAATCATGAGCAGATAGACAAGAATCTCCAAACAGCTAATGAAAGATAAGAGAACAAAACAACATTTTTAAAAATCTTGGTGTTGTCAAATCATCTTCTCCTATAAGGCTTCTGGATTTTGTGAATTGACAAGCAAAACTTGCCCCCTTTTCCAACAAGGTGCTAAAATCAGTTTCCTATGTTCTTTTCCAAATCTTACGATGTTTTTGTTTTTAAATTTTAACTTTTAAATTCTGTCCTTTCTACCCATATTGAGCCTCAGCTGATGGTTTCAGCCTTCTAGGGCATATACATTTTATCAATACCATTATATCATGGTCTCCCCCATCCTGAATGATTCTAGCCCTCAAAGTTTTTAAAAAACAAGTGGGTTGATGATTATGAAAGTAAATTTTATTTTTTATTTTTTTAAAGAATGTTTTTAATATTTCTTTTAATATTTATTTATTTTTGAGACAGAGAGAGACAGAGCATGAACAGAGGAGGAGCAGAGAGAGAGAGGGAGACACAGAATCTGAAACAGGCTCCAGGCTCTGAGCTGTCAGCACAGAGCCTGACGCGGGGCTCGAACTCAGGGACCGTGAGATCATGACCTGAGCCGAAGTCGGATGCTTAACCGACTGAGCCACCCAGGCGCCCCTGAAAGTAAATTTTAAAAGTAAATTTTTAAAAATGTAAAAAATAGTACTCAAAAAGTTTGAGTAGTATCAGTTTCATCATCAAAAGGATGATGATGATGATCAATATTTCCAACAGTCCTGCTCCTGACCAATAATCTGTAACTACTTCTTTCCAATCATCCCATCTCTGAATTTCTGACTTGCCTTTTGTTCCTCCTCGTGTCTCAAGCCCCCGGAATCCCAGTGAGGAATTCTGCTTTGCCTGGGAAGACCATCATCAGAAAAGGCCTGGGCAGGACAAGGATCTTGGAACTATAGTCATGAGTCCTGTGTCACCCTTGGCAACTGCAACAAGTTTGATATAGCAGTGGTGCTGCCCCACACAGACACAAACATTTCTCCCTCTGGTTCCACCCTGCTGGGGGGTTTATTTACCAGGCCAGTATTCCAAACGGAAGCTCCATTCACTTCATCTCCCTTTCAGAGGGTGGCAGAAACACACCACAGGCCATCCGTGAACTGGGTAGGCTTGTTAATCAAAATTTCTTTAGTTTCATGTAACGACAGGGGTGTGTTGAATAAAACTCCCAGAGTCAAGTGTTGGCTCAGCCTCCTTGAAAGGAAAACAGTAAAGCAGGAAAGGCATCCAACCGAGATAAAAGCTAAGTTAACAAATGATAGCATTTTCAAAACAGGTCATTGGGCTTGAACGCCCTGGAATGGAATAGAAGAGAAGGGAGTGTCAGAGAAGAGCACAGGCTGAACTCAACCCTGTGGTCGACAGAAGGCAGGGGGGCTGACAGAAGACCTTGCTATAAGAAGAGTGTCTTCCTGACAGTTTTCCCAAGAGCCCACCCTGCCATTATCATTCTGCTCTTCCTGTTTTCCCCACATTTCCTGTCTTCTTCACAAGTTGCATGCTGAGAGGACATGTTAGGCTATTGTTCTGAGGTTTAAATTATTTTCACTGTTTTGTTTAAGAAAATAATCTTTTGGAGAGAAACACAGAGCTGATTGAGAAGAGACCATCATTTTTAGCATGGACAAGGAGCAGTGACAAATGTGGACCAAATGTGATGATAGAAAGCTGTTCCGGGGCGGCAGGGGAGGGGGGGCACCTGGGTAGCTCAGTCAGTTAAGCGTCCGACTTCAGCTCAGGTCATGATCTAGTGGTTTGTGTTCGAGCCCCGTGTCAGGCTCTGTGCTGACAGCTTGCTCAGAGCCTGGAGCCTGCTTCGGATTCTGTGTCTCTCCCTCTGTCTCCCCCTCCCAGGCTCATGCTCTGTCACTTGCTGTCTCTCAATAATAAATAAATGTTAAAAAAAATTTAAAAAAAAAAAAAAAGAAAGCTGTTTGGTGGTGGAGTCAAAATCAAGCTCATGCCTCTAAGGTCATATGCTTGCTCCTAAATCCTGGTCAAGCCTCCACTACAAATCACATGATAAAACACACATAGGTCATCTCTGAATCAAAGTCCTGAAGAAACATAGGTGGACCTTGGGGTACGCTGCAGAGAATTATCTCAGTGCATGCTGTCTTGGTACTTTTTCTGTGCCAGGCATTGTGCTGAGTTGGAAAGGGCATAAAGATAGGCAAGATACTGTTGTACCCCCACGTTATCCAGCAGAGGAAATGGAAAAGCGGAAACATGTGACCCAGTCGTAGAGAAAATTCAACAGGATTTGGAACCTGTATTCATCAAAACTCTTTTTGGTCTCAAGGATGAACTTGAGGTAGCCTTCAAGAGAAGGTGGGTTTTACTGGTGCTATATGATAGAAAACCAAGTATTGAAAAAGGCAGTGACATAGTGGAGTCTCAGAGTCACCTGGAGCCGGGGACTTGAATGCTGCTAAGAACTTTTTTCCATCTCAAGAAACTGTATTTTTCTTTTCCTTTTTCTCTGTAGATCACCTCTGCTTCTCTAGTTGAGTATCCAATAACATTCAGCTATTTGCATTCTTCTTGATTCCAACTCTGAAAATGCTGGGAAGGGTCTCAATGATCCATCTTGATTCATGTTCCCACTTCTGACCAATCCATTGAGGAGAGAGGGCAGACTAATGTAAGAACACAGAAGCTCCAGTGAAAACCTCACAGCTACCCTCTTCACCTGGGTAAATGCCTCCGAGCTGTGCCTCTTACACTTACCTGGTTTCTCTGGGTTTTCTGGGGTTTTGTTTCCTCATAGTCATATTCAGCTTCTTCTTCTCTGCCCAGATCTTTCAAAATGATCTGTATGATTTGAACCGTCTATTCTACAAGACAATGTCTCATGGATCTCCCACCTCCGTGCCATGAACATGGCCCATAGGCTCATGACGTATATCCACCCCTAGACTCCCAAGTGCCATGCACCCTTGCCTAGATAGTGAGATTACCCATTGAAAAAAACCACATGGATCATCCAGAGGCTGTTAGAATGTGGGTTTGGAGCCCAAAGAAGCATTAGGATTGAAGGCATTGATTTTAAGGAATTATCTGTCTGGAAATGATAGCTGAAGTTGTGAATGTATATATATTTACTGAAGAAAAAAATTGCATGTGAGAAGAGAAGAGGACCAAAAAGAACTCATAGTGTCCTACATATAATAGACAAAGGATAAGAAGCCTTCAGGTAAGAGACAGAAGATGAAGAAGAGGATGGGGATTTGACTGACTTAGATAACCAACTTGTGTTACACAGCAGACAACTCTTAACTATCCAATGGTTAGCACATGGTAGACTTTCCAGCTCCATGATTGCTCCCTATTTTTCCGTTTCTAGCCCTCATCTTCACTTCTTGAGGGCTGAGAAAGCATCAGAATCAATCTTATTTTGTTTCCATGCACCAGGCCTGATAAAAAAGATTGACCAGGTAGAGGAATGGCTAAAGTGCAAAGTAAAGAATTTTTACTTTCTTAGGTATGGATTTTTGTTCGTCCCTCCAATAATGCATTAAAATTTTATATAATTCCATAATTGCTAGGATTCTAAGCAACAAAGTGACAGACTTCCAAGTTTAGGAGACCAAGGTATGTCAGATTGCTTATTATTCTTCAGAAAGATCTTTCACTATAGGATATCCATTTTTATGTCACACTGTTGTCTTTTTATTTACACACTTGACATTTAAACCATAGCAGGAAATGAACAATCTACTGAGGAAAATATATGTCTGTGTTTGTAACAGCATTCATCGCCTAACTGCTTTGGCCAATCTCCAAGCTTCTGAGTGTATGTCTAAGATGGCCGTGCCTAGAAGCTGTGAAAGGATATAACCATAAATTAATAGGGTTGTTGGAGGTCATCAACAATTTCGATAAGGAGTTCCTCTCTCATTAATGATGTAAGGTCTTCTCTAAGGTTTTGAAAATGAAATCCTGTGGGTCAGATTGTGGTTCTTTGCCAAGCAAGGCTCATGTTCCGTGATGTGTTTTTATAAACAGCTCATACCAGTTTTCTGCAAAAGCCATTTATCATCAGCTTCTGAAATTAGCAATAAAGGAAATCTGGTGCCTTTTAAAGATTCTTGTTCTTTTTATACTTTGGATAATGAGTCAACTGAATGAAATCAGAAGGATCTTTCAAAAGAAACAATAATTAAAATAAGTTGAAGTAGCAATTGAAGTAATGGTAACACCACCATGGAGTATCAATACCAAGGCCACACTCAAGAGTATCAATACTAGCACCAAACTCAGTTGGGCACTTCAAATATTTAGTAACAGGGGTCATGGGCAGAAATAAGGTAATGAATAAATAAGAAAAATAATTTTGGACAAGGCAGGTGCTATGAAAATGGTGACTATATAATCTATTGACTCTCAGTTCTTTTTTTTTTTCAATGGAAGGAGATATGCTAAGACAACAAGTATAAACCAGGCTATCCTCAGCAAACTGAGAGTCTTTGCCAGTCAATACCCAAAAACAATCCAGTTAAGAAATGGGCAGAAGACATGAATAGATGTTTTTCTAAAGAAGGCATCACCTTGGACATGGACACAACAAAACCAGATGGTGGTAGTGAGGCTTGTCTAAGGAGGTGATGCTTGAGATCAGACCAGAAGGATGAGAAAGAGCTAGCCATGTGTTGATCTTAAGGAAGTGTGTTCCAGGCAAGGGAACAGAAAATGCAAAGACTGTGAAGCAGTAATTAATTTGGCATATCTGAGGAGTATCGTAATGTTGGTGATTTTTTTATCAGAGTGAATAAGGGAAGTGGTACAGAGATCAAGTCAGAAAGATACTAGGGATCACAACATGTATGGTCTTTTAGGTCAAGGTAAGAAATTTTGATTCGATTTTAAGGATAAAGAGAAGCTATGGAGAGTTTGACACCGAGCAATGATATGGTCCCATTTATTTTATAAAATAAGCACTCTAACTTCTAACTGAGGAATGGACTTTAGAGGGGCAGGGTAGAAAAGTAGGAGCAGTTTGGAGACCCTTGCTAAAGCCCAGGAGAGAGGGTGAGGACTTGGGCTAGGGTGGAAACAGAGGCGATGGTGAGGACTGCACAGATTCAGGACAAATTTTGGAGGTGGAGCTACAAGAATTCATGGATGGAGCTGATATAGGGAGTAGAGAAAAGACAGGAATCAAAGTTCTGGGCTTTTAGCCTCCATAACTGAATCAATGGTGCCATTAACTGAGATGGGAGTCTTGAGAAAGAGCAAGTTTTAAGGAGAGGTGTTTGAGAATAGAATTGTGTTTCGGTTATGAATTATTTTGTGACCACATCCATTCCCCTAGCACCAAATATTATCTCCATAGATTTAAGTGTTCACCCATGAGGTCCTGATTCCTTATCAATTGACTGAAATTTCCACGTGTTTGTCTGGTAGACCTCTCACTCTTAATACCTTGCCAAGATCAAGGCACCTCCCTCACACCAGGGCTACCAGAACTCTCAGAAATCTGGGACCCTGCAGTGTCTTCAAGGAGCGACAAGGTCACTTCCTTAGGCTCCCCCCTGCCTGATGCTGCCTTCAGGGGCCTGCCTGCTTTTGCTTTGGGCATCAACGCATCACCCAAGCATACCTACCCTTCCAACCACCCCAAGAAGGAACATAGTCCTTTAGTTCAAGAAACAAGCCCTAGACCTCCAAAGCTCTGAGACTTCCTACGTTTGCCTTCTATCTTCCCCGTGTGACACTATGACTCAGTATGTAAAGACATTACCACAAAAGGATTTAAGAATTCCTCAATTTGGCACAGGTTAGAGGAGTTTTAGGTAAGGAATCTTATCACTGGAAAAAAAACATAGGGGTGATTGTGAGTTTAGGAAATGGTGGCAGGAGACATACCAAGAACAGTGAAAGTATCTCATTCTCTTCATGAGATTAGTAGTGCTGGGAGACAGAAGGAAGAGGGGCGTCTGCTCCGGGCTCAGATGCAGGGGATCCAGCTCCCGCTCTCTTCTAGCCATGCCCCTTCTCACAGAGCCAAGGAAATGGCTCACACAGAGCCCATGCCTCCCCTTCTTTACCAAATCCTAGATATTCAAGACCCTGTGGTTCCTTGCTCACATGTCCCCAAGCATGTGCAGGCCTCTTCTGGGGCCCCATCTTCCAAAGAGTGGATTATGTTCGCATTTAAGCCCGCCTAGGCCATGGTGGTAGCCACAGGGAGGTTGCCAGCAAATAATGTGGATGGAGTGTGGGCGGATAAGTGAGGGAGTCTCCGTGCAGGAGGCTCTCTATGGGGTGGGGTGAAGCCAAGGGGTGGGAGGGGAAGGTGGGAGGACTGTCAGCTGGGACCCTCACCCCAAGGCTAGCTGCCCCATGCGATCCTGCCCTGGGGAGGAACTCTGAGGAGTCCAAGGATCTTAAAGTCGAGCCTGGCCCCCCAGGTCTTCACAAAGATATATTTGTGAAAGTATGAGGATAGAATGTATCCATTTATCAGTCTCTTATCTCGATGTAAAACTTCTAGGTATAAGACGTAAGGTGTATGGCCTGTGGCCTGAGTGTACCTGAGTGGGAAAGCACATGGGCCTGTCGCTGTGACTGTCTCCTTGCACCCACGAGAGGTGGTGCTAACAGCTTGCTGCTGTCTCCCCTCGGCCCTGCAGTATGTATAGCTTAGTAAAGGGAAGGAAGCTCAATTTAATCAGCAGAAGGTGGGCTAAGCACAGCCGTCTCAGGACAGAAATCATTAGCCCTCCACCCCCACGCCACGGCCTGGGGCAGGAAATGGTCTGTAAGTGGAGACAGAGGATTTTGTGGCTTTCTGTACAGTCAGAATGTATGTGGTTGGTTTGAAACATGAAGAGAAAGACACAAGACGGTCAGAGATGGAGTCTGCATGGGGAAAATTACTAAGACCCGGGCTGAAATTTTACGAAGCAACAGGCATATCTTTGCTCTGTTGCAACTGAAGAAGTGTGTGCGGTTTCAAACCCCCATTTCATCCTCTTTCACTTCTCCCACTCTCCTCCTATCCTCTGGGCCCAGAGCAAGGGGGACACAGAGACATTCAGAAGTGGCTGTCTTTTCGAAGACCGTAGTTCTCACCCGGGTCTGACCACCTCCCCCGCCTCAACCACCACCTCATCCGCCAGAGGTTCCGATCCACTCCGTCCAGGCTAAGGGATAGTCTAGGCGTCAGGACTTTGAAAGCTCCCCACGTGATTCCAATGTGCAGCCAAGATCAAGAATCGCTGCTCTAACCGCAACAACCCACACACGCACCCAAGAAGAGGTTTTTAGTTTTAGGCCAACCTATTCCCAAACTGCCCTTCCACTGAGACTTCACTCAGGAGAAAGATATCCTTGGGCATTGTGTTCGCAGCGTTGGGTGAGTCTGTGCTGCTACCGTAGACAAAACAATGATGAACTTGGATACAGTTCACCATGATGTGTTCTCTCTTCCCTTGCTTGCATTTTGGCACAGATAAAGATAGCTCACTATGAGGCCTGGAACTGAAATACCTAAACCATTTCACTGTTTAAAAAACACAACCTCTGGCAGCAATTTGGATCAAGAATAAAAATTATTTTAAAAGCATTTTAAATTATAAATTATAACATTTATTCTTAATAATTAATCATCTGGGGCGCCTGGGTGGCTCAGTCGGTTAAGCGTCCGACTTCGGCTCAGGTCACGATCTCGCGGTCCGTGAGTTCAAGCCCTGCGTCGGGCTCTGTGCTGATGGCTCAGAGCCTGGAGCCTGTTTCAGATTCTGTGTCTCCCTCTCTCTCTGACCCTCCCCCGTTCATGCTCTGTCTCTCTCTGTCTCAAAAATAAACGTTAAAAAAAAATTAATCATCTTTTCATTTGCATAGAGGTCTTTTGCGTATGAATCTGAAGGTACTCAGCTCCTTTTTTCCGGGAGAGGATATAAGAAAGCTCAAGTATGGGGGCGCCTGGGTGGTTCAGTCCCTTAAGCGTCAAGTGTCAAGCTGTTGGCTTGGCTCAGGTCATGATCTCATGGCTTCGTGGTTTCAAGCCCCACATCAGGCTCTGTGCTGACAGTGAGGAACCTGCTTGGGATTCTCTGTCTCCCTCTCTGTCTGCCCACTCAAGCAGTCTCTGTCTCTCTCAAAATAAATAAACTTACTTTTTTTTTTAATTAAAAAAAAAAAGCTGGGGTGTGGACTGAGCTCTCTTGAATCCTCATTCTGATCACTGCCCTCCAGCCAAAGAAGGCAAAGTTCCAGGGGGCCTTTTAGAACCTCTCAGAAGATCTCTGTCCTGATGCCGACAGCCTTGTGTCTCAGACTGGCTGCTGGGCTTCTGTCCCGTGTCCTCCCTCACCAGACTGTACTTTTTCTATTTGTGGGAAGATGTCGAGAACTAACCCAGAAGAGAATTTGAAAAAGAAAATGAAATGGAATGTCACTGATAATAGTCTCTACCTTTACAGGGGGAACAAAGAAACTCAATCAGAAGGATTCAAACAGGGTTTGGCATAGTAGATGACAAGCAAGAGACCAGGAATAATTGCAGTCATGATATAAGACCATCCAAAGAGCTGTTTTTCAATTTACAATGGCATTTGCTCTTTGATTAACTCGAGGCTGAGAAACAAGTCATTTTCCACTTCACTGGTGATAAGTCAATATTTTTACTCCAAAGAATGACCTCTTTCATCTTTTTCTTTCACCTCAATGAAATTCTTAATTGATTAGTATTTAACAGTGTAAAACATTCAGACAGAGGTGTTAGAAGAACATCTCTCATTTACCGCAGAACAATATATTCTCAAGAATGTGCTGGCTCAGTATGGAGGTCTTTCCATGGCGTGGGCACTTTGCTGCAGCAGTTGGAGCCTGGCATTTGCCTCTTGTGGACGACCAAAGATGATTCTCTCAGAAACTTTGGGATGAATCAGTGCCGAACACTCTAAATACATCCTCAGAACAACTCTGGAAGCTATAACTCTTTCCATTTCACAGACTAGTATGGCCAGCCAACAAAGAAAAGCAGAGAGAAAAACAAGGGACCATGAGCTGTTCCATCCCTGTCTAGGAGAATAAATGGACTAAGATTTGATAGAGCTTTTAATAAATCTGTTTGAGTTCGAATTACACTTTCATGTAGGGTGGTTTGGCCCTATCTAACAAAATGTAACTGTATGTGTTCCAGAACACCACAGCGTGTCATATCCTGGGATTATCCCACTGATGCACGCACACCCGCAGGATGTACATGTACATCATGCTCATTTCAGATGAGTTGGAATAACAAAAGCTAGGGAACAAACTAAATGTCCACTGATAGTAGGCTGGTTAAATCAATGTGTGCTATTCTAGCAATAGAATGCTGTGCAGTCATTAAAAGTGAGGCCACTCTTTCCGAAACAAGAGGGTCTCCAAAGTGTATTACGTGAAAAAAGAAGATATAGAAGGGTGAATGTTGGTATGGAAAGCATACACATATTTGTTTATAGTCACGTGTCTTGGATATTTAGAGGCGGAGGCGCCTGCGTGTCTCAGTCAGTTAGGTGTTCGACTTCAGCTCAGGTCATGATCTCATGGTTTGTGGGTTCGAGCCCCACATCGGGCTCTGTGCTGACAGCTCAGAGCCTGGAGCCTGCTTGAGATTCTGTGTCTTTCTCTCTCTCCTTGCCCCTCCCCTGCTTGTGCTCTGTCTCTCTTTCTCTCTCTTTCTCAAAAATAATAAACATTAAAATATATGAATAAGTGTCTCTTAAGAAAGAAATTTAGTGGCTGTCTCTGGGAGGGTACTCAGAAACCTGGCAGCAGGGGCTGCTTCTATGAGGGGAGTTGAGTGGCTTCAGTGAAGGGTAGGAAAGTCTGACTTTTCATTTTGTGCTTTTTGAATTTAGTACCATGTGCACGAATTACTTATGAAAACAATTGTTTTTAATTATTTGAAGGGGGTCTGTAGTCCTCAGTGGAGGCTCACGGAGGTAAAGCCATGTGCCCAAGGTCACATGACATCAAAAACGATGAAGCCAGGTCTGACCCTGGTTTGGTGTCATTCTAAGTCCACTGATTTTCCTGCCATCAGTGCACTCTTTGTCCTGTTCTCCCCTCCATCATTCTGATGATGAGCTCTCGGGGCTGACACAGTCCTCACCATCAGAACGGGCCCACATCCCATCTTCACTGTCTTTAACCTCACCTGAAAGAGACCTGCCAGTAATAAAGAGCTAAAAGAAAGGTAAGAAAATTATCTTAGCTTTTTTGTTCCAATATCTTACCGAAAATTTCATTCAGCAAAGCTTCTTTTTGACGTTTTGTAGGAAACCAAACTCCTGAATAACTGACGTGAGAAAATATTACAAATCTATGTTGTGACTTTCAGCTAGAACCTTGAATACTCATTCATTTATTTCAAGAACACTTATTGTGGGCGTGTTGTGTACCAGAGACAGTACGGGCTCCCAGATTGCAAAAATGAATAACACGTGCCTCAGTGCTCCGAGAGCTTGGATGGAGCCTGTTGGGAGGCAATCGGGCACACAAGAATCTGTAATATGAAGCAGGATGTGATTCTAACTAGAAGCCAGATACAGAAGGGTGTGGAACAGAGAGGTGGGAGGCACTTGCTGAACTGTTCCTCCAGAGTCCTGGTCACAGGTCACGAGTCACAGGTCACAGGACCCAAGGGGTACCATGAATGAGCAGTGGACCTGTGGGCACGGGGCAGCTCAGGGGGCAGCCACTGCTTCCCTGCCTGCTATCCATGCCTCACGGGAATGAGGGACCAGTGTTGCCAGACCTTCCTATTTTATGGGAAATCTCTTGACTTTTATGGAGTGGCTTATATTTTTAAAAAGCCACCAAGCTTCTCAAACAAAATGTGTCTGTGAGCAAGTTTTGCCCACAGATCACCAATCTGAAAACCGTGTTCTGTGTTTTTATGTGCTTCCTGCAGTTCCCCGGTGGACAAATAGGGAGTTCAATCTCTGGTTCAAAAACAAAGACCCTACGGCACCTGGATGACTCAGTAGGTTAAGGGTGAGACTCTTGATTTCAGCTGAGGTCATGATCTCACGGTTCGTGAGGTCAAGCCCCAAGTCGGGCCCTATGCTGACAGTGGTTCTGTCACTAATCCACTGTGTGGCCCTTGGGCACGTCATTGCCAGTTTAATATCCATTCGCTCATCTCGACAATGCAGAATCTAATGAGACTATCCCTAACGGCCCTCTGGCCCTTATTGTTGAGATTCTCTTAACCTGATCTGAATGGACACACAGAGGGCTACTCTCAGCGAGAATAGCTTTTGGTTGACACATGGCAGATTTAAATCACAACTGCAGGGCAGGGTGGCATCATCCAAAGGCATCATATTCTTTATTAGGTCATCAGAGGATATGATGCACATATTTTGTCAGAGTAAGTTCTTATCCTCAAATGCTTGAATCACGATGGGGCCATGCATCATGAGGCCAGGAAACATGAATGACTGGGTTTTTCTTTTTCTCCCCCTCTGAGCCAAGCTGGCAATCCCAGGTGATAGATGCTCTGATATGGAAGGACAAGAGACCATGGGAGCACAGAGGGCAGGCTCTAGCCTGCGGTGAAGAGGAGTCCAGGAAGTCTTTCAGGATGCAATTACCTTTCTTGTTCAAAATTTTTTTAGAGTGAGAGCATGACAGGGGAGAGGGGCAGAGGGAGAGGGAGAGAGAATATTAAGTGGGCTCCACACTGCATAGAGCCTGATGTGGGACTCAATCCCACCACCCTGGGATCATGACTTGAGCCAAAATCAAGAGTTGGACGCTAAGCCAAATGAACCACCCCAGCACCCCTGGGATGAGATCACTTTTAAGTAGAGGACTAACATATGAGTAGAAGTTAGTGTTCACCTTAAAAATAAAAGTCAGTTATTCCACCAGCAACTGGTGAAATTATTTGGGACATGCAAGCCATCGGCAAAACCATGGACGAGTCTAACAAACAAAGCGGATGAATGTTATTTCTATGCCATATCATCACAAGCATATTAAGCCATGAACTTCTATGACCAGTTCCTCAGCTAAATCATTTATTCATCCATCTGTGAATCCCATTCATCCAGTCACCCACCCATTGATCTATTTATTTATTCATCTGTCTCTCATCCAAGAAATAATGCCACGGTTTCAGCCTTGGCAGCTGATTAGAATTACATGAAGAGGGGTGCGTGGGTGTCTCGGTCGGTTGAGCGTTTGACTTCAGACCGGGTCATGATCTTGCCCCTCTTATGTTCAAGCCCTGCGTTGGGCTCTGTGCTGACAGCTCAGACTCTGGAGCCTGCTTCTAATTCTGTGTCTCCCTCTCTCTGTCCCTCGTCCGCTCACACTCTGTCTCTTTCTCTCAAAAATAAACATTAAAAAAGAAGAAGAAGAAGAATTACGTGAAGAAACTGTAAATATCCCCGTGCCTGGGCTGCATCCCAAACCAGCTAAATCAGAATCTCTAAGGATAGGACCTGGACATCGGTATTTTTTGAATCTCCCTCCAAAACTGCAACATGTAGCCAAGTTCTAGAACCACTGAAATGATGTGTTAATTTACATACCCACCAGTTTAACCAAGGTCCTGCAATCAATTGTTCCACTTTCCCCTTATTGCTCTGCATTCTGGCCTCTCTATGCCAGCCTAAGACTTGTGAGGGACCGGATATTCAGTCTAGATCCCGAGCAGTCTATAGGACCTCATTGTGCGAATTAGAACAGTAACCCTCTCTCAAAACACATTGCTTTGTTCTGTTTAAGATCGTCTTGGGGAGCCTGGGTGGCTCGGTCAGTTAAGCATCTGACTTTGACTCAGGTCACGATCTTGCAGTTCATGAGTTCGAGCCCCACATCAGGCTCTGTGCTGACGGCTCAGAGCCTGGAGCCTGTTTCAGATTCTATGTCTCCCTCTCCCTTTGCTCCTCCTCCACGCTCTCTCGCTCTCTCAAAAATAAATAAACATTAAAAAAATAAAATAAAATAATCTTAATATGATATACTGATGATACTAGAATAAAATCTGTCCCTCATCAAACAAGATGTTCTTTTTTTTTTTTTTTAGTGGTCTTTCTTTTAATGTTTTATTATTTATTTTCGAAAGAGGGAGAGAGAGAGAGAGAGTGGGGGAGGGGCAGAGAGTGAGGGAGACACAGAATCAGAAGCAGGCTCCAGTCTCTGAGCTGTCAGCACAGAGCCCGACATGGGGCTTGAACTCATGAACCATGAGATCATGACCTGAGCCAAAGTCGGACGCTCAACCGACTGAGCCACGTAGGTGCCCCAAGATGTTCTAATAAATATACAAATCAATGATGCTTACAATGTGAATAGAGAATCTTTATATGTGGTAGCTTTGTACAGTGCACAACCTATACAACTATATTTGATGATCATCATGCAGTCAGGGGAGGTGTCTAATTCTGACTCCCTAAGTTTCTGACCCGAGCCCAGTCAACTTACTCTTTGACTCCTTCCTAGTCAGGATGATCCATAAATAAGGAGAATATATTTCCAAAGCCTAAATATGTATCCTTGGCACTGAGAAAGAATTTTGTTTTTCTGATTAGTGGATTTATTTAAATGAAGTCTTATAAAAGGCATAGAAATTAAATAACATCTAGTTATTTATTCAGTGAGCCAACTTTATTAAAAACAATTATGCTGCATGAAATTGGAACTGTTGTGGAAAAGCTGAGAAGGATAGCTGCCAAACACTAACTCCCAGACTGAAATTCTGCAGGTCTATTCTCCAGCCTCCCATGATGTGACATTTGCACCCACTCCATTCTCTACCTTGCAGTTCCTTGCAGTTTAGAGACCACTGGTGACCAAGAGGATTCTTACTGGGAAATGAGAGATGCACAGAATACCATCCTTGCTGGGCTTTTCCTCCATGGCATCTCATGCTCAGAGATGGCTGCTTGAGAAGGAACAACGATTCCCTGCAATCTCTCACTTTACTAACCCATGGCAGGGGTGCCGTGGTGGCACTGCCATGGTGACACCCGGGCTCACAGATGGCCAAGGAAAGGAGAGACTCAAACCGAGAAGAATAATGATGGTCTCAGATACCCACATGGAGCATTTCTCCCATGGATGATCAGGAGGAAGGACACGTACCTTCGGGTGCGAAGGAGTTGTGCTGGCCTGGAGAAACTGTGAATGTGAGCATACTCTACCCACCATGGAGGACAGAACAAGGACTATTGGCCAGTGGATAACACAGAAAGAACATAGTAGTGAAAGTGATCTTTTAAAGAACTATCATTTGAGTGGGGAGTGCAGAAATGAGGCTATCGCTAAGTCCCCATCCTTCACAGAATTCTTTGCCCAAAGAATCTAAGGTTAAGGTGAAAAGAGTCATGTTCTAGAAGAGAACATTCCAGCCCTGGTCCCGATATTAATCAGCTATTTGATCTTGGGGGAGTCACCTCACCACCTGGTACCTGTGAGTCAACATTCGTGGACTAAGGGGGATGACTTCCAAGATCCCTTCTAGATCCAGAGACAGCAAAGCGTGGCACAGAGACTCTGAAGCTGGAACAACTGGATACACATTGAGGCTCTACCTCCTGCTAGCTGTGTGACCTTGGGCACATTACTCATCATGATTCTGTGCCGGAATAAAATAGGATAAAAAGGGTGCCTACTTCGAAGACTAGCTGTGAGGATTAAATTAGATCACGTAAGGAAAAACTGCTTAGAACATAGCCTGGAGCACAGAACATGCTTAATAAAAAGCCATGAGAGCAGGGATCTATGTCTGCTGTGATCACTGCTGTGACATTAGGTACTGCCAACCTCATCCGGAACATAGTGGACACTCAGTAAGTATTTGTTGAAAGAATGAATGAACCACGACATACCTATGAAAATGCTCAAAATCCATAAAACTAACACCACCAAATTCTGGTGGAGATGTGGAGCAATGGGAAGCCCCATTTGTGGCTGGTGGGAATGCAAAATAGGATAGCCATGTTGGAAGCCTGTGTTTGGTGGTTTCTTATAAAACTAAAAGTACTCCTACCATGTGATTCAGAAATTGCACTCTTTGTTATTTGCCCAAAAGAGCTGAAAGTTTATGTCCACACAAAATCCTGCACGCTGATGTGATGTTTATGCCAGCTTTATTCATAATTGCTAAAAGTTGGAAACATTCAAGACGTCTTTCACTGGGTGAATGGACAAATAGACTGTGGTCCATCCAAACAATGGAATATTATTTAGCACTAGAAAGAAATGGACTATTGAGCCATGAAAAGACGTGGAGTAGCCTTACATGCATGTGATTAAGTGAAAAAAACCCAGTCTGAAAGAAACTACATACTGTATGATTCCAACTATATGACATTCTGAAAAAGGCAAAACTATGGAGATAGTAAAAAAAAAAAAAAAAAAAAAAAAGAAAGAAAAAGAAAGAAACAAAAAACAAACAAACAAACAAACAAACAAAAACAAGTCAGTGTGCCAGGCAGGATGCAAGGATGAATAAGGAGCACAGAGAAATTTTAGAGCAGTGAAATCATTCTGCATGATACTATAAATGTGCATAAATGTACTCCGAACGCTAAGGTAAACCGTGGACTTGGGGTGATAATGTTGTGTCAGTGTAGATTTCCTGATTGTAACAAAAGTACCACTTTGACAGGGTTGAGGAGGAGGCCAGGCATGTATGGGGGCAGGAGGTATATGGGAACTCTCTATACTTCCTGCTCAATTTTGCTGTGAATCTGAAACTGCTCTAAAAAATAAAGTTTCTTTACTTTTTATTTTTTTAATGTTAATTTATTTTTGAGAGAGAGACAGAGCAGCAGCAGGGGAGGGGCAGAGAGAGAGGGAGACACAGAATCCGAAGCAAGCTCCAGGCTCCGAGCTGTCAGCACAGAGCCCGATGTGGGGCTTGAACCCACGAACCATGAGATCATGACCTGAGCCAAAGTCGGATGCTTAACTGATTGAGCGACCTAGGCACCCCAAGTTTATTTTTTTTAATAATGAAAAAAGAACACCATGGATCATATAATTGTCAGGAGGAAAAAAGTATATACATTACATATATATGCACAAGACATACACACACAGATGTTCCAGAATGTATTACTGAGCTTCTAGTGAAGAATCACCTGGATATGGGAAATATGAGCGGTAGCAATTGATGCTGTCCTGCCAAGAGTAGCGAATTTGGGGCAAGGTATCGTTTTAAAAAATGATAAGCAATAGCCGCTGCAATTAATGAAGAAAAGCATCTGATTCTGTGTCTTTCCTAACATCCCTAATTTAAGCTATAGGGGAAAAAAATAGCATTTGCCAAGCAGGACTCTGCCACACACATTTTCTGTGTATAGTAATATCTAAACAAACAAACAAACGAAAAATAGTGCTTTTCCTTTGTGAGTACTCAGAGCTTCCTTGAGGCAGCATCTGAAACAATGTACAGTATAATAAGATTAAATTCTTTCTTTTCAAAATATGATTTTGGGGGTGGTGGGACACAAAGAAATGAAAGCATCTTGAAGGTGCTCTGAGATGGGGTCAGGACTCTAGGGAATATGATGCTATGTGACCTTCCAAGGTGAGGTCACAAAAAGTGACACAGCTTCTACCAGGCTCTCTCTCTTTTCTCTTGGAATACTCAGTTTGGGACACTGGGCTACCGTGGTAGCAAGTCGAAGGCTGTCATCCTATGGGGAAGCCCAAGCGAGGCCATGTGCAGAGACCCCAGAGAAAAGCCTTGAGACCACACGAAGAGAAAGATACTGGCCAGCACCCAGCTCCTCCAGCACTCTTACCCCTCATCCCAGTTCCAATGGGAGCTGGCGAATCACTCCTGCATGACAGACCCTGGGCCAGAACCACTTAGCTGAGTTGCCCCCCAGTTCCTGACCCACAGAAGCTATGAGAAATAGTAAATGTTCTTGTGTTGAGCCACTGTTTCGGATGATTTTTTTTTTCCTGCAGCAACAGATCAACTGAACAAATTCCCTGGCAAGCAACAACCAAGGCTGGCTTCTTCTCATCCACCCATCTCAAGCCTTAAATGGCTACTTGGTCCTTGAGAATGTTGGGATTTCTCTGGCAGGAAATCAAACACAACGTCCCTCAATTCACCTGCGAACTTTCCTACTGGAAACTCCTGCTCTTGCAGTTTAAGACCAAGGATCATGGGTGACTTCAACCTTGACTTCCAGCAACCTTGCTGGCCCTTGTCAGATTACAAGGAAACTCACAGTTCAGCAAGGACTCTTTTCTCTCTTTGCTTCCAGTAAATGTTAGGGCGCCTCAAAAGTCCTTTCTGATTGGCTCTTTCTAGAAAGGTTTCACATTTCCTTCCTTTTCCCATCATTTCCCATCACGTTCCTCAAGTCTCAAGATGACAGTAACTCCAATGTCTTCTTTGGTCATTAATGTTTGACTGATCATGAAAGTGAACACCTATAAATCCTACATCTACACTGACAAACATAATGAAGAGTTGATTTGGGGAGGATAAGGTACATTTATCATGCTGAGGGAGGAACTCTATCATAATGGCAATTCAGGGTGTATATTTACACATTTTAAAAGAATAACTATACTTTGGGTAATCCTTTCCAATTACATGTCCAAGGAGCAGTGCACACAAATCTCCTCCCTTGATAAATTCAAGACCTGGCTGCTCTTCTGGGACAGAGACATCAAAGAGAGAACAAGCAGATGTCAGAAAATAACATGTCTCAGGTGCCCAAAAAGGAGTTCTGCAAAGTTGAGGACAGAGAACAAGGAAGCGTAACTCCAAGGTGACTGTAGTGGACAACTCAGGTGTGACTTCTCATGAGCAGCTCGCAGTCCAGTAGAGCGAGCCCAGAATCAGGAGACAGAAACAGTATTTATTTCCACCTCTGTGGCTTCCTAGATGTATGAATGGAAAAGTGAGATCTCTAAAGCCTAATCTCTTCACCTGTAAAATAAGATATAAATAAGTCTACTTTAAAAAATGTGTACAACAGAGTAGAAAAAGGCATTGAAACAAATACTTGGGAACAAATCTTTGTAACAACACAATTTATAGTAGCCAAAAGGTAGAAACAACCTGAATGCTTATCAACTGTTGAATGGACAAACAACATGTAGTATTTGCATACAGTGGAATATTATTCAGCCATAAAAAAGAGCCGGATGCCCGAGTCGGTTAAGTGTCTGACTTAGGCTCAGGTTATGATCTCATGGTTTGTGGGTTCAAGCCCTGCATCAGGCTCTGTGCTGACAGCTTGGAGCCTGAAGCCTGCTTTGGATTCTGTGTTTCCCTCTCTCTCTGCCCCTCCCCTGTTTGCACTCTGTATCTCTCTCTCTCTCTCTCTCTCTCTCTCTCAAAAATAAATAAGCATTAAAAAAAAGAGCAAAGTACTGATACATGCTAAAACATGGACGAATAATGAAAACATGTCAAGTGAAAGACACAAACACAAAAGGCCACATACTGTATCATTTCATTTATGTAAAGTGACCCAGAATAGGTAATTCCAGGTACCAAAAGCAGGTCAGTGGTTTCCAGGGCCTGGGAGTCGGGAGGAATGCAGGGTGACTTCTCAGTGAGTACTGGGTTTCCTTTTGGAATGATGAAAATATCCTGGAACTAGATAGCGATAATGGTCGCACCGTAATGAATGTTGTAAACGCCACTAAATTATGTACTATAAAATGGTGAATTTAAGTTATGTGTATTTTAACACGACAACAAAATAAAATATGTAAAGCACATGTGCCCCCCCACCCATGTCAGTAGACAAAGTAACCCAACAGCAGCCTGGAACAGCTTGTTCCAACCACCCCATCACAAACTGAGGTTCCCATTAAAAAGTCAGTACAAGAGAAAGAATAATAGGTATCAGAGATTCTGATTCGTTTGCTTTGGGTGGGACTGGGGCATGTGTATTTTGCAAAATCTCTCTGGTGATTCTCATGTACGCCTCTAGTTAGGAAGTTCCTTACTAGATCAGGCAGCCTCCCACCAATAGGTTCTGGCCCCAAACTTTGCTTCACACTGAGTGTCCTGTTTGTCACCTGAGTTCACCCACAATGAAGTTCTCTGCACCAAAGACACATAGCTCACAAGACATTGTATTCAAAGACACTTTTAGAAAGACAGATAAGTCCCTTGGTGGCCCAATTAAATGGAGTTCCTATTTTGAGTGGGCTGAATTGCAATCAAAACTCAATCCTTGACTTTTATCACCGTGAGAAACAGCCATTAAGAAAAACAAAAAAACAACCTTCTGATTATTTTGCACAATTGCTGTTGAGTGCTTTGTATAGTGAATTGAAGAGTTTCTCCCAAAAATGGTATAACCAAGTCCTGTCCCTGATACCTGTGAATGTGACCTTTACTTGGAAATAGGGTCTTTGCAGATGTAATTAAACTAAAGGTCTCGAGGTGAGATTGTTCTGGATTTAGGGTGGGGCCTAAATCCCATGAGTGATGTCCTTACAAGAGAAAGGGGAGGGAGTTTGGAGGCACAGGGAGGAAAAAACCATGGAAAGACAGAGGGATCAGAGACACACAGGGCCATGGGAAGACAGAAGCAGAGATTGAAGTGATGCATCTACAATCCAAGGAACACTGAGGATTGCCTGCAGCCATCAGGAGCTAGAAGAAAGGATTCTCCTTCAGACCCTCCAGGAAGCACCAATCGTGTCAACACCCTGATTTTGGACGTCTAGCCTTCAGAACTGTGAGAAAATAAATTTCTGTTGTTTTAAGCCACAAATTTGCATAAATTTGTTACAGCAGTCCCAGAAAACCAATACACTTGGTATCTCATATGACACTTTGTATCAGAGATTAGACAACAAATGTCTTTCTAGAATTCAGTCCAAGGAAGCAATGTGTCTCTCCAATTGATGTATATGCTCACCCTTACCCAGTAAGGAGTAAGAGAGTTTGTATCCTGCCACATTTTACATTGTTCTCATCAGAAAGCTCAGAGGGAGGTTAGGGCTCGAGCTGTGTGGTTACCCAATCTGATTCTTGCTGTAACTGTACCCTTGCTTTTCCATATTTGCTTTCTTTTCATTTTTAATTTGCTTCATCTGTATAGTTGTAGTTTTATTATAAATCTCCTAAAATCCCTTTTGAGAAGAGATGGCCATGAAATTGTAAGTTAATAGTAGAATGGCTAAGAGAGCGGGCTCAAGAACAAAACTTCCTAGGTTCAAATCCCAGCTGCATAACTTAGGAGCTGTGTGACTGTGTGAGCACGCCAGGCCTCCACATCCTCCGGTGCAAAGTGGGAATAGTATTGGTAAGTGCCCTATAGGGCTGTTGTAAGGATTAAATGAGTTAATACATACATGAGAAGTACTTAGGACAACACAAAAATATTCATTCAGTAAATGTTAGCTATTACAATTATTTGTCCATGTTATGGTCTTTGTTAAAACTTTCAGGCTGCCTGGGTGGCTCAGTCAGTTGAGCGTTTGACTCTTGATTTCTGCTCAAGTCATGATCCCAGAGTCGTGGGATCAAGCCCCAATGGGACTCTTCACTGAGCATGGAGCCTGC
Source organism: Acinonyx jubatus (assembly GCF_027475565.1). Taxonomy (NCBI): domain Eukaryota; kingdom Metazoa; phylum Chordata; class Mammalia; order Carnivora; family Felidae; genus Acinonyx; species Acinonyx jubatus. Next base: position 93,978,675 of record NC_069384.1, read on the forward strand.
TTAAGATTCTCTCTCTCTCTCTCTCTCTCTCTCTCTCTCTCTCTGTCCCTCCCCCCCTTGCACTTTCTCTCTAAAAAAAATAAATAAATAAAATTAAAAATTCTCTACTGATGCTTCATTTCCTGCTGGATGAAGTTCAAGCTTCCTATCACAGCACGCAAGGCTTTCCATGACCAGCTTCTCCAGAGGGTTGCAGCTTGGCTCCTGCGGGATGTGCCCCACTGCACCTTCTGGCCACACTGACGACATCCACACGTTTGGCTGTCTGCTTTGCTAGGGATGCCATAGCTGGCTCCAACTCACCCTTCCAGACTCAGCTCTGGGTTACCTTCTCTAGGAGCTCAGCCCTTGCTTCCCCACCTGTAGCAGGTGGTCCTCACCCCGGCCCCCTCGGCGGCGTGGGCCCGCCTCCTATCTCGAGCCCACTATTTCCACAACCTGTTAGAATGACTTGTGCTTTGTCCCTCATCCGGGATGTGTCTGAGTCTCCTGATTTCCGTTGTCTCTGTGGGTGGACAATAGAAGCATTGAAGCCCTGTGGAGGATTGAACTCTCGGGCTGTGGAGAAGGAGGTATTGGGTGCAGTCTGTATACTGACTGACCAGGATGTCCCTGGAAGGGATGGCAGCACCTGGAGATCCAAAGCTCCACACGCTCCACGAGCCATGGAACTGTTCGTGCTTAGGGTCAAAATTTGCTGTTCCATCCAGGCCTTTGACACTCAGGGTTGCTATTACTCGGTTGGCGAGATGTCATTCTGCATTTAGCACCACTAACCTCTGCTCTCGAGGAAGTTAAAGAATAACAGCCTCTAGGGTTTCCAGATGGCTTTGTTTAATCAAGTTTGGAAGTGTAATATTAAATCCTCTGAGAGGTTTTCCCTCGTGCCCTTTCTCCCCCCCACCCCCACCTTACTGAGGTATAATTGACAAATAAAATTGTAACATATTTAAAATGTACATTGTGGAGATTTAGTATACATATACATGTGAAAATATTCCCACCATTTGGTTAATTAACACATCATTGCTTCACACATTTATTTATTTATTTATTTATTTATTTATTATTGTGAGAACATTTCAGTTCTGCTATATTAACAAATTTCAATTATATAATACAGCATTATCAACTACAGTCACCATGTTTTATATTAGATCGTCAGAACTAACTCATCTTATGGTTGAAAGTTTGTAGCCTTTTTACCAGTCTCTCCCTGACTTCCTACTTCCCAGGCCCTGGCGACCATTTTTCTACTCCTTGTTTCCATGAGTTTGACTTTTTTTTTTTTTTTAGATTCCACATGTAAGTGATGCCATACAACATTTGTCTTTCTTTGTCTGACTTTACTCACTTAGCATAATGCCCTCAAGATCCATCTGTGTTGTTGCAAATGGCAGGATTCCTTTGTTTTTTTTTTTTTTCATGGCTGAATAACATTCTTCATGCTCTTTTTGAAGACCTCAGATCTGGGGCTTGGTGTGGTGTGTGTGTGTGTGTGTGTGAGAGAGAGAGAAAGAGAGAGACAGACAGACAGACATAGAGACAGACAGACATAGAGACAGAGACAGACAGAGAAGAAAAATTGGCCAATCATTGCCCTGTGGTATCACAAAAACGTTCTCATTTGAGAATCAAAGGATATAAAATGAAGGAAAAAGCTCTACATGAACCTGTTTAGCTGGCCCTGTGTCCCTCCCCTACTCACAGCCCAGCTTTCTGCTTTCTTTCCACAGAGTCTAAGACCTTCACTCTTGGGTCTCCTTATTCCAAGACCAGAATGCATGAGTTTGAAGGCCCTGGTGTATAAGGGCCTGTGTACCTGCTGAGACCAGGGATTGAGCCTGCGGAGGCGGGGGGGGGGGGGGGGGGGGGGGAGGCAGAGCAACCAGGCTAAAGGTTCCCAGACAACAGAGGATTTCCTGGGTTCCCCAGGGCCCTCCCAAGGCTTCACCTTTTAACACGCTCCTCCATTCAAGGAAGTTCTTAGTGGTTGCTATACCCAGTATTCAGATGTAGTAAATGAAGTGTTCACGGGTGAGTGGAAAAGGAGCACAGGATGATTTCTCTCAGGATAGCCTGTAGCCATCAGCCAGTGTGGAAACAAAATGGATCCTGGAGTCATGCAGACCTGAGTTAGAGCCTGGGCTAGGAAGAGGAAGGAAAATGGAAACCTGGTCCTTCCAGGCTAGACTTGAAAGGCCTATGGATGGATAGCTGGTACCAGGTTCCTCTCCTTGCCCCAACCATGTTGACTGATACAGTGTACATTTTTTTGCACACAGAAATCCTGGCACGTCAGTCTATATCCTATATCTACTTGCAACCCTCAATCCTTCAATCCCAACTCGCCAGGAGGAAAGGTGTGGAAAGCTTTGCACTCCTTTGAGATCCTCTGGCTTAGTCTCATCATTCAGCAGGTGGGAAAATAGGACTCAATGGTGCTCGTGCCAAGATTAGACTTATCTTGAGCCTGAGTTGCAAATGAACACATCTCTGGCTTTAAGGCAGGATTCTAGTATTCATATTAAAAAAAAGTAAAAAGAAACTGGTAGAATTAATTTTGTGGCCTCTCTATAAATGATCTGAATCCTGCAACCCAGGAGGCAAGACATAAAGTCAAAGTCAGTTTAAGTGCAGGATAGAAAGTGCAGTTTAAGGGAGGAACCATCTGCTTAGATTGTCGTTTAGAGCTAAGGCTGGACATCACCAGCAGTGAATAGGTGACAGTCAGTCAGTCAACAGACAATTATTGAGCACCTGGTGAATGTCATGTACCCTTCTAGGTACTGAGGACCGAGAAGGAGCCTCTACTCCCTGAACTGTTGGTAGGCCAACCCGAGTGAAAAGGTACACTGCTGTGAGGCGAGGAGCTCGGGCTCAGTCTGAGTTCTTCTCTGCTTCTTACATTTGTGACCTTGGGCAAGCCATATACTCTCCATGCCTCAGTTTTCTCATCTGCAATGTGAAAGTAATAAGGGTAACAGCCTCAGAGAGCCCCTGTGAAGGTTAAATCAGTTAAGTAAAGCACTAAGCATGGTGAGAACTTAGTTATCATCCTCCTGGACACTAATCTTATTAAAACGCTGGGAGTAAGCAATGTTAGCACTGCAGAGCATTTGAAAGAAGCCACCCAGGACTCTGACAGCTTGTGTTCCTTCAGTGGTGACAAGTTGCGGCCTGGCTTCAAACAGGCCACTGGTTGTTCTCAGCCCCCATTCCATCCCCCAGTCCGGGGATGGCAGAGGAGGGATGATGCCAGCTTGCTCAAGAGGCACTGGGAGGTGAGATGAGGTCATACTAAGTCTTGGAAGCCCAGGGTGTACTCGTATAGCACACCTCACTTGGACTAGTCACATTTCAAGTGGCTCCATATCCACACGTGTCTCGTGTCTACCATATTGTAGAGTACTGGTGTTCTAAACACGGCCAAGAGCTGTTTTGTTTTGGTTTGTTTTGGTTTTTTGTTTTTTGTTTTTGGTAACTAGACACTCATATTATTTCAGACAGTGCTCTGGAAATGGCAAACTGGACTAAATAGTGAAAGACATCCTAAGTTTTATTTTCGGGACACGGAATTATCTCCTGGCTTGCTCCTACCCTACCTTCGTCACAAGAAGCCAATTGTGTACTTAAAACTCTATGAGTTCAGTAATTAATCTTTTCACTCTTGATTTAACTTGAGTACGGCTTTCAATAAATCATGCCATGACGCTCCAACGCTACCCTTCAGGCAGCTCACAAGAGCACACACACATAACCACTGGGAGCCCCAAGCTCCCACCCAGATGAAGCCTTAAGTGCCCCTCCATCATCTGGCTGACTTACCATCTCTTTCCATGGCAAACACAGAGACGCCTGTCCTGCCTCTGCTGGAGACAACCTGAGCCAGAGTCGGACACTTAACCAACTGAGCCACCCAGGTGCCCCTATATGATTTCCCTTATAGGTGAATCTAAAAAATAAAACAAAGAAGCAAACAATAACAACAATAAAGATCGAAACAGACTCACAAAAACAGAGAACAAACTGGTGGTTGCCAAAGGGAAGGAGGGTGAAGGGAGGAGCCAAATGGGGGAAGAGGTGAAGCTTAAGAGGTACAAACTTCCAGTTAAAAATTAAATAAGTCACAGGAATGAAAAGCACAGCATAAGGAATATAGTCAATAATATGGTAATACACTTACTCTGGTGAAAATTTCATACTGCGTATGATTATTCAATCATTATGTTGTATACCTGAAACTAATTTAATATTACACGGCAATATTGTACTTTAATACACAAGAAAAAAAATTTAGTAAAGAAGAAACAAGTCCCGAGCTCACAGATGATAAGAGGTGGAGCTGGGATTCACACCCAGGCAGGCAGTTTCCAGGGTCTGTGCTGTGAACCACCCTGTGGCCTCTCGACTTATCCAGACTAGCCTGGATTCAATTTTGTTATCTATAAACTAGAGTCAACAACATCTGTTCTGTCTACCTTAAAGGACTGTGATGAGGACCAGAAGGAGACACGGGTGACCATAGACTGACTGTACACACGTGAGAGGGCAGAAGCTTCAGAAAGCAAATTACACAGAAAGAGCTTCCCGTCTGTAAAGGCGTTAAAATCCAGACCCAGTTCCTCCATACAGTGTCTTCCCAAATGCCCCAGATGGCATTAATTTTTTCCTCTTCTTGTGCTCCACAGCATTCTGTGATACATCACTGTCCTCACACTTGTCTTTCATTGCATGTATGTGTCTGTTTCCTTCATTACACTTCCGGTATCTTAAAGGCAGACTGTCTTTTTTTTTTTTAAATATAATTTATTGTCAAATTGGTTTCCATACAACACTCGGTGCTCCTCCCAACAGGTGCCCTCCTCAATGTCCATCACCCACTTTCCCCTCTCCCCCGCCCCCATCAACCCTCAGTTCATTCTCAGTATCCAAGGGTCTCTTATGGTTTGCCTCCCTCCCTTTCTGTAACTTTTTCCCCCCCTTCCCCTCCCCCATGGTCTTCTGTTAAGTTTCTCAAGATCCACTTATGAGTGAAAACATGGTATCTGTCTTTCTCTGACTGACTTATTTCACTTAGCATAACACCCTCCCATTCTATCCACGTTGCTGCAAAAGGCCAGATTTCATTCTTTCTCATTGAAAGGCAGACTGTCTTGAAGATCAGTGCTTCTCAACTGGAGGTGATTTTGCTCCAGGGACATGTGGCAACATCTGGAGACATTTTTGGTTATCATGACTTGGGGGGGGAGGGGGTGGGTACTACTGAATTCTAGTGGATAAAGGTCAAGGATGATTCAAAACATCCTACAATGCACAGGACGGTCCCCACAACAAAGGATTATCTGGCCAAAATGTCAATAGTACTGAGATCATTACATGACCCGTTGTGCCTCAGACACGCACGAAACAATAGGTGTTCAACAAATGAGGAAATATTGACTGAGTGAGTGAATGAATAACAAATATTATAAATTACCTGTCTGTCTTGGATATAATTTTCTCTCAGCCACACTCAACAAATACATATTAAATACCCACGATATACCAAGCACATACGATAGCTGGAAAAAGAGGAGATGCAAAGGGTCACAGTCACAAGGAGACTGTCAATAACGTGGCAAATGATGAGTGCCATAGTCTTCACCAGCTTCGGGCAAAAGCACCACTCAGGAGATTTGTAAAATTGGATACATGTCCTGGCCAATCTGGATGGAACTAATAATTTTTTCTCCATTTTCTATTTTGAAAAATTTCAAATACCAAAAATGTAGAACACCATACATTAAACAATTATACACATTTAGATAGATAGATAGATGATAGACGATAGATAGATAGATAGATAGATAGATAGATAGAAATATAAATAAAACACACCATTTTTTCGGAACCATTGGGGAATAGGATGCAGACATTATGACCTCAGCTAAAAGTATAAGCATACATTGGACTGACGTACTAATTTAATAGGTCTGGAGTAGGGTGCTGGCCTCGGACACACAGCCCAAGTTGTTCCAAAGTTCTCAGAGAAACCCTGAAATAGATTATGGGAACCAGGCCACTCTTGGGAAAGAGGAAAGGCCTTCTGGAGGAGACAAACTAAGTTTTGAAAGTAAGAGTCATTCAGGTAAATAAGAAAGAGAAAGAAGGTCTAAGCAAAGGTAATAGTGTGAACACAACTTCAGAGGCTAGAAATACCATGGCATGTTTTGTATTCCTGGAACACAAACGTACATGAGATGAGGCTCAAAAGGAGAGACAGACTAGTTGCTAAAGCCTCATATGCCACTTGGGGGGCACCATCAGGAGCCACTGTGCATTTGGAGCAGAGGAGTGACATGGCCAGATCTGGCTGCCAGGTGAACAGGTTGAGAGAGGAAATGATGAAGGAGGGGACAGCAGTTGGGCTGTTGCATTATTCCTGGAGAGGGACATGGAGTCTGAACAAGGGCAGTGGTGGATCTGCAGAGGGAGGAGTGAAGGATTCAAGGGGAATTTGTTTAGGAGGTAATCAGAATCACTTGGTTCCTGATTCCCTTCTCCCCACTCGGGGCTGGAGTGTTCCCGTCTGCAAGCTTACTTTTCTAAGTCTTTAGAGCTAATCATGAACCAAGACAGGGTGATATGAGAAGCTTCTGCTCAAAATCAAATCACTCTTGCTAGGGTCCTAATTCTGACAGATGCACTTTTGTCCTGTCCCCATGAGAGGCCTCAGTCTTGGAATCTGGATTCTTGCCCTGTTCCTGCCCTTATTCCTGTATATGTGTCTCAACAACCTGCCCAGGGAAACACAGTCCTTCTTGGATGGGACCCCCATTGTCCTTCTCCCTTTATCAGAGGTTCCTGAAGATTTTTGCCTGGGTCTCTGAGTTCTACCTGCTCCCCAATTAACCACTGCACTTTCTATGCACTGCTGGGCCCCTCACACATGTTGGTTGTGCATGGGAAGCAAAAATATGTTGCTGTACCTTTCAGATACCTTGCCCATCCACCATGATGGATGTTCCACTGCCCCATTCACTCACCACCCCATTAGTGTCCGGGTCTGCTTCCAGGGCCTTTTCCCTCTCAGTTACCACAGCCCTGCTGTATTTACCTATTATCATTTTCCATTTCCTTATCTGCACATGAGCAAGAGGCTTGCTTGAGTGATCCTAGGGCATCTTGGGGGTCAAACGTCTTGTCAGTATCTTGTCTGATTCTCAAATCTGAGTGATAATACAGTGAGTATCAGAGCACATGCAGAAATCCCATACCTTGGCCATGGCCATCCTAAGACTTAGCCTAGCGGCTACATAATTTCAATATTCAGTGAGTGCAAAGCCATCAAGACAGGCTTGTTTTTAGTCAATAAACCAACAAAACATGCATTGGTTGGTTGATTGTGTTGTTGGATAATCTTCTGCTAACTATCTCATTAATATCTTCCTACCTCCCAAGATTCTGGTGAATGCTTCACTCTCTTCATCTTAAGTATAATTATCCCTTTCATTTCCCTCGGTCCTGTAAATTGAGGCAAAATGCCTCCATGTCACCTCTGATTTCCAAAGAGTCTACCAAAACAGTTACCTTTAAAGAGAAGAGAGATGCCACTTGAGGACAAATGAGGTCAGTCCTGGCCGTTGGACTTGTCTCTTCAAGTTTTGCTCTGCTGGCTGTGCACAGAATGAATTTTGGCTCCCAGGTGGTGGCCTAGACCCAGGGACACTGTGTCTGCAGGCAGATCACAGGAGGCACAGCAGTCTTCCTTGCCAAACTCCTCCCAGGTGGGAGGTTCTGAATCCCAGGAGCTCCCAAGGTGGAAAGGACCTGCAGGTCACCCAGGCCAACTTTCCTATTTTACAAATTTTTAAAAACGAGGCCCCAAAATAGCAAGTGCCTTTCCAAGGTCACACATCTAATTAAGTATGTGTTTGTCTGCTGTCTCTACTTGTTGTCTGACCCAGAAATTCCACTTCATGGACTTCATACCACAGATGTGCTCACACACAGGCACGGTGACGTATAAGCAAGGTTATTCACTGCAGCATGCAACACAGAAAAGATTGGAAATGGCCTCTGTGTCCCCCATAGAGGACTAACTGTTCTTGTCATCAAACACACCGGACCACGTCCAGGCCCAAAAGCCATCTCCACCCACCACCCATGTTTCTTGAGTGTCCACCCCCACCTCAACTCAAATCCCACAGCATAAACCTTTCGGGGTGACTGCACCTGGCTGTGCCATGTGAGTTCCACCCGCAGCACAGCCTCCCTCAAGTTGTGCACCAATCTCTCCAGCCCCCTGAGAGAACCACACCCTCCGTGTCTGTCGCACTAGTCTCTCCAATGGAGGTCTGACAGAACCCGCTGACAGCGCTGATTGGGGCCAGCCTGGGGCTGCAGCCAGCTTGGCCCCAGGCAGGGCTTACAGCTGAGTCAGCTGTTCACTCTTCCACATTTTTTAAATGTGCCCCTTACAGTGAAGAGAACTTCTCTGTCAGAGCACCATTTTAGATCCTCTCCCTTCTCAGCTCTGCCCTTCTCAGGGGCACAGGAGAAGAGGTGTGGGTGAGTCGGGCCCTGTGCCATTTTCACTCTCTCATGATGGGGAATAAAGCCAGGTTCAGGAAAACCTAAAATACAGGCCCCATTGTCTTCCCTCTATCCCCACAGCCTTCGGGGTCAAGGCTCCTTTGTTCAGTCATCCTTTCTTTCATGTGTAAAACACAAAAGCAACTTTCTGATTCTAATGCAAACACAGTGAGAAACCTAGAAAAGACCTCTGCGGCCCCCTATGGCTTGGTTCCTATCTCGCACTCAGTTGAGGCAGGAGGGTCCCAGGGGAACCCTGCTGGTGGGTTGTTCGGCTGCCTCGAAGTCGCCCTGCAGCCTGGGTGCCCTGCCTCCGGCCAAAACCGAGTCACAGGTTCCGAGGCTTTGGTCTCACTGTTGGCAACAAAGCCCTCACACTGGAGGGGAAACACACACCAGAGGTTTCAAATGGCTCACTTTTGTCAATATATTGTCAGACAGGTGGGGCAATGCGTCCAGAATGGTGTCAATCTTACATAGGAAATCCCTATGTGCAGAGATGACACAGTGATACTTGAATGAACAAGTCCTTGGGAGCAAAGAGCCTTTTACTACATAGGCTGAGCACAGAGGGAGCTGTGGTCTCCCAGACCCTTGGGCTCCAGGTTGGTGTGCAGCTGCTTGGGAGGGGGCAGGGGCGTGGTCTCAGCACAGATGTGGGCCTCCAGAAGGCGGACCTGGAATGTTTGAGAGGGGGAGCTTTCATAGCCATCCCCAACAGTGTCTCACAGGTCTGCGAGGGTGCATTCCCTCAATCGCAACAGGGCAGGAAGGAGAGAAAGGGGCCCATCACAGGGCTGTGGGCAGGGCATGCATATCCAAGTCTCATCCCTGTGCCTATTCTATCTTCTGACAGTAATTTTTTTTTCTAAGAGAGATAGCCCACTGGAATCTTCTGTGGTGAAGATTTTATTCATGAATAAATGTGGAAAGGAGTAAGAGGAATTGGCTGGTAATTTGATGCAGAGTAATTGTGAAATAAATAAAGAAAATGACATCTAGCAATTTGTAAGCACGGCATAGGATGGTCTTAACTCTAAAACTAACTCATCTCCCACAACATCTCCACATTCTGGGTTTTACCCCATCCTACAACAAAGTCCATTCTTGTTCCATCATGTTTCAATCCTTGATTGAGCCCTAAATTGTCAGTACCTGGTCCAATACTGGTCTTGGAAGAGTGGAGTGGCATTGTTAGGTTCTTCATGCTGTAGTTCAATCCCAACATCCAGACTAGTTTTAAGGAAACTCTCTAAGGGTAGGTTCTCTGCCTCCATCAACTACCCATGTGCCCTAGGCTCTGCCACTTTCCCTAGGAAAAAATCTTTGAAATTCTCTCCAGTTCAGATCCACTGCTTGGATATGGCCCATAGTGTATCTGGCTTGGGCCATCATGACACTCCAAGTGGCATTTATTTTCCATAGGTTTCGGTGTCCAGCTGATAGCCAGGTATTTCCACACTTCACTCAATGAGGCTAAACTCTTTTCTTGTGAAAACATGAAGAAACTAGGTTCCCTAAACTAAGATCAGGTGACAGAAAGACCCCTCTCCATGCCAGTGGCCAGTTTGCTGATAGTCATCTTTCCTGAAGCCAAGCCAAGACTTAAGCACTTTAGGAAGAGGAGGCCCAGATCTAATTTAGCAGGGAGATAAGATGCCAGCTCGTCAACACTGCATCTCCAAGACCCTTGGAGACCCAAGCAGACATCTGCTGCTTTTGGCTTCAACATCACAATGGTGTCCATCAATAACAGCAGTGAAGTTACTCCTGGGGCTCCAACATTGGACAGACTTGTGTTTATTCATTTCATTTCCCTTCATTACGAATGGGTTTGATTATAATTAGCCCACTCCATGGAGTGCTATTGGGTTTCAGAATCTTTGTATATCTGCAGTAAAAATATTTCCTTTTCATACAGGGTACTTGGTAAATCAGTATTTAGCTCAAGAGTACATTCAGCCTCATAAATAAATAAATACAACTTGCACACAGATGGCTCACCAAGCTCCAAGCACCTTCTCAGAGTGAGAACCTGGGGCTGGTGAATGGAGGGTGAGGCATGCCCCAGTGTCTCGCCTTATTGCTGTTGGCTTGAGTCATTATGGTTTAGTAAAGCACCTCTGACTGGACTCATGTTCTCCCAGAGCAGTGGGAAAGCATCACCAGCTCTCAGTTAAGGAGCATTGGCTTGGCCTTTTGGCCATGTGTACAATTAATCGGCAGGCCATGCAAATTAGATGGTAATTAATTTCTGATAGCAAGGCCATGTCCATTTAAATAACTGCTTCAGCTGCATATGCTGTGCAGTGACCACTTTGGTCTCCAGGAAAGCCCTGGTCCTTCTCCTGAAGTTTGTGGGTATTGAAATTGTGTAAAGAAGGCAAGGTTCGGAGCCTTTGGGAATCCCAACTTTGTATTCAGTCCCACAGGTTGCCTTGCCCCAGAACCGTGGGGCAGTATGGCACCATGTACCCTTGAGCCCCTTCAAGCCTGTGTGCCTTCTACCCTGTCTCATGTATCCTCTCCCATCCCACCCACAGTCAACCTACATGAGGTTGCAAGATCAGTCTTCCCGAAGTACAGCTCAAATCATGTCACTTGTCTGCCAAAAACCCACGATGGCTTCCTGTTTGAACTTCAGAATGATGTCTAAACCCCTTTGTGATGAACTTATTTGAAACTCTGTGTGGTAGGAGAAATTTCCCATTTTCTGGTGGTCGTGAAGCTGAGATCCACCCCGTAGACTGTGGCTGAGAGGTTTCTTCATTCCTGATAGTATGTGTCATATTACCATCTAGCCTGTGCCCCACCACAGGCTGCTTTTTAAGGCAAGATGTGGCATCTTCAAGCCAACGTTGTTTCTTACCTGGTAATTACCACTGGCTTCTAGGACAGTCATAATAATAGTCGATTACAGAAATTTCATCTGACATGGGTGTGAGAAAGGAAACTGATAGATGGTACCTGTTCCCAGCATTCACTGCTCACACACATGTGTGAGTGTGTGTTACACATAATCACAAACTGGACAGAGCCCTGTACACCTCTTCATCACTAATAGTCTACTAACCAGGGGGCCCTTGCCCCCTAACTGCAAAAAGGGCCTGTAGACTCAGGACTAGAAGCTGAAACCGGAAAGTCTCAATACAGGCTGAGAATGACTACTGAGAGGGGGCTCCAGGCAGGAGAGTTCAAAGGACCCGAGGTCAAGACAGTGCAGAGAATCAAAGCCAGCCCCCTATCTGCAGGCTAAAGTCAGGAAAAAACCAGGGACAAGGGGGGAAATAAGAGCAAGCTGAGCAATTAAAGGAACAGAGGCAGGCAGAGAGAACTCCAAAACTGAAGAAAACCCAGAGAGAAACCTCTTGTAGCCTCCTGCTGCTGAGGCCAGGCCTGCCAGAGTGAGCCCAGCCCCAGTGCAGCCTCCGCAGTATTGCTGTTCCTGGCCCCCACGCCCAGCCTGGCGCCTTATCAGCAGCAACCTGTCTCCCTCCACCATGCCCAGTTCTCTATGTTCAAATCCCCCCCACCTAGCTCACATGTTCCTACTCTCTCCCTGCAGGAAGAAGCCTGTGTTCCTCTCAACTTCATTTCTGTAAACATTTTAGTCTCTGCCGCTGAGTTCACCTTAACCAGAGGCTCTCAAACTCTGGAAACACATTGGCATTACCCAGTGAGCTTTTATAAAATACTGATGACTTCAACCCCAACGATCCTGATTTTATTTGGTCTTGGGAAAAACCTGGCAGGGATACTTTTCAGAAAGAAGCAGCCTCGGTGACTCCGATGTACAGCCAGGGCTAAGGAGGACTGACTTCAACCATTCTTCTGCCAGTAGAATCTCAGCCATGGAAGACACTCCCTACACACTTAGAAAAAGCAGACTCCATGCCCCCCCCACCCGGGCTGTTTGAAGGACATCAAACACACCCCATGCCACAGGGCATTTGCCCTCACTGTTCCCTCTGCCTGGAATGCCCTTCCATGGTTTGATCCCTCGCCTCATTCAGGACTGCTGTGATGTCACTCCTCGGAGTAGCCCTCCCTGATGCTCCTGCCTAAATGAACAGCTCCTATGACTCTCCACCCCTTCCCTTGCTTATTGGTATTCATACCATTTCTCTGTGCTGATAATACATTAAACTTCCATTTAATTATGTTTTTATTGTTTAGCCCCCAGCAGAATGTAAGCTAACTATGGGCAGGGACATTTTCTTGTTCAACATGGGTATCCCCAAAGACTGGGACAGCTTCTAGAACATAATAGTTTTCCATAGATATTTGCCGTTTGAATAACGAACTGAGTTAACAGATGAAGAACTTGGCGCTCAAAAAGCGGGAATGCTAAACACTCCACAACACACAGCACACCTCCCCACAGCAAAGCCATGTCCGCAGTGCTGAGCCGAGGAATGCCGGGCTGGCGGTCAGGTGGGGAGGTTGGGAGTGAGAAGGAGGTATCAGAGCTGGTCCGAGAAGGGAGACAGATAGGGAGACTGGCAGGAGTGGATGAGTCAGGAAGTTAAATGCCTGGTTCTGTCACTTCCTGGGGTGTGACCCCTGTAGGCCATGCCCTCATTTGGAGACTAGCACCCACCCTCACCTCCTGTTGTGCCAACCAAAACTATCTCCACACATTGGTAAATTTCTTCCCTGGAGGACAAGACTGTCCTGATTGAGAATCACTGCAAATCTACCCTCTCCTTCCTCAGAACTTTGGCCTCCCTTTGGGAGAAGCCTTCTCCAAAGTCTTGGGTTCCATTTTGAGGCTCCTGCTGGATTGTGGGCTCTTTACTCACTGTCTTCCTGACTCCCCTGTGCATACTCCTGCCTCTACACTGCGCCTGTTTCTTCACACACAGGAACAAGGAACATCCAGGGGAATCGGATTCTAAAACATCTGGCAACCTTTGAAGACAAAATGACCTAACTTAGGGCCAAACAGAAATAGATCCAAAATCTGGAGATTGTTCCAGATATCGCTGACTGCCATGTAGGTGTAATGATATCAAGCCACTATGCTAGACCAGTTCGTAGATAACTAATATAGCTCTGATACTATAGAGAAGGCTTGTGAAATAAAAGACCAACAACTCTCTGTTAGTCACTGCAGAACATTTGAATGAAAGCTGGGAAGGAAAAAGCACGGAGGGCAGAAAACCAAGTGACTTGATTGGCAGGTGAGACCACAGTCCCTGGGGGCACCAGGGAGGGCTCAGGACTGCATCATTTAGCATTTAAAGATGTTGCTCTTTCTTCATTCAAAGGGGAAAACAACCTACTTTTTGTTTGGTTTGGCTTTCTTTCTTCCTGGTTTAGGATTCAGCACATCACCCACGTTGGTGGATTTCACTGAAATATTTTCCCCAAATGACCTACAGTTCCATTTTCTAATGTGCTGCCACCCTCCCACAGCCTAGCAGTCAGAGATTGATATTCTGTAATTTTCAGCCACTAGCTGGAGCTTTTCTGCGCACTTCTGTAATACTACCGGTAAAATGAGGGAAGTGATTACGGCGCTGGTGGAAAATCAGGTGCAGCTGAAACGCAATATAAGTCTAAACCGTAGAAGGGCTGGGAACCCACAACTTGACCGAGCAAGTACACTCAGCAACCTCAACGTCAAATTGCTTATTGTAAGGTGGGGCTGGAAGATACTGCAAAGCAAATTCAAGTTACCTTGAAAAATAATTAGTGAGATGCAAAGCCTTGGAGATGGAAAATTTCTTTGAGATTAATTATTGCTGCTCAAATCTAGCCAGTCTCTGTCAGCAGCAAGGACAGTCTACAGCTACAGAGCTCATCTCTTTGAGTGCTGCTGGAAGCTTCTGTTGGATCCTGATCTAAAATCAGCTTGAGTCTGGGGGTACCTGGGTGGCTCAGTCCGTTAAGCGTCTGACTCTTGATTTTGGCTCAGATCCCAGCGTCATGGGATCAAGCCCCGTGTCGGACTCTGTGCTGAGCGTGGAGCCTGCTTAAGATTCTCTCTTTCTCTCTCTCTCTTCCTCTGCCCCTCTTCCTTGCTTGAGCCTGCACAAATGTGCTCTCTCACCAAAAAGAAAAAATAATAAATTAATAAAGAATACAATAAAATCAGCTTGAGTCTAGCCTTAGAGGGGGTAGCCCATGCTGCAGAGGGAACTGCATAGTCAGAGGGTCAGATGAGCCCCAAATGCACAGGGAAGAGAACAATAGGAAGCAATATCTGAACTGAACCACCAAGTCAGATTTAGAGGCCTTAGCCTCATCTAGTAACCCAGGCAACTGTCAATCCTTTGTGTGGAAGAGGAGAGATGAATGATGAATGTCTCCTTCACTCACAATACCCAGCGCACCCTCAGTGGTTGAAGACAAAAAAAATCCAACAGAGTGACACATCCTATTTCTCACGTGCAGCACCCCTCCTTGGGAGCATTCCAGGCACAGAGGCAGAAGTTGTGAAGTGAATGAAAATCATCAGCAACAACTGGAAGGGAAACTTGAACAGTAGAGGGGGTGGGGGTCTTCGCACACCCGACAGGACTGGGGCTCACATCCCACGAAGGAGGGGGCATGAGAGAGCGGCACGTCGTTTCCTTGCACGGAGGTATCCTTTGTCCTTTAGAGCTGACGTCATCATCCACTACAGCCGGGAATGGCAAGCACGCTTTCTGCCGACTGTGCTGCCGGCCAAGGATCACGCAAGCCTCCAGTGAGTTGGGGGAGGGTGTCTGCATGAAAACACAGCTGAAGGAACAGGTGAAAACAGCCGCAAAACACAAAACAACCAGAGGAACTGTGATCGTTGGTTTTTGGTCTTTCTCCTTCTGTAGGAGCAGCCAAAGTAGTCAACATTTGGAGAGCACGTGGAGTCCCTCTTGTTACTGCCTTTGTGGCTGCAGCTGGAGGTTCAGATGACTAACCAGGCTTCAGGCAAAGCTGTAACTCACAGGATAAGGAGGGAGGAAGGGAGAAAAGGAAAAAAAAAAAAAGGATCTGTCAGTGGATTTGCTTTTTTTGGGAAGTTAAAGCTCCTATCCATACATTCAGCCCAAGGTGGTACTAGCCCACATTCCCCTGTATGAGCATTAAAAAAGAGGCCCCTCCAGGTGCCTGGCTGGCTCAGTAGGGAGAGCATGAGACTCTTGATCTTGGGATCGTGAGTTCAAGCCCCACGTTGGGTTTAGAGATTACTTAAAAATAAATAAATAAACTTAAAAAAAAAAAAAGAGGCCTCTCTTCCTCTAGGGCACACAGTGTGGTGAACAGGTTGCAGCTGGATTTTAGGTATCAGCCACTAAACCAACATGCACACCCCCATGATCACCTATGTCAGTCATATCCCAGTAGAAAATAGACGGAGCGTTCAAATTAGGACAATTCAAGGAAGGTTTAATAACGGACCTTTACTAAGGTGTGGGCAGGATGAGGGGAGGAAGCACAAGGGGTTGCACAGAACCTCTAGTCTGAAAGGATGAGAGTCACGGTGTCACTGGACCTTGGAAAGACAGGGTTGGGTAGAGGAGGTCACCTGCCAGGTGCTGTGACCTCAGGAAAGCCGTTCAGTCAAAGGAAATCTCACAGGGAGGAAGTTGAGGGAATAAATACGGCCACCTCACTCTGCTCTGTCCCTCCAAGCTTCTTCTGGGATTCACTGGCTGACTCACCTGGAAAGCCAGAGGGAAAGGAGTTCATTGATGTGGCTTGTGCAGGTCAGCCTCTGGTGCAGAGAAGTAGCTAGAAGGTGGACAATGCACCTGGTGGTACACACAGGAGATATCCACCCTCCAAGGCAGTACCGCTCCAATCATTTATTTGCTATTCAAACAGGTTCAGGACTGTCTACCCAGTGCTGCGCCGGGTTCTGGGGACACTTTGACATGTCTATTCTGGGTCCCTAACCTCAAGCAGCTTTTTTCTAGTAGGGGAGATAGCTTCCTTGCTTGCTTTCTTGTTTCCTTCCTTCCTTCCTTCCTTCCTTCTTCTCTTTTTGCCTGTGAATCAGAGTAAATCTAACCATCTTGGGAAATTAGAATTCTTTTCTCTTTACTTCCAGCCATGTGGCTTAAGCTTCCACTTAAGTGACTGGGTGGGGGTGGTGGGGGGAGGAAGGGGCTGATGTTATCTTGAAGGCTCCTGACAGCTTGCATTTTATGAGTTTGCCTGCTTTATAAAATATTAACCAGAAAAATATTAAAGTTTACAAATGCAGCAACAGACCCAGAGGGACAATGTGATGATATCATTTTTGATAGGTTTTTAAAAACATGAAAAGCCTATCTGACAACAAAAGGGGGGAAAAGTTCATGTGAATCTCTTTTCCCCTTCAGAGTAAGCAGGGTGGTATATATTTGTTTTCTGTGGACAGTGCTGACTCACCACGGATTTAAGGATTACTAATGAGTGTTTTCGCTTCTCATTTACAAGTGGAATATATTAAGAAATTACTCACCCACTCTGTGTGGTTTTTAATTGAAACCTACCTCTTTGTGTGGATGAGCAGAAATTGTTTTTCCTTGCATACAGGGACTGGTTGACCTTTCAGCTTCACAGGGCCTGAAATGTGGTCGGCACATTTCCGCTTTTCACATGAACAACCCGTGCAATCTGTTTACGTAGAATAACCGAACTGCCCGATGTTTCTTAGAATCCAGAATTCATTGCCCTAGAATATTCTCTCTCTCTCTCTCTCTCTCTCTCTCCACTCCCCCTGCCCCACCTTCTGAACACTTTTTTTTTATGTTTATTTAGAGAGAGAGAGAGAGAGAGAGAGAGAGAGAACATGTGGGGGAGGGGCAGAAAGAGAGGGAGGCCCCAGGATCTGAAGGGGCTCTGAGCTGACAGCAGCAAGCAGCGAGCCCTATGCAGGGCTTGAACTCACGAACCATGAGATCATGACCTGAGCTGAAGTTGGACGTTTAACCAACTGAGCCACCCAGGTGCCCCCTGAGCACCTTTGAAACAGAGAAGATGCAGCATGAGATGGCATATTTATTAACCCAATTTCTACTCTCTATTTTAAAATATGCAGTAGACCATAGTCTGGGAGGAATTATTACCCCAAATGTGACAGGAAAAGAGTGATTATGTTCTCATATTCAAACACTAGTAAAAATCAATAAAAACCCGACATCAATAACTAAATGGACAAAGGACATAACTAGACAGTGCTTTGAGAAATCACATCTACCAAAACGAGGAATTTAGCAAATATTTTTAATGATAATGCTCAGTGTTGTAAAGCAACAGTTAACTGGGGAGACCTTGTCGACCTTGTGTCTTTTTAAACAGTAATATTCATGGCTTTCTAATTCTGTTTCTGGAGTTCCATATTAAGGGAATAATCTATCAGAAAAGCTATATGCCTTAAGATATTTATATATCATACAATCCTGTTACATACTGTAGCAAAAAATGGAATCACCCTAAACCCTCAACATCCACAGAGACATTCAGTGAATTGTAGTATATCCATTTTTCTGACTATTCTGTATCCGTTAGAAATGTTCGATATTATCAACTGAAAAAATGAAAACTGTGTATGTACTAAGTAATAATTACTTTAAAATATGCACAGGGGAAAAAAAAAACCTGGGAGGAAATATTTTAAAAATACTGAGAGTGATCCCATGCATGATAGTTTTTTCTTTTTCCTAAGTTCCAAAAAAATTCGTAGAATAAAATTGAAACCTGTATAAAATGCATAATTTGCAAGGAAAATATAATCCTACCCATGTCATATCAGGAGAAGTTCTTTACCAGCTTAGTTCAAACAGCAGGAAAAGTGCTGTTGTCCGTCATGAGTCCTGGATAGTGGGCCCGTCTCTGATCACTGTGTAATTTTGGTCAAGCCCCTTACCTCTCTGATTTTGTTTTCAGAAACGAAGAGAGATGCACTGAATTATCTCTCAAGCTCCTTCTGGCCCCCAAATCTATGAATCTTGATATTCTAGGAGGAAGAGTATGTGCCTCAATTCACTGAAATCACAAACGGGAACTGAGACACTTCTTCACCTAAATCAGGGGCAAAATGTCAGGCAGAGAAGGGACAGAATCAGAAACTAATGTGTGTTTGTCTCATCAGATATTGCTCAGAAAAGACTAAACAGGGTCTTTCCCACTGAACTCCTCACATCCTCTGTTTTTAGTATATAAAAACCAGGCTTTATGGAAGGGCGAGCTTTATCAATTATTCAGCACATGTCAATCTATTGTTATTCGGCCATGTAGAGGTGGTGCCCTTTATATAGGATTTGGGTTTCCATATGCCAATACAAAACCTATATCTCTAATTTCTAAGTCCTTTTGCTTTTCTCGTGGTCATTCACAATACAGAGGACTCTGAGCTTCTACAGATTCAGTGTCTAAAACTGAAGGTGACCCTGGATAACAGAATCTACCAATTCTTCATGCAGGGGAAAGTGAAGCATTAGTAGGAGGGTTTGTTTTTTGTTTTTTGTTTTTTTAATGTTTGCTTATTTTGAGAGAGAGAGAGAGAGAGAGAGAATGCGAGCAGGGGAGGGGCAGAGAGAGAGGGAGACACAGAATCGAAAGCAGGCTCCAGGCTCTGAGTTGTCAGCACAGAGCCCAACACGGGGCTCAAACTCACAGACCCTGAGATCAAATGATCTGAAATCAAGAACCGGACATTTAACCAACTGAGCCACCACGCACCCCAGTAGGGGGTTTCTTAGCATGCTTCAGGGCCTGGAAATGCTCTTCATTCCTTTTCCCAATGATAGAGGTTTTAAACATTAGATTGGTCTTTTCTTAGGGGCTGAAGTAAGTAAATCATCTCTTGGATTAAATGTAGGTTGATGGGCTCCCCTTAATCAAAGAAGTTTATCAGTGGTTGATAAAATGAAACCTGAAATATGCTTCATCTCATGGGTGTTAGTGGGTGAGTCAATTCCTTCATTTGTAAAATGGGAGGCTTGGGCTTTATGCTTCCAAAGCCACCTTTCAGCCTCCTACTTTGCAGGCTTACTACAGAGCACCTATGGCTGACCCAGGAGCTACTAGAAAATGCAGATATAGGAGCTTTTGGGATTCTGGCTCTCAGGAAATACCCACAATAGTTACTTACGTCCATGAAAATAGAGAAACAAATGGCAAAATACTCTGGCAGCTGTGCAGACTTTCCAACGTACAACTGCTTAAGGTGACAACCTACCTGATCCCTGAGCATGAAAAACCTCACCCACACTTGCCCTGTCTTTTCTTCATAGGAGAGTTCCTAGGTCCAGGAGGTGCCGGGACTAGAGGAAAATGCAGAAAAGAAACTATAAGATCTGAAAGAAAAATATTTCCCTCGAGAATTTCCCTGACCAATGAGGGGTCAGTTAATAATGAATACATTACGAATCTCCAGAGAGCTTGGGGTTCCAGCAGGTGGGGATTTACTTCCTGACATGATTGGACACGGAGGAAGGTCACAGGTTCAGTCCCCGGGCCCCCTTCCCTTCCTCAACTGCACACCCTTCTTCAGAGTCTCATCCAGTCTTCCGGCTTTAAATATCAGGCTGCTGACAACTCCCAAGTGGATCTCACACCTAGCTGACAACTCCACTTGGATGCCTTATAAGACATCTCCAATTTAAATATCCAAAGAAAACTCTTTTATTTTAATGTTTATTTTTGAGACAGAGAGCGCAAGCAGGGGAGGGGCAGAGAGAGAGGGGGACAGAGGATCTGAAGTGGGCTCTGCACTGACAGCAGAGAGCCCCAGGCGAGGCTGGAACTCACCAACCATACCGCGAGATCAAGACCTGAGCGGAAGTTAGATGCTCACCTGACTGAGCCACCAAGGCGCCCCTCCAAAGAGAACCCTTAATCCCTGCTTTCCACTTCTGAATTTGGTGCTCCCCCCAAAACCCAGGAGTCATTACTGGTGTCTTCCTTCTTCCTCATCCCTCACCATCATTTCAGCTGTCAGCTCTGTTTCCTTTGAGATCCAACCGGCCCCATCTCCACTGTCACCACTGAGGTTCCAGCCATTGTCACCTCTCGTGGGGGCAACACGAATAACCTCATAATTACTCTCTCTACTTCCATTTCTGACCCCCCTCCAATCTAGTTTCCACACTGCAGCCAAAGGTTCTTTTCAAAACGTGGTTTGAATTACACTGTTCACCTGCTTAAAACTTATACCTGTCTCTTCACTGTGCTTCAGATGAAATCTTAGGCTCGTGCTATGGGGTCCTAAGGCATTCACGATGAGCCCCTTGCCCTCCTCTTCACCTCGCCTGGGGTCACACTTCTTTTGGTCCAGTGCACTGCAGTCCCACTGGCCGAATTAGCGTGCTACATGTGATCCTGCCTTAGAGTCTTTGCCCCTCTGGTTCCCTTCCCGCCCCCCCCACCCCCCCACCCCCGTTTGTGTGGCTGACTCTTCTTCAAGTTTCAGTGTCAGTGTGACTTCTACAGAGAGATCTTCTCTGATGACCTATCCAAAGGATACCCCACCTTCATTTCTGTCTGTGACAGTACGCTGTTTATTCTTTCTTAGCACTTTCTAAAACCTGTCATTATTTTATCACTCATTTGATTACTGTTCTAGTAAGGACAACGTCAATGTTCCAGACAGGAGTAGAGGTTCTCTTCTTGCCTATGTGTCTCACATCCAGCATATAACTGGTGCTCAATAAATATCTGTTGAATAAATAAATTACTTAAAGGACATTAGTTATTCCTATTTTGTGGCTAGCTGTTAGGAAAACATTCTGATGAACCTAATCTGACTGAGGCATACTGTTCTGTTCCCCCCACCTCTGTGCAAGTAGAGGTTTTGCCACACAAAGGGAAAAAAGAATTTGCAGCCTCATTTCCTGAAACCAACTCTTAAAAGGATAGAAAACTCTGTTCCTTTTTCAGGAGGGCTTCTGAAAAGTTTCCTTTTCTGTAGCCTCTCCCCCAGAAAGCTTTGGTTTCACAGGGTAAAGAGAATATTAATTATAATTTATGTGAGCTGCTCTCTATTTTATAGTCAATTGCCTTGTAGCTCAATAACATTTAGGCCTATCATTAATATGTGTCAGATTTATGTTCTTTTAAGTTTTATTTAATTATAGCTCAGATAATACAATTTTCCCTTTTTTTAATTAGAGGAAACAATACATCAACTGGATGGACTATTATGCAACCATATAAAATTATTATTATGTAGACATAGTAACAAGCAACAATGTTTATGATTCATTGTAAGAGGCAACAGCAGAATACATAATTGCTCTGGTTTATAATTAAAACTATCAAAGTATGTATACAAATGAACAAGAACGAATAGGAAACAGGAAAAAAACACTTTGGTTTTCTAGTGTGTTTTATTTATGTATGATTCTTTTAAAAATTATTATTATTTCTTGGTCCAATATTAATTGCACAATCGTCAGAAGGAGCATGGGCTATAAATATGGCTGCTGGTACATACCTGAAGTTACTGTACCTACTAGAAATGCATGGTGCTAGCCTGAGAAAGTCTCACTGTTACTACTCTGGCTTATTTGGGCTGCCTAAAAATTGTGCCCTTCTGTTTAATGCTTATGGTTTTAGTGCCTGATTCAATGCTTCTTCACTCAAATATCCTATCAGGAGGGGCACTTGGGTGGCTCAGTTGGTTAAGCATCGATTTTGGCTCAAGTCATGATCTCATGGTTTGTGAGTTCGAGCCCCACATTGAGCTCTGTGCTGATAGTTCAGAGCTTGGAGCCTGCGTCGGATTCTGTGTCTCCCTCTCTCTCTTCCCCTCCCCCGTTCATGCTCTGTCTCTCTCTCTCTCTCAAAAATAAATAAACATCTAAAGTTTTTTTTTTTAAATATTCCTATCAGGAAATGACAGCAAGATGAGCATCTGTAAAAGTTATATTTCTTGTTTGTGCTCCATGAGGATGTCTGTGTGAAAGTGTGTTGGTTAGGGTGGAGGAAACAGGGAGGACAATATATTTAAAATAAATGCAACAAAGTGTGCCTGGGTGGTTCAGTCAGCTAAGCATCTGACTCAATTTCAGCTCAGGTCAGGATCTCAGGGTTTGTGAGATCGAGTCCCATGTTGGGCTCTGTGCTGGGCATGGAACCTGCTTAAGATTCTCTCTCTCTCTCTCTCTCTCTCTCTCTCTCTCTCTCAACAAATTAAAAAAAATAAACTTTTATAAAATAAGTTACAAGGAATGGAATGGATTTCTATGTCTTATGTGCAACAATTCCCAAGATTTATTGCTGAGTTAGTCTTCTTTAAAAAGTAGAAACATGTCACGCTCGCTTCAGTGGCACATATACTAAAATTGGAACGATACGGAGATGATTATTATGGCCCCTGAGCAAGGATGGCACACAAATGCATGAAGTGTTCCATATTTTTTCTTTTAAATAGACATCTGACTATTAACAAAAAGTAGAAACATGTGCATTATACCATCATTTGATATAAACAAAATAAATTAAAAAAAAGAAAGTCAGAGGAGGATATATATTTATATCTATACATAGATTTTTTAAAGCATGGCTTTGCATAAATATATATACCATATATCTATAATACAGATGTGCATATTAGACACTCACATGCAGAGACATGTTTCTGAGCAAAGATTTATCTGGAAAGACAGACAACACACTGGTAATAATGGCTGCCTCTAAGGAAGTGAACTGAAAGACTGAGGTCTGAGTGAGCGTTAGCTTTCACTGTATCATCTTTCATACTGTTTAAATACTTACCTTTTATGTATATTATCCATGCAAACAAATAACTAAGTCTTCGCTAATGAAGATAGAGAACCATTTGCCAGCAAACCAAAATGACTGCATATGAAGCAAATTACGTTAAATGCTTCATGAATGGATTTTTTTAAATACATAAAGGATAAAAAGGAAAATAAATACAGCTAGTATTATTAAGTGCTGCCTAAATTGTGTCCTGAGCATTTTGTATGACACAATGGGGCAGATATATCAGAGAAATAGAAGAGGTCACTATCTGTATTAATTTGCTGGGGCCTCCGTAACAGAATACCACCAGCGGGTGACTTATTTTCCTGCAGTTCTGGAAGCCTGAAAGACCAGGTATCAGCAGGGTTGGTTTTTTCTGAGGCCTCTCTCCTTGGCCTGCAGTCAGCCACCTTTTCTCCCATGTTGTTCATCCCTGATGTCTCTTTGTGTGTCCTAATCTCCTTTTCTTAAAAGGACACAGTTAGACTGGATTAGGGTCCAGACTAACAGCCTCATTTTAACTTCATTACCTCCTCTAAAGGCCCTCTCTCCAAATACAGTCATATTTTAAAGGTTTTAACATACGAATTTTGGGGGACACAATTAATTCACAACACTATCTTTGAGTTTTCATTTGAGTCAGTGAGCTAAGCCATATATGCTTGAAGGAAAGAGAAGAAACAATGTTAAAGGCAGCACACAATTAAATGTCAAAGTTAATATAGAAGCTAATGTGTGAAATTTTCTTTTTTTCTTTTTTTAATGTTGATTTATTTTTGAAAGAGAGAGACAGAGAGAGAGCAGGAGAGGGGCAGAGAGAGGGAGACAGAGAACCCAATGTGGGTTCTGTGCAGACAGCAAAGAGCCCAATACAGGGCTCAAACTCATGACCCTGTGAGATAGTTTATATATAATATAATTAACCTGAGCCGAAATCAGATGCTTAACTGACTGAGCCATCCAGGCGCCCCTGGGTGAGATTTCCTAGAGATTCCTAGGCACAATCTCCTATTTAAAGAAAAAAAAGAAAATTAAGAATCCATGAGGAAGCAAACAACAGTTAGTCCTTGCCATAGTTACCGTACCAGGTGCTGTGGGCAAGGGTCTGTCTGTATGGAGTTTGGAAAAACAATTCGTTCACTAAATTATAATGTGATATGCGTATCTCCCCACCATACTAAGGCAACTCATGAATTCAATCAATTTAGTGAAAAAATAGTATCTCTAATGCTATTTGAAGTTGCCTAGGCAAGAGAATGTTAGATTGTTGAAAACTTTTGTTATCAGTTATTTTATAACAAGAACAAGTGAGTGGGACTCATACCCATAAAAATTAAGAATCCCTCCATCCAGGAGAAGGCATTGTAAGTCATTCTTGTTAATCAACTCAGGCAGTAAATATTTAAGTGAGTGCCCCTACAAAGAGCCCAGGTCTTTTCAGGGCTTGCTGTAGATCAGAAAAGAAAACCACCATGTCTGCCTGATGGAGCACTCAACCCAGCCAACCGAAGCTTCCAGTTGGTTAGATACTTCACCTGTTATTTTAACACCCTGACCCATCTTCCTTACTTGTTTCTTCTTACCCAATTTCTTCTTCTCTCTTTCCTCATTTTGTTCTCATTCTCTGTACATGCCCAGTAGATAGAAGAGCACATGATTCAGAATCACACCGAAGTGATGTAGTCCTTAACCTCCCAGCTCCACACAATACGACGGAGAAAGTTCTGTCTGACCTGCTGTGTACAGGAGTTCCTAATAACATTCTGTTCGACCCACTCCTCAGGAACTGCGAGCGCTTGATTGGGCAATGTATATGAAAGCACTGTAGGAGGAGTGAAGCCCTCTTCAAAAGCTGGCTATTACTACTGTGCAGAAGTAAACAAAACAAAAAACTGAAACAGCAGTCGGATCCACTGGAGCTGGTCATGTGGCCCAGTCGACTGTAATTGTCAGGTACCTTGAGAGTATCAGGGCTAAGAAGATGTGTTTTTGTCGCTCAGATGGTGAAATGGGGAGCCATGCAATGAGGGAAAGCCCCCCCGGTAAATGTGTCAGGGGCAAATATACATACCATGAAGCAAAGGGAATTTTGGCGTCTTCTTCCATTTTGAAAATCACTTACATATCAGTGTTGACTATTAGGTTTCCTTCAAAATGCCCGTCTTATGGGTATCTCAAAGGGATACATCGTAAAACAGCACAAATGGTATTTTTGGTGCTCTGAATCCAGGAAAGGAAGAGACCCAAGAAACTCAAGTGCCAATCAGCTCCTCTATGTGATCAATCACTTGGGGAAGATTATGTAGCCACCCAAAGACCATTTAAAAGCAAAACAAATGTGAAGCTGGTGGGCTGCAAGGTGACCACACAGACCTCCTTTCCCCCCAGAATGGAAGCCGTGGTCACAGTGTAACAGTGGACTCAGCCCCTACCACTGCTCCCTGATTGCCTAGTTCCTGTGACAGATGCCAGAGGAGGTGAATCTTCAGGACAATTCTCCAGGCCATTGACCCAGGCAGCACAGAATCCTAGGGGGGATCCAAACAAAGAAAGTTGTCAGCTCTCATTTCCTCAGTTTAAATTTCTGGAGGAATATGGCCACATGTGTTTGAGCAGAAAAAAAAAAAAAATGTCGGGATCACTTTTTGGATTAGCTGAGCTCCAGAAACAGACACGTGTTGTTTTGTTGTTGTTGTTGTTGTTGTTGTTTTCTCTGTTTCTTTCTCCCCACTGGCCTGACTTAACCAGTCAATCTAAGTAGCAAAATTCCATTTTGCCCGAAGACCCAGCCTAGTTCTCATTAGAACACCTGTTTGCTTTGAATGAGAGGCCCTTAGACCTTCCCCTTCCTACAGAAAAGTGTTCACATCTAATCTGGGATGAAAAACTTTCCAGTGACCCCAGGGGTAGGGAGGAAGCCGGGAATGGAAAGCCTCACACCAGTCAGTGCCTGTCTGTCCACCAGATCATACCAGCTCCCGTTCAGCTGAGCCAGAGAGCACCTGGGAGGGAAGCATGGAACTCCTTGCTGTCATCACTTGTCCTTTCCTCCCTGTTTTAGTGCTTCCAAGAAGGGGAGGCCAATGTGAAACTGGGGAATCAGATCTGCTCTGAGCTTACATTACATTCATGCCTAGGCAGGGCTCCTCTAGGGATGGCTGTGCCCTCCGGAAACTTTCCCAAGCTCCCAGTGGGCATTTGTAGAAGGAGGTGAAGGAGGGACGAGGAGGTGCTACATGTGGCACAGAAGTAGTGATTAGGCCTCTGTGTCCTCCCAACAGGGAGGCGTGCTAGAAGAGAAAAAAGCATGGGCTTTGAAGTCAGACAGGCCTGGGTTTGAATCCTGCTTCGGTCACTGTATTAACCAGCTCAGGCTAAGTCGTGGTGCAGTAACAAACAAATCCAGAATCTTGGTGGCTTGCAATAACAAAGGTTTATTTCTCACTCAGTCTACACATCATTTGTAGGTCAGCTGCAGTTCTGTTTCATGTTTTCTTCAGCTCAAGACCCAGGCTAAAGGAGCAGCCTCTGTTTAGGAAACTGACCTTGTGGAAGAAGGAGAAGATACAATGAAATCATATGCAGGCTTTAAAATTTTCTGCTCTCATCGCTTCCATTCATATTTTACTGACCAAAGCAGTTATACCAACGAGTCTAACATCAACAGAGCAGGGATATTTAACCCAACAAAGGATAGCAAATATGTTGAACAATAACACACCTTGCCACAGCCATTTACCGTGTGTCCTTTGGCAAATTACTGTGAGGAAGGAACAAGGATGTGAACCTAAAGTTGATGACGGGAAGGTTAAATAAAATACGGATTTTAAAAGTGAGTATAGTATAGTAGGAACTAGACAAGTTAGTTCCCTGTCACATTTCATATACGAGACTTATCAAAGAAATTCTCATCCCTTCAGAATTAGCTTTTATGATTCTCTTCTATGCAGGTGTGCCAATGTTAATGACTTCTCTTGAGAAATGCTTGCATTGTAATAATGGCCTTCCGTGCTATTTTAACCTAAAGTCTTAACTCTAACGATGGGAATTTCAGACACCAGAAGGTGTCGATATGCTTGACCACTTTCTTCCTTGCACTATGGCCCTCTAAACTTTCCAGTTTGGACCACTTATCCGAATTAGGAAGAACTATAATGCATCATGCCATGTAAGAAAATGAAAGTTGGAACAGCTACAGCTCAGTCCCCTAGGACTCTCAGAGGGTGTGGAACATACCTCAACAATTTTGATGACATCATGCAAAGAAGTATATACATTGTAGCAGAAAGAGGAGTTACAGGGTTGCCAGGGCCAGGTGAGGTGATACCCATTGAGAGAGGAGGGTGGAGACGTGGACTGACGGCCAGGCCAAAGACAAACAACTGTATCCCTCTGAGGGATCCTCAGTACCAAGGGTGGTGTGGGAAGAGAATCAGACAAAATTTGACATCACCCTCAAGAAAATATGAAATAGTTATTTCTACAACACCACGCCCATCAGCAAAGGCAACTAGCATCAAACAGAACCAGATCAAAACAGAGCTTGGCCAGGGACATCTTCCTGCCACATATATGTCGTCAGGTATATAATATGACTTTTGCCTGCATCATCTTTCCTTCCAGCCCCCTGCAACCACACAGAATGGAGACCTAGAAAAGAAGAAGGCAGGCTGTGCGCATCTCACATCCTCTTCTTCCACCATCCAGAGGTCATGCTCAGGCCTGTGCTGCAGGGAAGGGAGAGAGCGAGCTTTAATACACTTTGAAATTGAACTGGACTCTTAATTAGCAAAAGTGACAAGAAAGTTATGGAATCGGCTGAACATGCTGCTGAGACAGGAAATGGAGGACTTATCAGAGCATAGTTTAAAATGGTAATTGGAAAAAATAAAGCTGCTATACTCCACTGAGTTAAATCTCCTCAATAAATTGTGAAACCTATTTCTGAATCATTACCTGATTGTGTTTCCCTGATTAAAGACTAACTTTCTCATTTCAGGGGTGGAGTTAAAAGTGGGTTCTTTTGGGGCGCCTGAGTGGCTCAGTCGGCTGAGCTCCAACTTCAGCTCAGGTAATGATCTCACGGTCTGTGAGTTCGAGCCCTGCGTCAGGCTCCATGCTCACAGCTCAGAGCCTGGAGCCTGCTTCGGATTCTGTGTCTCCCTCTCTCTCCGTCCCTCCTCTGCTCACACTCTGTCTCTGTCTCTCTCTCTCTCAAAAATAAATAAACATTAAAAAAATTTTTTTTTTTAAAGTGGGTTCTCTTTTCCTTTAAATAGTGGGCGTTAATTCAGGGAACATAGACTCATAAGCACAGGTAACATAATCACGTTTAATTCTGCCTTTCAATCTGCCTTGTTCCAAAGGGATCCCAGAAGGAAGTGGGGGCCCCCCAACCAGAAAAGAGTGAAGTTTTTTTCTCATTCCAAGCCAGATTGCACATTTACAGATGGTGAAGGGGAGGATGTAATGGTCCAAATGCCTGTGAATTCCTAAGAAAACTAGGCCTGCTTTCTCCAGTCAGGAGAAAGGACAGAATGGGAGTAATTCTCAGAAGGGGTACCATGGGAGTACGGACCATGAGTCCCATTACCTGAGACTATCCCGGAGAGACTGGGTGAGCCCGGAATCTTAACAAGAGTTAAGCTGATACCTTCTTTACTAATTAAGCTGATACATTCATTCAGAAGATACATACTGAACACCACAATATGTTAGGCATTTGTCTGCTTCACTGTTGGGATACATCAGTGAACAAACAAATAAACAAACAAACAGAAAAATCCTTACCCCTGGTAGGGTTCAGTTTACAGTTTGGAGAGAGAGGTCATATAATATATTTTTTCGAATCAAGTGAGGAAGTGAGCTGGGCAGTTATCTGTGTTCCTGCATTCAAACAACCAATTGATTCAGCACTGAAAGTTTACCCTCTCCTCTACTCTTCTTGGCCAACAGACCGTATGAGCAGCATCATATAGTAGTGTCAAGAGGTTATCCATCATTTTCTTGACCTTCGATGTCAAGAAGTCTTACAATGAACAGCTGCTCTTCCTTGTAAAGACTATCTATGATAAAAAATGGTATACTTTCATGCCAAGCAAAACAATTAGAAAACGTCATCATTCTCATGCCACACTTAGAGTACGTGCACTCTTTTCCATAGCTGTAGATTGTATTAACATTTAAGTTAGAAAAGAGATTTTTGGAGCACCTAAGTGGCTCAGTTGGTTAAGCATCCAAATCTTGATTTCGGCTCAGGTCATGATCTCAGGTCCATAAGACTGACCCCCACATCAGGCTCAGTGCTGGGCATGGAGCCTGCTTAGGATTCTCTTTCTCCCTCTGCCCCTCTCCCCATCTCTTTCACACATACACAAAAAGAGATTTTCAAAAAACATCCAAAATCTGTCCATTTCTCACCAAATCTATCGCAGTCACACTGACGTAAGTAACCATTATTTTTTTCATCTGGTATATAATCAAAGTTACAAACCAAACAATAGTGAAAAATGAGTTATTTACAAAATGATATGGGGATCAAGATGTCCAAAAAAATCAGGGTAGTTCCCATCTCTTACTTACTAAAATACAACAGAAAGAGAAATCAAGAAATCAATCCCATTTATAATTGCAAGAACCATAAAATACCTAGGAATAAACCTAACCAAAGATGTAAAAGATCTGTATGCTGAAAACTATAGAAAACTTATGAAAGAAATTGAAGAAGACACAAAGAAATGGAAAAACATTCAATGTTCATGGATTTGAAGAACAAATATTGTTAAAATGTCAATACCACCCAAAGCAATCCACACATTCAGTGCAATCCCAATCAAAATTGCACCAGCATTCTTCTCGAAGCTAGAACAAACAATCCTAAAATTTGTATGGAACCACAAAAGAAGACCCCGAATAGCCAAAGTAATGTTGAAAAAGAAAACCAAAGCGGGAGGCATCACAATCCTGGACTTTAGCCTCTACTACGAAGCTGTAATCATCAAGACAGTATAGTGTTGTCACAAAAACAGATACATAGACCAATGGAATAGAATAGAGAATACAGAATTGGACCCACAAATGTATAGCCAACTTATCTTTGACAAAGCAGGAAAGAGTATCCACCAGAAAAAAGATACTCTCTAGCAAATGGTGCTGGGAGACCTGAACAGCAACATGCAGAAGAATGGACCACTTTCTTATACCATACACAAAAATAAACTCAAAATGGATGAAAGACTTAAATGTGAGACAGGAAACCATCAAAATCTTAGAGGAGAAAACAGGCAACAACCTGTTTGACCTCAGTCACAGCAACTTCTTGCTTGACACATCTCTGAAGGCAAGGAAACAAAAACAAAAAATGAACTATTGGGGCCTCATCAAGATAAAAAGCTTCTGCACAGCAAAGGAAACAATCAACAAAACTAAAAGGCAACCGACGGAATGGAAGAAGATATCTGCAAATGACATATTGGATAAATGGTTAGGGTCCAAAATGTATAAAGAACTTACCAAACTCAACACCCGAAAAACAAATAATCCAGTGAAGAAATGAGCAGAAGACATGAATAGACACTTTTTCAAAGAAGACATCCACATGGCCAGCAGACACATGAAAAGATGCTCACCATCAGTCATCACCAGGGAAATACAAATCAAAACCACATTGAGATACCACCTCACACCTGTCAGAATGGCTAACATTAACAACTCAGGTGACAACAGATGTTGGCGAGGATGCAGAGAAAGAGGAACCCTTTTGCACTGTTGGTGGGAAAACAAACTGGTGTAGCCACTCTGGAAAACAGTATGGAGGCTCCTCAAAAAATTAAAAATAGAACTACCCTATGACCCAACAATAGCATACTAGGAATTTATACAAAGGATACAGGAGTGCTGATTCATAGGGGCACATGTACCCCAATGTTTATAGCAGCGCTTTCAACAATAGCCAAATTATGGAAAGAGCTTAAATGTCCATCAACTGATGAATGGATAAAGAAGATGTGGTTTATATATACAATGGAATACTACTTGGCATTGAGAAAGAATGGAATCCTGCCATTTGCAACAACCTGGATGCAACTGGAGGGTATTATGCTAAGTGAAATAAGTCAGAGAAAGACAGATATCATATGTTTTCACTCATATGTGGAACTTCAGAAACTTAACAGAAGACCATGGGGGGAAGGGAAGGGGGAAAAATAGTTACAAACAGGGAGGGAGGCAAACCATCAGAGACTCTTAAATACAGAGAACAAACTTAGGGTTGATGGAGGGGGAGTGGGGGAGAGGGGAAAATGGGTGATGGGAATTGAGGAAGACACTTGTTGGGATGAGCGCTGGGTGTTGTCTGTAAGCGATGAATCACAGGAATCTACCCCCAAAGCCAAGAGCACACTGTATACACTGTATGTTAGCCAACATGACAATAAATTACATTTTAAAAAACACGTTCTTCCGATCAAATAAATAATCAAAATAAATAATTGTGAAAGTAAAATATAAATGAGTAAGGACAGATTTCAAATCCTGACTTTGGAAATAGAACAAGGATATATGCTACTATCCTTTCAATAGAATGTTGTACTGAAAGTCATAGCAATGCAAGGTGGGGAAGTATAAGCTTAGAAAAGAAAAATAAAACTCAGTATTTGCACATGGCAAGTAGTGTAGACAATTCACTGACTCTAAATATAAACTTTTAGAATTAATCATTTAATTTAGCAAATTGCTGGACACCACGTCAATATTTAAAAAATCAGTACTATTTCTATATATAAACCAAAAATTCGAAAATAGTATTTTCATAATACATTCGGATTAAAACTATCAATTGCCTGGGAATAAATTTAACAAAAGATGCACAAAACCTCTGCCAGAAAACTCTAAAAAACTGTTAAGGTAAATAAAAGAACATTTAAAAAAGTGAAAGCCTCCAGTGTGTTGTAGATTAGAATATTCCATAAAGAAATTAATCCCCCCAAAATAGGCCTAAACATTCAACACAATCCAAGGTGAAATGCTAAGTAGGTTTTCCTGTGGGAATGAACAAGACGATTCCAAAATTAACGAAGAAATGCAAAGGCATGAAAAAGAAAAAAATTGTAAATAATAAGGAAAAATGGAAGTACTTGAATAAATTCAACACATATGAAGATACAGCTTTTAATAGAGAGTAGTGTTGATGTGGGGATAGACAAACAGATCAATGAAATGAACAGACCCACAACCACATGCATTTGTGAAGTGTTACACAGGTGGTACCTCAGAGTAGTGGGAAAAGGCCACCTTTCAGTGCAGACCCAATTGGTTGAGTGTTTTTAAAAAGTTAAATGACCCCTACTTCACTTTATGCAGCAATCAAAGATAAATGGATTGAGTATCTCTCTATAGTTTCATTAACATTAAAACTTAATGAAGATAATACAGGCTCACGTCTTCATAGTAGAGATCAAGAAAGAATAACTAAACAGATACAAAAAGCACTAATAACAAAGGAAAAGATTGATAAATTGGATTACAGCAAAGTCAAAAACCTCTATTCATCAAAAGATGCCATTAAGAGACTGAAAAAAACAAGGCACAGAGTCGAAAAAGATGTTTGTAATGCATGTAACAAAAATTTACAAAGAATTACCATAAATCAATAAGAAATAAAATAACTCAATAGAAAAATCAGCAAAGTATTGCACATGGCAATACTTTGAGACTCCTCTCTCTCTCTCCCTGAGTCACAGAACCTCACCCTAGACCTTAGTTCCCAAATAAAGCCTTTGACTGCTAAAAAAAAAAAAAAAAAAAGAGGAGACAATTTATAGGAAAAGTTGAATTGAAATGAAAAGGAGTTCAATCTCATTAGAAATCAAGAAAATACAAATTAAAACTAAAATGAGATGCTTATATACATTTACTGGAATAGCTACAATAGAGAAGACTGGTAATACCTAGTGCTAACAAAAATGTGGAGTAACTGGAACTCTCATACACTGCTGGTGGGAATTTAAATTGATACAACCACTTTAGGAAACTCTCTGGCATCATTTACCAAAATTGAATATATGCATACCCTGTGACCCAGCAGTTCACTCTAAAGTAAATATCCATCAGAAATGTACACACATGTGTACCAAAAGTTACGTCCAAGAATATTTGTGCAGTATCATTTGTAATATCCCAAACTGCAATTAACCTATGTCCGTGAATATATCAACTGTGATATATTCCTATAATGGAGTGCTCTCCAGACATTACAATGAAGAGCATACTGCTATTCTCAAAATTGAATCCCACAAACGTAATTCTGAGTGAAAGAGGTCAGATACCAAAGAACAGATTCGATTTCTTTAAAGTCCACAGAGGAGAAAAACTCAAAGATGTTAGAAGTAAAGGTAGTCTTAGTGATGGTTTGAAAAATATGTCCACGAATTTTTCACTGTTGCTCCCTTTAAGAAATGGATTCTGATTATCTTCCCTTTAAGTGTGGGCTGGACTTAAGTCCAGCTTCTAACAAATAGAATGAAGTGAAAATGACAGTGTGTGACTTCAGAGACTAGATCAGAAAAAGGCACTATAGGTCTTCCTTCCTCTCTCCCAGCTTCCCTCTACCACCTCCACTCTGAGAAAGCTAGTTAATGTTCTGAAACGCTCCAGGGAAGGCCCCACATGGTGAGAAAACGAGCCTTCTTACAACAGCCAGAGAGGAACTAAGGACTCCAGTCAAGTCATGTGAGTGAGCTTTCTTGGAAGAAGATCCTCTACTCTTAATAAAGCCTTCAGAGGACTACAGCCCTTGACCACATCTTGACTGCAATCTCACGAGAGTCTGAGCTCAAATCACCAAGCTAAGGTGCTTCTAGAGTCCTGATACCCAGAAACTGTGAGATAATAAATGTTTATTGTTTTAACTCACTAAGTGAGTTATGCAGAATAACTATTTCTGTTATGCAGAAATAGATGACTAAGGCAGGTAAGTTTAGGAAAGAAAGAGAGGTTAGTAAAGAGAAGAGACCTGGACACTTAATATTGTGCAAAATTTTATATATGTTATATTCTAATTATAGCCCAATTCTGAAAATTTTACTAAATTCAAATACATCTTTTTGCTCTTTAAAGAGATACTATAGACAAAAGTAACAAATATGTGACTATCTAGGAGAAGATGTTTATAGTGCCCATGACTGACATTAGATTAATATCTAAAATATATAAAGAATTCTACAATGCAAAGAAAGGTAAACAAACAGGAAAGGTGTCAAATAGTAAAAGCAATTCACAGGAAACACAATCACTTAATAACTATGTAAAGAAATGTTCAACTTTGCCAGTAAACAGAGAAATTCAAATAAAACAATAGAAACACACCACTTTGCATCAGATTGGCAAAAAAACCAGAAAAGCTGATAACATCAAGTGCCAATGAGGATGTGTGAAAACAGAATCTCTCTTGCACTGCTGGTGGAAAGTAGCCATTCCGTAAAGCAATCAAGCCTACAAAGCATGCTTGTACTTGACCACTCTGCAATCCCACTCCTGGATGTATAACCACAGAAATGCACAGGGAAGTATATAAGTTAATATTAACTGGAGTGTGGTTTGAAGCAGTAAAGAATAAGATTCAACAACAGGGGGATTTCATAAATAAAATGCAGTGGATGTATAAGAAGGAAATTTAGGCAGGTAACTGATAGAGTGAACTAGGTCCGCATATGGCACTGAGAACAAAGCTCAAAACATAGTTGTGAACTTTAAGAAACAAAATGCTATTTCTTTTTTTAATGTTTATTTATTTATTTTGAGAGAGAGCGAGCACACGTGAGTGGGACAGGGGCAGAGGGGGAGAGAGAGAAAGAAAGAGAGAGAGAGAGAGAGAGAGAGAGAGAGATTCCCAAGCAGGCTCCACACTGCCAGCACAGAGCCCCATGCAGGACTCAATCCCATGATGGTGAGATCATGACCTGGGGCAAAATCAAGAGTCAGATGCCCAACCGACTGAGCCACCCAGGCGTCCCACAAAATTATACTTCTGACAAAATGTTATTTCTGTACACTTAAAACGCACAATACTATGTATTGTTATTTATAAGTATGTGTGAAGAGACATATTAATAGCGAAATAGACATTCATAAAATAAGCAAGAATGTGCCCTTTAAGTGAAGGAGGAAATTTGGGTTAGAGGATTTGGTTTAGAGGAAGATGGGAGAAAATATTGAAATAAAGTATAAATAAAGGAAGGGTTCTCTATAAACAAATGATGATAATCAGGCATGATTTTAGGGGATACTTAGGAGTACGTATGATGAACTAATTTTGTACTCCAGAGTGAAGAGAAGAAAAGCAAATTCATGAATAGTGGATAAGCCACTGGACTACCCTGAATAGGAACTTTAGCTTCGAGGTGATCAAGGCCTCATTCTTAACTGCCCCAGCCTCTGCCATATACCTGCCAGACAGCTCCTTTGTCAGCAAGAATAAAAGAGAAATGAAGGTGCTCTGGGCCTACCTGTAGTGAGACTACATTGGCTCCTGTCAAAAGATAGTATCTGCTTTTCTGCCCACACAGCCACCCCCAAGGCGGGGGGGACCCTTACTGGAAATCTAAGTTTAATAACTATTATTTATGAAGCACCTACTTGTTTTCAAGAACTGTGCTGGCACTTTACATGTGTTATGCCTAAAAAGCCTCGTTACTATTATGCAAGTTAAGTTTCTTACCCCATTTCGTAGATTGGCAAGCCAATGCTTAGAGAATTAATCCCCCCAAAATCATGTATCTGGCAAATAAACAAACGGAGCTTCCAGCCCTGTCTGGCTTTCTACCACACTGTGCCGCCTCCACACTGGTCTTAAAAAAAGAAACAAATACAAGCCCTTTGGGGCAGAAAAACCTAGACATCATATGACTCAGGGTTAGAAAAAAACCCATGCTTAAACATTTTTTAAGTGTGTCCCCAGAATTGGTGTGTTTGTAAATATAGTCTCGGCCACAAACCATGACAATAACTGCTGGGAAAGGTGAACCAGAAACAGCTGCTGCACAGTGTGTTTCTAGACACCCACACCCTGGCTGCCTACACATACCCATGGCATTTGCTGCATGAGGACATGAGGGCAGAGAACACCTACACTCACTGTGCTTCCCCCACGCTAGTGTGTGGTGAGCCTTCCTTGGGGCCAATGAATCACACAAGGGATTAGACAGTATAGGACCTGTGCTATCTCTCAGTGATGACTGCTCATAAACACTTCCTTCAGTCAAAATGGAGCCCACCTACCCTCTGCCCAGAATTCCCTCTAGATAAATATCTTCGTATCTACCTCCAAGTTTTAGACACCAGGACCATTTTTACATTCAGCTTTACAGACACAGAAATATCTGTCCCAGCACCAAGGACGGCGACCCTTGGCTTCTGGGGTGCGTGGGTGGGAGAGCCTGGCATTCTAAGAACTACACCAAGTTTAAGGCAAATGTCTTCAGCAGATGAAAGGGACTTATAAATATTGTCTGACAATTCTTGCCTAGCTGATCAACCCCTACTTTATTTCCATGCCAGCTCATGAAATGAAAATCATAAACACTAATGATTGTTTTAGGCAATCTCTGATTCTTTTAGAGCTTTCCATAGCACCCACCACAGAGTACTATAATTTTCAGTATATTTCTCTGCCTCCTTCATTAGATAGTAAGCTCCTGGAAGGCAGAAATTGTATCTTCTCTCCGTTTATTCCTAGTAACTACCATGCATTGAGTACATAGAGGCTCTATAAATTATTGCTTAAATAAATGAGATCCAGAGCCTGATCATGTGTCTAAATAAAAACTTAGAGGGTGTACAATGTTTTAAAACTAAAATCAAGGGCTAAATTCTGCCATCATCTTCTCAGTCTTCCCTTGACCTCATCCTCAGTCCCAAGCATTCCCTACCACATTCCCTCAGGCCACCACCTTAAATCAAAAAGAAGAATCATTAAACAATGTATTTATCCACTCAAAACTATGGTCTAGGAATTGAGCAACCCTGGAAGGATGCTGAAAGGAAAACTCAGTGGGTTAGGAGCTGAAGGATGATGATTTTACTTAAGGTGATGTCAACTCCCAAAATCAAAAGAAAAGTTATAGAAAGAAAAAGAAGCATACAAAAGTGCTCAGTGAAAAATGAGAGGATATCGCCCAAAGCCAAAGGAGCTACAAGCATGTATTGACATCATAGTACGGAGTACAGACTCAAAGTTGCAAGCAAGAGCAAACATAAGTGAATGCCATTATCTCTAAACATGGAGGCAGGAAGGAGAGTATTAGTCATACCCCCCTTGTGGATACCATCTATTTAGATGGTTTAAGAGAAACTGAATGCAAATATCTCTTAATGTAATTTTTCCAGAAAAAAAAAATCACAAATCACCCATGGCATAAACACAATCTCTAATCAAAGCATTAGTCATTTCTGCCATCATTGAGTACCTCCAGACATACTTTAACAGCAGATTAAATTTAATATGATTTAAGATATTTTAAGAGCTGTTCACTTAGCTTTACAACAGCGCAGAAGTACTCTTCTCCAAGATGATGCACTTTTCCATGAAAAATTGGTGCGGAAGTATTAAATGAATCATGAATTCGGATGCAGACTGTTGCAGAGTGAAGCAATATGGAAAAGAAATTCTACTCATTTTTTTCTGTAAATTCACAGTCTTTTGTGCATGCTCTGATTTCTCAACCACTCATCTGTGAAATGAATGAAGAGCATGATAATTTAATTTGATTGTAATTTTATTGCATTGGGAGAGAACAATTTTTTTGCATGGACATATGGAAGCTTTGACAGGTCATCCATTTGAGTGGCCATGACTTGCCATAGTGATGTCTACAACAATTATTATACACTGGTGATTGGAGACAATCATTAGAGCAATGTGTTCTACCACTAATAACAAATATTTCAAATAAGAGCAGCTTTTAATATTTATAAGTTAATTTTTCTCACACATAGAAGAAGACTCTAGGTCAGAAGTCCAGGGCTGACCTGGCAATTCTATAGTCATAAAGGACCCAGTGTCCTTCTATCTTTTTGCCCCACCATCCCTAATATATGGTGTCCATTCTCAAATCCCCTCCTGATCCAAAATGACTGCCTGGGCTCTAATGATTACAATCTGATTCAAAGTATGGGGCAAGATAAAACAGAGAAAGTCAAGAAAGTCATGCATCATTTCCCAGGAGCCTCAGAGACAGAGTAGACTAAAAAGAATAGACTTTAGCTGGCAATTTTCCAATCAGAACAGAAAGACATTATTATTACTAAGGAAAGAGAAAATGGGTACCATGTAGGTGAGTAGCCCCTGTTATTCAGATAAGGAAAATAAAGCTCAGAGTGTCTAGCTGGCTTGCCCAATCTCATACAGCTAGTAAAGACAGATCCTAGACTAGTGTCTGGGCATCCATTCTTCTCTTCCTTCTGCTCACCTAACAGAACCCTGATTTGACTCAGATATCCTCTCCTCCCACACACGGTGCTCTTGTATTCACAGAAGCTGTCCACACATCTAGCCTCAGAGAGGTGAGCTTGATTCATTTAAGGCCATCCCATCTTCCTTGCTATAATTGGCTCCAGACTAGTCACAGGATGTCAATTAGATCAACTAGATTAAAAAAAAAAAAAAAAAAAAAAGGTTTCTCATGGCTGCTGAAAAGGTTACCTTGATCTTCTAGAAAAAAGTGCCCCAGAAGCAATACTTTATCTATCATTATATTCTTTCATTGGTAGATATGAGGTTTAATTCTAGAGCAATGCTTCAGTACCAGCATGAAGCTATCACGCAGAGGCGAGAGAAGAATCAAGAAAACAGCAGAAAGACAAAGATGGAGTAAATGGATTAAGTTGGCATAGATTATACCTACCTCTGAATCATTGGTAAATTTCTTATTCTTTATGTTGATTTGAGTTTGGGTTGTTATTGTCACGTTGTCAGACACACATGGTTTAACACGGGCCCCTTCGTGTTTGCCTGCACTATCTTCAAAGACTCTTTCTTACTGTAATGAGAGCCATGGTATTAACATGGTAGGGCCTAATGGCACTTTGAAAATAACATACAAAAGTTTATGTGAGCAATAATAAGTGCTTTCTTGAATTTAGACTAACCCTAAGGATATGTCCATATTTAGCTCTTCACCAGAGGAAGCATAATTAAAGTTTCCTTCTTTTCTGCTTTCCCAGAAAACCACATTTTCCTTCTCCAACAAAGCCTCATGTCATAGTAGGGGTCATAGCATGTCTTCCTTACCTCAGCAGTCATGTCAGCTCTGCTGCTTGACAGACATGGACCATCACTTAACTTCCCATTGCTTAAGTCTGAATACATTCCCCATTGTGTCTGATCTCCAGCTCCTGTAGCATGTCAGTTGTCTCCTTAAATTGTTACTTGCTGGTGCATATTTAAGGCAGCAATCTAATCAGCTGAAATTGATGCTTCTACATTTGCTCCTGGGGGAGTTTCCATCACAAATACTATTGTAGCTTGAGTGAACATGCCATGACCAAAGTCCACCAACAGGTTCACGTCTATCAACCCTGGCTTTTTAGAATTGTACACAAGCTGTCTTTACTGATGGCTGTTTACACATCCAACAATGTTTGCTGATCCCAGTACTTATCATAATTGGACATTTTAAATATTTTTTGTTGCGCTAAGTATTTTTATGATTAATAGTTAAATAAGGAGCAGGCCATTAGAGGATGTAAGCAGATTGTCAACAAATGCACAAATACTAATTAGAGGATTATTAATGAATGTTAGCCAGTTGTGGGACATTTGTTGCGACAGCATATAAAATAAATAGATAACAGTGTCTATAACTGAAGTTACTCACTTACATCAAGATTGAAAAAAGCATTTGATGAAATATGTATTAATAGTGGAAGATTACTAACGAATTAGCTCAAAACTGGCCTGTTTACATTTCAATTATCAATTTAGTTTGCCATAGTCATATAGAGTATATACAATAATGTACTTCAATCTCAGAAATAATAATGAATTACACACTTGGAGTTGGCTCCCTGAGATCTATCCTTACTAAAGTTTTTTTTAAATTTTTATATAATTTTTTTAAGTTTATTTATTTATTTTGAGAGACAGGGCATGATCAGGGGAGGGGCAGAGAGAGAGAGAGAGAGAGAGAGAGAATCCCAAGCAGACTTCATGCTATCAGCATGGACCATGAAATCATGACCTGAGCCAAGATCAAGTGTCAGATGCTCAATTGACTGAGCCACCTAGGCACCTCTATATTTCATTTATTTTTTAATATAAGCTCTATACCCAACATGGGGCTTGAATTCATAACCCTGAGATCAAGTCGTTGCATGATCTATCAACTGAAACAGCCAGGTGCCCCATTCTTTACTCAAGTTTTAAACAGTGATTGGTTTTACAATATCTTACTTAAGATTAAAAATAGTAACTTTGGGGTAGTTAATAAATTTGCTGCAAGCTACTCCTAGTTTTCCAACTGTAACCTAATTTGCTTCTTTATTAAAAACACACAGTACATATTACATATTAGAATAGAAACATAAAATGTTATGAGCTAAAGGCATCTCAGCAATCATCTAGTACACCTCCCTTACTCTACAGATAACAAAGTTGAAGCGAGGTAGGTTAAGTGACTTCCCCAAAGTTGTGAAGATACTTAGTGTTTAGAACCTACACCTTCTTAGTCTGAATCCTAAAGCTGTTTTGAATGTTACTCTGCCTATGTTTGATGATTCAGGGGTACTAACCATGTCTTGAGAGTCAATACAAATATTAACCAACACTGAACTATTAATTTATAGATATACTGGCCAGCAGAAATTGCCCATATATAAAGACAAAAATTGATTTTCCAAATTCTTAAGACCCATTAAATTTTCTTGAATTTTGACAATGATGGATAGTTATTTTCTAAAAAGAAACCTCAACAACTTTTCATAAGGTAAGAACTAGATATGTAAATTGTCATATTGATGATTAACAGATGGCTATCTCTTTGTATTTTTTATCCAAATCACTCTAGTAAGAGAAATCAACTTGAAAACATTGAGCCAAGCAAGCTAAGACACTTTAAGAAGTTCAGAAATCCCTGTTTTTAAGTATCTTAATGTCATCTCCAGATCATTTTTTTAAGATTAAGAATATCAAGAATCCTATTCAAAATGTTTATGGACTTCTGAGGCTTAGAGAAGAAAGCTTCAGAGATAAGTCCTCCTATTATTACCCACTTGTAAATTTACCAATTACTATAGACAGCCAGAGGAGTTACCACTTAGTAAGCAGCTACTATGTGCCAGGCATCGTTTGGCATTGTATAGTCACCAACTTACATAACCATCTCTCAAATCTTATGAGGTCAATGTTATTATCTCCTTTGTCATATAAGAAATCTGAGGATCAAAGAGGTTAATGATTGCTTACAGTTATATAATAAATAGGTGTCTGTCTGTCCTGAAACCCATGTTTTTTACTTCTGGATATTCGAAGGGAAATAACAAGTATAGTACTTTATACTGCAGAGCATAATTTCTCCCCACATGACACTGTCCTAGGATACTGAACATGTTTCTAAAAATAACTCATTTGACCATAGAAGCATCCATCTGGTCTTTCTCCAGCTATTCCAAAGTCATTGTTTCCTGTACTCAGCACCATATACCTAAAATCCACTGCTGCTGCTTTTTGTGGCAACTGGAGGTTTAGGATAGAACATTTTCCAAAGTAAATCTGCTGCTCTGAGTGATTGCTCTGAAATCTCTATTCCTCATTAAATGATGACAGACATTAAAAAAAGTAATAACTTACATTTGCATTGTAAACTAGAAAATGTTACTAAATTCATGATCTTTCCTTTGATCACAACAACCTTGTGAGCTAGGTAAGGTAAACATTATTCTCATTTATCCAGTGAGAGAGACTGAATTTCAGATTGAAGATATGGGACTTGGCCAAGGTCACAGAGATGGGATATGGCATCACCGAACTCCAAGTCCAGTACTCTCTCTGTTATCCTCAACCTCCTCCTATAGATGGCCCGTGTCTTCCTGAAGTCTTTTGTAGAATGCGGATAAATAGATAATATCTCAAAGGAAAGAGAGATAGAGAGGTGGGGAGAGAGTATACAATAATGTAATCCTACTCTAATGGGCTTTGTGTGAAGTTGCATCCCATATATCTGACTCCCATTCTTTGGTAACAACCCAGTTTACTCAGCTCACATAGGATTCAGGGTAAATTAACCCCACGTCTGGCTTCAGAGACAGAATATCATTTGGCAAAATTCAAATATCTGGTTAGAACTTTTGATAAGAAAGGGGTATATGACCTAATCCAAGCCAATGAGACTGGAGAGGATGTTTGCTAAGGTCTCATGGGAAAGAAAGGCATGCTCTCTCCTTCTGGATGGTAAACGGTACAGATGTAAAGCCTGGACACATTGCAGCCATTTCGATGCCATGCTAAGAACTCTTTTTGATGACTGTATTAAGCTACTGAATCAAACAAATGCTGAATTCTACCCTATATATTATCTATCTATCTATCTATCTATCACCTATCCATCCATTCTTGTCCTAAGAAGAATCTAAGGCAGACACAGGATTATATGAGCCAATAAATTCCTTTATTTTTAGTCAGTTTGAGTTGGACTTTCCTT
This sequence comes from Acinonyx jubatus, assembly GCF_027475565.1. Lineage (NCBI taxonomy): Eukaryota > Metazoa > Chordata > Mammalia > Carnivora > Felidae > Acinonyx > Acinonyx jubatus. Next base: position 94,021,628 of record NC_069384.1, read on the forward strand.
TACTTGCAACCAAATACATCCTCACTGATCCATGCATACATGCATTTATATATTCTTAGGTAAAAATGAATTGTCTAGGGGCATCTGAGTGGCTTAGTCATTTAAGCGGTCAACTCTTGATTTCAGCTCAGGTCCTGATCCCAGGGTTGTGGGATTGAGCCCCACGTTGAACTCTGCACTGAGTGTGGAGCCTGCTTAAGATTCTCTCTCCCCCCTCTTAGCCCCTCTCTCCTACTCACACTTACTTGCTCTCTCTCTCTCTCAAAAAAAAAAATAAATAACAAATGAATTGCCTAGTGCCCAGTGGCAACTCCAACTAAGCCATCTCAATGCCACTACTCTTAAACATAAATAACTTGTGGCCGGGACCATTCTCTTCTGTCACTTTTCAAATTGACAGCTGGGTGCAATTTGCCAGTCTTCTCCCTTCAAGTGGCCCTTCCGTCTGCTAATTTCTTATGGCACTAAAACAAAAGATACTTTCACTAAGGCAAAGTTAATTAGCATAGTTAACATCTTCATTAAGAGTTTTTGAGTCCAACAAGGTGACAGGAAGAGCTAAAGGGAGTTGGAAATTGGGCATGATATTTTGACAACTAATGACAAGATGACTGATGTCCGATAGCTGTGGTCATTGAGTAATTAACTACATTGAATAGCATCTAAGAGCTAATGAAATGGTACATGGGGGAAAATCTTGATGAAGTATATAGTACTGAACAAATGCAGAATGGTACTTTTAAGAAGATATTTAATCACTATTATCATTGTCAATAAGGCAGTTCCTAGGGGTATAAAAACCAGGCGATGCGTTTGTCACCTGTATATACAAACAACTTCAGTGGGGTCAGATAAGATTTTTTAGGCATAAGACCATAATTATTGTGAGACATTTTTTAGGGATCAGATCACTTCAGACTGCATTTACCCAGATGTGTTCTACTGGATAGTAATCTTAAGGAAAAAGGATTCTATAGGTAGTAAAGTTTGGGAACAATTGTTTTCACCCAGTTATAATATATTTCTTTCTCCTGATAGTAGTGTCTTATCCTCACCCCAAGCCCATGTGGTTTATATGGTTCTAACCTCTTCTCCCAGAACTATAGTGGGCCCCAGGCATAGACCAGTCAATTAACACATTCTATTTCCCTGAACTTAATGATTAATTATGGAATGGGCAAATGACATCAGCCAGTCCAATGAGAATCAGCCTTGGACTTATGCTGGAATATTGCAAAAGAGATATTCTCCTTCCACTGGGGTTGTTAACCTGTTTTTTTAAGTGAGCCTGGGGCCAGTGGCGGCCATTTGCCACCTTTGAGGAGAGCTTGGCTGAGGAAGAAGCTAACTCAGTAACAAGAACTTAAGGATCATGACAAACACCTCGTGATGGTCTTTCAGCACCTGAACCCAGCTGTGTCTTACACCTCTAAACTTTTAGTTACACGAGCCTTCCATTTAGAAAACCATTCACCAGGGGGGTGCCAGAGTGGCTCAGTCAGTTAAGTGTCAAACTCTTGATTTCACCTCAGGTCATGATCTCGAGGCTCATGAGATCCAGCCCCGTGTCAGGCTCCGCGCTGACAGTGCAGCGCCTGCTTGGGATTCTCTCTTTCCCTCTCTCTCTCTCTGTCCCTCCCCCACTCACACATGCACATGCTAAATAAACAAACTTTAAAAAAAATTTAAAGGAAAATCATTCACAGGGAAGACTACAGAGGCCAAGTCACAGACACGTTTTCCTTACTCCTCACCCTATTTCAGATCACAGCAATGCTGGCCCAACTGCTAGCCCCTCCCCTCTACCTACCCTTCATTCACACATGCCATCCCACGGTCTATCTCCAAAAGAAATTCTCAGTTCTACTAAACAACTCAATTTTAGGCATTCTGTTCTTCCTCTTTTTCTTTCATCACAAAAGCCCACACTGGTCCCAAATGACATCTGTGTCTTGCTCAAACCCCACCTAGTCAGCACCCGATATGTGTTAGCCATTATAACTTTTATCCTTAAGTCTTCTAGTCTTCTTGATCAGGCTGAAATCACCCAAAAAGATGGTTTTCTTACTCGTATCTTCCCGTTTTGTTCAAATAAACGTCTCCTCCAACAACTGTCCTAAACCGGCCTAAGTCTCATTAAGGAAGGCCTCAGGGCATAGCAATCATTTCCACATCTCACATCACTGAAGAGTATCCCCCACCCACCCCAACATAAACACAATGTGTACAATTTGGGGTTTCTTTATCTTGTAATGCACTTACCCGACATGGGAAAGACCTAATTCTCAAAATATTTAGTGCTATTCCCTTAACTAGACACATGTCCCTCTCAAATACAGAGGTCTTATACCCTTTTTCTCTCATTTGATGAAGATTCCAAACCAGCCAAAAGCACTGGCATGTATGAGATTGGCCCGAGTTTTACACAGAGATCAGAGCAAAGAATTAGGGATGTTAAAGCTACTTATAGAATTCAAAGGAGATGGCCACTTGCTTGTTAAATCAGCCATTGTCAGCATCTGTTCTGGACAAAACAATTCCAGTCTTTAAGCTATTGTGAGATGGGATTAATTTTGCCTCATTTCCCGCTATAGCTTAAAGTACTTATGATGACACATTAATTGGTACAAATGTTTCCAAGACTAAACATAGTGAGAAGAGCAGCAGCTGGCTCAGCCAGGGTAGGGGGCTTGAGGCGCTGGGGAGTGGGAGGAAAGACATCAACACTCTTACTGCACTGTCATCATCATCTTCATCACCATATCTTCATACCAGAAGGTGGAGATTCCAGAGAACAGGAAGATTATCAAGACTGGAAACAAACCTCATGGATGAAGCAAACCTTTGTAATGATCAGGGCTGATAGGGATAAAAGGAACAATCCTTATTTAGGAGTGCTTCCTATTTGATCATGTATGTATAAACATAGATCAAAACAAGAAACACTTCAGTGTATGCAATAATATGGGGCTTTAGCTAGATAATTAAAAGGGAGGCCTATGGGGTCAGAACCTAGAAAGCAGTGAACTGGTGTCACTCAAGAATTAGTCCAAGAGGCCAAATCATGTTTCAGGATTGGAGAGTTCATTAGTAGTTGCCCCAAGCCACATGGAGAAGGTGTTCCAAACCAATCTGAACACAGAATGAAGGGCCAGTGCCTCGAGTGATCAGCCAATCTGAAGACAGATGGCCACAGTTAGTGGGGTGATTGAGCCCTCCAAGTACTTGGACATACTGACTCTTGCCTTGAAATATCATACAGGCACTTCTGGTACCTAATACAATGGACATAGAAAACCTTAATGCAAGGATAACTAAAGACTATAACATTTTGTGGAAGGAGAGGGAATGGGGCAGTCAGGCTGTAAATTCTCCCTCCCTGGAGATTCTGAACACAGGAATCTGTTGGTTGCCTTCGTTGGCATTGGTCAACTTAGTGATTGTTGACTTAGGCCTTCTCCCACTAGGACCTGGTGGAGATAAAGACTGGAACTTCATTGCCTTTTCTAAATTATCTCGTAGCTTTCATCTAATGTGCTGGAATGCTTTGCAGAGTCTTTGGTCTTCTTAAGGGCTTTAAGGAAAGAGTAAATGGAATAAAATATTCTCATTTTCTAAAAGTCATTGAATTAAACAGGAGAAAGCTTATACACAGCAGGTGAATACATATCTTTAAAAGGCTGACAATAAAATAATCACTGTTTTACACGATGGATGTTTACTCAGAGAGTAGTGATTTGCCTGTCTCTCATGAAGGGAATGCGCTGTGGAGATATTTGACCCACTATCAATAAAATGCACCCTTCACTTGGTGGCAATAGTATGGGTTGCAGAGACAGGAGCAAGCTTACAATCCTGTTAGTATTTCTCTGGTGCTTCTTGATTGCTTTGTATTCAAATCTGCTGCCGTGGCTGCTACCTTTGTTAACCATGTGACCTTTCTGACACGCAAGAGTGGCCAAAAAGACCATCCCTTGACCCACAATCATCCTTACGTTGCCTATTGTTGTAATGGGTCATTGGTTGGTGGAACAGCAATAAAATTGCAGCAGTTTGCTGCTGTCTGGGGCTCACCTCGAGTATTGCCTGGATTTCCCCAGGAGAACACCATGACTCCTGGTTCGTTGACTTCAGTCTATGAAAGAGCTCTTAGAAGCAATCTGCTCCCATTCCTTCATTTTTCCAAAGAGCAAATGAAGGCTAAGAACAGGAAACTGCCAGAGGTAAACCTACTCAAGTAGATGGAGGCTGAACCTCTTCAGTTTCTTTCACATCCATCTTCTTATTACTGATTACATTAACAACAGGCATTGATGTTGAGCAACTATATGTGCTGAGCACTTTATGTATGTTATTTTCAATCTTCACCAGAACTCTGCAGTTAGGCATTATTATCCTCTTTCACAGATAGGAATACTAAGCCTCAGACAACTTGAATGATTCGCCGCATGCCAGATGCCCCATCACTAACAAGTAGTTGAGTTTGGATAAAAACCCTGGTCTGTCTGAATTCAGTGCTCCTGCTCCTTCCCACGAGGACTTCAGCAGCACATGGGAGAGTTCTAGCCCTCATCATTCTCAGGCTTCAGAGAAAAACTCCCCAATACCCACGATTACCTTAGCCATTATATCTTCCCCTCAGTGGCTTCAGAAGAAGCTTGGCCTCCCGGGAGGATTGTATAATCCCATGTAATAGGCACTATGGAATCAGGACGTTTCAGCTATTTGTCTGTACATGTCTACTACAGCAGAGCCAAGTCTCAGGAATTCTGATGTCACTGTGAACAAAGTAATCTTTTCTCCAGGACCCATCCTGCTTTGCTCTGTAAGAGCGACTTTGTTAGACTCCCTAGGAGAGATTCTGGGTTTACGGTCTGACATCGATCCCGATTTACTCTCTGTGTTGACCTTGAAAAGTTATAGAAGCCCCCTGAGCCTCTGTGTCCTTGAGTGTAAAGCGGGCTAATAACAACCTGACAGGAATGTTATGCAGACAAAATTTGTAAATATCCTAATAAAGTGTCTAAAATATTCTAAGTTCTAAAGAAATGATCATTTCTTTTCCTTTCCTGTCTCTTTTCCACTGCCCCTCCCCCTCTCGTAGTCACCGTGGCCTCTTTTCCTGACTGGCCTCTTTCTTTTGATGTCCCTGCTGTCACCAAAGTTTCCTGGAATCCTATGTTCTCTCTGCAATTAAACTTTCTTTTCTTTCCATATGATACAGAAGGACCCAGGAGAGAAATGGACTCATGGTGGCCCTGTTGCCCTGGAAAACTTCATGAGAAAAGGGAAAAGATTACCATGACAGACTCATGGATTGTCAGTGACAGAAAAACTATATTATTTGTTAGAGACTTTTAATACTCATTGTATCTGATTCTACTCTCATTCTAGGCAGGTGGAAATATTATCCTTCTCCACCCTTGTAACTGCAGCTGAGTGGGGATATGTTCTGGCCAATGGGCTGTGGGCAATAGTGATATGCATCACTTCTAAGCCTGAGCATTTAGTTGCTGTTCAAGGTCCTCCAGCATTGGTCCTGCCTGCCAAAGCAAACTCTGAACTACCATGTGAGGATGGGGCAACATAAAATGACATACAGTGACTACACGGAGCAGAGCCCATAGTGACCCACAGTGGAAACATAATGTCAACAACAAGTAAACTAACTTTAAGCTACTGTAAGTTTGGGCATGTTTGTTACCATAGCATAACCTAGAGAATATAGCAATGCAAACGTTGGCTTTCATGGCATAGCCCGTTGAAAAAGGTATTTTGTGTCCCTAGTGACAAGTCAGTGACTTTACAGATCTTTTGGGAAAGAACACTAGACTGAAAGACAGGAAGCTAATGAAATTTTAGCCCTGGCTTATCTACCAACTGTAGGACCTTAGGTTATTCACAACCTCAAGTCCTCACTTTTCTCATCTATAAAGTAAGAGTTAGCATATCCCCGAGTGTGAGACACATAACATTATTGGTACTTTGGATCCTTGCTGTTCAAAAAGTGGTCCAAGAACCAACAACACCAGCATTACTGAGACCGTATTAGAAATGCAAGTCCTTGGGTCCCACCCCAGTCCTACCGAATCCAATTCTGCATTTTTGACAAAATCCCCAGTTGAGTCCCATGCACATTAAAGTTAGGAGAAATACTGACTTAGATGGTACTAGGACTCAACACTAAATGGCATATAATCACAGAGTGAGAGGTTAGTTTTATTCCTTTCTTTCAATCTTTCTGATTACTTCATGGAGAAAGTCTCAGTTTGATGCCAATATATCTTAAATACTTCTCTACGGTTGCTAATTTTCTTTTTTTTTATAAGGAGAAAACAAGCCTCAGGTGCCTAGGCAGGCAATTTAGCTTGGCTATCAAAGCATTGTTTTATTTTCATTGTGTTTACTTACATGGTTATCTTGTATTAGTGGCAACTGATGCCAATTTTCTGTTTAAAGCAGTGAAAGAAACCTAGTCAAAGTAAATTAAGTAGGAAAGTGAATGTATTTAAATAAATAAAATATAATAAATGGGAAGAAATGTTTGCCTTTTTAAAGAAATTATTTATTTTGAGAGAAAGAGAGAATCCCAAGCAGGCTCCAGTTGTTAGCATCGGGCTGGAGGCAGGTCTCCACCTCACAAACCATGAGATCATGACCCGAGCCAAAATCAAGAGTTGGGTGCTTAACTGACCGAACCACCCAGGTGCCCAAGAAGTGTTTGCTTTAATGTTTCCTACTCCCATGTCAGGGAATGCCATTGGTTTGACACTCCTCACTTCTCTCCACAGCTTCATCATTAAGGGACTTTATTCTCTCTATATGGGGTGGGGGTGGGAAAAGTGATATATGTCATTGTAAATTTCAGAAGAGTGAAATGAACATGTTTAGGATGAAATCCCCTTTCTTCCTCTTAGAATTTAGATATCCAGAGTATAATTACTCATAGATAATTGACTTATAAACTCCCAGTCCAATTGGTAGAATCCTAGCAGCAGGCTCTTTATTCAATATACTTTTATTGTGTGCCAAGGTACACGAGGATCTCGTCTTCTCCTCCTGCTACCCAGAAGCACCTCCCCCTTTGGAGGGTTTTGGACCAGGCTCTAGCCATGCTGTTGCAGTGTTTTTGGTTTCTCAGCTTCTAAATATGCTCTGAGGAAAATGTCAATAGCGTTGATGAGCTTGGAATTCTCCTAGAAGGAAACATTAGGTACTCATCATTATAAATCATGAGACAAAAACCAGGTAATTGTTCATAAGGCATCTGACCAATTCCCTCATGGGTTAACCATAATCTACCAAAGCAGGTCTATCAGGAAGGATTTTAATGATTACCCTGCTAATGACACAGAATTTTGTCAAAGAGCCCTACGTAAAACGGGCACTGCACCTTTCTTGCAGAGTAATCAGTTTTGTGTCTGGGCCCTGCATTTGTCTTTATCAGTTCGCCACCACTCAATACAGTGGTGCCTCTTTATTTCTTATTATAACAGTGCATTTTGTTTTCATCATGATACTTCTCGCCACTTCTTTGCTTCTTTAGAATCTAACTCCCTCCACTAGACTGTAAGCTAAAGGAGAGCAGGAATCATCTCTGAATTGTTTGTGGCCATATCTCAAATATCTGGAACATGTCGAATAAATGAATCAACCCTCCCATATTCCACTTGGAACGAAAAGAAACTAGAATGTTTACTTTCAAGGTCTAATTAGCAGTCACCCTGTAGTATTATTGCTTAACCCTGAAACTGAGTGAGATATGTATCAATTTTCCCTGCTATGTGTGGCTCTAAGTGCTCGACTACATTTTTATCTACTGCCTTTCTATTTGTTGGCTCATTAATGCTCTGCTAACAGCTGAAAAGCATCTGCACTAGCTTATAAAGGCAACAGTCAATAGGCAAAAGATAAGAGCTTATAAGTAAAGGAGTAGGACCCAAGGGAAACCTTATCAGTAAATCACTGTTACGGTGTAACTTTCTATTGCAATCAATCCAAGATCTGTCCCCGAAGCTCCCTTTTCTGCCCTTAGCTGGGTAAAATTGACTTGGGCATTGAAAACTGATTCAAAAAAAATTATTCAGAGTCCTAGAGCAACTTCTGATGAAACTGTCCATAATTTTCTAAAATGTATACTCATCTAAGGAACTGTTTACAAAGGCACCATTTTTGAGGCAAATTATTTCATTCTCATCCTTCCATTTCTCATGTTTTTGTCATGACAACACAAAGGTGGGTAGGAGTCAGAGGCAGCATCTTATTTAGCCTGGACAATATTTTTAAAGGATACATTTAGGAGCATGGGTTGGCATCTTCTGGTCTTTTGATCTCTCTAAATATAAAGAGATCTAGATTGATAGTTTCTGAGGGATATTAAAAGGAAATAAACCAGAAAACTAGACTGGAGTCTGCTTAAGGGTAGGAAAGCCTACTTGGGAGTTTCTGGTTTGTGTGAGCGTTTCATTGGATTTATTGGCAATGGACTAGAGATTCATTTCACCATTCAAGGTGCTGATGAATATCCAGAAATTGCTCCTGGATGTTGAAGTTTTTTTAATTTTGAAATCAAACCCATTTTGAATTTCTAACCCAAATCAATTTTACCTAGCAAAGGCAGAAATATCTAAATTCTGCTGTCCTGAAATACAGGCACAAACTTATCTCAGATATTAAATACCCCTAACCCCTGTGATTGTGGCTGGTGTTGTCCTAAAAATGAAAGACAAGGGGGAAAAATGGATGAGATTTAATCCAGCAATTCATCACAGAAGTGAAAATGAAAAAACACAATGCTCAAAACACCACACCCCTTGAATTACATGCACACACACAGACTTACAGAAATACATTGACATTTTAGTGGCTGCCCATTTAATGACAAATCCTGTCTTCTCATCCTTTCATGCCCATGATATATCTAGAACAAATGCAGGGTTTTATTTAGGGCATAATATTAACAGTTTGCATTTGTTTACTCTTTACCTTGTGCAGTGTGTCTTCTCATACATTATCCCATTTTAACATTACAACTATGAAGAAGGCAGATAAACATTCTATTCCCATTTTAAAGATGAGACTTTGAAAGCTTGAATGATTTGCCAAAGATCATACAATAAGTAATGGGCAGAACCTGTGCTAAGACTCCAAATTTCTGAGTCTTTAACTCGGTGCCTCTCCTGCAATGTTTCACAGCTTCTTGAGTATCCCAGGAGGTCTGACATACCCTGAAGTACTCTCATAAGCTTAAATTAGGGGGATGTCTCAAGACATCAGACCTGGATGCTGGTGATCCAAGACAATAATGAGCTTGATCTAGGTGTACTTACTGAGACTGTCCTGGACCAATCAGTCATTTCCTTGGGTGAACCCAGGGTCTCTGAGCCATAATCCACAACCTAAAGGTAAACTTGAACTGCTTTATCCGACAAAGGGGGTGTCAGTCAGCCAGCATTCTTCTCAAACAAAAGCTCAGTGAATTTGTTTCCAAGGGTAGGAGTTATATTTCATTAGCTCCCACATATTTTGAGGGCTTGGACCAAAGATGCAAGCATTCATGGAGGTACTTTCAGTCTACTCAATGAATGTTAAATAATTCATTCTCTGACGAGACCAAATATGCCTGGGTTGGTACCATCTAGTCCTCATCCTTTTGAGGCATAGCAGAGTTATGGGATACTTACTGTAATGGAACCAATGAAAAATATAAGCCTTCTGTCTCTCCTGTCCCCATTCAGACTGGTTATCTCCCTAGCTTGACCTCACAGATGCCCCTCCCGGTCTTACAAAAGATAATTCTGTTCTGCTGGCACAAATTACAATCTTCTTGTTTTCTGAAATTTATTTTAATAGAGGCAGGGAAAGAATGTTTATTTATTGAGTTACAAATATGTATCCAGCACTGGGCTAGGCAATTTCAAGAACATTATCATTTACAATTTTCATAACTATCCTGTGAGGTGGTCATTTCATAGATGAGAGAAGAAAGGCTAGGAAGATGAAATACTCCAAGGTCACACAGACTAGAATTCTTGGTGGGTCTTCAAAACTCAAACCCACAGTCTTTCCACTCATAAGATGTTGAGAACCCAAAGATAAATTTGACCTACTTGAGCTTTGGAGAAGGAGGGTCTGCCTTTTTTTAAGAAGAGAGATGAAATCAATCTCTCCCATCCTTTCTTTCCAGCAATGCTGAGGGAAGTGGAAGAAATTTAAGAGCAGCAAGGGTTCAGCAAAGGAGGAGGGAAGCTTTCAGAGGGTAGGAAGCAGGTCTGGAGAGCCAGCTTTGTTCAGTGCCAAGTCCAGCAAAGGTGGAGCTGTTGGCGGATGCCTTCTCAACCCACCGACACCGCAGACATCTGCTTAGTCCTGCTTTCCCAGGGGCAGAGAACTGCGCCCTTATCAGGCCCAGTAAGCCTCGGGACAGCCTGAGATACTGGAAGCAGCACCCGGAGGCTCAGCAAGCCAGAGAGGAGTTGAGAGTGGCATATAGCTGAGTGAGTGTGTGTGTCTGTATGTGTGTGTCTGTGTCTCTGTGTGTGTGTGTCTGTGTGTGTGTGCTGGGAGGCGGGGGCGTCTGGTGAGAGGCCTCGGCTCAATAATGTAAGGGGTTGGGCCGCCCACGTGACTCCAGAAAGGCGGAGACAGGCGAGCTGGAGGGAGGACTGACAGGCCTCCCGGAGGGAGGTGAGGAGGGGGGCGAACTGAATAATTGAGGAGCTGTTCAGCAGCAGCGGCTGCCTCCTGCCTTCCTTTGCCTCCACCGCTCCGCATCATAGTGGGAGAGACAGAATCTGGCGCTGTAAGTGCAGACGGCTAGCCACCAGTCCCTGCAGCGAGTTCATCTCCTCCAGCTCTCCGGTGAGTGAACGTCCCCCTTCGCCGCAGTCTGTTCCCCTCCGCACCCCCTGCACCCCAACTGGACCCCCGCGAGTAGGATGGTCGCCTCTTGTTGAATGAACCAGGGAGCCGGAGCCACAGGAGGAGGGGAAACAGGAACATGGCGCGGAGGCTGAGGGCGCCCGCCGGGAAGGGGTCCCTTGGAAGAAGGAAGGAGCTGGGTTGGGGTCTTTCCGTATCTGGCCCGGGATGGGGCCTGGACAGGGTCTAGGGTCGGGGGACGCCGGGCTCCGACTCACGGGAGCTGCCAGGCTGGGCTGGGGCAAACGCAGCTCCGGCGCGGCCAGAGTGAGAGGCAGAGGAGGGAGCCGCAAGCAGTGTCCGGGCCGCCTGGGTCTCCACAGATGCCGGGCCTGTCCTTTCCTCCCTGCCTTGTCACACACCCGGCTCCCGCAGCTAGGTTCTCGGCCTCGGACTGAGCCCACGGAAAGGAAGAGAGGCTTTTCCGGCTGTAGCCCGAGGGGAGGGCGGGGACAACGTCTGCCCTTTTACCTGAGAGCAAACTCTTCAAAGGGGCTCCAGCTGAGCCCGATACCCACACAGGGCCGGTGCGCTCCTGTCCCCAGAGAGCAGTGATACGCGACGGGGCAGCGAGAAGGACGTGATGGGAAAAGTGTCCAAGGAAGCTCTCTTGCCAGAGCGCGCAGCCCCAGGGGAGAGGATTCTCGCCCGCACTTATTCACCCCATCGGAGCTTTCTCTCTTCCCTCATCCCAAACACGTCAGTTTCCTACAAATCAAGAGGGCCAGAGTAAGGTAGTGTGGCCTCGCGGGTACAGCTCCAAACCCCCTCCTCCATCCAGAGTCATCTTCCCCCTCCCCGCCCCCACACACAAATACACACACAACGTTTATTTTATATCGTGATCGAAAAGTAAGGCAGAAATCGCCAAGTGACCAGAAGCAAAGGGAAGGCAGGGAAAGATGGAAGGAAAACTAGAACAGCAGGGATCTCGTCTGCTCCTGGTACTCCTCACCCCACTACCTGTGCGAAGCTCCATTCACTGAATCCCGAACCGAGAGTCTTGAACTGAATTCAAATTCAGAGGAAAAACTTGGGGTGGGGTGGGGTGGGGTGGGGGGAGCAGGTGGGATTCTCGTCCAAGTGGCGGGGCCAGTCACTGGCCGGAGTTGACAAGCACCACAGAGTGATAGCCCGCCTGTCGCCCGGGGTAAGGGGTCCTGAAGAACATCCCAGGCAGGATAGCACCAGGCAGGAGCCTGGGCCGCAGAGCTGACAGCAGGGAAGGGCGCTGTCCGCGGTGCTGAAAGTTCTGCGAGGCCGGGAGCTAAATACCGCGGGCAACTGGCGGCTCCCTGCTCGCCGGCGGTTCCCGCAAGCTGAAACTGCGTTAGAGCCACGTAAAGACGGTCAGGTGGAACAAGCGACCTGGAGAAAGGGGTTTAGGAGCTCTGCGTTCCCCGATTCTCTGCCTTCCCCTGGTCTCCTCTTGGAAAGAGGTTTTTCCGACTCCTGGGTAGAGGAGCAAGTAGCGGATGTCACTCCAGGATCCAGTTTTGCTAACTTCAGGTGGAAATAAGTCGTGTGGTTCCCCTTTCTATGTCCTGGGCCTGTGCGGTTAATCTTCCTATTGGTAAAGTGTTGGAAAAGCAGTTAGGGTTGTTATTCTGATAAGCACTTCTGTGGCTTTCAGGAACCAGAGAATTGTGAGGCTACCAAAAGAAGAGGTTTCATTAACGAAGAGGCTGGGTTTTCTATTCCTGGCTATGGCTTTTATCTCTTCAGCACCCTTCTCTCCCCACCACAGATTGTTTACATCCTCTAGATATAGACCTCTAAGCAGCCCTACATGATTGTTTCTTCGACTAATCTTTTACATTATGGGTAAAATGGGGAAAGAATTAAGCCAATTTTGGGGGGGGGTGCAATTAAGAAAATATTTACTGAGCACCTGCTATCTACTAGGTAACATTATCTCATTTAAGCTTCATAATAGCTGCTGACTACAAATATCACAAGGATAAGAAAACTGAAGTTAGAATCCAGAGCTTGGATTCAAATTCAGGTCTGCTTAACTCCAAACCCCAAGCTATTTTCATGCCGTCATTTTGGCATTTGGCTTTTGATAGCTTTATTGGAGAATGTAGCAAAAGAATGTCAAAAGAGGAAGGTTTACTTTCTTTTGCACACACACAACTCTCTCTCCCAACCCTTTCCTCTTTAATCTGTTCACCCACCCACTGTCACTAACTCCCACCATACCAACTGCTTTTGTGCATGCTGATTGAGATATCACTGTTCACACAAGTTGAGATTCAGAATTACAGAAACAAGTTAGAGGACTAAAACAGCAGGCTCTCCCGAAAGAGCAGTGGGGCTTCACAGGATCTGGAGAACTAGAGCCCACATGTGCTTTCATATTTAGAACTATACTCTTGAGCTTTAGGGCTGGAATAGGGCTTAAAGATCCTCGAGCACCATTCAGATCATTGTTTTACAAGAAGAATTTGGGGACCAAAAGATGATTATAAGTCTAAGTCACATGATTGAAAAGTTAGGATTGGAACCCAGTTAACTCAGTTCCAGGGTCAGTGGCCTTTCAAGTACCCTCATCGTGCTTCAGATACCCTTCCCTGCTTCCTTCTGTGGTTATCTTTGATAAGAACATCAGCATCAGTAAACTCTATGCAATAATATACCACAAATACCTAAAATCCAAGTGCTCATCTTAACTTTTCTTCCTTTTCTTTTTCACTCTGGTCTCACTATTCCAGTGTAGTCTGACCCAACATACCTGACCCCCCTTCCTCAACAACAGTTCTCCCTATGGGAGCAACTTGCAAATGGAGATGGGGGCATGGCATTTCTCTACACAAAGGCATTGCCTTTGTGTTGTCTATATTTCCTCTTCTGTGGTCTATTCCCAACAAAATAAGCTTTCCAAAATGAATACCCCTAAGCATCTTTCTATGTTCTCACAGGTACTTGGAATAGGCCTTTAAAAGATCTAGGCAGAAATAAATTATCATTATAAATGCTAATATCAGTCAAATGTGAGGCACTTTCCTAGTTCCTTTTTGTAAATAATTTCATTGTATCTTCACAGTTCTGTCAAGTAGATAATTTCATTAGAGGTGATCCTAGAGTTCTAGGCCACTGTAACTAACATGCAGCAGATCTGATGTTCTATGTATTTCTTCTTGCTTCTCTTTCAGCCCCTAGTAAAATCCCAACTTTATTGCATTGGCAAGGAGGAGAAAATTTTTATCTTGAATTGAATTGTTCTATCCTCTTCCAGTGTGTAAAGTTTAGAAATTCAAATTCACTTCAAATGGTAATGTTCTGTCCTTTTATCTCAATATTTACCACAACATATTCTTCCTTTATTTGTTATCCTTTACTTAAAGATCCTTATATACCTTCTTAATTCTAATATTAACGTTCTGCTTCAAACCCCATCTAGAATGAATTAAGGCACAACTCATAATTAAATATATAACTTCTATTGTACCCTCACAGGGTGATCCTGCAAGGATGCTGTTCCTGAGGTGTTCTGGGCCCTGTGAACCATAATCTTTAACTGTCTAGAACTGCTCTATCTGACACCAGATATGGTGTCACTGGCCACATATAGCTATTTAAATTTTAATTAATTAACATTAACATTTAATTAACATTAAAATTTTCAATTTTTAATCACACTAGCCATATTTCAAGTGCTCAATAACCATATGTGGCTAATAACTACCTTATTGAACCGTGCAAATATGGCACATTTCCAGCATTGTAGAAAGTCCTATTGCATGATGCTGTTTTGGAAAGTGCTAAAAACATCCTCACAACAACAACTGAGAACTTGGAATTGGGAAGAACTTGGGATTCTGCTTTAAAACTTCTGCCAAGAAAGGAGGAAAAGCCCCTTGTGGCCTAGGACACCCCTAGAAGCCCAGATATGCTCAAGATAATAAGGCTAGCAAAGAGAGTACATGTCCCACTGAAGGAGCTGGTGACCTCTGGCATTTGCTTCACATGAATTCTGTTTTACCATGAAGTAAAATATTCCATGAATGGGTCTTGCTGGTTTCCTGGATTCCATCTTAGAAATAACCTGGAAGTTTTTATTCAAAATTCAAGTTTTATACACATATATATCACATATACATGTAACAACCTGTGTGTGTGTGTGTGTGTTTACACGTATATGTATGTATATCTTGTCTTAGTAAGTATAGTATGATAAATATGGAAAGAATATGGGACTTGGAGTTAGTAGTAAATCTGCCACTTACTACTTGGTGACATTTTAAGGCCCTCTAGATTTCCATTACTTCATTTGTAAAATGTTGACAAGAATAGCCTATCTCAACAGGCTATTGTGAGATTCAAAATGTAGATAAATGAAAGTACTTTGCAGGGAGCATGATTGCTATGTAATGGTTGATAATCTCACGTAGATATTATATAGTATATAAACAAATAGGATAGCTTAAACCAACGGCATTTTTTAATGCTTTTAGTCCCATATAAATATATTTTGCTTTTGTTGTCATTTTTCACTGTAAAGGAGAATGCTGAAGAAAAAAATCTTTTTGGTTGTTGAGATTTCTTGTTGGTTAAGTTCTATGAATTGAAATACTGTTTACTGTTTGTGGTTTACTTCCTTTGGCCCTGAACATTTCCTTCAGGATAAAAAAATACCTAGGAAGTCTCATTGGTTCTGAAATGGCTTTTACCTGTTAACTAATAGCTTTAAATCAATTGTCAATAACTATCCTGTCATTACAATAGTGTTTCAGATAACAGAAAAAGTATTATTGATATTCTTGAGCATGGGTGGATAAAAGGGATGATTTAAAATGACTATTTTTACTACTTATCCATTGAAATGAACTACCCATCTCATGAATCAATGAAGACTTCTATTTTATCCATTGATTAAGCCAGAAATAAAAGTAAAGGCTATCAATTTGACTGAATTCTTGAAGTTGCATTAGGGATTCTGACCTTAAATAAAGGGTCTTTATCTATTCTCTAGGGTAAAATTTGTTGGGGTCGTAAGTGGAAACTTAACTAGCTAACAGGTGGGACTGGGAGGCCAGAAGTACAGGGCACTAGGCAGCTATTCTCCACCCCCTCCAAACCTTAACCCATATCTTTTATAGAACAAGGGGCATCGCGGTGAGGTCAAAGGGTAGGCACCTAAAATGGCAACACCTGTACACCACTGGTCTCTACTAGTCATCTAACGTGGAGCCTTCTCTGTGCAACTGTAGGGAAGATCAGAACAAGCCTTCCCACATTCTGGTTAAGGCACACATTAACTTCCAAGGAACCTGGAACACTTAGCCCCAAGTAAGGTCACCTCATGGGCATGAACAAGATGGAGGGTCCCACATGGAGTCAGTGTTGTCTGCACTTCTACAACTTAGCTAACATTTACTCCCAAACCTGGCATCTATTGCCTGTGCCTGAACTTTAATCTACAGTGTTTATAACTCAAGTAGGAGTGCTTTTTTTATATACGCCTGACTGGGTCAGAAAATGACACAAATACAGTCATGCCTTCTCTAATAGATCACCATTTTGATACTTAAATATTTTTTCTCCTAGAACACAAAAGTTAATACAATGCTCAAGTATTATAGAAAATAAGTCTGCAAAGGAAACTATTCCATCAGACGATTCTTAATTGTATTATGTTTGCTATTAATCCTGAAAACCCAATGAAGTAATATAGGTTTTTATTGGGAAGGGGTAGGTAAACCTCCTGAAAAATCAAGCTGAGTGTAGCTAAGGGCTCTAGATTCTATCTCTGGTTCTCTGGCAGGTTATTTCCTTTCTTGGAACCCAAGATTACCTTTGTTCAGACTTTGTTAAGGCACGCATGGTAATTTACAATATGCTCTACCAGAGAAATAGCTGAAACATACTCTCAGCTCCAAATGCTGGTCAAGCATACCATTCTCAGGTCTTTGTTGCATATAAAATTATATTACTAAAGGGAAAATTAGTGAGATTATCAACTCTGGTCTCTGGTAGCTCATGCTAGCTTTAATAACAGATACCCTTGGGGCGCCTGGGTGGCGCAGTCAGTTAAGCGTCCGACTTCAGCCAGGTCACGATCTCGCGGACCATGAGTTCGAGCCCCGCGTCAGGCTCTGGGCTGATGGCTCAGAGCCTGGAGCCTGTTTCTGATTCTGTGTCTCCCTCTCTCTCTGCCCCTCCCCCGTTCGTGCTCTGTCTCTCTCTGTCCCAAAATAAATAAACGTTGAAAAAAAAAATAACAGATACCCTTTGTTAAGAATCATGGTTATTAATTTCACTGGAATTATTTGTCTCTTGGAAGGGCTTGGATTTTGGAAGGGGGAAAATACATTACCTTGGAGCTGAAAAGAGCTTACTTTTCACTGTCTTTAGCTTGAGGGATATCAATAATTTTATATCACAGGAAAGAAAATTAACAATGTAGCTTTGAAACTCATGCTGGTAGCATGCAATCATTCACTTAAAGTAACTGAGGTAGGGGAACCTCAGTGGCTCAGTCGGTTAAGTGTCGACTTTGGCTCGGGTCATGATCTCGTGGCTCATGAGTTTGAGCCCTGCAGAGCCTGCTGGGATTCTCTCACTCTCCCTGTCTCTCTGCTCTGCTCTCTCTCTCTCTCGCTCTCTCTCTCTCTCAAAATAAATAAAATTTAAAAAATAAGGTAACTGAGGTAGCCCTATATTGGTAGCCATGGGTGTTTGGAACCCCTATAGCCTGGCATATGAGTGCTGAATACATATTTGTTGAATTCAGGCCATTGTTCCAGGTCGGTTCGTGCCATGCACTCATCTAGCCAAGAAATAAGTATACCCTGTGGCATTTTCCTTTAGCAAATGAAATAGGAGGCAAGCACCGAACAACAAATCTTACCCTGACAACCACACCTGTAACCATAAGTAGAAGTGGCCTGGACAGACTGCTCCTGAGAATTGGGTCTTGCCGCCTTCCTCCAGGAAATAAGGGATACATTAGCTCGAGGGTCTTGAATCTCATTGTGATGAGGCAACTCCATGAAGCCAAAGCTTAAAATAGAGTTGTATGTTATTTTTGACTTTAGAGATATTTCTTTATTTCCTTGAGAAAATATTTGACTGGCAAGATTGTTACAGGCAATTACTATTGTTCCTAAATTCAGAAGGAATTAGAACGAAAGCTTGGAATGAAAGCACATACATTAATTAGAGAGCTGATGACATCACAGTCTGGAAGGTCACAGAATATTTTCCTTTTCCAGGAATAATTGGGCCTTCTTTCAAGAGTTTTGACTGGTCATTACTGACAAAAATGGAAGAGAAATAGATCATTCTATTCTAGCAAGTCAATAAGCAAATACCTAGAATTAACTGATTCTCATTTGCCAAAGGCAAAATATTCCAACCCAATAAACTGTCCTACAAATGAGCAAGCTGATTTCCATGGCTTGTTCATTTATTAGGTTGTTTTTTTCTCTGTTTGTTTTTTAAATAATTAGCAAATTTTAAAAATTACATCCAGGTGTTTGAACATTCTGATGACAAATTGTCTTCATAATTATAAATACTTTGTTGTTCATTAGGGATTATATTTATACAATATACTATTGTGCCAATGTTTTGGAATGATCACATAACCCAACTCTCTCATTTGACAGAGAAATTGAGGCTGAGAACACTCACCCAAGTCAATAGCAAAGGCAGAAATGAGATTTGAGCCTCCTCTCTCTCAATCCACTGCTCTTTGTATATTTCAACCTCAGACATCTTTTCATTAGTCATGAAAACCTATTTAGTCAATGATTTTAGCCACCAAACTTTTGCCAGGGCTACTAGGAGTAGGAAAGTATATGTATTTGGATTTCATATTATTTCCATTTGCACCTCCAAATGAAAGAACTGCAAAATCAAGGATAGTCAACAAGTAGAAATTTCATGGGTGGAACTATGAGCCAGAAGAAAAGCATCAAAACCCCAGAATCCTTGTGAGAACCTGGGCAAGGGTTTAACTCCTCTTACCTTCATCATCTTCATCTCTAAAAACAAGAAATTTGAATTAAATAGTTTCAGATCCTAAACGCTCTAACATTCTATAGTTTTATGAAATGAGGCCAAGGATTTAAATTATCCATGTTCTGCCTCACTCAGACCACATAATAAAAAACAAATCCGGACTCTTATTTTTACATCACTACTTATTGGAGGCTCCGTTTCATGCTAGTACTTCATTCAGTAACAATATTCATAATAACAGCACTCATGACGATAGCTAATAATTATTGACTTATTTACATTTACTGTGACCCTATCATGTTGGTAATGCTAGTATCCCCATTTTGCAGGTGAGAAACCTGGGTCCCAAAGTAATTAAATAACCTGCCGAAATTGATATAGCTTTATGCTCTTAACCACCATGCACACTGCCTCCTTTGAAAAGCACTGGTCTCTCAGATAACTGATGTGCGTCATTTACAGGCCACTTAACACACAAGCCCCTTTTCTGGGGGATTTTCCATCTTACCTACATTTTCTGACTAGAAGAGCAATCGAGAGAGTAAATAGAACTTCAGGTCTCTGGGTCTGATGAGGCTTGTAGACTGATCTTCATTGTCTTTCTGCAAGATGGCTCTTGTCCTTTTGCATTTGATACCATTGATCAATTATTTCAATGGTTTAGTACTGAAAGTTGGTGCTTTGCAAGCTGCTGCATGCAATGAGAACCATTCTGCTGTGTTTTCCCCAGCATGTGTGGACAGCCTGCATTGCCAGAAATGGATGGATGCTGGTATAGGATTCAGCACCTTCTGAAACTACAGAAGTCACCCTCCCACATCTTCATTGTTCAGTGGCATCTTCTGGCTTCTGTCTCCAAGTTTTTGACTCAGAGTAACAATCTAGACAGCTTTTAAGGCAGAGAGAGAGAGAGAGAGAGTTTCAAAGCGTCATTTTCTGGTGGTGGGATTCAGTTATTAATCGTTAAATACATATACCACAGTACCCATCTATTCTACTGCGGATTTCAACATGTGCTTAATCTGTTCACGGACATCCTGTACTTAATATGTCATGTCTAATAAATAGAATGCTCTGACAAAGCCTAGCATGTACATACATTTTTATTGTGTAAATATATGATTATGTAAAAACTTATATAATGTAATAAATAAATATTATTTGTATACATGTTTTTATTTTTTAATTTTAAAAGGTTTTACTTAAATTCCAATTGGTTTGCATACAAAGCAATAGTAGTTTCAGGCGTACAATATAGTGACCCAACACTATATAACACCTGTTCCATATAACACCTGGTGCTCATCACAACATGTACACTCCTTAATCCCCACCACCTGTTTAACCCATTACCCCACTGACCTCCCCTCCAGTAACCATCAGGTTTTTCTCTGTAGGTAAGAGTCTGTTTCTTGGTTTACCTCTCTCTCCTTTTTTCCCCTTGGCTCATTTGTTTTGTTTCTTAAACTCTACATATAAGTAAATCCTTTGTCTTTCTCTGACTTATTTCACTTAGCATAATACTCTCTAGCTCCACCTGTGTCATTGCAAATGGCAAGGTTTCATTCTTTTTCACGGCTGAGTAATATTCTTCTTTACCCATTCATTGGTTGATGGACACTTGGGCTGTTTCCATAATTTGGCTATTGTAGATAATGCTGCTATGAACATCCCGGTGCATGTAACCCTTTGAATTATTATTTTTGTATTCTTTGAGCAAGTACTTAGCAGTGCAATTGCTGGATTGTAGAAGAGTTCTCTTTTTAACTTTTTGTATAAACTCCATACTGTTTTCCGGAGTGGCTGCACCCGTTTGCATTCCCACCAACAGTGCAAGAAGGTTCCCCTTCTTCTGCATCCTCACTGGCATCAGTTGTGCTCCTGTGTTGTTGAGTTTAGCCATTCCAACAGCTGTGTGATTATATAATAATAACTTATATAAGATAATAAATATATGTGATATATTTAATATATTATTTTGCACATTTCATACACATCCTTTTATTCTTAGCTCTAGTGTCTGGCTTGCTAAACTAGTCACCTACCCCACCAATACCAAAGTCAATTATAGGATGCGTGAGTCTACTTCTGCCTCTGTGGCAGTCAGATGGATGTAAACTCCACTAATCGTGTATGCAACATATCAATATATGCTGTAACATATTAAGAGGGAGTCTCAAGGAGAGACCAGGGAATGATTTACGTCCATATAGAAAGTACAATGAAATTATACTTTGAATGATATGCGATATTTTCTCATGTGGATAAATAAGAGGGAAGGCTCTTGTAGAAATGGGAACAGCATAAACAGTGGGAATGTAAATGACATAGGCTGATGTGGTTAGTTAGAGACCTGGCTGGAAAGGTGGAAGGTCATATTGAAAAAGACTCTGAAGAAACTTGAATACAGCTGGGTGGATGTATTTATTCAGCCTGAAGTTTATCTTTGAAGACAGTTTTTATGAATATTTTAGAAATGCCACTGATTTCAGTGTTGGTTCATGGCCAGAATCATGAAGTCTAATTTCCTGGCTAGAAGGAACCTCAGAAATCATATCGGCCTTCCCCTTTGCCTATATTTTACAGTTGTAGTAATTAAAACCCAGAGACATTAAGTGACTTGCCCAAGGTCAGCAGCAAATTAGTGACAGGACAAAGACTAGAGCCTGGTCCATCCTCTTAGTTCATAGCATTTTGTCCTGCTCTGTGCTGCCTTCGGGGATTTTATTCATCATCTGAGCATAACCCAATGTAACACAAATGGTGATTATTAAGTATTTATGAAGCTCCGAGTTTTCCATTGCTCACTATGAAGGTATAGTTTCTTCATTACAGCCAGATGATAGATCAGATCCTGGGCTGCTTCTATCTACATGAGAGAGCATTCTCTTCAGAAACACAAACACAAACAGCATTCCGAACACATGGGCATGACATTCTTCCCCTGCCTCATTTCAAACCGCCAGAGATTATAGAGGCACAGCCTGAACAGAAGGTATCTTAATCTCTGGTGGTTCTGTAAATAATATGCTGTTCATGCCTGCATAGAAATGATCACAGCCTCTCTATTTTCTAGATGAGGGATCCTTCAGGAAAATGAAGCTGCTAGCACACACAGCACATCAGATAGGATTTCAGACCCCAGAGCACCAGACCTCTTTGTAACAAGTTTGAATATTTCACCCATTTGCACACTCTTAATTTATCCAGACTTGCGGTCTTAAATTTTATGTCACAGTCTAGTTAGTCTGTGCATATTTAGGTTCGATTGGTTATCCCCCACTCTTTTCCTCTGGCCACTTTTCCTTCATCTCAGCCAAAGGCAGCACTGTAACTAGATTCTCTGACTCCCAGTCTCATGCTTGTCCCTCCAAACTGCTTTCCAAGGGTAGAGAATACAGCGTTTCCGCACTCTTCACCACCCCTGCCCGCCATTCACATCATAACCTTGTAAGAATGGATGGAAATGACTACTTGCACTGCTTGGAAGTTCATTCCAAGCCCTTGTTTAGAATACCCACCATGCTATACTGTCCACCTATCATTTTAAGAAGCCGATTATGGAGAAGTTTAACACACTTTCTACTCTGGAGGTTATATACAATCATTGCCATTGCTCAAGGAGGTATCACCACAGAGAACAGTGTGTTCAAGAAGAAAGAGGACAGGGTCTGCTGCTCCCATCACTTGACAATGGAGCAAAGTTCATCCAAAATTCACTATAAGTTATAGGTCATTAGATTCATAATCCCAGAGACCAGACAATTGGGTAATTAGATGGAGTTAAGCAATATTGGTAGCAGCCAAGGAAGTGAAAAAAGACAACTCCCACACCATTCCTTCTTTAGGGGTGAGGTGTTTTGCCTGAATTGATCAGCATGGTACACTTAATTTAGTGTACATAAAGTTTACAATGATAGGGTTTTTGTTTTTAGAAAATCAATGGAATTCACACTTTCTGTTTAAACTCCTTCTGATGAATCATTTTAAGACAAAAAAACAGGTGGTGTTTGAGTAAAGAGTATGTGGAAAATAGAAGCAGGGAAGAGAGCAGAGAAATTCAAGAACTGGCTTCCCACCCAAGTCTTCATAGGCTCATGATTATCTCATAGTCTGACCAGGCTTATTTATTAGGTATAGAAACTCAATTTTATCAGTCTATCAAAAGTCATCTAGCTCTGAAGAATCAAGCCATGCCCCCCAAATCCCAAGAGGCTGATTTGTAAACTAGATGCAGTATAGTCACATGCAATGGGGAGATACTGTAGACTATTGCCCAGGTCATTCCCTTCCTGGTATTAGGTTAACAAGAAAACCAAAGGAATGATCAAAGATAAGCTGTAAGCACAAGGATCAATGGCGTTAGACAGAGAGTCTCATAGAACGTGCTATGCAGGCTGCAAGAGAGACAGAGAATTCTTTCAGATTCTACCCAAGAGCACCTTTTAGATTTCTGAAACAGTCGTGCCCTTCAATTTGACGCTCACAAGAGGGTCTTGTTTCCACTTTCTCTAATGTTGTAGAAACTTTGGCAAACACTTCCAGTAGAAGATAGAGACATTATCTAGTCTCTATGGAGTCCTCATCTTCCGTTCGAATATTACTTCGGACATGTTATAACTTCTTAATTCATAGCCTATCTCATATTAGTTCCATGCTAGTCTCCTTCAAGGAGTTCTGGTAGATGCCCCAGTTTAAGCACCAATCATGAATAAATTGCCTTAAGTTTTCTCTGGAAGGTTAGGTTAGGTTATTTCTGTAAGGGGCAAATCTCTTGTACTTTGTGTTAGTTCTGTTTATTCTGCTTCAGAGGGTACCATGATCTGACATTGCTCTGAGAGCTCTGGGGTCTGGTTTATCCTTGTCAGTAATCTATGTGTATGGACCCTGACATTTGAAACTGTATCCATTCATCACTCTCAATACAGAAAACATTCATGGGGTGACTATGACTCATCCACAAAACGCTGAAGGCATCAACTCTCAAAAGGTTTTTTAAAAATCAGACAATTACCTCTGAAAGAGGCCAAACAACCATTTTAACTATTTTTATTCTCCCCTTGACCTGACTGGTTACCCTGGTTCCAAGCAGGCACAAACTACACAGACAGTTTGGGATTCATTTTAAATTCTTTCCTAATCACATAGACTTTTGACACACTTTCGATTCCAGCATCAGAATACAGAGGAAAAAAATCTGAATGAGTATAGACTGTTGTGCCAGAAATAAATCCCTAATATAGACAACTAGAATATGCCTCTATAGAACTTAGCTGTCAAAATAGAAACAAAACTACTGTTTCAATACTATCTTAGTATCTCGTCTGTGTTCTTCCTTTCTGCCCCCAAGTTTATAGTTGTAAATAAATACTATGGTGCCATCACAGTGCATTAAGAGATTGAGGAGAACTTGTCCATCGAGCATTGTGATGTTATCTCTTTACGTATGTAATTCCAGTATGGCAAATTATAAAATGTTCTTCTTAAAGTCAAGGATAACTAAACAGCTACATCATAATACTTGTGATCAGAATAGCTCACATTTACTCATGAAGCCTTATGAAGGAGATATGATTATCCCAATTCTACATATAATGATTGGCAAATTTAAATGACTTGTCCAAGGTTTTCTAGACAAAGGTTTTACAGGGTTGAGATTCAAATGCTGTGCCACCTGACATCAAAATCTTCCCCACTCATACTACCCGCCCACAATTTAAAAATTCTCTCTGAAAGAGGCCAGTCTTAATGTATCTCATATGAGTGCATGGATAATAAGAATAATTTTTCAGGTTTACCTTCATGGTCTTTCAGAGGATTAGAATCAGGACTCCAAAGACTTGGCGTAGGACTTAGGGCAACACATCTCTTTCCTAGGCCTCAGTCATTCCATCTAGGAAAGAGAAAACTAGTTGCTCTTCATTTGGTTAGTTATTCACTCATTCCACAAATATGCTAAACACTGAAACGACAATGGGAAAAAACACAGACCGGAAGCTGTTAGTAAAAATAGGAACCACTATTCAGAATATTGTTACTAAAATAAAAACAATATCAAGTCCCTATTGTTCATGATATGTACAGGATTGAATCCAAGATTTGCTGTTTTGGAAAAAAAAAAAGATTGATTGTTTTGCTTAAGTTTTCGTAATCAGTGAAATAATTT
This sequence comes from Acinonyx jubatus, assembly GCF_027475565.1. Classification (NCBI taxonomy): domain Eukaryota; kingdom Metazoa; phylum Chordata; class Mammalia; order Carnivora; family Felidae; genus Acinonyx; species Acinonyx jubatus. The sequence goes on from NC_069384.1 coordinate 94,046,682, forward strand.
TAATTCTTCTCATATAATTGTCAAATAAACAAAATTACAGGCCCAACTAACCAATGTAATGCAAGTTATTACTTAAAAGAGCAGAAGTCTAGATCCTCAAGGTTCCTGTGGTTGGTTTCTGGAAGACAGATTTGCTCCAAACTATCAGTGATATACATTGCAACTCTAGACTTAATAAATTCATATTCTAAAAATTCAAAGTACATTTTCATTCCCTACAGGAACTCATTTCTTTCAGCGAAGGCTGAGATTGTTTGAATACCCCAAAGCAAGAACATAGTACAGGAAGACTAATAAGCTGTAATGGGAGACTGATAGCAGAAGGGATATTTATTAAGCAAAACAGAACAGGAGACTTGAAAGGAAGAAAAGTAATTTGAAAGGCAATTTTCAGTTTAAGACAGTTCTAAAGTTTAATATTGTTGATGGGCTAGAGCATATTTAAAAAAACGTTGAATGAGAGAGTAAAAAAGAAAATTAAGGCAACAAAAAAAAAGAGGGAAATAAATTACATTTATTCTAAGACACTATTCTTTAAAATTGTATTCTTCCTAAGTACTTTTCCTTTAAAGGTCAGGGGCAGGAGGCATTTGCTGGGCAGTGAGAAGGGAAGATACAATTCATTCCCCTGAGTCAAAACCTTTGCCAGTATCCCAGGCTTGAAAGTAAAAGGTACCTCTCACACATAAACACACAGTTGTCTTTTTCTCAGTTGTCTCTTTCTGCGTTCTTCAATTTGTCACCAATTTTCAGAAGCCACTTGCAAGAGGCATCATCACAAAACCATTATCTAATGACCCCCAACTGTGCCCAGCTGAGAGACCCAATTTATATATAGGAAACTATTTGGACTTTCAAGGTGATTTTCTTCTCTTAAAACATGGGACATCAAGTCTTTCCTAGCATGAGACCAAAACAAAGAAATAAATAAATAAAATAGAGCCCCCCCACCCAAAAAAAAATCAAGGGGAAACCACTGTCGTTAGGAAATGAAGTAAATTTGCCTGCCAGCCTAATCTCATAGCTCAGCTTGTATGCAGGGCCAATTTCTAATCAAAAGGATTACACCAGTTGTAGGATAATATCAGTTGTAAATGGAATATTTATGACCGCATGACGTCACTCAAGGTGATCCATTTTAACTTTGCTTTTAATATTAAAGCAAAGGTTTCAGGGTTAGCTTTTTCAGATTTTTTAAAATAAACTATAAGGTGATCCTCACCAAAATTTGTTTATCATTCAGCTTCTTGGGGTTTTTAGAGAAGCATTACAAATTCTGTGGCTACAAGGTGAGTAAAACTCATCTGTCCTGGATCTTGAATGTTGAGCTCGAGAAATTGGGCTTCAAGCCACGATATGTGGAAGCCCCAAAGGTTTTGGTGCAGAGTTGTGACCCGAACAGTCATGGAAGTGTCCGACAACAGTGAGTGGGATATATCAGGGAAACACAGAGAAAGGGAGGAAGTAGAAAAGTAAGTCAGGAGAGTAAACTGTGGGAAAAGGTGCAAGAAAAAAAAAAAAACATTTCATAGCTACAGAATCAGGGTCCATTGTTGCTATTTGTTGGCTGGTGCTGAAGCCTGGAACGCAAATCTTGTTTGAGGTGAGCACAGCTCTGAGCACTGGGGAGATGGCGCCCCTCTCTCCTTGGCTTCACACCTAACATCGGTGGGATGTTTCTCTCAGCTGACAGGAGCCCCTCTCTGCTGATGGTGAAAGAGTTGGTAGGGATGGGCAGAGTTGCAGAGAAGAGGGAAAACAGATGAGCTTTGCACACTTGGAACCAAAACAAAGCCAAGGAAGCACCATGGAGAAGTGGAGCTGAGTGGGTAGTGGTTTCATACCCTCTCCAGCTGTGTGCACCTCAGTTCACCTCACCTTCGTGTGGCCTGAGACACCTCATCTACAAGACAGAAAGGCTGCCACAGATGATTGCCATGGTTCTTACCAGCTGGACAATTTATAACATCAGCAGCGTATTATTAATTTAAAGATGCATTTCATGGATCATACTCAATTCACTTCAATTCCAGGGTGGATCATTGCACAAAATGCCAAAGCTCCTAAGGGCTCGATTTCCTCGCTTTATTTTTCTGCCCTCCATTTCTTGTTTTTTTCCATTACTTTTCTGAAGCAGTATTTTTCCCCTCTTCCACTTTTTTCTTCATTTTCTAGTGACAGCAGGGAAGGGACTGTTTCAGTAAGACAGGAAGCTGAGGTCATCTGCTTATCCACAGGACAAGGAGAACCCAGGGCCTAGGCAGCCAGCTCTTTTCCACACCATTCTGCTGCTAGACCTCAGTCTTTACCAGCAAGCAGAAAAAATCTTACTCAGCCTGTCTTCTGACTTATTTTTTTTTTTATCACTGCTTTCTCTGCCAGACTGCAGGCTCCCAGATGTTCTAGGCAACTCTATCTGTCTCATTGCCTGCAGGCCAAGCTAGGTGATTGTTGTCACCCCCTTCTTCTGGGAAAAGTACTACAGAGGGAGGTGATTTGCACAAGTCTTAGCATAGCTGAACTTGATAATAACCATGTGAGATGCCATGCACGTATACATACCCAGTGCCAGTCTTCTATCCACAACTGCCTCTATTTAAACTTGTCTCCTCAAATCTAGCAGGTCAGCAGAGCCATGGAGATCACACTTCCCAAGGAAAAGCTGGACCTTGAATTAGTCAGTCTTCTTCTAGTCCCCAGAATTACAGTCGCATTTGAGAACCAGCACTTCCTTGCCTTGCTCATCTCAGTGGAGGCTGAGCTGAGGTAGGATCTCTACCTTGTTATCTTGCCTCACCCCCACCACCAGCCCAGAACTTCTGACCCACTGCTTGGGTGACTCACTTCCTGTACTAGCCCAGTTCTCTCCCTTTGGAGACAACTGATGTTGCCCTTGAAATAAAGCAAAGAACACAGAATCTCTTTCTGCTGGTCCTCAGAGCTGAAGGAGGCTTGAGATTTCCTCGTAACAACACATGAATCAGATCGTTGGGCTGCTTGAATCCTTTAAAAAATGAAACATTTGATTCCCAACAGAGTCAATACTCCTACAAGGTGGGCATTATCAGCCCCATTTTTTAGATGAAGAGACCAAGGCTCACAAAGACTTGTAATAGGCAGGGTGGGGACTCGTAACACAGATCCATCTGACTTCAGAGGCTATAGCCTATTACTTCTGTGAAACAGGAAACTACTAAGACTTACGAAAATAAAGCCAAACCCAGAGAAATAAAGACAAGTGGAACTTAGGTAGTGGAACTACTACCTCTAACTAGCAGCTTGACCCTGGGCACATCTTTCGGGTTTCACTCTCTTTGTCCATGAAATGAGAGTGCTGGATCCAATGATTTCTTCCAGCTCCTGCACCCGGAAGTGTGCTTTCTAGTTAGTCCCTGTGTCTCTTCCACAGGAGCCAGCAGCTAAAATCTTACCTCAGCACAATAGACTTCTAACAACAGGAAGTGCCATTTCTCTAGAGGCTCTGGAAATGACTCAGGAAATATCTGTTCTCCAGGGAGGACCTATAATTTCTATGACTTCGATTGCCCAGTGGTCAGGGCTGGCTTAGGTAACATTCACAGCTGTTTATTCTGCCAGCGGGAGGTCTCCATGGCGTTCTCTGCTGACATTGGAGGGAGAATCAGGGCTCAATACTTGTTATCCCTGGATTTAAAGAGGTAGTGATTCAAAAGTGCAACAGAGAGAAAAGATAAATATTACACACCCACTCATACTTCTTAAGTGAAAACCCATTACAAGAACGTGTTAAAGGTAGATAGAATTATTTACCAGCAAGGATTTTTCATTTAATAAAAGGAACCATCAGGATTCCTAAATGGTGTATATTTAGTCTTCTAGAGACTGATTTTGGTGGAGAAATAGATATTAAATCCAATGCTGACTGAATGCAGATCATAATCAAAGGGGGGGACATGTTGTTTAATGGGAGAATATGATATGCTGTTTGCAAAAGTTTGCTTTACACACAACCCTTAGGAACCGATGTTTGTTGAACTGATATGAATGTATCTTTTGTGTGGCAGGATGCCCACTGGTATAAATCGACACAGGGGAGCTGGGTGTACATTGGTAAGGGAGGGGAAAGGGAAGTGGAGACCAGGTGTGAGTGAACACCATTTTTGCTTAGAAAAGCATCATGGTGGCAAATATTGTATTGACTTAAAAAAAAAACTGGAATGATGTTGTTAAAAGGGGTGATGACATTTGATGCAATTATTTGCATTAAACAGCCAAAAAAGAAGCTTTGTCTAAGCCATCCAGAATAACAATAAGACTCCTTTGGTCAGCATATTAACCATTAAAGAGAGTTTGACAAGTGAAAATAATATTTCTGTAGCACGGCCAGAAACAAGATAATGCCAGAATAAGCAATATTTCCCAGGAGGAATCAGGAAATCTTATTACTGCCTCTGTGGTTTACCATGTCCTGACCCACAAACAACAACACAATATCCACAACACACAATGGATAGACTTTTAAAGTTTAAACCAGTTTTGTACATGGCATTTCTCATTTAATCCTCATCTCAACCCTGTGGGATAAGCAAAGCAGATATACTGTCTTCATTTCATAGACATAAAAACAAAACAAAACAAAATAAAACTGGTCCAGAAAGGTAGAATTATTTGTCTGAAGACACACAATTTTTCTAGAATAGATTCATTAAAACCCTGGACTTCTGACTCCTTGTCCAGTGATCCCTCCACAATACCCAATAAGATCTGAGGCTTAGGACACCCCCAACTCTATCAGTTTAATTGGAAAACAGCTTTTATATTTTATATGAAGATACACACACAGTAATTGCCCAGATTGGTGAGTTTGTGGATCAGCGAACAAATATTTGTTACCAGAAGCTTGCAAGCTGACATCTGCAAGGTCTAGACTGTGAAGGGACTGAAGGCCAGAAGATGTATTCTCGGAAATAGTATTAGCACAAATTAAGGCTCAGAGAATAAAGAGGAGAGTCAGAAGAAAGAAATGAGAGCATGTTCTTGCAGGTAAGGATGAGAGGGGGAAGAGTTATAATACCCAGGAAAGGGTACTAATGCTTCAGGGCTTGGATTTGAAGGCCCATGCAGGAAAGACAACAGATATAGGCCCACTAGAGGAGGAGAGTTGAAACTGAGACCCCCTACCTGGAGCTAGGACCCTCAAAGGACCTCACTGTCAGTGAAAGAGGGACTAGAAAAATACCCACTGCATCGGTGATCATCAAGGAAGTGTGTCCCTGCCCAATATCTGGAGTAGAGGATAAATGTCTTGCATGAGAAATCAAAACCTTAAGCCTTTCCATGTAAGGGCTTGGGATCCAGGTTCACACTACTCACATGATATAAGAGCCCCAAGCCTGAGAATTTAACAAAAAAATCAGGCCTGGATACCCATGCTCAACTATGCTCAGGATTTCCTCTCATCCATGAAGCACCTGGCAGAAGAAAAACAAAAAAACAACTCTGGGAAGATACCTCCACAACCCAGGCTAGATGAGATACCCGAGAGAAAACAAATCCCATTAAGTTAGTTCATAAAAAAAATAAATAAATAAACAGATAAAGAAATACTCTCCCGTGAATCAGAATGAGTAAAAACAAAAAACTAGAGGTTAGCATTCCAAGAACCTGATGTAACAGAAAATCTGAAGGAAACTACAAAATAAATGAGTTTGAAATCATTAAAAAGATGAAAGAAAGCAGGGAGGGAGCCACGAAGAAAAAACAAGATGTCATGAGAAAAAGAAATAAACTGATTTGAAAAAGAACCAATTGAATAATTAGAAATAAAAAGTATGGTATTGAAATGTAAAGCGTAAGCAGATTACACGTAATTAGAGACTTGGTGAATTGACAAATTTAAGGCAACTGTACAGGATGCATTAGGGAAAGATTAAAAAGCTAAATATATAGGGGCGCCTGGGTGGCGCAGTCAGTTAAGCGTCCGACTTCAGCCAGGTCACGATCTCACCGTCCCTGAGTTCGAGACCCGCGTCGGGCTCTGGGCTGATGGCTCGGAGCCTGGAGCCTGTTTCCGATTCTGTGTCTCCCTCTCTCTCTGCTCCTCCCCCGTTCATGCTCTGTCTCTCTCTGTCCCAAAAATAAATAAACGTTGAAAAAAAAAAATAAAAAAAAAATAAAATCTTTAAAAAAAAAAAGCTAAATATATAAAAATACCATTAAGAGACAAGAATAATGAAATGAGAAGGCCAAGCATTTATCAAATAGGCATTTCAGAAAAATAGATCATAGAAAATATAAAGGCAGCAGTGTTTGAAAACAGTGTTTGAGAATTTTCCAGAATTTCATAAAACTATGAATTTTCAGGTGTAAAGATCACCACTAGTTCTTAGCAGAATAAATAAAAATAAATCTGTACCTAGATACATGTAACAAACTTCAAAATCCCAAAGACAAGAGGGAAAAAACCTCTAAATATTCACAGTAAATATAAAAAGACTGCCTAGGAAGGAACAACAGCAGAATCTCAGCACATTTTCCAAAAGCAACAATAGAGGTCAAAAGACAATAGAATAGTATGTTCAAAGTGCTCGGGGAAAATAACTGTCAATTAGTATTCCACACACACTAAGAGAACAGATGAAGTAAAGACATTTTCCAACGAATGCTAGGATAATCACTCAAAGACCCTAATGAAAGTACATTTAAAGAATATTCTTGTGGAAGAAGGAGACTGAACCCAAAGGAATAATGGGCAAAGAAAGAAATTAGGAAACTTGTGCATAAACCTGAAGAAGCATCTACCTGTTGCAAATAAATAAATGAATGAGTGAATAATTAAGGATGATTACCAAGGCAGTGAAGACTTAAAAAGAAGGTGGGAATAAAATTGTAGGCAACAATAACATTGAAGTAGAGGGGAAATCAATAAGAGTGAAAAGAGTTAAAGCACTTGTTTTATGCAGAAGGTCGACAAAGATATTGACCGGATTCAGATTTTTTTGTCAATATTTAAGGGTAACTTAGAAAAATAATATGTTCTATAACAATAAAATGAGCAGAGGGGAAAACTTATTCAGTCCTATAGAAAAATAAAGGGAAAGAGGTGAAGAATGAGGAAAAGAAGAGGCACAGTAAATACACAATACAATATAATGGATATAAATCTAAATATTCCAGCAATCCAATAAATACAAACAGATTAAATTGGTAACTTCAAGATTCTAAGAGTAGGTTTAAGGTTTAAGGTTCTAAGAGTAGATTTTTAATATTTTATTTATGGGATATACTTGGAAAACATAAAGACACAGAAAGTTTTAATATAAAGGGATAGAAAAATATAATCAATATTTTTCAAATACTGATTAAAAGAGGCTATCATAGAGCTCCTGGGTGGCTCAGTCAGTTAAGCATCTGACTTTGGCTCAGGTAATGATCTCATGATTTGTGAGCATGAGCCCCACTTAAGGTAAACACGAGCCCCGCTTCGGGTGAGCCCCACTTCTCTTTCTCTCTCTCTCTCCCTGCTTCTCATGAGATTCTCTCTCTCTCTCCCTCTCTCTCTCTCTGCCCCCACTCACTTGTGCCCTCTCTCTAAAAAAAACAAAGGTCTATTATAAATAATTACACACAATAATTACACAATAATTACAGGATAAATTACAGACACAATAATTACAGGATAAAAATATGATTATTATAAATATAAATGGCAATAGCATAATAATAAAAGGAAAAACTTGCCAGGAACATATCATAATTCTGAACCTCTATAGCCATAACAACATAGCCTCAGAATAGGAAGTAAAAATTGCCAAATGGATAAAATTCCCAAATGTGAAAACTAAATTTTAAAACTTTTAGGTCAATATATAAGATAAAATCTTTATGACATCAGAATAAAAAGGCTTTTTTAAATCACAGACACACACATACAAAGAAAACAGTAAGTCATAATTTAAAATATTTAATGACTACATTAAGGCGTCTACGTGGCTCAGTCAGTTAAGCTTCCAACTTCCACTCAACTCATGATCTCATGGTTTGTGGGTTCGAGCCCCACATCAATCAGTGCAGAGCCTTCTTAGGATTCTCTCTCTCTCTGCTCCTCCCCTACTTGTCCATGCTCTCTCTATCTCAAAATAAATAAAACCTTTAAAAAATAAAAAATATTTAATGACTACAGTAAAATCAAAGAGTTCTGTATAAGACTATTTTTTTTAAACAGAGCTAAGCCACAGACTCATTATAGCAATGCATTATGAGCCACATATAAAATATTAGAATGCAGAGTAAATTTTAAAATAGATAACAAGACTAGCTCCCCTAGCTCATTTCTTCCTTATATATGTTAGAATTTTTAAAATGGGGGCAACTGGCTGGTACTGGTTTTTGCAGGTCAACACTGCAGTTAAATATGCGTGTGTGTGTGTGTGTGTGTGTGTGTGTGTGTGTTTTCTGCTATGCATTGCTCCTGACACATAGTGATGGTGATTATATATGTGACTGAGGCAATTTCAATGTATAAGCTAAAATAAAATAAGTCAAGCAGATTACCTGAATATAAGTTTTATTGGAAATTAAAAACAATGTCCAACTATGCTCAGGATTGCCTTGAGAAAACTTGATATTTTTGAGAAAAATTATTGTTATTGAGAAGAGCTGCCAATGCTGGCCACTTGCAGATCGTGCTATTGTTCCATGAACCAAAACCTTGGTGCATTATGTGCAGATTATGAGGGGCTCTGTAGAGAGGCAGTACTTGCTTTGTCCGTCAAGGAAGAGGCTCATCTCCCAATTAAATGATTTCTTTTGGTTTTAGAACAGAGGTGTTGTTGTAACCAAAAAAAATGTTTGAAGGACCCAGGCTATGTTGAATAAAGGAAATCCAATCCCCGTAGCTCCTTTTTTTTTTTTTTTTGGTAAAATTTCTCACCTCAGTGAGTTGCATTATCCCAACTAAATTCTCTTTTATTTTTTTTTATAAGTTTATTTATTTATTTTGAGAGAGAGTGTGCACGGGGGACGGGCAGAGAGAGATGGAGAAGTGGAGAGAGAGAACCCTGAGCACATTCACCCTATGCAAGGCTCTGGGCTCAAACTCACGCACTATAAGATCATGACCTGAGCCAAAATCAAGAGTCAAATGCTTAACCCACTGAACCACCCACGGTCCCCTAAATTATCTTTTAAAGCAAACTTTTATATTAGCTATCAGAAATGGTAGGAAACAGCCCGGGAGCTCTACATTTCTTATATAATTTTAGCATCTTTCATTATAGGTTCCGAAAACCAAGCTTCATCAGAAATAAAAATCCCTTTTTAATTTTTAGGATTCTGCCAGCAAAATAAGTGCATTAGATGTAAGACTCTTTGATGTCATAATAAAAATAAACTTAAAAGGGGCGCCTGGGTGGCGCAGTCGGTTAAGCGTCCGACTTCAGCCAGGTCACGATCTCGCGGTCCGTGAGTTCGAGCCCCGCGTCAGGCTCTGGGCTGATGGCTCGGAGCCTGGAGCCTGTTTCCGATTCTGTGTCTCCCTCTCTCTCTGCCCCTCCCCCGTTCATGCTCTGTCTCTCTCTGTCCCCCCCAAAAAAATAAATAAATGTTGAAAAAAAAAATTTTTTTTTTAAAAATAAACTTAAAAGAAAAAAAGAAACCACAAACATAGAGAAGAGATATTCGATGCCTGAAACTAAGAAAAAATTGGTAGAAATCATATGTATTTTAAAATTCCTACACATAGATAAGAAACAACATAGTAGAAAATGGACAATGATATGAACAAGCAGTTCGCAGAAAAGGAAACTCATATAGTCAAAAACACATGAGAAGACTTACTTAACTAAATGGATAGTTAGAGAAGTACAAATTTGACCCATTGAAGCCATTTCAAATCTATCACATAAGCAACAATTTTAAAGTCCAATAACACTAGGTGTTGGTGAGGATGTGCAGCAACAAGAAGTCATACATGTAGCTGGTGGAAATACAATCTCTGCTACCACTTTAGAGAGCAATTTGGCAATATCTAGTCAAGTTAAAGGTCCCCCCACCTTATACCCCAGCAACTCCAACCACATATGTGTAAGGAGACATACACCGTGAAGATATTCATGGCAGCATTGTTCGTATTAGTGCTAAAAAGAGAAGCAACCAAACTGCCAGCATCGAGAGAATGAATACGCAAACTAGTATATTCATACAGTGAGATATTGTACCTAAGTTAAAATAGATTATCTAGACCAAGGGACAGACAAATCTCAAAAATAAAAATTGGACACTACTTTAAATAAACAGTTGACACTATTTTTAAATATTTTGGACACTTACAAAACAATAATCTGTGTGGGTATAACCTAAGTGATTTTTTAAAGTTTTAAACATCCACAGGAATGATGCATGTGGACTCTAGGATAGTCGGTCCCTCTATGGAAAAAGAGGGAAGAGAGATAATAGGGGGCCTTAGCTATTAACAGCTACCTTTTATATTTCTTTTCAGAAAGAGAGATCTAAAGTAGAAATGTTAAATAGGAGTGCCTGTGATAACGCTGTCTACACTTTTATATATGGGTGAAATATTTCAAAACTATAGTAATGTTTTCATTTACTTATTTTCAAAATTTTGTTTCTCAAGGAAAGGCACCATGTCTGGCCACCACATCAGAGCAAGATGGTGTCAGTGAGGTTGAGGGGATCATAGAAAAGTCTTCCTAACAATTCATATGAGAGTGGAGTTTGGGAAGGCACAGTCTCATGGTCACGGTCATGGAGAGAGATGGGGATGGGAAGGCCCTCGGCACCAGAGGCAGGGTCCTCGCACACCTTGACAGGCCCAGTCCTAATTGTGCTTGCTTGTTTGGAGACTTAAGATCCTGTCAGCATCAGCCACAGATGCTTCCTAATGGGAGGAAATTCTTCCTCCCAGTTACTACTAATCCCAATGAGTGACTCAGCCAGGCCAAAAGCATGGCAAAGACTGACGGGTCTTTCTTGCCTCTGAAATGGCAGTGGACCGAAAGGGTGTGGCTCCGTCTGGTTGTTAATTACACATTGTGTGAGACGGGAATCCCACTTAATAATAAAACCAACCACAGTGTGGCCTCCGAAATTCAAGAGAGAGCCAAAGAGGGAGAAGAAGAGAGATGTATGGTGTCCTTTTAATCCATTTGTTTGTTTTTTAACTCAGGTATTAGAATTTGTAATTTTTCAAAATCGATGGCATTTACTTAGAACATGGATTAATCAATGTTAATCAATGGTTTAATCCCTTTCTTGAATAATGCAAACTAGTGTGTGTTCAGGGATTAAAAAAAAAAAACATTTGCCAGAGAAAATGAAAGGAACAAAAAATTACTCTGGGAATACTGCATGTCTTACATAAAAATAATTTTAAAACTTGTAATAGTAGGCATGTTAAAGTAACAGATTATAGGTCTTTTTCCTACTTTGTAAATTTTCTATAATGATAACTAATTATTACTTTTATAGTAACAAATGTTTTAAGACAAAGGGGTAGCTTTGCATTTCTGAAACCAATTAGTTCTACTGATTAAAAGAAATAGATCTTTTCTGCTATCCAGGAGATAATTTTACAATTGGTTAAGGAATGGGTTTTAGTAACAATCCACCTTTCCAAAATCGCATCCTCTATTCTCTGCCTGAACAAATTTAAAATTTGAAACAAACCTTTGAAACTAATAATGTGCCATTTAAATGGGTCCTTTATCAGCATTAATACTGGCAATTGGTAAGAGATATTAATTCGTAATTTTGTGAGGTGCAAGTTTAGAAAGCCCTGTCTCGTGTCATTCGTGAGTTTTGTGAACCGGACTTTCATGAAGTTGAATTCCTGTATAAACCATCCAAGACAGTCACTTGGCCTGGCAGCTACTAACAAGAAAATCAACAGTTCACATCCTTCAGCTTAGCAGGGCCACACACAGGGGAAACTATTTATAACAAGAAGGAATTGCCACCCCTTCTGTTTAAGGTGTAAGGAGAAGCTTAAACCAGCCATTCTTATACTGTAACCTTATACTTATAGCCAACGAAAAAGCCCAGTCATTGAAATCCAACTTTGTAATTCTCCATTCAGAATGACACTGTAGGAAAAACATCATGTTTAACTCTGTCATTTGACATTTTTCATACGAAGTGGGTGGGTTTCCTATTTGATTTTCAGCCACACAGTCTTATTACTGAGCTACTCACATCTACCATGGTGATCTGAAAATAAAAACTGGCTGTTTGCCCAGATGCCTTCAAGTACAAAACACAGCAAGTTACAAGTAGACTGGGGATTTGGAGCTTGAGAATTGTAAATTTGAAAGGGAATTTAAGTAGTTAATCCCTCCCACTACCCTTTTTTCTAAATTCAGAATACCAAGGCTCAGAGAACTCCTGCCTGAATTAGGTTGTTGTAGTTTCCCGTTGCCACTAATCATAGGACAGAGGGTACTGAAGTGCCCTGGGGGAGCTCCTGTATTCCAGATACATCCTTCTTACCTCCAGTGTGTGGCACAGCCCAATTGCTCCTTGACAGTCAGGACAAATCAGCCCAGCCAAGACACTAACCCCCTTCTTTCCTGTTTGCTTTAGAGGCATGAGTCTTGCCCAAGATTACAAAATTATTCAATGGGAAAGAGAGGATTCAAATTCAACGCTCTTGCCTCCCAGTAGTTGGTAATAAACATTTACTGGTGTTTACAATCAGCTCTACATTTTCTAAGCAAGTCCCATGAAGCATCTTTTTTAATCCTTACAATAATACTTTTAGGGAAGATGCTATTCTTACCCTCATCTTACAAAAGGAAGAGATCAAACTGAGATGTGGAGAGTTAAAGTTACAAGGTCACACAGCTGGTCAGTGACAGAGTCGGGATTTGAATGGAGGTAGTTGGAGGCCAGATCTGTGCTCTTACACATTAGTTCATAGACTCTCTTTCTGGCCACGTCTGCTAATCCAATGACATTTCCACTACGCAGGCCAGAAGCAACTGAGTATGAGAAGCCCGAGGACAGGGGCCTCGTCCCCTTCATCTCCTGCCCCATCACCCAGCATTGCACCTGACACAGAATCAGTGCTTGTTAAGAGTTTGATAAATGGGATTGAACTCCAGGTAACAAACAAAATTAGACAACTCCAGACACCTGTTCTTAAAATCAATATGAAATTACATAACTCAGTTACAAATGAAGGCTGATTGCAAACTTCCTGCCCTAAAGCCTGGATATTTTAAATAATAAAAAGGTTGGTTTGTCGGTTTGTTTGGATTTGTTTCTCTAGCACTTTTAAGCACTTCGCAAACCTTGTTTCATATTAATTGTTCTCCCATCCAAGTACTAACCAGGCCCGGCCCTGCTTAGCTTCCGAGATCAGACGAGATCGGGCGCGTTCAGGGTGGTATGGCCGTAGACTCATATTAATTGTTCACAACTCTGCAAGACAGGTGCTGCTTTCCCCTTCAATTTACACATGAGAAAACTCAAGTTTGGGGGGCTGGTGTAAATTGCCCAAGACCACACAGCTAGTTAAGTGGCAAAGACAGGCTTTTAACACAGGACTGTCTTATTCCAATGTGCGTACTTTACTCCTATGAATATAAGATCTGTGTAAGTCCAATCATTTTGAGTTTTTTTCCAAAAATCTCTTTATCAGTTTGTGAATATAAAGGTTCACACTGGGCACTCCCACCCCCACTCCAGCTGCTCAGAGTGGTCCTTGGGGCCCAGCTGGAAGGAGGAAGCAACAAGGACAGTGCCAAGCTCCCTCTGCAGAGCATGGTTCTGTCCTTTCCTCTGATATACAAACAGTATGGATGTAGGCAATGCCCAGGCAGCAAGCACTTGCATTACTTACAACTGGCCCCAGCCCTCCTTAGCCACGCTTTCTTCCTTTACTGGGCCCAGCTCAGCCTGTCTCTGTTGATAGGGTGCCTGCACCTCCCCGCCCTGCTCCCTTGTGGTCTCGGGCAGTTCTACTGCCCATGATTGTGTGGCCTCTGCAAAAGTGGGCTCCACGTTCCAGAAGATAAGCTTACCAGTGAACCCCCATAATACATCCCATTAGAAAGTCCAGGGTGGCCTATACTTAGTAAGGAGAAACACCAATTCATCCCCAAAAAACACTTAACAGAATTGTGCTCCATAATCTACCTGGAGGTCACTGGAAACAATAGGCAGTACGAACTCACAGGAAGCCTGACCCACCTCTCCAAGTGATCAGGACTGAGACACAAGGGAAAAGACAGGATTCCATGAGGGACCAGAAAGACCTCATGAACACTATGTTTTTAAACGAGACTCTCATTTATCCATTTATTCCTCTGGGCTCTTGTTTTTCCTCTCAGTGCCTTAATGGCTTTAATTTTACTTTTGTTACAAAGGTTGGGATGGGAGGGGGAGAGAGCCTGGTAGGCTATATTTCAGCAAGGATAATATAGATCTTGAAATTATTTACCTGAAATATCAATGATTTGGCTTCCTTTGGTGTGTCTGTGTCTGTCTATGGGGGGCAAAATCAATACCCAGTTCCTCTGCATTTCCTGGGGAGTGCCCAAATAGGCCGTGTGTCCAGATTCTTCTATTAAAAACACACACGTACAAAACAGGCTTAGATGGTGACTCACCATTTACTGTGCTGTTATTGAAAAAGAGGATTAATGCCTTCCCTGAAGAATAACTCTGGTAGATCAAACTTTTGTGTCACCATCCAGAGCACATGATGCTCACGTGATTTATTGAAATGTATATTACAGTAATAGCTATGATAATTAAAACCCACTATTACCGGGTTCCTGGTGGCTCAGTCAGTTAAGCGTCCAGCTCTTGATTTTGGCTTAGGTCACGTTCTCACAGTTCATAGGATCAAGCCCCACTTTGGGCTCTGTGCTGACAGCACAGAGCCTGCTTAGGATTCTCTCTCTCCCTCTCTCTCTGCCCCTCCCCTGCTTGCTCCCTCTCTCTCTCTCAAAAAAAAATAAGTACTAAAAATAAAGCAAAAAAACCCACTAATGTATGTAGGAGTCCTACATACATTATCCCATTTAGTTTTCCTATCAACCCTGCAAAACAGGCATGATAAATAGCATTTACAGAAGAAGACCTGTAATCCAAAGAGGCTAAACTACTTTGCCCAAGGTCACAAAGGAGAAATTGAAGCCAGGGCTGATGGAACACAAACACCATTTACTTCCCAACTTGCCATATTGCCTCCCAACAGCTAGACCCAGTCTTTACACAGGCTATAGGCCATCCCGAGCCCCATGGGAAATTAGTGAGCCATACAAGAAATGAGCTGTGATCACAATTATTTGTGAATATGATATCTTAGATATATGTTATTAGCTCAAATCTGAAGGTCAGAATTGCTCAAAAATGACAGGCTGTCATTGGTAAAAGGTAACATAATGCAATGCCTTCATTTTAGAAACGAAGGAAACCACTGAAGGAAACTGAGACCCAGGGAAGTGAACTGCCTTTTACTTCAACCAACATTTGTAGTGAACCTTCTCTGGACGGAACTTTGTGCCAGTTTACACAGGATAGACACACATTTAGTAGGACAGATAAAAAAAATATGCCAATTATTAAAATACTAGAAGAAATATAAGGAATCAACTTTTAGGAATATCTTCTAAACGAACATCAACAATGTAATCAAAGACGTATATGCAACCAAATCCACTGTAGCACTATTTATAATGATGATAAAATTTTATAGATATCTAAATGTCTAAAAATACCAATAATAGATGGATGATTAAATCATAGCACAGCTATATAATGGGTCATTGAACAATGATTCAAATAATATTTTATAAGAATGTTTGAATAATCTGAGCAAATGTCCATGACACAAGTGAAAATACAGGAATATGATATCGTATATACAGTTTAAGCATAATTTTGGACCATTCTGCACCAAAATGTAACAGTGGCTAACTCTAGGCAGTGGAATATGGGTGATTATTTGCTTCTTTACACTCTCTGCATTTTCCAAATTGTCTGCAATGAGCATTATGAAAGCATAACTTTCACTATTAGCTAAACAAACAATATAGATTTCAAAGGGCTTGGCAACCTCTTCAGACATTACTTTCCAACTGGAGCCATCTGAGAGTAATAGAATGTAAGACTGGAAAGGCAGACGAGGGCAGATAACCTACTAAGGGCGGGCAGCTCATTCTTTTTGTGTTAGAGAACTGTTGAAGGTTTCTGAGAAGACAGGTGATAACCAGGGCTGGCCTTTGGGAGCAGTGGCTGTGCTGGGGCAGAGGATGGGGAGGGGCGAACTGAAAACAGAGGCCCATCAGGCTATCATACGTGGTCAGAGTAGCTGGCTCACAAAGGCTGACATGAGTGAGGACTGTGGGAAGAAACGGGGGTGGGGGGCTGTGCCAGAGACAATCCACAGGCCTAGTAGAACTGAAGGAAGCAAGGAGAAGGAAATGCTGAATATAAGTTAAGGTGCATTTTCAACATGGCGCCTTGGACTTCATACTGAATGAATGAAACAGAGACACAGAGGAGAATATGTTGAATTAAGGAACCCTTGCAAAAATCATTTCTCCTTAGTTAAAAATCCAGGAGCTGCCATCTGACTCATGGTTAATTTTGTTCTGGTCATTCTGAATTGCATTACTGACGTCAAGCCTGTGCAATGCAAGATGTAATCAAATCAATATTCTAATCAATCCTAGCCATTCCCGGCACAGTCCCAGACTGAGAATAGCTGACAAACTCATCAACATTTTTTGTTTACACTTTTCTTGATTGTACCTTTTTTTCTTTTTTAGCTTTGAAATTTGCAGTTTTCCCCAATGACTGACTGTAAGAATCACACCGCGGAGAAGTTAAAAATGCTAGAGGGAGAAAACAGAATTGTGTACACCAGAATATGCACAGTGCCATCTGTAGGCAATGGCATTCGTGATGATAGATGTTGCTTCTTTTTATTTAGCCATATTTTTAAAGATTTTTCCAATTAATGCATATTAACTGTGGAAAGAAAAAAAAGAATGATTCGAAAATGCCAAATCATGCAAAAAAAAAAACCTGTTAACAGTGGCTTAGGCATCAGAGCTGGCACGGGAAGATTGGTGTCCAAGGTTGATTCCAGTGCCAATGTTTGCAAACGGGTCACTTAAACACAGCAGCTGCCACTTCAGACAAACTTATCCTTCCAACTGTTTCTTTGTGGGGACCCCTGCACTATGGCTCCTCTTAGATCCCCAGGGCCTCCTCATCTGTCCATAGCCTCTGTTCATCTTCCATCAGACATTTCCACTGTCCTTGAATATTTTACATGGGGCACTTGGGTTTTAAACTGCCTCTTTAGTGTATAAAACAAAAAGACTTTGCCCTGTTAGAGAATTTCTAGTATTTAAAAGACTTTCTGTTGTTGCTGCTGCTGATGATAAGGAGGAGGGAGAAAAGGAAAACGTTGATGTTTTGAACAAAGTTCTTCCCTACACCATGAGATTACACGTACAGACCCCTACCTATGTTCTCAAATAAAGGCATGTACATTATATAAATAAATGGTCATAAATCTTTATGAGCTTCAAGGCTAATCAATGTCTCAGGAGAACTGGAGTAGTAAGAACTTATGGTAGTACTGAGGATTCATTCTTTCAATCAAACTTCACTGACCCCAACAGTACGTCAGGCAACGCGCTTGGCATTGAGGTGGAGACAGAGATGCCAAGATGAACAAGGTAGGACACTTACAGCCAGCGGCAGAAAGAGAACCCAGCTCTTGCATTTCAGAGTGATAAATGCCAGAATGGAAGTTTCCCAAAGGCACTTTGGGAGCTCAAGGCAGGGAAGCACCAGCTGGAGTAAAGACCCACAGGCTTCCAGAGGAGCTGAGGAAGCTGGTCCCAAAGGATTAATGTGATTTCCAAAGAGCTGTTGGTTTGCTCAATGGAGGGGCAATGTGTAGTGGCCAGGTCAGATCCATAGGCCAGGTGGCATGCAGGACGAGGTTATGAAGGGTAATGGAGCTGACAGGCCCTGTTGAAAAGCTTGAACTTTGTCTCACAGGGCATAAGAGTCATAGAAAGTTTTTAAGCAACGAATAACCTGGGAAGATTGTATTCTAGGCATGTGGGAGATGGGCTGAAGAGGCAGAGGAGGAGATAGGCTGAAGGGTGCAGAAGATAACGTTAGAGAAATGGTTCTCAAAGGTGACGTTACCTTCTGAGGGTTGTTCTAGATATTTACAAGACATTTTAATTGTCAAAAAGGTTGGCGGCACACTGACATTTTGTTGATAGAGGCTAGTAACGTTAGATGTACTGCAATGGGCTGCATAGTCCCACACGAGGAAGAATTGCTTTGCCTCCCACATGACTTTGAAATATTCCACAAGAAAATCATACAGGTAAAAACCTGTTAATAATTGTCTGAATCCAGGTGCACCTGGATGGCTCAGTCCGTTGAGCATCTGACTCTTGATTTCAGCTCAGGTCATGATCCCAGTGTAGTGGATCAAGCCCCATATCAGGCTCCACACTGAGAGTGTGGAGATTAAGATTCTCTCTGCTTAAGATTCTCTCTCTCTCCCTCTGCCCTTCTCCCCTCCTCGCTCACTCTCCCTCTCTCCCTAAAATAATTTTTTTAATTGTCTGAATCCAGAACATAATTCCATTTTACATGTAAATGTTGTGTGCAAATTTTATATATGCTGTAGACACATAGATCAATGGAATAGAATTGAGAGTTCAGAAATAATAAACCTTTACATTTACGGGCAATTGGTTTTGTTAAGGGCACCAAGGCAATTTAATGGGGTAAAAATAGTCTTTTCAACAAATGGTGCTGGAGCAATTAGATACCCATATGCAAAAGAATGAAATTGGACTCATCTCAGAAGATATACAATAATTAATACAGGATGGATCAAAGACCTAACCGTAGGAGTTAACTGTAAGAGTTAAAACTATAAAACTCCTAGAGGAAAACTTAATAAAACATAAGCATAAATCTTTATGACCTTGGATTAAACAGTAGTTTCTTAGATGTGACACCAAAAGCATAAGCAATAAAAGAAAAAATAGGTAAATTAGACTATATCAAAACCAAAAACCTTTTGAAATGCCAATGATATCATCAACAAAGCGAAAAGACAGCCCACAGAATAAGAGAAAATATTTGCAAATCCGATACCTGATAGGGGTCTAATATCCAGAATATATAAAGAACTCTTATGATTCAATAGTAAAAAGACAAATAACCCAATTTTTAAAATGAGCAAAGGATTTGAATAGACATTTCTCTAAAGGAGGTAGACATATGGCCAACAAGGATGTGAGAAGATTCTAAGTTATTATTAAGGAAATGAAAATCTAAACTACGGGGCGCCTGGGTGGCTCAGTTGGTTAAGCGTCCGACTTCAGCTCAGGTCACGATCTTGCGGTCCGTGAGTCTAAGCCCCACGTCAGGCTCTGGGCTGATGGCTCAGAGCCTGGAGCCTGCTTCAGATTCTGTGTCTCCCTCTCTCTCTGCCCCTCCCCTGTTCATGCTCTGTCTCTCTCTGTCTGAAAAATAAATAAAAACATTAAAAAAAAAAAAAAAAGAAAATCTAAACCACAATGACATATCACTTCACTCTCACTAGGATGGTTATAGTAAAAAAAGAAAAAAAGATGGACATTAACAAGTGTTGATGAAGATGGAGAGAAATTGAAACCTTCAAATAGTGCTGAAGAGATCATAAAATGTTGTTGCTGCCTTGGAACATTATCGGGAAGTTCCTCAAAATGTTAAACATAGAGTTGCCAAATGACCTAGAAATCCCACTCCTAGTATATACCCAACACTTGAAAACATACGTCCATACAAAAATCTGTGCACAAATGCTCATAGCTGCATTATTCATAATAGCCAAAAAATGTAGATGACCCAAAAGGCATCAACTAATGAATGGATACACAAAATATGGTATATCAATGCCCTGGAATTTTATCCAGCCATAAAAAGAAATGAAGTTCTGATACATGATACAATGTGGATGAGCTTGGCAAACCTTATAACTGAAAGAAGCCAGACACAAAAAGCCACATATTATAATATTGCATTTGCATGAAATGTTCAAAATAGGTAAATCCATTGAAACAGAAAGTAGATTCGTGTTTTCCAGGAGTTGGAGGAAGGGGAAATAGAGAGCAACTGCTAATGTACATGGGTTTCCTTTGGTGTGGGTGATAAAAATGTTCTGAAATTAGGTCATTGTGATGGTTGTATAATGCTAAAAAATGCTGAATTATTCCCTTTAAAAGGGATGGATTTTATGGTATGTGAATTATACCCCAATTTAAAAAATTTACATGTGCTGAATTTCTCAGAATGGCAACTCACGTACAAATCAAGGAAAGATGGGATTCGGTTTCGTTTGGAATTTTGCAAGAGCTGTTCACCATTTCACAAAATCACTTCGCGCATAAGTGCTCATCACCAGCATTTGAATCACCAGCACTGCACAACTTTATCATGTGTGGCTGTTGAGCTCACAGTGACTCTAATGCATGGATGCAAGTTTGAGTCCTTCATTATATTGTGCTGGGGCATTTACAATGTGAAGAGCATTTTTATTATGAATTAATTGCCTTTTAGTTCTTCATATTATGAGTGCCCTGTATTGATTTTTCTTATGTAATATCTGTGGGTTGACAATATTATCTATGAATCTCTTGTCAAGATACACAAATGTGTAACGCTCCATCACATTCGTAATGCAATGTGGGCTATAATAAATGGTGGCAGTGAGCCTGAAAGAATTGAGAGGTCCATTGACCTATTTTCAGATCAACCCCTCATTAAATATGTTAGTCACAAATATGTACTTGTAGCCCCAGGTCTTCCTCTTTTCGTCTCTGCACATAAAATCGTGACAGGTAAAACCACAGCAAGCCTGTCTTTGGCATTTCCCTAGACCGTAGCATTCACCCATTTGGCATCTGCCCCCACAATTATAAAGATTTCCTTGTAAAGAGCTTAAATTCCCTTACTGTCTTCACTCTCATTCAGACTCCCCGTGCCTTCGTGGGTTTGAGGGAGAAGCTGACTTTTGCTGATTGGTCTACATGTGTTTTACCCACCTGCTCATATTTTAAAAAGTATAACGTGGAAGTGACCAGAGTAACCACTGTCTGTTCTCAAAAGATGCGATCCTCGTGTCACTGTTCAAACTAACTGCCTCTCCCTAGGATGTCAGGTGGGGATCACTCTTAGCATTTTTAATTTCTGAAATTATAAAAAGTGTCACACTGGTGACACTTAAACAAATGTCCTCCACATGGGCTGAGTGTAAAGGCTGCAAAGGAACAGCCTGGATAGGCAAATATGGGCTGGCCTGGTGTTCAGAATGCCATTGGCCAGGTCTAACCCAAGCTGTGTCAACACTGAATGAGTCACCCTCTCCCTCCAAACTTTTGTCTTTTCATTTGTGAGATGGAGACATGCCTACACTTCCTGCCTCACAGACTTATGACAATTGAATGTGAAAATATTTACAAAGTCTCTTATAAAGTATGTCTACTCATTTATTCATTCCTGTGTCCTGGGTGCCACATACTTGCCAGCAGACCCTGAGCACCCAAGACAGACATAGCTCTGCCTTCATGGACCTCAGAGACTAAAAGGGACACAGACTCTAATAAATAATGACACAATCCGTGTATTATATGGAGTGCTCCAACAGAGAAGTGCAGAGTGCTATAAAAGCTTATAGTGGGGAGGGGCGCCTGGGTGGCTCGGTCGGTTAAGCATCCGACTTCAGCTCAGGTCATGATCTCATGGTTTGTGAGTTCGAGCCCTGCCTCGGACTCTGTGCTGACAGCTCAGAGCCTGGAGCGTGTTTCAGATTCTGTGTCTCCCTCTCTCTCTGCCCTTCCCCTGTTCATGCTCCGTCTCTCTCTGTCTCAAAAATAAATAAACATTAAAAAAAAATTTTTAAGTTTATAGTGGGGAGATGGATAGATCAGAAGTGACATGCAGGGTGAGGCCTGGGGATCAGAAGAACGACCTAACCAGCAGTTAAATGATTTTGTTTAAAACACTGATTCTTGGACCCTACTCCCAGAGATGTGGATTCAGCAGCTCCATGGAAAAGGCCGAGGATCTCTGTTTCTGCTTTTGTTTTGTTTTTTTTTAAGTTTCCTACATGATTC
Organism: Acinonyx jubatus; assembly: GCF_027475565.1. Classification (NCBI taxonomy): domain Eukaryota; kingdom Metazoa; phylum Chordata; class Mammalia; order Carnivora; family Felidae; genus Acinonyx; species Acinonyx jubatus. The sequence goes on from NC_069384.1 coordinate 94,068,833, forward strand.
TCTTTACAGCCAGGTAGGGGAACAACTGAGCTAGGCAAAGAAGGGGAAGAGCAAAATAGGCAAAGGGAACAGCTATTGCAAAGGCCCAGAGGTAGGATTGAGCCTTGCTGCTAGATGTAGACAACTATACAGGCACAGGCATCTTCTGGAAGCTTCTTAGAAGTGCAGAATCTCAGGCCCCATCTCAGACTCACAGAGGCAGAAGCTGTATTTTAACAAGATGGCCAGGTGATATTTATATACATTAAAGTACCCAGAAGCACTAGGTAAAGGAAGGGCGGAACTCTGGCTTATGCATTGGTATTCTAATGCACCCAGCACATATTAGGCACTCTGTAAATGTGGCTCGAATCAATTTTTACAGATGCAAATTTTTATTTCATGGGATCTACCCATTTCAGAGACTGTTAAGACTGATGGGAAATGGACACAGGCATGCTATCCTGAGGAGCACGTAAAATGGCACAATCTTTTGAGAGGACAATTTGGCAAAGGCACCAGAACATAAAAGATGCATACCTATTAACCTGGTAACTTCACTCCTAGGAACTTAGAGTAAGGGTTTATATGAAAATGTCTGCAAAATGTATGTCCACTGAGGCAGTGTTTATAAGAGCAACATAATGAAAAGAGCTTCAATTTCCATTTTAAAAAGTATCTCAATTGTAAAAGTGTGTGCGTGTGTGTGTGTGTGTGTGTGTATTGAAAAGAAAAATACATCTAGAAAACTTTCTAGAAAGTAATATACCAAAATAGAGTTCTTATCTCTAGTAGGAGGTATGAGCGGTTTTGGATTTCTTTTTTAGACCCCTCCAAGTTGTCTGAAATTATTTACAATAGGTATATATTGTTTTGTTTATAAAGGATGGAAAATATTTTCATGGGCATAAAAGGAAACAAAATCCCCAACTTCAAAAAGTGTAAGCTACTCTATTTGGCTCCTTGAGTCACTACTGGAGATAGCTAGGAGGAGGAGGAGAGGGGAACAGAGGAGGGGAGGGGGGTCCTGACAACCTGAGGCTGCTGGTTACTCTATCTGGTGGTCTCAGCTCAGGCTGCACACTGGGGATCACCTGGGGAGTCTTCCAACATCACCAATGCCAGGTGCTCTCCTCAGACCAACTCAACATAAATCTCTTGGAAGTGAGACTGGACACTGTTATTTTTAGAAGCTCCCCAAGTGACTCAAATGGTTCTAAATGATTCTAAAGAGCTGGGAAATCTTGGGAGTCTAGCTTGAAAGACCAAGGCATCGTGTGCAACATCTACCTGCATGTGTTATTATGCATGATACTCTGGCTCTCGCCAATAATCCTAGTTCAAGTCCAGCCTTTAGGGTGAAAAAAATGATTGGATGAGTGACAGCTGATCCAAATTACCTTCTGGAGTCAGCTGTCCATCTGTGCGAGGGGCCTCCGTCTGATTGCTTTCTAGCTGGATGCACCAGGGAATGGCACAGTTTGACAATGGCATTTTCTCCAAGAAATGGCTTGCAGGTCTGATTGCGAGTAGAAAGAGCTCCTGGTTAAAACCACGGTGCTGGATGTCATATCTTGAAAAATTATAAAATGCCTTCTTATTTCTTGCTCTTCTGTCACACCACCATATGAACTCGCTCCCTCTACGTGAGTCAGTGGAAATGAGAACGCTCATTTACATTAATGCTCTGGATTCTTAAGTACCATCAGGCTGGCTGTACTGGCATAGCTCAATCATCATTTGAGATCCACCGTGTCCAGGGCATGTCACATGGGAATTAGAATCATCGAGGAGACCCAAACACAGATGCCCTTTCTCCCCCACTTTTATTATGTTCTAAAAGAGTCCTCCTCCCTCCCCTGTCTCTTCTCAAGCTGCTTTCCAACGGACTCCTACTTTCCAGGTCATTGGAAATACTGGTGTGCTCTTCTCCATCAGGAAACATTAGATTCTGCCTCCTCCTGTCTGAGTCCTCGTATCCAGATAAAACAGTGATCGAGTCTTGTGATCAGATTGGCAGGCTGCTATCTGACAAGTGACAGCATTTCTTCTCTTCTGAGGCCAAAACGGATTGCCTGAATGCTTTAAGCCTGGACGCACCAGTATTTAAATTTGGTTTTTCTTTGTTGAACAGAGCTCTGTTTTCTCTTTTCTTGCCCGATGGTTAAAGTGAGGTTTCCTACTCAGATAATTCCAAACTCACTAATGGAAGGTAGAAAAAGGCAAATCAGTGAAATGTTAATGGTTGTACAAGACAATACGCTTGGCTCACCATGGGTCAACATAAGGTTGGCTTATTCAAAACTACCCTTAAGAGAAAGTGACAGTCTTCTAAACCATAATGATTGTATTTTTTTCTTTAATGATATTAGCCAACGTGAACCTAATTGGAAGAAGTTTGTTTGGGGAATGGGGGGTGGGGGGTGGAATTTCAAATTAAATAGGAAAGCTTGAGGTAGATAAAACTTTTAGTACTTTTAAGCAAAGTCTGTTTGATTATGTAGCATATATTTTGTTACCAATGATGGAAGAATTGAACTAGGGTAAGCTGGAGAGAAGAACAACCGAGAAGAAAGAGACAACAAAAGAATAGTGCGGGATAGGCCTTTAAGAATGTTAAGAAGGATGGGGCGCCTGGGTGGCGCAGTCGGTTAAGCGTCCGACTTCAGCCAGGTCACGATCTCGCGGTCCGTGGGTTCGAGACCCGCGTCAGGCTCTGGGCTGATGGCTCAGAGCCTGGAGCCTGTTTCCGTTTCTGTGTCTCCCTCTCTCTCTGCCCCTCGCCCGTTCATGCTCTGTCTCTCTCTGTCCCAAAAATAAATAAACGTTGAAAAAAAAATTAAAAAAAAAAAAAAGGAATGTTAAGGAGTACACCGCTTACTCTTAGGTTCAGCTGTTCGGATTTGGCCAGTTAAACTCTCCAGGGCCGTGCCACATCCCCCACACATGTCGCATGGCATTCTGCCACCACGTGCTACTGTTCTACCATTACTGCATTCATAATAGAGGAAGGGAAAAAGAGACTTTGATAAGGGTGGAGGAAGAAAGGTACGCTTTCAGATCCTGTTTGGAAAGAGATGCAGAACTGGAGGGGGAGGTGCATCTCTGATGACCCGAGCATGGGGCAGGGCCTTAGAGGCTGGCATCCTGGCTTTTCCACGTTCTAGCTTCAGAGCCTTGGATAAATCCCTTAACCTTTTTGACACTCAGTGTCCTCTTCTGTAAAGGATATCGTCACCTTTCTGGTGATATTTTAGAAGTTATTAAAGTGTAGACCCTACAGCTATGTGTCTAGTATAGTAGCCTCTAGCCACGTGAGGCCATTTAAATTTAAATTAATCCAAATTGAGTAAAATTTACACTTCGTTCCTCCAGCTGCACTAGCCTCATTCCAAGTGCCTGGTAGACACATGTGCCTAGTGGCTGCTGTACCAGACAGCACAGGGACCGTGTTCAGCATCCCAGAGCTCTGCTGGGCAGTGCTGCTCCAGGTGGCCCGCTGCTCCAGAGCTGCACGGCCGGCATTTGAAGCTCAGCTCTGCCACTTAGTAGCGGCATTCATTGCTCTGTACCTCAGGTCCCTGGTCTTTAACTTGGAAGTGGTTAAAAATAGTAGTGAAAGTAGTGTTGTCAAAATAATATGTATGTACAAATCAGTTAAAATCATGCCTGGTACAGGGACGCCTACGTGGCTCCGTGGGTTGGGCATCCACTTCCGCTCAGGTCATGATCTCATGGTTCATGGGTTCGAGCCCCTCATCAGGCTCTGCTGACAGCTCGGAGCCTGGAGTCTGCCTGGAATTCTGCCCCTCCCCTGCTTGTTCTCTCTCTCTCTCTCTCAAGAATAAATAAATAAACATTTAAAAAAAATGCCTGGTACATAGTAAACATCATATAAGTGATGCTATTATTTAAGTACAGCCACCCAAGAAAAGGCATGGGAAGTATCTGGCACATAGGAGGGGATGGCAAATATTTCTTTTTTTTTTTTTTAATTTTTATTCATTTTTTAGACGGGGGTTGGGGGGCGGTGGGCATAGAGGATCTGAAGCGGGCTCTGCACTATAACAACAGAAAGCCTGATGTGGGGCTCGAACTTGCATATTGTGAGTTTGTGACCTGAGCCAAAGTTGGACGCTTAACCAACTAAGCCACGCAGGTGCCCCAATGGGCAAATGTTTCTATCTCAGGTGTACAAACATAGAAGGCAGAGAAGGAAGACACTCTTATTTGAGTACTATGATTTGTTTTTTAGATATATATGACCATTTAACCTCTTAATTTTTAGCTTCAAAACAAGAGACTCCTTTTAGTCTATTTCACCTTTTATCTACTCAATACAGAATGAGACCCAGAATTCAAAATAACAAGAGAGCTGTTTCAAACCTTTTATGCGCCTGAGGGTGGTTCACCCCTTTCTACTTGTAAATTCCTCACTAACTGAATGGATGGGGATTCTGGTCAGACCCAAACTGCAAACAGGAAGGACTTACATGCTCAGCACTTGCCTATGGCAGGTAGAACCAATTAAGCATTCTAGACACCAGGCTCTGAATGCAGAGGCTCATTTGTTGGGATTTTCCTCTATTGTCAAAGTACAAACCACAACTTGGCACATCTCTTTTCCCACCTCTCTTGGTTCTAGAGAGATAGTGCTTCTTACAGATAGAGGACCACGGGCTCATGGACCTCACTGATGCAAAACATAGTGAAATGGGCTCTTCTTGGGCTGATTCTAAACAGCAAGCACCTCTCTACAAAAGAAGAAGGAATAAAAGTATCAATCAGATCTGGGCCGGTGCCTTCTGGGGGAAGGAAAGAAGTCAAAGACACCAGGGAAGCAAGTCCACCAGCCTAGTTTGGCAAAAGGACTTTACACTTTCAACCTGAGCTTCAATCTCAGAGAGGGCGACAGCCTCACACAGGTCAGCTCCAAGCATGGGTCAAGGTGCAGAGATGGCCAAATAATCCAGATGGACCTGAAAGTTTGTAAACCATCTAATACTCTACCTCAAGGAATATTTTAATTCTTGTTAACATTAATCAAGCAAATTCTCCCATTTCTTTTTCATGTTGAATTAAAAGACATTTACATAGTCTCTTTCCCCTTCAGGACCACTCTTTCAGCAAAGGCATTCCAGGCATCAAGGCACAATGACTTCTTGACATTTACTCACACTGACCAATACATGGTCACATCAGAATCTCATTCTGTGATTCCATGTAATAATAGACACTGTATTAATAACTAAAAATGTACCAGCAGTAAAGGATCGTCTGGAGGATATGTTCTTCCTTTTGAAATCCCATTGCACTGTGGGGCGCCTGGGTGGCGCAGTCGGTTAAGCGTCCGACTTCAGCCAGGTCACGATCTCGCGGTCCGTGAGTTCGAGCCCCGCGTCAGGCTCTGGGCTGATAGCTCAGAGCCTGGAGCCTGTTTCAGATTCTGTGTCTCCCTCTCTCTCTGCCCCTCCCCCGTTCATGCTCTGTCTCTCTCTGTCCCAAAAATAAATAAAAACGTTGAAACAAAAATCCCATTGCACTGAAGAAGAAAAAAATCACAATAGCTTATTCCTAAAAGAATGATAGGAGGTCACAGTCCAGCTTGCATGTCACACACACACACACACACACACACACACACCCCTCATGCCTCTCACTGCTAGAAGATGAAATCCAAATCTCTTAGTGAAGAATTAAGAGTGTTTTGAGAAGGAAGACTTAACTGTGTTGAATGCCTCTAACAGGTCAAGTGAAAGAGATGAGGGCTAAAATACGTTCATCGGATTTAGCATCATGGAAGCCACTGATGACCTCAACAAAAGCAGTTTTAGTGGCAAGAAAGATGCATATGGGAGAATGGAGAGGGTCTGTGACTGACAAGATATAAAGAAGTGGAGATTGCTCCTAGGACGATAGTCTAAGTGTGGCAATAGTTAAAGAGGGCATAGTGTTTAGGGGAAGAGGAGGGTTTTTACTTGTTTGTTTTACAAGATGAACCTACTGGAAATAATTAGAATTCTTACAATAGTCCATGAAATTATAAGAATTAGTTGCCTGTGGGCGGTGATCAACATGGAAAGAAAGAAAACCAAACTATGAGAAACCAAAGTCATAGGGCTGTGGTATTTGCTTTAGGGGCAGAGTCTATCTTCCCAGCAGGGAGGTTAGCCTGAGCTTTGTGTAGAAACCGGGAGAATCCCACCTTCAGGCCCCTGGTGACTCAAACCTGCTATATGAAGCTGATTCTGTAACCAAGTCCGAGCTTTCCCTGGGCCTTAAAATTCTATTTCCAATGTGAAAAGAATGGTAATGATACTGACTAATCTAATTCTATGGAGGAAACAGATCCTAAAACAGTTCTCCATAAAAGATGCATAGACACGTAACTACAAAAATCAAAGATATCTCTTCATGGCCAGAGATAAGAGCATGCTCATTATTCTGGGATCTTCCGTGTTCTGTTTTGGTTTTTCATTAAATAGTTCTCCTCTGATTTTAAAGAGATACATGCTCCCCACAACAAAAATGGAGTAGAAATCACTCCTATAGAAATCATTCCTCCACCACCCTAGTTCCATATTTTTAACATTCTAGCACACTGCCTTCAGAAGGAGAGAATGAAATTGGATCGCACTCAATACACAGTTCTATATCCTTTCTTTGTAGTAGCTTTAATTTAATATAGCCTGAGTGATTTTTGTGTCATTAAATATTATCTTAAAATAATATTTTAATGTTTGTTTACTATTTATTCTTTGAATAGCTCATAATTGATTTGACTCCATCCATAGTTAGGGGCATTTAGATTGTCTCCAGTTTTTACTACTATAAATAATATTGCAATAGGGGCGCCTGGGTGGCTCAGTCGGTTGGATGTCCGACTTCAGCTCAGGTCATGATCTCACAGTCTGTGAGTTCGAGCCCCACGTCAGGCTCTGTGCTGACAGCTCAGATCCGGGAGCCTGCTTCGGATTCTGTGTCTCCCTCTCTCTCTGCCCCTCCCCTGCTCATGCTCTGTCTCTCTGTCTCAAAAATAAATAAAAACATTACAAAAATTTTAAATAATATTACAATAGATGCCCTTGAAAAAAAATTGCACCTGATTATTTCCACATGATTAATTTACTTTCCAAAACATTTAAGACAGATTGCACTCCCATCACCAGTGAACGGAAGTATTGTTTCTTTGACCACCACCCACTACCCCACCACCATCAGCAATGAGTGGTTCTTTTAACCTTTGCCATGTTAATAAGTGAAAATGACTCCTTTTTTGGCATTTATTTGAATACTTGTGATAACGGACATGTCTCATATTATTGAACATTGATATTTGCATTAACGGTTGCTCTTTACTGGGCTCTACGAGGAATACATTCAAACTAAAGAACTTGAAGAATGGAAAATTTTTTAACTCAACAGTTTGGAAGTAAGCACTTTTCAGTTGTATAGCTTATAGGTTGGAAATTCATTTTATTTTTTTAATGTTTATTTATTTAAAGGAAAGAAAGAGTGTGTGTGCACACGCGTGTTCACACACACACACACACATACGCACATGCACACGAACACACACAAGCAGGAGAGGAGCAGAGAGAGAGAATCCCAAGCAAGCTCCACTGGCAGCATGGAACCAGAGGTGGGGCTCAAACTCAGGAACTATGAGATCATGACCTGAGCCTAAATCAAGAGTCAGCAGCTTAACCAACTGAGCCACCCAGGCACCCCTGGAAATTCATTTTAAACTCCCATAATGAAACCTGGCATTTTTCTGTGATTTCGTGCTGTTGACATTGAAAGATGCACTCGGAGCTTTCAGATTTCTTGAGGAAATGACAGATAATAGGAAAGGAATCTGCCTCCAAAGAATTCTCTGAGCTATGGATCCAGAATGTACCCTGAGGGCCTGCAGACTAACCAACCCTGCATGCAGACTAACCAACCCTGCATAAAGGTGCCATTCTCAAAAGAGACTCAGAACTTACAAATGAATAGTGCACCAATAGGACAAAGCACGTCTCCATTTTTCAACAACATGCTAAATTCCCAGGCTATTAAAGTCTCGACTATTTTCCTCCCAGATAGAAAACAAAACAAAACAAAAAAGCAATGAAGCAAACTGAAAAATATACCTTCCGTTCTATGGTTCATACTCTATGACTTAGGAGGTTTCTCTGACTCTCTGGTTGGAGCCTACAAATTGCTGCATGGAACATCTACATCAAAAAGTACAACTCTAACCTTAACTAGATTTTAATATTTTAATACTGTATAGTTTTCATCCAGTCTTCTCTTGATTTAATGAATATTAAAGAATCAAAAATAGATAGCGATAACTTACTTATAATCAGACATAGTTATTTTTAGATAATTTAGGTTCCCAAAGGGATTTGTGAAGGCATTCAACAAAAATAATTTTCTCATTTGTAAAATCTGAGACTTGGACCAGTTGATTTCTAAATTTTGTGTTCTGTGATTTTATGCACAAAGAGTAATTAACAAAGAAAGTCATCTCATATTCCAATAGATAATCGCAAGATAGCAAGGGTTGTTACAAACTGCTATTGTAAACTATATCTTTTACAAAGAAATACTTTGTTCCCAACAGTCTTTTAAGCACTGTGGAGGAATTTTATTCTACAAATATTTATTGATTACCTGCTTTGTGCCAGTCCCCGCTGTGGTCCTTAGGTATTCAACAAAAAACAAGATGGACAAAATCCTTACCTTCAAGGAGTTTACAGTCTAGAGGGAGAATACACACAATGAAACCATAAACAAATAAATATCCAATAGGGATAAATTACTCAAAAGTAAATAAATAAATAGTAGATAAATGGATAGATGAATGGATAGATAGAAGAACATGAGGTAAAGAGTACAAAGTCCAGGCTATTGGTTTTTTTTTTTTATTATTTCCAGATCATTTTTTTAATCTATTTTTGATTCATACATTACAGCAAAATATAAAATAAAATAAAAAATCTTTCTCTTTTAATCCCCACTTCCTAATTCAGTTTGTTTTTTTGGTTTTTGTTTTTGTTGTTATTGTTGTTTTTAATTTAAATCCAAGTTAGTTAACAAATAGTGTAATAATGATTTCAGGAATAGAATTTAGTGATTCATCACTTACATATAACACCCGGTGCTCATCCCAACAAGGGCCCTTCTTCATGCCCGTCACCCATTTAGCCCATCCCCCACTCAACACCCCTCCAGCAGTTTGTTCTCTGTATATACGTCTCTTATGGTTTGCCTCAAGATATGGCTACTTTCAACTCAAGTAGTTCAGCAGGGCCTCTCCTGCAGAGTGACGTTCCAGCTGAGACCACAATCATGAGAAGGACAGAGCCATGCAAAGACTTGGAGCAAGGGATCCCAGGTAGAGGAAACAAATGCAACCTTGAAATAACAGGCATATTTTCTGTGTTTCAAAAACAGAAAGCAGGACAGCATGGCTGTACCAAGAAAGAGGCTGGCAGGAGATGTACTCAGGGGTGAAAGAGACACCAGACAGCATAGGGCTCTGTAGACCATTGTAAGGAGTTTGTCTTTCATTTCTTTTCCAAAAAAAATAGAGGGTTTTAAGGATACTCTAGCCCTCAAGTGTGTAACAATCTGTGCAAGGCAATTGAAAAATACATGCTGATTTGGGGGGTCCGTAGGAAATCAGAGAAGAGGAGGCCCAAGTGGTTAACACACATTTAATGGCAGATGGAGTATGAGCTGAGTTTCAAAAGAACATGAAAAGGTGGATGGCTGCAGGGGAAAGGTCAGAAAAGCAGCAAATAGAAAGGCTAAGAAGTAAAATCACTATAATCAGTGGGGAGACATACTGTTACAATAGATGGTCACTTCATTGGCAGGCTTATCTTTCTGGCCAAATCGGGAGCTCCTGGAGGAACGGGGCCATCTTCTTCCTCCTTCTGTCCCTGCATCTTGCACACATGGTGCCCGACATTTACTACGTGCTCTGAACCCATTAAAGCAGATGGTGTGTATTGAGAGCTGTACAAAGAGAAGAGTGGAGCTGGGTGTGAGGAGTCAGTCTTTGTTAAGAGCTAGAAGTTCACAGAGCATGTAAAGTGACCTACATCAATTAAAATGAAGATTCTGTCCACTTGTCTGTTTATAGCTGTATCGCATGTAAATGGCCATTATCAAAACTTGAAGAGTCCACTTGAAATTACCTGACTTAAAATGCAGACTCTTTAGAGTAGTAGAAATTTCCTTTGGGGGAGAGGAAGGAATCTCAAAGAGACGGGTGAATGGCTTCCAGGATAACTGAATCCACAGTACAAAAAAGAGTCCTGGGTATCAATTAAGACACAGTGAATAGGAAAACAAAAGTGTTTCATATATTAGCTCCACACCCAAGGGCACGAAGTCAGTTATCCAATTATTGATTTGTGTTTAGTCTCTCCGGGGAGAGTAGCTGTAGGGATGTACCTACTGAAGGATTTTCCTGAGTAATGCTGGGGATACCAGCTGGTTAATCATGTGAATAATAGCATTTGGAAGACTCCTACAAGAGCCATGCTTCTCCAAACTAGCATGACGAAATGCCCACTGAGGCCAAGTCACCAGGAAGAGTTTTGAGATACATTAAACACCTTTGTCCATTCCCTTAGCTGCTAAGAAAGAGCTTTTCTTTTTGGCCATATCTAAGTTCATTGTAGGTTGTTAAGTACATTTACAGAACATATTGAAACCCATCAACCCAGTCAATACAATAATTTAGGGAGGGCACTGGTTCTCATATTTTAGATAATGTCAGCTGAAATAATATGAACAACCACTAGTTCTCACTATGTATTACAATTATATATTTTCCCTACTTATCCCTAGTATTCATTCCTGTTTTTTTCCATTTTATTTTATTTTTATTTTTTCAATTTTTTATTTTTATTTTCTTAATATTTATTGTTTAGTTAGCTAACATATAGCATATACCGTGCATTCTTGGTTTCATGGGGAGATTCCCATGATTCTTCACTTACATACAATGCCCAGTGCTCATCCCAAGAAGTGCCCTCCTTAATGCCCATCACCCATTTTTCCCTCTCCCCCACAACGAAGAAAAATATATTTTAAAGGAACATTACCACATAGGACATTACCACAAATGCCTTTTTTTCCTTTGGGGATCATCCCAAGCCTGACATGAGAGTGATATCATTCAAAGAAAATCGAGGCAGCTCCATTCACTTTCTTAAATATGGAGCAGTAGGGAGGGCCCCAGGGTGGAGGAAAGGAGACCCATATTATCCCATTACCTTGTGTGTGGCCTTGGATAAGTCATTTCAGTGCTCAGGCCCGGGATCCATCTATCTGAAAGTAGCTGAATGAATTACTCTGCTAAGGGTATTCTTTCAGAACAATGGGCAAATGTAGTTTGGGTTAAGTTTTCGTTGTAATTAGGGACCGAACTTTGGAGAGAGGGTATGAAGAAAAGCTGAGCCAAGTATTTCCAGAAAAAGAGAGAGGTGGAAGTTTGCCATAGAGTATAGGACTATGAAGAGATATGTCCTTAAGGAGTATGAAAAGGCATTCAGGCTGAAGAATAACTCCTCCAAAGATGCCCACAACCTAATCTCTAAAACCTGTCACTAAGTTCCTTTACATGATAAAGGGGAAACTTGTGGGTGATTAAATTAAGGGTCTTGAGATGGGGATATTAATCCTGGATTAAATCAATGGGCTGATGCTATCACAGGAGTCCTTACAAGAGGGAGTCTGAAGGACAGAGAGGAGAGAAGACGCCATGCTGCTGACTTTAAAGACGGATCCTGGGACCCCAGTTCCTGATATTCTGTGTCTTGTAGTAATTTATGGCCACAACAGCTACCGTTGAGTTCAGCACATAGTAGAAACTCATTAAATACTTTTAGCAATGATTAATTTAATGCAATTTCTTAAATCTTTTCTATTGGCATGGGAAAATGAACTAATTTTCTTGTGTAATTTTTCTCTTCTGAAAGAAGTGTTCCCCCAAGAAAATCTGGTTAGTGCAGAGTTTTTCATTTCCTCTGGTTTTGCTCATGTTGCCATACGTACAATGAATAACACAAGACACTGCACAGAGACCTGAGACCCTGGACCTACTCTTTCCTAGAGGAAAGAGTAGAAGGGTGACATCAGGCTGTGATATCCTCCCTGACTGGGTTGTTGGAGGAGAAACGTGGTATCTCAGTGCTGAATAATCAGATCTCTGAACAAGCTTCTCCTCAATTCTCCTGCTTAGTAGATGCCAGGCATTCCCTTGAGACTATTTTCACAACAGTTGCTGCCAAATACATACACAGATAATATTCTCAACCCCTGAAGGGTTGACAAATAGGGAAGCAGAATGGGAAACGTTTTTAAACAGAAATGCTGTCCCAGACCAGGCAAAGATCAAATATTCTCATAAGGTTAAATATATATATACGTATACATATATATTTTTTAACACACATACGTATGTGTGTATATCCACTCATATATGTATTTGTTTATTTCTAGCAAATAAGGTTAGAATGACTTCTTATTGTTTTGTTGTGCTTGGTGTCAGAAGCAGATGAATTTTGGATTCATACTGGTATTCAAAGGAAATGAATATTCATACCTCTACAGCATTAATCGTGCAAGTACAGGAATGAATATCAGAGTCTTTTTAAGTTTATATATCAGATGCCCAGACTTCTGCCCATTCTGGAAAAGCAGCCTCAAAAAAAAAACCATAATACAATTGTTTTGCCTAGTACATAGAAGGGGTTCCGTAAGATAAGTTACGTGATTGTCACAGCTTTTCATATCCTCCTTCATAAGAGAAGTATGCAACCTCATGCATACTTACCTGTCTTCAATGAAAGAAATATACATCCACCCCTCTAACTTTGAGCTTGGCCATTTGCTTCACCTTAATCCATGGAAACCTGTTGAATTCCAGTCCCAACCAGAAGCAGAAGAGGCATTGCATGTTTCCACCAGTTGCCTGTTCTTGGCCTGTGCCACAAGAGAACAGCATATGTCAGGTAGGGATTGTTCCTTAGCCTGACTCTCAGAATGAGAAGACATGTGGGGACTCACAGCCCACCCTGGGGAGAAAACCTGAAGCCAATGCACAGCCTGGAGTAGAGTCATAGCAAGAGATAAATGTTATTGGTGTAATATATTGAAATTTGATATTGTTTGTGACTGCAGCAAAAGCTGATTAATGCACTCAATAACATTTTAGAAACAGAAAAAGAAACAACAAGCTGAATTGGAACAACCTCTTTTGCTTAGCTACTCAATTGTCAGAGATCCAAACTCTCCTTTAAAAGCATTCCAAGCAAAACAAAGCCAGCTGTGCCTGAGTTTCTGCATGTAATGTAAATGGGGTAGCACGTTGTTAGGTAATATGGGAAGTGATCAAAAATACTTAAAGTGGGTTCCATCAATCAAACATTTAGAAAATATATAACTGGGAAAATTAGCTGTCTCAAAGTCAGGAATCCTAGTTTTGAAGTCAAGGGTACCTCTGAGTCAATTTGTCAGGCACCAGTATTGCATGATTTAGGACACCCATGTGCATACACACACACACACACACACACACACACACACAGAGCTAGACTGATCAAAAACATCTTCCTTACTGCCTTGTCATGGTCCCAAAATGTCAACAATGATAAACTGCAGCCTGCCCAAGAAGTATAAATCAAAATGTGATTGATCTAGAAGCTGTACTATGTGAGACACTACTGCTCACTGAAGAAATTGAGGATGTTCAGTCTGGGGAAGATAAAACTCCAAGAGTTATGTTAGTTGCCTTCAAAAACATGAAGCCTGTTCCTGTAAGGAGATTAACCCCAATCTGCATAGATACAGGGAGCAAAACTGAGGATAACAGGAGAAAATTACCAGGACACAGATCTCAATTCCATTCACTAGGATGTTCTTTTAGAATGGGGCAGACCCTGGGACTCAGACACGTCTGTATCTTGCCACCCAGAATCAAGTTACAGTGACTGACAGGCAAGCCCATCCACAGTCAGGGTGCAAACACAGAGCCGTATCTGGCAAGCGTGAAAAGAATAGAAGAGCAACAGAAGCAAGTACCTCAGCAGAAAATCCGCCATCAGAGACTGGCTGAGCGAGCCGCAGTGAGCAACAGGCATAGAGGTCAGAAGTGGAGCATGTTTTCAGGGATACGGTGATGACTGTAAATGAACCCACCATGTCCTAGGCCCCTCACAGCGTATGTACATCTTGGGGAGAAAAGTCAAGGGCGTAAAAGAATGAGTAACACCCAGAGCCCCAAGCAAATCTGCTAAGAAGCCCATTTCGATAATGAAACATAGGAAAGGAGGAAGCCATTCTCTGCAAGCATGAGAAAGAGAAGAACAAATCCCTTGGAAGAAAAATATCAGGGCACAGTGTGCAGCCAGAAGATACCCAAGGAAGTTTCAGCAGAGAAAAGCCCTGGGTGAGGACTGGACAGCAGGCCAAGGGTCTTCTGAGAACTGCCTAGGGAGGTGGAGGCAGTGAGAGGGGGTGTCAGCAGTAGGGGACAAAAAGACCTGGTCAGGGAGCAGGGTGATGCGAGCTAGTGCTCCCATGGCACCCACAGTGTGCCAGGCACTGTGCTAAAAGCTTCACACATATTAACTCCTTTGCCCCTCACTACAACCCTGTGAGCTAGGAACCGTTATGATCCCATTTTATAGACGGCAAAACTGAAGCACAGAAAGGCTTCATTCAAGGTCACTTAGCTAGTAAGGGCAGAGCCAGAATTTGAACCCAGAGAACTCTACTACTGAATTATGTTCTATTTTATTTTATTTTATTTTTAAGAGAGAGAGCGAGCATGTGAGCAGAGGAGAGGAGCAGAGGGAGAGAGAGAGTGAAAGAATCTTAAGCAGCCTCCATGCTCAGCTCAAAGCCCCATGCAGGGCTCAATCCCATAACCCTGAGATCATGACCTAAGCCAAAATCAAAAGTCAGATGCTCAACTTACTGAGCCACCCGGGTGCCCCCTGAATTATGTTCTTAACCAGGCACCAGAAGCTCAGCCCAGAGGAGGAGAAACAGCAGACTGGTGAGGAGGAGGGGTAGTGCAGGACCCCACGATATGGGACAGAGGAGGGCCTCAGAAGGTTCCTCGAGATCCTATAGTCACCAGGTAGGATTCATCAAACCAGGCACCTTTTACTCTAACCGAAACCTCATTTTGCCAGGGGACATTGATTAGAAGAATTCTGTAGCAGTCACAACTGTCCAACTCCATGAAGGGACTGCTTCGATCAGCCCATGTTTCCCACTGCTCCAGATGTTCGGGCAAAGGCTGGACAACTGTTTCTAGGGGACGCGAGGGAGGGATTGTTGTAATCCCTCGGTGTTTTCGCAAAATCAAGCTAGAATGATTTTTGGCCGTTTGCTGTTTTGTTAGTCTTCATTTCCTTCCTCTCCTCGCCTCCGAAGGCAAGCTCCAACCTAATTCGATAATCCTACCTCTTCAGTGAACTTCTAAGCCACGATTGTTTTCATCCTGACACAAACCTGCTTTTACCATCATTATTCTTGGAGTCCACTGAACCCTCAGCCACCCTGGCAAACACCACAATGAGGACTCTCTCCTCCCAGAGGCCCTGTAAGCCTTTCTTAGTTATAGCTGTGAAGTATTTTGAGAAACTTGAATTAAAGTGCTAGAGAAAGCACAACACACATTTACTGCTCATCTTGGAAAGACAACAGCAATGAGCTTCCAAAACTATCTTTGATTAACATAATCTAAGGGTAATGAATATGGATATTGTCAATAGTCACTTCGAA
Organism: Acinonyx jubatus; assembly: GCF_027475565.1. Lineage (NCBI taxonomy): Eukaryota > Metazoa > Chordata > Mammalia > Carnivora > Felidae > Acinonyx > Acinonyx jubatus. The sequence continues at coordinate 94,084,613 of NC_069384.1, forward strand.
GCATGTTTTCTCGTACATTTTGTTCTCTCCAGTAAATTTCCAACCAAGAAAGAAAATGCCCCCAAGTTCCTGTTTGCATCAACAAAGCAAACACTCAGAGGAATTACGCAGAGGGAATAGAGCCAGGAAGGAATGCTCACCACCCTCAACCTTTGTTCCAGTTGGTTCTCTATGTTTTCACCACGCTTCTAATTATCTATCAAATAAAAGCCCTCACCTCCCTAACAAGGCTGGTTATTTCTCTGTGTCCTTGTGACAGCTTCTGAGGAAGGCTGATCAGAACTAGTGTCCCAGAGGGTGTCTCTAGACCGCACAGCATCCGTAGTCACTGCTTGCAGAAGACAGATGCCAAAAAGCCCAGCTTCCTGCCCAAAAAGAGAAATAGAAAGTACCTGTCAGACTTGTGGCCCCATGTGGGAAATGACAATGTATTTCGTGGTCCTCCAGAGAAACAGAACCAAGAGGGCATATACAGATACATACGAGGGGATTTATGATGGGAATTGGGTCCCATGTTACGGAGGCCAAGAAGACCCAGAACCTGCTATCTTCAAGCTGGAGACCCAGAACGGCCGGTGGTATGATTCAGTCTGAGTCTGAAGGCCTGAGAATCAAGGTGGAGGGGCCAGTGGTAGAGAGCCCAGTCTGCATCCAGAAGCTCAAGAACCAGGAGCACCAATGTCCAAGAACAGAAGATGGATGTCAGTTCCAGCAAAGACTGTGAATTTGCCCTTCCTCGGCCTCTCTGTTCTATTCCGGCCCTCAACGGATCAGAAGATGCCCACCCACACCAGGGGAGAGGATCTTCTTCACTCAGTCTACAGATTCAAATGCTAATCTCTTCCAGAAACACCCTCACAGACACAGCCAGAAATCATGTTTCACCAGCTATCTGGGCATCCCTTTGCCCAGTCAAGCTGATGACACAAACTTAATCATCACAGGAACTATCTGGTTTTCCACACCTAAAGCTTTAGTCTCCTGTGGTGCCATAGGGCAGTGGACCCGACTGTGCCTTGCTAGAACGACCTGGGGAGCCTTAAAGAATCCCTATACCTAGGCCACACCTCAGACCGATTAAACTGGAATTTCTGTGGTAGAAGCCAGGCAGCAGTGTTTCTGGAAGAACCCTGGACAATTCCAGCATGCAGCCAAGATGGAGAACCACTGCAAAGGGATCAGGAGATGAGAAGACCCTTTTACCCTCCCTCAAAAAGCCGACATTAAGGCCACCTGCATTTACCATTGGCCTTCCCTGCCATGGGGCCACTCTCCTCATTTCTAACACGAGTGACCTAGGAGGCTCTCCCTGGCCTTCCTGACAGTTTGTCCTCACACCTCCGTGTCCCCTGTCCTCGTGCACAGGTCCTGACACAGGCTGCTGTGGAACTGCACTGGTGATGGTTCTCTGTTTGCTTGTCTGTCTCCTCAGCAGCAGGGCCACACCTCCCGCACCTTTCTACTCCCTCCTGGAGCTAACTTATCATCAGGATGTGATTGTTCAGTTAACTGCACAGCAGCTATAATGAGCTTTTAAAAACATAAGTATAGGGGTTCCTGGGTGGCTCAGTCGGTTAAGCGTCCCACTTCAGCTCAGGTCACGATCTGGCAGTTCATGAGTTCAAGCCCCACGTGGGGCTCTGTGCTGACAGCTCACAGCCTGGAGCTTGCTTTGGAGTCTGTGTCCCCCTCTCTCTCTGCCCCCTCCCCTGCTCGCACACTGTCTCTCTCTCGAAAATAAATAAACCATTAAAAAAAATAAAAACATAAATATTATCATATCACTCACCTGAATAAAACCCTCTGGTGACTTCTCACTGTGCTTACCGCAAACCCCAGCCCTCTTTTGGCTTGCAAGCCCTGTGCAGGCTGATCCTGCCCACCTCAGGCAGGAGGATGGGGAGTAAGGACGTGAACTCTGCAAGCAAGCACCGCAGGGCCAAGTGCGGTGCCATGGGCTCCTCCACTCTGGAGAAGTTACTGGACCTCTCCCGACCTCCTCTCCAAAGGCAGATTTGTTGTGAGGATTAAATTAGCCGGCACACGGTCTAACAGGGCACTGGAATCCTCCTCACCCTGTCCCAGACTTAGTCCCAGGAATGAGCCACAACTGCTCTCCCCCTGGGAGCGCTGACACCTGGCCCGACTGGTTCCCCGTTGTCACTCAGGAACCAGGAACCAATGTCATGGCTGCACAGACCCTCTGTCACCCCTTCGGCAGCCCATTTCATATCCTTCATGACCCATGTTAGTTTGCTGAGCTGCTATATAACAAAGCACCACAAATGAGGTGTCTATTGTTTATTTATTTTTGAGAGAGAGAGAGAGAGACAGACGGAACATGAGCAGGGAAGGGGCAGAAAGAAAGAGAGAGAGAGAGAGAGAAATGGAATCTGACGCAGGCTCCAGGCTTCACACTGTCACCACAGAGCCCAACACAGGGCTCGAACTCACAAATCACAAGATCATGACCTGAGCCACAATGGACGCTTAACCAACTGAGCCACCCAGGCTCCCCCAAACTAGGTGTCTTAAATATAGAAACATATTGACTCCCAGTTCTGGAGGCTGGAAGTCTGCGATAAAGGTGCAGCAAGGTTGGTTCCTTCCTTGAGGAGGATGCACATTCCGTGGCTTTCTCCCGGCTTCTTGTGGTTTGCCAGAAATCCTTGGTGTTCCTTCGCTTTTTTTTAGATGCATCGCTCTGACCTCTGCTTTCATCTTCACACCTCATTCTCTCTGTGTCCAAATTTCCTCTTCCTACAAGGACACCAGTCATAGTAGATTAAGTGCCCACCCTATTCCAGATGACCTCATCTTAACTGACCACATCTATAACAACTATTTCCAAATAAGGGCACATTCTGAGACACTGGGGGTTAAGACTTCAACATACAAATTTGGGGGAACACAATTCAGCACACAGCATATCTACTCCTCTTCCCTCCCTGGAATGACCTGGTTTTATTTGTCATCCTGTATGTTGTATTATATTCTTTCTTCACTGAACATTATTGTTTATGTTGTCCAATTTTTCTGCAATAGAATAATAAGAAAAATAAAAGATAGGCTTTTCAGATAAGAAGCAAAAACAAACCTTATTCCTTGCATTGTGATTTGGGTGTTCACCTCCTCCCATGCTAGACTTAAAGGTCCATGGGAGCAGGAACCATGTCTTTGCACCCCCAAGCCTAAGACCATGCACGGCACATAACAGATGCTTGGTACCTGCTGAGTTGAAATTAAATAGATATGTACATTAAGTTCCCACAAGAGCTCAAGTGAAGCAATTGTCCTTGCAGTCTTGCTGGGATATATGTGACATGTTTTCTCACGAATCTGGAAATCTTTAAAAAAAAAAAAAACAAAACCGCTGACACTTCAGGCTCTGAAATGACTCTGCCATATACAATGGCACTCTCCAACTATAGTGATATTTAAGATATGGTCAAGAATTAAAACACAGCATGAAGCAACATTGTCAAATCTAGCTGGAAATTAAACCATTAGATCTATCATCATCCAACCCCTGTGAACCAAACTGCCACATTTCCCCCTATTCTTCTAATTAAGGTTGTGTTTGCAAAGCCTTTAGAAGCAGACGAGTGTTACGTTAAGTGCTAAGCAGTATTAATTAATCATATTGGTAGATTACATGGGCTGGTACTTCTCGTAAATGTAAATGTCCTAGGCTTGTCAGCACAGTTCTTGGAAGCAATGTTCAGATGTACTCTAGAAGTTCTTTATAGAATTGTAAAAAGCTCCTGGCTTCGTAGTTTCTTATCATCTTGATATTCTCCACTTTGTCAAAACTTTGGAAACGGTCTAATATAGTAGTTCCCGGTTCTATCAGGCCCAGCGCCTCTTTTCTGTATTGAAGATTTATTATACCTCTCTATAATATTCTGAAGCAAAATGCATGAAAAACCTGCCTATATGTAACATATTTCAGTATGTAAACACTCCAGCAAGCACACATGGGGCTGTCAGATGCTCTCACTATATTAAGAATCCCTGTGCGTGTGCCAATTCCAAATGGTAGGTGCGCATGTGAGATGCAGTACCATGGGTGGTGCTGGAAGGTGGCCTTGAGTTTCAGAAGCAGTGAAGAACTCCTTTTTGGTTCCAAACTAAAGAATTTACAATCATCCTTCAATTTACTCTATAGTTGCATTCCTGGAAAAGTCAACGTACTTGTATTTTAAAACCATCCCTGAAAACCCCCATATGTTTATATATATAAAAGAGAATTAAGTTTGGGGCACCTGGATGCCTCAGTCAGTTGAGCGTCCGACTTCAGCTCAGGTCACCATCGCCCGCTTCTTGAGTTCTGGCCCCATATCGCGCTCACGCTGAGGTCAGTGCAGAGTCTGCTTCAATCATCGGTCCCCCGCTCTCTGCCCCTCCCCCGCTTGCACTCTCAAAAAATAAATAAAACATTTTTTAAAACTAGGTTTTAGGTTTAGATCATCATAACCAGAATTTTCACCTACAGGAATGTCTGTGAGATCACTGAAAATTGGATGACACCATCCCACCCAGTTAGCATCTCTGGGGCTCACCCACCAAATTCAAGGAACACCTCCCCCTTTCTCAATCTCTGAGAGCAAAAAAATTGCTCAAAACCTTCTCATTTCATTTGAGAACAAAGTTCCAAAAGAACTCCATGGGTGGGACTGTCTCTCTTAAGGGTCAAAAATCTAATTTTACATCTTTATATTTAAAAAAAAGAGGATATTGTGTCCCCAAAGAATATGCCCCAAATCACAGACCACGCCTTGGCAGAGTCAGGTAGGAAGCACTTAAGAATTTGGACAAGTGGGCATTTTCCACGTGGCAGGTATTATCTTATGCTCTGTTTAGTTGCTAATCTAATCTTCACATCAACACTAGGCAGGAGGCTCTATTATCCCCATGATACAGGTGAAACTGAAGCACAGAGAAATGAGATAACTTATCCAAGGTCCTACAGCAATAAGTAGCAGAACCCTGACTCACACCATCTTCTTCAGAATGACTTGGGGACACAGTGCAAATAACAGATTGTTATTTAGGACTGGAGGAGGCACAAAGGGGGAAATGCACCCCTTCTGCATTATGAGAACACAAGATAGGCCAGTTTGACCAGTTCAGTATACTGACCTCCAAATGAAAATTTGTTCCTGCTTGGTCTCATCTTCTTCCTTCTTGTGTTTTTCCTGCAGACATTCATGCCCAGGAGAAGACTGCTTTGGGTCCCTCTGGACCTTTCCTAAAAAGAAGATCCCCACTCACTAGATGAGTTCCAGAAGCATCCACTAAGGCTTCCATAGCTCGCTTCTTTCAGTTGACCTTCACCGTAACCCCTCTCACACAGGATGAGTGGCTTCCTTGCCTCCCTGGACCCCCGGCGGGTGCAGTGGGGGGCAGCCTGGTATGCCATGCACTCCAGGATCCTGCGCACCAAACCAGTGGAGTCGATGCTGGAGGGAACTGGGGCCACCACAACCCATGGCACCAAGCTAGCCAAGGTGCTCACCACCATGGACCTCATCTCACTTGGCGTTGGCAGCTGCGTGGGCACAGGGATGTACGTGGTGTCTGGTCTGGTGGCCAAGGAAATGGCAGGACCTGGTGTCATTGTGTCCTTCATCATTGCAGCTGTTGCATCCATATTATCAGGTAAGTGCCTCAGTACAGTGAAAGGCCTATGGAAAGTGCACTTGCCAGTCTGTTACCGCTCATCCCGCTCTTCTAGAATATTGAATGGTGAGATGTAAGAAGTGTCACCAAAGAGGTCATCGGGCTCCTTTTTTGCCTTGACTGCCAGGGAGTTCAAGGCTCAATTACAGTAGCTTCCTTTTTCTTTGGTTTTTCTATGCAACTAATTATTCTGGTGCCCAGCTTCCTCCCAATTTCTCTTTCCCTGTCATGTCCTAACGGCTCCGTTTTTATTATAACTCTCCCTTTCGATGGAGGATAGGTCAATCCCTTGGTGGAGATGTGGATATAGCTAGGATTATAAATAATACATAAAGGATAGGCAGAGTAGCAAAATGACAAGTCACTAAATCTGATGTGATTGGGACTTGATGAGCCAAAAACTGGCATTGTGACACCCAAGCAGGAGGAAAGCAAGCTAGGAAATGTAAAGCCATCGTGAGAATCACAGCGCACCATCTGCCACAAGCACCTCAACAGATTGTATTCTACAGAGGTGGTTCAACGAGCATTATCTCTTTCCTTGAGAAAGAATCATAGAACTCATTTTTTTTTAAATAAGGTGCCACGACTTACGTACTGATAATTTGTGAAATGGCTCTTCTATTTTCCTTTCCCTCTTCCCTCCTTGTCTCTTGAGCTATGGTCCACAGTATCTTGCCAGGAATGGGTAAACAGGTAACTTGAAAAAGAAGGAAACAACACTTCCTGCTTCCTGATCATAATATTGTGCAAGCCCGAGGCTTTGCTGGGGTTTTGGTGGTGAATCAGGTGGGTCAACTCACATCCTGGCAGGGAATGCATGGTCTCTTCCAAAGCTTCAGAAGCAAGAATGCTGGGGTATATCAGGATTTCTGTGTACAAATGCACATCATCACAAGAAAAGTTCTACATTCATATTGTATATCCAGACTGAACAGCCCCCATCCACGGGGTGTGCATGGACCAGGAACACACAACCAGAAAGTGCGCTAGTTTATATTTGACATCTTTTTTAACTTAATGGCAGAAATGTTTCCAGACTGATTTTATTTATCTCCCATCATGGCTTACTTTCCTGTTGGTGTTACAACTATCCATTTTCCTGAAGTTATTCTCTAATATGCATGAGTAGCCTAATAATTTCCTTCAGAAAAGAGAACTTTTTTTCTTAGAGATGAAAATAAATCATTCCCACGGATGAATTTTGTGGATACCTCAAATGCTATTAACCTCATTGTGTTCATTTTCAAACTTATTTGGCAAAGAAATTATTTGGAGGAAGGTGCCAGATTCCTATTCACCATAAATCTAGAGACCTAGAAGTGTTTGCATACAGACCAAAATAGTGATGGTGGGATAAAAGGCAGACATATAAACAGGGCTCCCATCGAAGGCACAGGGCAGGTGGCTAAGAGTCCCGCCTAGTTAATGCGTACTGCCCTTTCTCCTCTTGACCCGTCCTTTTATGACCCCATCCCCAAACCACAATGATTCCTGCAAGCAAATCACCCACATCTTATCCTTCACAGTGCTACATTACATTTAGAAACCAGCAAGGTTCAGTTGCATTCTGGGAAACTGCCCCCCTGCCAAGGTCCCCATGATGCTATATAACCCAGACTTTTCTGCTGCTCCTGTGGAGGAGACCCGGCCAGCACTGTGCTGGAGCTAGCTTGCCCCGGCTGCCAAGATCCCTAATTGTGCACACCTCTCCCCACCTTTGCATCTCCGCAAGGTTATGTTGTTAACTTGGAATTGGCTACAGCAGGAGTATTTACACCACAAAAATTGGCAAAGGATCCAGGTAGAGTTTGTTTGTTTTGGTTGGTTGTTTCACCACCGGCCCGGTCCACTGAAAGCCCTGGAACTGCCCAGTAACTGGTACCTTCACCACTGCACCAGGCACCAAAAGAAAACTCTGTCTCTCCCCCAAGGAGAGACCCCCCCCCTCCCCCCCCGCTCCACATGTGGCTGCATCCACAACACTTCTCTACACTCTGTGACTGAGGCCAGCCAGAATTCTCCTACAGGCCCCAGCTAGAGCCCGGGCCCAAATAACTTGTGCCAAAATTAGCATTTTTATAACAGAAGTCTTCAACCAGGCATCTCATTCTGTGATCCTTTGTCACTAAACTAAAGGAAGTCCCCCCCTGCTGCCTTCTTTCCACTCCTGTGTCATCATCCTGGTGTCGCGTCTCCCTTGACCAAACTTGCCACCGCTTTCTGCCTCATGATAACCAAGCTCCCCTCCACCTTCAGACTTTTTAACACCTGCTCCTTCCTCCTTCTGACCTTAACCAAAACCTGGCTCAACTCTGAGGACACCATTGCAAACACTGAGAAAGTGCGCGAGAAGGATAGACGTGTAGCCAAAGAGCGGGATGTTTGAAGCTGAGATTTTGGAAGTGGTACAGCGATCAGTGATGTTAAAATTAGACCTGGCTCTGCCGCTAACTGGCCGTGAGACCCTGAGCAAGTTCCATCACTTCTCTGAGCCTCAGTTTCTCCGCTTTGAAAACGGCCATCATGCCACCGCCTTCGCAGAGTTCCTGTGAAGATTCGTGACGCCAGTGAGCACCAGCCACAGGGCCTGGTACACGGGCTTCGACACGTCGTTCTTATCATCATGTGCCAAGCCCTGTGTTCAGAGTTTGCCATATGTTAACACATTTAAGAGGCAGCATACCCCTTCAAGGTGGGTTTTATTACTTTCACATACGAGAAAGCTGAAATTTCAATAACAGAACCTAGGTTCAAATTTGTTATACAGGCAATAGTTTTCAGCACGGACTATGAATTTAAATCACCTGGGGAGCTTATTTTTTCAAATCGTGGTTTGGCAGAGAAAGGTTATAATTACATGCAGTAAAATCTACCCTTTTAAATATACAACTCTGTGAGTTTGACCAACGCATATCATTGTGCAACCTCCATATAATCAAGATACAGAAGCATCCCATCATCCCCAAATAATTCCTTCATGTTACCTCTTTGCAACGCTCCTCACCTCCACCCCCAACCCCTGGCAACCACTAATCTGTTTTCTGTCCCTATGCTTTTGCCTTTTCCAAGATGTCATATAAATGGAAACACTCAGTATGTAACATTTTGAGTTTGTTTTCTGTCCCTTAGTATGATATATTGAAGGCTTATTCATATTGTATGTATCAGTGGGTCGTTCCATTTTATTTTTGAGTAGTATCCCATTGTATGGACATACTACAGTTTATTTATCCATTTACTAGTTGAACGTGGTTTCCAGTCTGGGGCCGTTATAAACAAAGCCATTATAAACATTTGCGTACAGGTTTTCGTGTGAACACAGGTTGTCAGTTCTCTTGAGTAAATACCTAGGGATGGAAATGCTGGATGGTGTGTTAGGTGTAGGTTTAACTTCAAAATAAACCGCTAAACTCTTTTCCAAAGTGATTGTATTCTTTTTCATTCCCACCAGCCATGCCTTTGAGTTCCAGTTGCTCCGTTCCTGGCCAGCCCTCAGAATTGTCAGGTGTTGCTTTGCGTTGTTGCTTCGTTTGTTTGCCGTTTTAAAAGGTGAAGGAGGGTATTTCAATGTGGTTTTCATTTGCACTTCCCTAACTGCTAATATTTCGAACATGTTTGTGTGTGCTTGTTTGCCATCTATCTTCTCTGGTGAAGTGTTCAAATCACTTGCCCAGTCTTTAATTGGGTTCTTCATTTTCTTCTTACTACCTTTTAAATTTTTCTAATATATTCTAGACACAAGTCCTTTATCAGATATGTGATTTTGTGAATATTTTCTCCCAGTTTATGGCTCATCTTTTAGTTTTCTTTTAATTTGTTGATTTCTTTTTAAAAATGCCCAGGTTCCACCCCCAGGGATTCTCGTTCAGTTGGACTGGGGCAGAACCTGGGGAATCGTATTTTTTTTTACAAGCCTCAGATGATTCGAATGTGGAGCCAGAGTTAGGAATTACTCTGTCATAGGGACCAAAACTTAACTTCTGCTGCAGCTATGACCTATGAAAATAGAAAATAAATGTTAAGATATAAGCTGGGGCGCCTGGGTGGCTTCAGCTTAGGACATGAACTCGCGGTTCATGAGTTCGAGCCCTGTGTCGGGCTCTGTGCTGACAGCTCAGAGCCTGGAGCCTGCTTCAGATTCTGTGTCTCCCTCTCCTCTGTTCCTTCCTCTCTCTCTCACACACACATGCTCATGCTTTCAAAAATAAATAAAGAACAGGAAAACTGGCTGTCACTGCCACATCTATAGTGGATGCATAACCTCGAAGCCCTCCATCTTGCTGAGGTCAAGTTGTTCTGAAATATTTAAATAAAATTGGTTCTAATTCCCAGTAACGTACAACCGGAAACTCTAGAGTACCCCTCAATAAACCTAGGGAGTTGCAAGGCTTACTTTTTCCTAGTTCTGCCGACTCTGAATCTCCGCTCCCATGGAGTCTTCGTCTCCATTCTGCATTTCATTAGCTTCTGCCCATTTTCTTTACCTCATCATGCAACCAGATGAACTCCAATCCCTCCTCTCCCCAAATATCCGCAAGACAAAATTGAATGTGCAGTGGGCTTTATAGAAGGTTTGGGCCAGACACCTTTTGGGATGAGCACTGGGTGTTGTATGGAAACCAATTTGACAATAAATTTCATATATTGAAAAAAAAAAAAAAAAAGAAAGTTTGGGCCAGAGACGGGAGCTATAATACAGTCCATCCCAGCAGACCACAAACTTCTAATTGAATGTAGGACTCCAATTCTCCCTGCCTTTAAACAAGTCCACAGACTCTCTCTTTTCCTTGGGTCCAGCCTCCAGCACCATTAATGGGCAGCCTTTCTCCTTCAATCTCACCTTCTTTTCCCTTGCTGTTCCTTGTCAAGCCCTAAAACCCTTGTCCATATCTTATCCAGAGCAGTATACTATCTCTCTATCTCTCTACAAGTTCATCCCCACCATACTCCAAAGACTTTTGTCCCCTAACCAAAATGGCCCATCAAGATAATTCATTAAACAAAGTGGGTTCTTAAGGGAGAGACTTGGGGGCCAAGCAAGAAGGTTGGAGATCACTTGTTCGGCAGAGAAGTTGAGCAACGTGACCAGATCTGCAATGTATTAATATGGTGGAGAGAGAACAAGGGTGAAGAAACTGGCCATGCAGTTGTACAAAACAGGCAAGAGACCATGAATGGAGATCAGAAGGAAGCTTCAGATGGAGAGGATGCGGGCACGGGTGGACAAGGGAGGACGGGGGGAGAGGGATAAATGCTCTCTGTAGCTGAGAAAAGACGTAACACATGAGAGTGTTTTTGAAATAATGTCATTAGAATAACGGATTTACAGTACAGTTCTGGTGACAGAAAGTGAAAGTAGAAACAGAAAACCCAAGGAAAGGGGACCTCCACAGAATGCCACCAGGGGCAGTGAATGAACGCGTGTGTGCAGAACGCCGCAGGCAGGGCTCCCGCGCAGCCCCACGGACACAGTGGGGCGAAGAGTGACTTTATCTCCTCCCTCAGCTGGAGGAGCCAGACGGTCAGAAGTTAAAGTCACTTCCTGAGAGGCAGGCAGATATTTAGTGGCAGGGCCAGAACTCCAACCTCAGCCTGCAGGACTCCAGAACTCACAGTCTTCCATTTCAGCAAGTGCCTGAGATCTTTGAAGCCAACCATCTAAAAGGCAACACTGGGGGCGTCTGGATGGCTCAGTCGGTCTGACTTCAGTCTGACTTTGACTCAGGTCATGATCTCACAGTTTGTGAGTTCGAGCCCCATGGGCTCTGTGCTGGCAGCTCAGAGCCTGGAGCCTGCTTCAGATTCTGTGTCTCCCTCTCTCTGCCCTTCCCCCACTCATTCTCCTCTCTCTCTCTCTCTCTCTCTCTCTCAAAAACAAATAAACATTGAAAAAAAAATTTAAGGCAATACAGGCCAACATGCTGAGTAGCATTTTCTTGGCATTCTTAGTTTATGGTTTAGCGCTAGCATTTATCATTTGTATTTCCTGCCATCCTCATTCACTCTTTGGCATCTTCTAATCCATCATCACGTGAGAGTGTGGGAACAGAATCCTTGGGAAGGCGGTAAGGGGCACAGAGTTCTGTCAAGCAGATGCCTTCCCCACAGGCAAAGCTCCCCACCCTCTGGGCTGGGCCTTCACCAGGCTTCAGCAGAATATCCTCACTCCAATATTCATCTCAGGCTGGATTTTCATGACCAAGGAAGATTTCTAAAGATTCAGAGTCTATATAGATAGTCTGCTCAGTTCCCTTGTCTTGTTTTTCAGAGCAAACCGTTTTCCCCTCCTCAAACTGAAGCCAGACTAGAGAGGTGGACACAGGAGGGTGGGTCCTTTTGCACTGCTGGTCGTTCTCAGTGATCTAGAATCACTCATTCATTTCACAAGCTTGCATCTATGCGTTTGCCCAAACATACCTGAGCACTGCTCTCAGCCACCCTGGTGAGGGGAGAGGTAGAAACACTGAAAGGGTAGAAAGGAAAGGCAAAGATGAACAGATACGTGCCAGTCTTCAAGCTTCTGGAAAACTAGCTCTCCAAAATATTGCCCAAACGCACAGCTCTATGTCAAACTCTTAATAATGATAGCAGCTCCCCCAATGTTTGTGAAGTCTCTAAGACATAGCTTAGGAAGCACGTGATAAATGTTAGTAATTATTATTACTATTATTTTTATTGTTATTAATCAAATACTGTGCCCCAGGCACTGTGCATATATTACCTCATTTAATGCTCTCAACCTCCCTACTGGGAGGAAGAGACACTATTAGTGTCCCCATTTTATGGCTAATCATAACAGCTAAAGCACTGAGGACTTCATGTGCCTGGCTTTAGCTGCACACAGCTGCAAAATCCTCCCAATGAATACTACAAAATAAGTGATATTGTATACTTATTCTGCAGATGATAAAACTGAGGCCCAGAGAGGTATGGTGACTTATCCAGGCCCATAAGGCAGTCAGTGGCGAAGGCTGAATCTAAATTTGATTCTGCCTGGCTCCAAAGGCTATTACCCCTAACCTGTTTCATGCAGACACATCCCCCAAATTTAAAAACTCACCAAAGAGAATCAAATGAATCAAGGAAACTCTCACCCTTACTGAGGTTTCAAAAGAGCCTGCAGCTCACTCTGCTCTATTGATCAGTTGAGCACTTTTCTAGATCGTAACTTCTGTAACTCAGGTCATGAAAATGCTTTCTAAGCTCAGTACCTTTCTGTCACCTGTCAGCAGTGAGAAGGGTGTTGTGAAGTTCATGTAACTCTTCTATACAGAGCTGGATTGACAGTCCTGTAGGAAGGATGTCAGTTACCAGTTCAGAGAAGGTGAGCCCATTTTAATAAAAATTTACAAGGCTCTCAAATTGCTGATTCTGAGATGAGCTTCCTCCAGCAAACCAAGGAGGACCGGGCTTGTTTTACATCTTGTACAGCACCTGGTAGAGTAGACAGTGCAGAGCAAGGGCATCTAGCATGGCCATGGGAGGGAATGGTCACCTGCTCTGGGCTCAGCACAGCCGCTGTGCTGCAGAACACAGGAAAGAAACCAGGAGACAAAGGGCTCAACATGCATGCGAAGAAACAAGACAAGCCCGCATAAAATAATCATGAGCACTGCAAGAGACCACAGGGCCCAGGACAGAAGTCGGTACATCCGAGTCCTAGTTCCACCTCTGTTTCTCAGCAGCTGGGGACACTTAGGCAAGTCACTGACCTCTTGACTTCAGTTTCTTCCTCTGCAAAAGGAACAGTTCAGATTAGATTGCCTGTGTGAGGACAACAAAAGAACCCAGGGAGGGGAAAGATCTGTAAAGAAAGACACAATGTCTCAACTTACCACACGCACTTTCCAACCCCATGTAGCAGCCAGGCGCCAGATGCACTTAGTCCCTGGAATGGATCTCCCTCACTTCAAGCCCTGCTCTGCTACTTACAACCTGTGTGACTTGGGAAATATACTTAACCTAGACCTTCCCAAACAGGTTGCCCAAAGTTACAGGTGGGCCACAGTATTGAGCCCTCAGCCCTCAGCACAGCTAGCAGGTGGCAGAGACCCCAGGCTATCACCTCTACCTGTGAGCGGCCTCGCCCTGTGCCTGCTGACCTCCCTCTCATGCCTGCACCATAGCCCATTTAGATCTTAGATTCATCATCTGTAAATGGAAATAATAATAGTTTCTACTTGGGAAGATTGTGTATGTAAAGTGCTTAGTAGAGCCAGTGCACGTAGTAAATGCTCAGTAAATTTGCCCGGGTTATTACTACTGCCAACACTATTAGCCAGATCTCCAACCTAACAAGGCTAGGTTGGTTCTTACTGCAAATGAGCACCCATCTTTCAGATTCTGAAGCCCCTTGGTGCACACCTAGCAAAAGACCCAGCGGGCCTGCCTCCTATTCACCCTTTCTCCAGATGGACCTTCCACAAAGAGCATTCTTTTGCATCTGAAGGTATATTCCCAAGAGCAATTCTCATCTCCACCAGGATAACCACCTTCCCAAAAGATTGTGCTTCAAAACGTACAGGCAGGCTATGCCTCAGAAAATAAGTATATGGATACATTTAACTACAAATTGTGGTAAGTGCCCTTAAGGAAATTAAACAGGGTCCCGTGACAAAGTACTCTTTCTGAACGATGGGTATTGAAGCACTGGAATGGGTGCTAGAAGTGAGTAAGGCAGGACTGCATGAGACAGCGTGAAGAGGCCTCACCCGGGACAAAGCAGACTTCGTGCACAGCGGCTTGCAAGTTCTGCAGGTGCCAGGCACTGGCTCTGTGCACTTGGTGTCCCTCCTCACTTTGCTAGGTCCCCTAAATCCCTAGTCCCTGGCCCTGCTCCGCCCTCCCTGCATATTAGCCCTGTCTGGGAAAACGGAGATGGCACCCTTCTTCTTAAATGAAGGGTGTCTCATGTCTCTGGGAAGATCCTCTACGGAGAACAGATCCAGGCCCATGAGAGATTCAGCGTGTCTCATGCTCCCGGGCATCTGCTGAGAATGCAGCCCATCCCCGGGGGAAGCCGGTCCCACCTGCCCATGAGCTGGGCCGAGGAGCCACACAAGGGCTCGTGTGTGTTCTCTTAGGACTCAGCTTTGACCCCCTCCCACTAAGTCCTCAGGGCAGGGAGGGATGGCCTGGTCCCCTCACAGAGCTTCTTAAGTCTGTCATCCTTGTTGGTGCCACTTTCATCTGCTTTAGAAATGGGGACACTGCCTACTCCTGGGGAGTGGTGAGCCGGAAAATACCTGGGTGCACGAGAATTGCTGGCTGTCCCTTGACCCCTGTTCTCTCCTTTCTGCACAAAGTCTTTCTAGCCCGGTTATCAGAGTCATCTGAACGGGGCCAGAGGCCTCATGAAGAAAGGTTGAGCAAGAAAGCAGGAAATTTCTCTCCACCCTCACAACGTCCAGCTGGACTTGCGGGAAAAGAACATGTGTTTCCAGATTAAAGGTTTAAAACCTAAGAAGGAACTTTTCCACGTTCTCATTTAGAAGTGAATTAGAGGAGAAAAAAAAGAACCAAAGCATCCATCAAGAAGTGAATTGGGCACACGTAGGGCTTGGTCTAGACTCCAGATGATTTCTGATATCCCTGCCAACGCTGACTCTCTAAAACCATGAGCCAACTATTCTTGCTTCCAACCTCTTCTCTCCCATCCCCAAGGAAAAGGTTCCTGCAGAAACACTCAGGAGGCTACTGCTAAGAAAGTCTGTGCGATTCCCTTTCCTCCTCGGTAATAATTGCCATTGCTCCCGCTGCCAGAGTGCCCACCACACTCCAGAACGTGTGCTCCTTTGCAGACCCATGGCAACCTCACAGCAGGGATCACCATCACCACTGTCCAGATGGGGAAACTAATGCCCAGTGAACCGGGTGCCTTACTCAAGGCCACAGTTAGTAATAACTTCACTTGCCATTTATTAAACACTTACTGTGTGCCAGGCACTGGGCAAAGTGATGTGTGTGCATTATCTCATTTAGCTGTCAAAACCACTCTCTAGACCTCTCTCCAGATGCTGTGTGGCTCCTGTGACACTCACTGCTTCTCCTAAAGCCAGAGACGGGCTGCTGATGTTGGCCTCGTCATTTGCCTACAGCTTACCTGGGCATCAGATGACAAACTGTGTACAATGGGCCTGGCACAGGTAGATGCCAACAACCAGGTGTCTTTCTCTTTTGTAACTTCTTTTTCCCTCCGAGGCTGCCTTTGACATTACCCTGAGGTCACCTACATAGAAATGTTAGCAGCAGAGAAAAGAGCTGTCCCCGTCCACCTGCCACCTCAGCAATGAAGAGGGACCAATCTGGGTCAGAATATGGGATCAAGGAACAGCTAAGCCTGTGGGTCACTTCGTTGAAAGCAACCACATGAGTGTTATTATTATTACCGTCTCCATCATCATTTGATAAAGCAATAAAACTAGTATGCACTAATGATGATAATTAACAATAGCATGGCCACACAATATAATACTCTAATCCATCATGCTATGGAAATCGTACCTCCGACAAACCTTTAAAGTCTTTTCACAGAAGGAGATCTAGAGAAGAGAGTACACAGATAGTCTGGTCACATTTAATCAGTAAATTATGAAACTTCCTCGACATCTCTCAGGGGTCACTTCTCTGACTATGAGAACAGCTTCTTGCCTTTCTGTGTAGGTGTTGATAGATTGGCGCTCTGGTTTAGGGAACCAGCGAGCCCTCTTTTCGCCAACCCAACTTTAATTAGAGCCCTGTCAGGTTCAGTAATGAATAGTGTCACACACACCCTGATCAAAGATGCTACCCATCCTCTGAACACAGGCTCCTACTGTCCCCCTAAGGCCCTGCTTTGGCAGAAAAATGATGTCTCTTCTTAGACGCAAAGAAATGGGCGTTCCCAGACAAATTGCTTTTCTTCCAGACGCATTTGTTAGAACTGCCTGGACTTCCCTGACGGGTGATGGAGTGACCAGGGTTCCTCAGGTAGATGAGACAGGAGCAGGGAGGTGAGAGGAAGAGACAGCCTGATGGGTTTCTCCTGGGAAAAGAAATGCACAATTTTCTTGGCTAATCAAGAGCATTGGAAAGAGGACACGGGAGCAGGGATCACAGGGTCCCACAAACCGGGGGACTGAAGAGATAGATGTTTCTGAGACTCCAGCAGCCTGCTTCTCAAGGGCAACAGCAATGATGATGATACTTCATTACTTGCCATCTGGAATCCGGTGTCACAAAGGAAACAAATGTTTCCGAGAGAATCCACACTCTATTTCTCTCTGAGGTCCTGTGATTTCTCCCGATAGCCCACTCCCAGTCCACATTTATGCAGTGCTATCACCCACAGCAATATAGTCGTGTCTTAGCCCGGCTGTGAATCTGTAAACAGAACAAAGATGTCTTAAGAAAACTAAGAAAAGGACAAAGAAATGAGTTAACAACCATCTCAGCAAAAATGTTGTATTTGGTGAGGACTTGTTCAGGCCTAATTGGTGTGGTGCACAGGTTCCATCCAATGGCTGATTCCATCCTGTGTCTGGGAGACAGAGCAGATGACTGGCACTCGGGAGGAACCGACTTCATCAGTGAGAATCACTGAGAGACGCATGTTCAAAATAACTGCACAGGCTTGATGTCTGTGACCAAGAGAGCCTGATTGACCTTGTGAGCAACACTCCCGATGTTGCTGATTCCAGAGGCCTGAATGAAGCGGCAGCTTGGCAAACTGTTTTCGTGGAGACTCCGCCCCCTCCTTCTCCTATCTCCGGATACCTCTTGCCCTAGAGACAGTCTTTCTGGCTGTCCAAAGACCTTACTTTAGAACTCAGTTTTGCAGCTCTTTAAAGCAGCTCATGAATTTTCCCCCATCTCCCCGCCACGACTAATATCTCCTTTCTCGTTTTATTATAATGTGTTGGGGTTTTTTTGTCTGTCTTCTTCGCTCGACTATAAGACCCACAACAAAGGGACTGTATTCTTCCCACTCACCTTCAAATCTCTAAAATCTAACATAGAGGCATAGAGATAGAACCTTATAAATGTTGTGGATGAATGGATGAGTTGGAAAGCTCCTAGAACTGCATATCAGTATAGGCACGGCTCTATCACTAATTGAAGGTGCAACGTCAGGTCTGGGGCTCAGTTGCATCAACCATCAAGGGAAAAGCCCTGATGAGCAGGTGACACGCACCCCCCACACTGCGTTCAGTGTGGCCCCGTGAGTCCACAGAGCAGGGTTGGCATTTTGGGAGGTATGGGATGAGGGGGATCCTGAGCAGACCAGCCTCAAGCTCCCCACCCCCTCCTCAAACAAAGCCACCTTGCTTTTACTTACTTATGTATGAGACTCTTAAAGAACACTTGTGTGCAAAGAGGTTTTTACAACCAAGACAAAGCTTTAAAACGAGACAAGTAGATGATTGAACAGTTTTCTTCTTGCAGCTAGATTCCCCCAGTCTGTTAAGAAGATCCCACTCCTTCAATCACTTGATCCTCAGTTCACCTCTACAAGACTCATCCTCCTCAATCCACAAAGCAGCCCACGCGTGCCATCCAGCTACCCCCTTCCATCTGCCTGAGATCACCCTTTTCCATTTCATTCTGCCTGGAAAAGCCCAAGCCGCCCTTCAATATGAGCTCAGAAGCCTCCCCTTCGTCACTACCTCCCCAGAAACCGAGGACCGTGTTCTCTAAGAGCCGCTCACCCCACTGGGTTCCCAGAGCACCTCGTAAATACTGATAGTACTGCAACTGGCTGCATGGAATCATCTGTTTATTAAACTCTTTCCTGGTTGGAATCCAGATGCTTCAAGATCAGGAGATTTATGCCTCTGGTATTCACTTCAGTGCCTGACATAGTAGGCACTTAACTGTGTGCATCACTTAAAGGAAAGACATTAGGAAGTCAGAAGTTATTGTGGGAAATCAGTAAGTTAGTTGATAGGTCAGTTAGGGAATCAGTCCATAAGTTAAACTGCATGTATCTGAGTAGAGTAATTGGCATTCAAGTGTGAAAAACCTCTAGATTTAATCTTTCCAGGTGAAAGTATTTTAAAAAGTACTTATGTAGACAATGGTTTGTTTTGTTTTGTTTTGTTTTATTTTGTTTTTTTAGCAGAATGTGGAGGGAATATAGTTCTTGAGTGGAGAAATCCTTCTCGAACTTTCACCTACTCCCAGCTGGATCTTTCTCTTCTACACCTCTTAGAATGGAGGAGAATCTTCACCTCCTGGCTCTCGAGTGACAGGAAGCACATGTAGAGGTTATCTTGACGATTGGCAATAGCATATTAGGCAGTTTGGAAAGTTCGACATCCCATCTAGGCTCTCTGGGAGAATTTAATGTAAGGCCGGCTGATTATATCTATATGCGATAGAACCACAGATTCTCTGAGTTGGAAAGAAATCCACTTCGAAAAGGACCAAATTTCTCTAAACTCCAAACCATGCATCATTTATAGGGTACACGAGAGATCAATAGAGAATATTTCAAATAAAGAATCCCCTTGGTATCTTATCCCAACCTTCTTTTCGATGTGTAAGTCCTAAGTTTGACTGCTATTTAGGCTGGCTGGTTGTCAATTTAACAAAAAAATAGTTCTGGGCGTAGAAATAAAAACACTAGGGATATGACAAAATGAAAAGAAGGGCATGTTTACAATATACTTAAAGAGCTGATAAGTTGAAAAGGATACCTGAGTTTCAGGCTATGAAAAATCACTCTATTCCCTCTTGTCCTGCTCAAATGAGCCCCTATATTTCTCAAGGACCTGGACTTGCCAACTCTGAACAACCCCATTGGGAAACTTTCACCCAGTGGTCTGCACCATCTGTACTCCGACGTTGTACTTCATGATTTTCTCCAGCCACACAGTTATACTTTTGGAATCAATATATCTCTCCCTCTCCAATCACTTGATGGTTAGCCAAGGAATGAAGAATCACTTTGACAATAGCATAAAGCAAATATGACTAGGAAGATAACCCTAGGGCAAGAAATTTCTTAATGCATTACTAAATTGAGTACAGATTGTTTATAAATGTTTCTCCCATAGTGATTCTCCCCCCTAGTACAAATCAACTTTAGGTAATGAATACTTTGAAATTCTTCCTTTGCTATCAAATAGTTCTAGAAATAAACTAGAGATAATGTTTACCTTCCTACACACTTATTTTTTTCTAGTGATTAAAATTATATATATATTTTTAAGTTTTTATTTAAATTCCAGTTAACAGGGGCACCTGGGTGGCTCAGTCCATTGAGCGTCCGGCTTCAGCTCAGGTCAGGATCTCGAGGTTCATGAGTTGAAGCCCCACATTGGACTCTGTGCTGACAGCTTGGAGCCTGGAGCCTGTTTCGGATTCTGTGTCTCCCTCTTTCTCTGCCCCTCCCCTGCTTACACTCTGTCTCTCTGTCTCTCTCTCTCAAAAATAAATAAACATTACAAAAATATTATTAAATTCCAGTTAGCATACAGTATAATATTAGCTTCAGTTATATAATTAGTGATTCAACACTCCATACAACATCTGGTGCTTATCACAACAAGTGCCAACTCCTTAATCCCAATCACCTATTTAACCCATACCTCCCCCAACCTCCCTTCTGGTAACCATCAGTTTGTTCTCTAAAGGTAAGAGTCTGTTTCCTGGTTTGACTCCCTTTTCCCCCACTTAGTTCCTTTTTTTTGTTTCTTAAATTCCACATGTTAGTGAAATCATATGGTATTTGTCTTTCTCTGACTAACTTATTTTATTTACCATTAATACTCTCTAGCTCCGTCCTTGTTGTTATGAATTGCAAGATTTCATTCTTTTTTATGGCTCAGTAATATTCCATTGTGTGTGTGTGTGTGTGTGTGTGTGTGTGTGTGTGTGTATACACCATACCTTCTTTATCCATCAGTCAATGGGTCTTTGGGCTGTTTCCATAATTTGGCTATTGTAGATAGTGCTGCTATAAATATTGGGGTGCCTGTATCCCTTTGAATTCGAGTTTTTGTAGTCTTTGGGTAAACACCTAGTAACGCAATAGCTGGATCATAAGGTAGTTCTATTTTTTTTTTTTATTTTTTTCAACGTTTATTTATTTTGGGACAGAGAGAGACAGAGCATGAACGGGGGAGGGGCAGAGAGAGAGGGAGACACAGAATCGGAAACAGGCTCCAGGCTCCGAGCCATCAGCCCAGAGCCCGACGCGGGGCTCGAACTCACGGACCGCGAGATCGTGACCTGGCTGAAGTCGGACGCTTAACCGACTGCGCCACCCAGGCGCCCCAAAGTAGTTCTATTTTTAACTTTTTGAGGAACCCTTACTATTTTCCAGGGCCACACACTTAATTTAAATATATATATATATATCTCCCTTGAGTATGTAAGGTAGAGCATAAGAATAATAGGAGACGTAACAAAGTCATCAGATGTCTGCTGTCACTTGTAGAACAACTGTGAACACAACTCACATAGGTGTGCTATTGGATATTCAGAGACCATGACTTATGCCGCTGTTGATGATGTGGTTTTCCAAAATAATGACCAACTCTTAGTTCCAAACAAAACAAATTGCAGCTGTCCCTCAATTTACCCAGCTGTTGCAGCCCTGGAAAATTCGATGCATATAAAAGCATGAAAAAAAAAAAAAACTTTGTGTTAATATGTAAAATGGAGATATGGGCACCTGGGTGGCTCAGTCAGTTAAGCATCCCACTCTTGATTTCGGCTCAGGTCATGATTTCACAGTTCATGAGATCAAGCCCCGCATCAGGCCCTGTGATGACAGCACAGAGCCTGCTTAGGATTCTCTGTGTCCCTCTCTCTCTGCTCCTCTCCCCAGCTCCTGTGCTCTCTCTCTCTCTCTCTCTCTCTCTCAAAATAAATAAATAAACTTTAAAATGTATTAAAATTGGGGCGCCTGGGTGGCTCAGTTTGTTGAGCGTCCGACTTCGGCTCGGGTCGTGATCTAGCAGTTTGTGATTTCAAGCCCTGCGTCAGGCTCTGTGCTGACAGCTCAGGGCTGGAGCCGGCTTCCAATTCTGTGCTTCCTTCTCTCTCTGCCCCTCCCCCAATTGTGCTCTGTCTCTTTCTGCCTATCAAAAAAATAAATGTAAAAAAAAGTGTTTTTTTAATGTATTAAAATGGAGATAGATTCAGGCTCAGAAATTATAAAAAGGTTTTTATAATTTATAAACTTGTTTTCATAAACAGGTCCTTTGGGACCCTCAGAAGTTATGTAAGACACAGGAAAATGCTTCATTCTGTGGGACAGTCCCACACTGCAGAATGTCTAATGGCTCCCTACCCATTGAATGCCTCAAGTGTCCACAATCATGAAAACCTTGGACACCCCCACAGATTTCCAAAATTCCCCCTAGATGGCAGTACTACTTTTGCTGAAAACTACTGGTTTCCAGTGTTTTCTCCGGAGCTGCCCCCATTGACTCAAATGTTTGAAAGCTGATTCTGGCTGTGAAACCAAACAATGGTAACACTAGAAGGGACCCTAAAGTTTATCTACCTGGCCCCTTCACTTTACCCATGTTAGGTAAGTAACTTGCTCTTCAACACTCGATTATTATATAATCTAAGATAAAAACCGAGGTTTCCCTTTCTTTGGTTCTTGTTTCTTATTAAATTAGAAAGATACTTTTGAATATGTTTCTCTTACACATCATATATTTGAAAAAAGTGGAGTGATTGACAACATTTTCCAGATTGGTTTGTTTTTTTTTTTCAGGACATTTGGGTTGAGATCACTTACTCCTCACCACTGAGGTTCAGTGCCAGGCTGGATAGTCTCTAATGCCCACTAAAAGCCTGGATTCTTGCATACAAATAAATCAGAAAGATGCAAAAATAAAATCCTTTACAATGCATCCAAAAGAATGGTCTCTAGGAGCAGAAATTGTCTTACCTAGTTAGTGTCTCATTTAGTTTTCCTGCTGTTCTTCCCAAATTCCACCTATCAGAATACAAGCTGGACCTTGGGAAATAAACAACTGATGTCATATGCTCCTACACTGTGCACAGCTAAGGGCCTCTTCCTCTGCCTCAGGACAGCAATGCATTGGCTCCTTCACAAGACCTAAGTAAGACGTGGCTATTTGCTAATTACCCTTGGCGAGTTGAGTTCTGATGGTGAATTGGGAATTTTTACATCTAATTTGGCAGATCAAATATTAAGGAGAGAACCACTGATTGCCCAAAGTTCAAAATATTGCCTCTCCAAATTAAATTTACAATCAAATCAATGCCAGTTTCAAAAGCGTTGGTTGAGATTTTTCCATTTATTAGCCGTGTGCATTATCAGGGGTAAAAAGGGTGAAAAGATGAAGTTCACAGGATGTAAGAACTCTTGGGTAAAGCTATGGATCCTATACCCAAGAGCAGAATTAGGATTGCCTCCTAATCCTTTCCTCACACCGCACTAAAGGGCAACCTAATATGTATCCACAAACCCAACTGTCTTCAGGAGAGAGTGCTTATTCACTCCATACACTCCTCAGTCCTTCCTTCAGGGACCACTTCCTCTTAGTTTTAGACTCACTCTAACAATGTAAACATCAGGTGTTGGAAGTGGCAATTTAGAAAAGGAGGTGGTCAGCCTGTTCAAGGTAATCCCTGTGACAGCAACAAAAAGAAACAACTTACAGTCTGACCTCCAGGAGGGAGATGAAAAACTGTTTTACAAAGGTGGGGGGCGGGGGAGCGGGGCCAACACAGGAACTCAAAACAAACAGTGGCCTAGGTCATTCAGTGCAGGGACGGGTGACCTTGCTAGGCCTGAGAATGTCTCCATATGTAGAACAGTATAGCAATTGATGTAAAAGAAAAGTGAACCATGCTCAATGTGTTTTGCAGCAAAATCCATAAAATTCAGTGTAACAGGTAGGATCCTAGAGTGTCAAAGTTGGGAGGCCCTTAAGAGAGCATCCCTGTCTAATTCCTTTAGTTTACAAAGAAGGAAACTGAATATAAAGGGATGAACGGGTTCAAGGCAAAGTTGAGACAAGAGCACAGTCCCCCTGGTCCAGCGCTCCTTTCACATGGACACCCGGAGAGCCGGCACCACTAAGGGGTAGGAAAAGAGAAAGTGCATCACCTTTAACCACTCATTGTGCCGTGGCTTCTGACATCTCTGTTTGTGCCTCCTTGCACTGATATCACTCCCTTCAAAGGAGAAGAAATTTGCTCTCTTTATTCACAAAAGAGTGAACTGTTATTCCCTGATTTATGCTGAGAGAACCTCAGGGTTGGCCCTTAACAAAATTGGGACTGAAGGTAAAGTTTACTTTGAAATCCCTCCTACAACCCATTCCTGGTGTGTTTCCTCCAGGCTGTCCTAGGTTTGTCCTCCAACTTGGCATCCTACCTACTGGCCTCACATCCAGAGTCCCTAGCGAGATGCAGGAAACTCTCCCAGCTCCCAGAAGCTTGGTGTATTCCCAGTCTCTTTCTAATTTAATCTATAATTCCATCAAAGATAGGCAATAGGGGCATCTGGGTGGCTCAGTAGATTAAGCGTCCACTCTTGATTTTAGCTCAGGTCATGATCTTAGGGTTGTGAGATCAAGCCCCTCATCAGCTCCACCTAGTGTGGAGTCTGCTTAAGATTCTCTCAATCTGTCTCTCATTTTGTATCAATCCTGCCTCCCGTATATAGTACAGAATCTTCACAGATCACTTGAACTATCATTGTCAAATGAGGAGGACCTCTGTAATATGTAAAAATGAAAGAGAAGAATGTTATACATAATGTAAACTTAGTGTCATCAAGTCAGGAACTAGACCGTGCTCATTCTGACACCTAAGGACACCTAAAGAACATGACAGAGACACATACAACAAATGGGAATTTTTCTAAACAAAGAGCAGTTTCCAATAGTCCATTAAAATTAGTTCTGATTCTCTTCCCAAGCATTCAGGTTAAAAGTTTTTCAGAACTGACGTTGAAAGACATTAGAATTGGCCTTGAATTTATTCATATGCATAAAATTTTGTGTATTTGTTCTAAGATCCCAGAGATTCCCAGTATTTTGTACCCAAGATGGTTGACCACCAAGAGGTTATCTCATCTCCTAAAGTCCCCCACCCATATATGCTTTTCCCACGCAGGTGTCTGCTATGCAGAGTTCGGAGTCCGTGTTCCCAAGACAACAGGGTCGGCCTACACCTACAGCTACGTCACTGTCGGAGAATTCGTGGCATTTTTCATTGGCTGGAACCTGATCCTGGAGTACCTGATTGGCACTGCAGCCGGTGCCAGTGCTCTGAGCAGCATGTTCGACTCCTTGGCAAACCACACCATCAGCCGCTGGATGGTGGACACTGTGGGAACCCTCAATGGCCTAGGTGAGACTGCCATATCCTCTTGCCCCAACGTGGAAAATTATCCCAACAAACAAATGGGTTCCTCCTTCAGGATTCAATTTGACAAAATGTATCAGGACCCTTAAATATGTCTCTTTCTTCTTTGTTATTTTTTTTTTGCAAAGTAATTCTTCTTCTGTGAATCTATGCTAAGGAAATCATTCTAATTTCCATAAAAGCTTTATATGAAAAGATATTTATCACAGCCTTATTTATATTAAAGATTAGAAACCGCCTAAGTACTCTACAGTGTAGCAAACGATTAAGTAAATTGTGGAAGCATATTATGTAGCAATTAAAAGGATGATTAGGAGGACTGTTGTAATAATATGGAATATGTTTTTGATGCAATGTCATGTGACAAAGGATACAAATTGTATACGCGTTATGTTAATAACTATATAAAAACAAGATCAATGCAGGAAAAATAACAGTAAGGAACTTCTCTAGTAGTTTCGGCAGATTTTTTTTAATTTTTATAAATAAGCATGTGTTAACTTTTAAATGAGAAAATATACTTTTAAAAGTGAAAAATGTATTCCAGTCTAGCAGAGGTCAAGGAAGGGGTAATACAACTGGGTGAACACTGAACAGTCAGAAGCTCACATAACAAATACCACTCACTCCATCCATCGCTTGCCTTGCTTCCCATCCTAATGTCTGACTTTAACCTCTCGTATTCGTGGGAAGCCACACAATAGTTGGGGAAACTTGGGGGTCTTGTCCCAGAACTTCCAAGTATAGATTCTTGGCTGTGTGCTAGTCATGTGACTTTGGTGTGCCTATCTCAGAAGAATTGACAAAAATGCTGAGCAAGCAGATACCATAAGAAGATAAAAAGTATGAAAACCACATCTCCACAATGTACTGATTTCATGGAATTTTTAAGCTCAAAAGGGCCTCCAAAATCAGGTAGTCCAAACTCTTCACTTTACAAATGAGATCCAGGGAACTGAGGCATTTGCCCAAGGCCACACAACCGGTCATGGGCAAAAGTACAGCTGAAATTCAGGACCCTGACATCTGAGGCAGTGCCTTTTCCATTCTGTAGAGAGCAGGAGTCCACTGGCCAACAGACAAGGCCAATCAGGTGGGGGTATGTTCACTGCTTATCTTCTCTGCAAACACATACACATAAATGCAAAGAATACTCTTCTTCCAGTAGCGTTCAAAGATACACATTTTAAAACTTTCTAAAAATGAAAAGATTACTAGGATGGAAAAATTATGGACTCTATACTGAACAACTGTGAAGATAAACCAGCTTTCAAACGACATGTTAAACCCATGTTTTATACCATCGATATGTCAGTACGGTTCTGACTTCAAATGTTCTGTGCCATGGTTCCCTAGGCTGTGTTGTCATTGTCATATCATGTAACCCAATTTTTGGTCCAGGATATCAGGTCATCTTACTTGTATTTCAAAATCTTCCCATTTGCAAATAGACACTTGTGGACCACAGTGTAGGCACATGCATTCATACATACACCCACTTACACGCAAGCCTCTCCTCCCTCCATGACAAACTGATTACCCTTGTCAGAACTGAGTGCAAATGCTCTGAAGCGGTGCTGGGGGTTTGCATGGCCCTTTCTCCCCTCTGAACAACATTAACTCATATCTTTCCCCTCTAGGGAAAGGTGAAAAATCATACCCTGACCTTCTGGCTCTAGTAATTGCTGTGATTGTCACCATCATTGTTGCGCTGGGGGTGAAGAATTCCGTGGGCTTCAACAACGTCCTCAACGTGCTGAATCTGGCAGTATGGGCATTCATCATGATTGCAGGCCTCTTCTTCATCAATGGGAAATACTGGGCTGAGGGCCAGTTTTTGCCCCACGGCTGGTCAGGGGTGAGTTCACTTCTAAAGTCTAGTATGGTTATTGCACATTCTGCCTTCCATCTTGTGGCTAGTCTGAGACATATTTTTAAGAAAATGCTGCTCTGTCGTGTAATCTTCATGGCATCCGTTTCATTACTTTTTATCTGAATTTAATTGGAATGCTCTGAAAAAGTGGTTCCTATATAATTTTTTAATTTGTTTCACATTTATTGAGATCCTATTTTATACAAACAACAAGAAAAGATTTTATGTTTTGGCCACGTGAAATATGCCTAATCTTATGCTAAGTGCTCTACATGTAATATTTAGGTGTCCTGAGAACCTTGCAAGGAAGATATTTACATTCTGGTCTTATAGATGAAAAACTTGCACTTGGAGAGGTCAGTGTGTGCTCACTATTAAGCATACAATGTAACTGGCAGAGTCAAGACCCAAAGGCAGGATGGTCTGACTCCAAAGCCTGTACAGCTTGGTCCTATAGAATCTCTTGTAGAGTATTTTCCGAGAGACAGACAGCCCTAAACAGACAAGGCAGTAAAGGAGCCGGGAGAGTGTGTGGGTAGGTAAGGGATGAGTGTTGCCTGGGTACAGAACTAGAGAAAGAACGGTTTTTAAATTTAATCCCAATGTTTGGCCCAATATGGAGAGCCCCACTGAAGTCTAAGTGCAGCTGGGCCGGCCCAGTGAGGGCCGCTCATAAATCCCATTCCAGTGGTGTGGCTCACAGCACAAAAGTCCACCTGGAGTGGTCTGGGAGTTGACCAGAGAGCAG
Organism: Acinonyx jubatus; assembly: GCF_027475565.1. Lineage (NCBI taxonomy): Eukaryota > Metazoa > Chordata > Mammalia > Carnivora > Felidae > Acinonyx > Acinonyx jubatus. Next base: position 94,112,263 of record NC_069384.1, read on the forward strand.
GCTGGACGAAAAGGACATTTTCCAATCTCATCCCCATGATCTGGGTGGTGAGATTTATGCTAAAGAAAAAAATGGGAAGGTCAGAGTGGCAAGCCAACTACTTGGCTGATAAATAGTTCTAAATTGTGTCTGGATCCTCTTTCTAGTAGGACTAAAAATGCCTACTTTATGAATTCATTGGTAAAATTCACCCACCTATCCCTTTTTCTTTTTTTTAATAATAGAACATAAATCAGAGAATTTTGAGCTGGGAGAGGTCTTAGAAATCACCCGGTCTTATCCCCTCACCTAGCAGGTGAAGAAATGGAGGCCGAGAAAGGCATGCCGCCTAGCAGACTGCCATGCGACTGGCAGACGCATGTCCAGGACTCTCCCAGATTTGCTTGTGTAGCTTTTGCTTAGACTGGTTTTCCTCCAAGATGTCCAGGGACCAGAAATCTCTCTTGGAGAATACTCAAAATAACTCCTGTTTATTCTGAACCGTGCCACACTGTTCAATGCCAAGAAATAAGCAAAGGAGGAATCTGAGCCAAGATTTCTAGTCTTCTGCTTATCTGTAAGAATTCCACAGTACCGCAAAGTTCATCTCTCCTCCTTGAAGTGAATAAATCCCGAAACTGGTTAAAACCAGAAAAGACAAAGAAACACTGTTGACCTTATTCTGGATCCCTGAGTCTATATTCTCTTGCGATACAAATCGTTCCTTTCCTATCAAATAAGAGAAACAATATATTACAAGAGTGGCAAAGAAAAAAAGTGTTTTTCCGGAACACAACTGCATTTCCACTGTAGCGCACAAATTCCCACCATTTTTTTTCACAATCTAAGACATTTGGGGGTCATGGACTTACTGTTAGGACTTTGACCAACAGCTAACTTCTGTGCTCTCAGGTTTTCTCATCCACCAAATGGGAAAACTAATTGTAACAAATGTTTGCCAAAAAGAAGAACATCTTGGATAGTTTTTTTAGTACACATTGTGTGGTTAGCAATAGTGATAATTACAGGAGGAAGAAGCTAGAGTTTATTGACTACCAGTTAGGTACCCAGCATTGTGTTCTATGGATATTATTTCACTCTTATAACAAAACTTTAAAGAAGGTGCTGTTGTCCCCAACTTAACAGGTGGAGAATCCAAGGCTCAAAGAGGTTGGGGAGCTTACCTGAGGTCACTTAGCTAGTCAGTGCCAGGACTGAAATTCCTACTTGGGTCTATGTGACTACGACATGCTTTCTACTTCATGGACTACCTTGTGCATGATCACCCCCTTCCATCTGAGCCTTCTTTAAAAAAATGCAATAAGGTAATTCATCCAACATGTTACATTTTCATTTCCTTTAAGCTTTTACAAAGTCATAAAGTCTTCGAGCTAGGAGGAGCATTAAGACGTGGTCTAGCTACTCTTCTTACCTACAGTTGGGCGTGTAAACCAACCTAGGCCAAAGTGCATTGTTTACCAAGATGACACAGCAAAACAATTTGAAAACCTTTCTTAATTACTCAGTTCATGTCTACTTTCCAAAATCCTTCTAAGAGTTCACCGAAATGGCATACATTGTAGTCTAGGCCCCACGTAAAGACTAGAAACAATCTCTTCTGTGCCCGTGCCAAAAAAGATGAATGAATCTTTTACCCTTCCCCCTGTGCTTTGTGCTGGGGTATTTATTCTCTTTGGGGGTCTCCTCTTCCCACTCAAGGGCTCCATATCCCTCCTCAGGATAGTCAGGAGTCTACCTCATCAAGGAAGAAACTAAGTCAAACCAGCCTTAGGGGGTCCCCATTTATACATATCCCATGTTCTCACTAGCTTTTGTGGCCAGAAAAGAAGATCTGAAGTCAGGCATAAAAAAAGGAAAGGAAGGATTCTGTTCCTAACACGAACCATTTTCTTTGTGATGCACTCTTTCATGTACACTTTTCATTTCATCTTCACAGCAGCCTTACAAAATAAGGACAATGGTCTCTACTCGTACATCAAAATACCTTAAATTGAGAAAAGTTAAGGCTACAGATCTAGATGGCAATGGATCTGAAATTCAATCCCAGTTCTGCTTCAGTCAAAGCCCTATTTACTCCACTATCCCCCAACCTGGTTTGGTCACACGGGACTGATTGCCTCTCTTTGCACCTTTGCAAATCTCTCGCAATCTCACTGCAACCCAACCTTATGATCTTGAGTAGGCTTGTCACTGGCCACCAAAAAGGTCTAGTTGGAATTTTGTATTTTTCGCTGCAAATCCATTATCCCTGCAGGGAATTCAAATATGTGCTCTAGTGGCTGTGACTAAAAGCATCAGCTGAGCACAAAGGACAGCCCAGTTTGAGGATGTTGCTGACTCATCCTCTTTTCTATCTGCCCGGCCTTGGATTTCTGCATAGTACATTTCCTCCCTAGCAAACTGGCCTGGACCTGTTCTTTCTCAACTTTGTTTTCTGGTCACTTTTCTAGTCCATGAAGGCCACTTTGGGGTTTTTTTTGTTTTGTTTTGTTTTTTTCTTTTTCTTTTTCCTTCTTTCTTTTTTTTTTCTTTTTCTTTTTTTTTTTTTAATGTAAACTCTTCACCCAACATGGGGCTTGAACTCATGACCTCAATATCAAGAGTTTTGTGCTCTACTGACTGAGCCAGCCAGATGGCCCCTAGCAAGGCCACTTTGAATATGGATCCTAATTTTTAAGGTCTGAAACCCTCTCATGAACATGACATCCACCAAGTGAATAAACACACTCCCTACTCCGTTACTTGACAATTGTCAACAAAAGTGAGTTGACTACTCGACAGGTGCAGACTTCTCCTTAGGGAAAACCCAACCCTTATCCCTGACAAAGGGCCTAGTACAGAGCTCCAATCCACTTTACTCTTCAATCACTTCTGGTAGGATGGGCTGGGGGAGATCATTGTGTTATGTAGGAGATGGTTTATAAGGATACCGGTACCTGACTTGACACACAATTCTCGAGTACGTTGAAAGGGTTAATAATAAACAATCTGTCCTCTGGCCGTAGACCCTTCACAAGCCTACTCTTTCCCTGCCCCAACCACATCCTTCCAAAGAAAATAGCTTAAGGAATGGTTTACTCACTTACAGGTTCTGGGTCAGATGCTGCTTTGGTCTTGAAGAGCCGAAGAACAACAAACATTTTTCTCTAGATCAAGTAACTGCTGGCCCTCAGCTGAACCCCTGCTTCCATCTGCAGTTCTTTAGCCCCTGGACACTGTTGGATGTGTATTGCCTGTATGTTATTTGTTCTTGATGTTATCTTATGGTTTCTCTTGAACCAAATGAGACACTCCACCGCACAAACAGCTCCAAGGAAAATGGTCCTTAGCAAGTATGTGTGGGGAATGCTGAACGCCTCCAAACAAAGGAAACGTTGGTTTTCGTGTTCTCCACAGTTTAATTCATTTGTTGGAACCTATTAACGCATTTCACTGTCACCGTGGACAGGCTGCTAATAAATATCCGGAGCTTGAGGGTGGTAGAAAATGCTATTAAAGTTGGAGTTTTGTCTCGTTACCGTGGGAGTGAATTATATAAAGGTGCCCAATTATCTCCTAGACATCTGGCAGACTGGCCAAGGCAGAATATGGAGAGCTGCCTCATTCCTATGCCTCTTGAATATCAGCAAGACACAGAGGGCCAGCTTTTAGGGACCCCACACACTGAACAGCATGCCGCTAACGGCATTGCTTTCGACAGCCAAGTAAGCAGCAGCCTTCCAGCAACTGAGGCACGTGCTGCTTCCCCACGAAGGCTCTGTCGAGGGATGAGCTGATCTGGATCGCCTGGCTGAGCAGCTACACCAGCTTTACCATGGAAAACTTTCCACTTACGTCGTCAAATTAAAAAGTCAATGCTATTTTTTATTCATGCGAAATACTTTTTTAAAGCTAGGTGAAAGCACCGACGAACCCAGAAACATGCACATACGCACACTTCACCCACCAATTTCATTCATAGATGTTCACTCCTAAGAACATACGCATTCTTTCAGGCTTGGAAGGGAATCCTAATCACAAATACCAATGGCCAGATCTGAGGGCTGGAGAGAGCGAATAATTTTAGTGGTTATTTGGGTAGAGACAGACCCATACCCAGTTTCATTTCCTTGCTCTTTTGCATTCATCAATCGGGAATCATTTGCTTGCAAGGAAGAAAAATTCATTCAAGCTAACTTAAGTAAAACTAACTTAGGCAAAAAGGTGATCTTATTTGCTAATTTTATTACCTTCTCCTTGATAACGTGTTTATTTAATCTATAGCTCATTAGGCCAGGATCTGTTTGATCTTGACAGGTATACTGGGTTTTTTCTATTTCTCCTCCCTCCCCAGATCCATTATCCATCTTTCATACTCTGTTCTGTGCTCCAGAAGGCCCCTTGCTGGTTGCTCGCTGATGGACTTAGCCAATGGGCCTTCACTGAAATCATTTCATTTAAACCATCTGAGTTAAATTCTGTTTCCTGCCTAATGCAGTAGAACCTCCAAATGTCCTACCTTTGATCTATCCAGTCTTCCTTCAACTATAATGGCTTTCTAGTTTTACATAGCAAATTGAGGCTAACAGACATTCTCTTTGCAGACTAATTCTCTCCATTCCCAACTTGACCATAGTCAATATTCTGGTATCTCATCATTTTCAGCAGTTGCCATCTATTTTTTCAATTATTTGGAGAGCAGCAGAATTTGTGTTTCATAAATAATATAGACACTTATCAATCTCATTCAGTTTATTACCACAGTCAATATTGTATTTTGGGTCTTGCAGTATCCTCTAGACTCCAAGCCGCAGGGGGTTAAGCTCACAGTATTTTTGTTCATGACTATATCCACATCCCCAAGCACAGTGCCTGGCACAAGGGAGCAGTTAATAAAATATATGCCCTTTAAAAAAAAAAAAAGGAGGAGGAAGAATTTGTTTATGCCTTTGAGTTTCATCTGTTCTAGAAATTTTATAATAGTAATTAAAAAATACTGCTGGTAAGAGCTAATATTTACTAAGTACCTGCTGTAGTCTATGACTGCAGTTCACTGTATTATCTCATTTAATCCTTGCAACAACCCTATGAACTAAATACCACTTTCATCTCCATTTAAGAAAATGAGGTTCCAAGAGGTTAGGAACTTATTCTAGGTCACCAAGCCGGTATGTGACAGAACCACGCTAAGTCTGACAATCTGTAAAATCTGTTCTCCTAACTAAATCCAATCCCCCCCCCCCCAACCTGTGGATGGCTGTGCATGGCGTTGGGATTCCCTCTGGAGCCTACAGTATATTTCTCCTCCAACTGCTTCATGATCAGCACTTCAAAATTGGAAGGTGTCCTCCAAGTCTTCCACTGAGTCTTCTTTTCTTCACATTTGACATCCCTGGGTCCCCAGTGATTCCTCACAAGGCGTGGCTTACAGACCTCTCATCTTTTTCTAGGGTAGATTGGCCCCCAAGTTCTTATTTTAAGATCCTTCCAACCCCCTTTCCTCAACAGTGAGCTCTTGCAATATCTGTGAACTTTCCATCCAGAACTGACCACAGCAAATAGGCATAGGGACTATGCATGGCACATCCTAACTGGGAGGGATACATCATCAACTGACTGTCCTGACAGGTCTGTATGATTTGCAGGAGCTGTGTGTGTGTGTGCGCACGCACACATACGTATGTATGTACGTGTAAAGGAAGAAAAATGTTAAAGGAAGAGAAAGCAGAACCTGTTTTCTGGAAGCTATCTTAAAGCAAGGCTTTCCTTGATTGGGGAGGTTTAGGGAGCCTGCAATTGCAGTCTCTGTTCATCCTTAAAGACCAAAAACACTTGCTAGATAAGCGAAAACAAGCACATTTCCAGACCGGTAAACCTCCAGGTACAATGAAGTGAGATCTGTTTTCTCTCCTTGCCTGGAGGCCAAAACACTTTCCATTCCCTGAAATGAAGGAGTTTACTGGAGTAAATTTTGAGATATCTCCTGTCCCAGAAAGCAGTCATCTGATGACAATTCCTTGAGAAGTTCTTTCTACCTGAGTTATTAGGATAGACCAGCAGCTCTTATGGGGTGCTTGGGTGGCTCAGTCAGTTAAGCATCCGACTTCGGCTCAGGTCACGATCTCATGGTTTGTGGGTTCGAGCCCCGCATCGGGCTCTGTGCTGACACCTCAGAGGCTGAAGCCTGCTTTGGATTCTGTGTCTCCCTCTCTCTGTCCCTCCTCTGCTCATGCTGTCTCTCTTTCTCTCTCTCTCAAAAAGAAATAAATGTTAAAAAAAAAAAAAAGGAATTTGGAATAGACCAGCAGCTCTTAGATTATTTTGTGCCATGGACTCTTTGGTAGTTTGATGAAGCCTATGGACCCCTTCTGAGAATTGTGTTTATAAATGAATAACCTAATTACATAGGAATTCAAAAGAAAGCAAATATATTAAAACATAGTTATAAAAATATTTTTAATTGTGATATAATAACAATGTGCTTCTATATTAGTGTTTTAAATATTAATATCTGTGTCTAATAACTATCATAATTTGGAAGTAGCAATAAGCACAAGAAACATTTCAAGATCTCTGTAACTATCTACTAGTATAGAAAAAATACCTGATTGCTTTGGTGACAAAATCACAGGTACTATTAGTTTGTCACTTACATTCATAATTAAAAGAAATGCTTATGTTTAGTCAGAGGTTACTATAAATAAAGAGGTAATCTTTTCTTAGCAAAGTTCATAGACTCCCACCCTGAGTTGAACGGACCCCAGGATAAGAATGCCCACTTAGGGACTTGGAACTTTAGAATCCTGGTGGGAAAGAGCACAGAAAGGGCCAAGTCATTTTACAGGTGAACAAACTTGCTTCTGAGGTTTGAGAAGATATTCAGTTTGTCATGTACCTGGTCGATTCCAGTACTGAGTATTTTATCTGTTACTTACTGAGAAGCCAGTGGGAGAGGTAAGAGTGAAACTTTGGGCACAGGTATCTGCTTGGCACATGTTTTGAATTTCATCATTTGTAAGCTATATGTGGATTAAAGGGGGAGAAATGATCCTTCTACAATGAAGCTCACCCCTGGGCCCCTGGCTAGAGCTTGCATGTTGCCAAGGCCCCTGGCCCATACACACAAGTCTAGAAAAAGCTCTCTCACCCTCCCCTGAAAGGACATTCCCCAAGCATTCAGAGAGGCACACTTTTTACTTTCAGCCGATAATGAGAATGCCAAGGTGGGGAAACTTCATCTAAAGTTCAGTCAATTCTTTGGAAGAAAGTAACCCACTCCTTAAGAGAAGATTCGCACTGACATCTTGACTTACAGTCCCACCCACCCTTGCAGCCGTGCAGGCTCAGTCCAACAGACATCCAGCAGATGTCACTGGTTACCACCTCCCCAGCCCGACACTGCCTCTCACAGTATATCTTCTCCAGCCCTATAACCCAGCTAGGACACTCAAGCCCCAGAGGGACAGAAAAATCAGACTGTCTCTACCTGTCTCCCCACGGAAGACAGTAGGATATCTGAAGATCTGAAAATCTTTTCTATCATTTCAGATCTAGAGGGTACCACAGAGATGATCTATGAAGGGCACCAATGGTAATGTCAGTAGGACAATTCTTGGTGCAGAAGCGTTTGAGTCCTGTACCCTAAATGCTGAAAGCACACCTCACGTCTCTGTGAAAGTCACAAGTAGCTCCTCACATTTCCAAACATCCCCTAAGGGAAGTCATAGGACCCCTGGTTGTGGTTGAGAACCATTGGAAGAAAATAAGGCACGGAGAGGTTAGTTAATGAGTTCCGCAAGACATAGGGATAGCCGGTTTATTGATTTACTTATAACCCCACTTATTTCCCGAAATGATTTGAAAATGTTGAACAACCCAGTGTTTATGTGGCCATAAGTCTTCTTATCTCCATTTTACCCATGAGGGAATTGCCCAGGATCACACAGCTAGAAAGCACAGGAGATCAGAACTCAAGTGCTGAGCACGAGATCCACCATGTTATTCCCTCTGCTGCTCAGTGACGCGGCCGAGCACTGGGCAGTTGTTGGTTCCACATGTTGGGCCCTGGTGCTGCCCTGACACTCTGAGTCTGAAAAATGCTATTGTCCCACCAGGTGCTGCAAGGAGCAGCCACGTGTTTCTATGCTTTCATTGGCTTTGACATCATTGCCACCACTGGAGAGGAAGCCAAGAATCCCAACACGTCCATCCCTTATGCCATCACCGCCTCTTTGGTCATCTGCCTGACAGCATACGTATCTGTAAGTACTACATCCTTTTGGGACCATCTTGATGGCCTTTTCATATTTGACCTTAAAAAGTAGCTCTGGGACTGGGTCACCCTCTGTCAGGAAATGATCCCTTCCTGGTGTCGTCTCGGCGTTTGTATGCATGCGTCCATGCACCCTATATCCCCACCCACCAATGACAAGAAGAAAATCAGCACTCCGAACTGGAGACGGGGGCAGTCTTGACCTCTGAGTTTCCATCTCTGCTCCTCCGCACACACAGGCTCTGGGTGTCCACTACTGCCCAGGGGACGGTGTACAGGGAGTGGGCTGCTGTCCAAGGAGCTCAGATCATAGGCTGGCAGTAACGGGTGGGTGTGCAAGCAGAGGCATTGTGGACCTCTGTGCACCCTCCTCAATGCTCTTCTGTCTTCTGGGATCTTCCCGGCAGCGGGAGGCGAGGCTCCTCCAGAGTGGGAAGAGAGGACACCACCCTCCCAGAGACACTCTTCCCCTTAAATCTCAGGGGAAATGCCATTTCTTTCTGCTGTTGCTCCCTCTTTTTATACTGGCCCAAGCTCATTTTTCAAGTTTTCCTGCCAAGGGGAATCCTTAGAAGGAAGCCTGCAGCTTCTTGTCATCTCAGGATCAGACGCTCCTCAAACTTGTGATGTGTCATTTCCCAGTTCCCATCCCAGAATTTCTATCACAGAAATAGCTCACTCGCAGCCAACGTCCTCCTCGGCCCCTGGCAATGGAGAGAACCAGCCAACAAGTCAATAGGTGTGTGGTCACAAAAATGCCCCAGGCCCTGGGGGTCCCACTGACTTCACTTACCACCAATAGGAAAGATCCATGGCTGTTACGTGCACCCCTGCTGCAAAACATAGGAAAAGCACCTCCTCCCCAAAAAACAAACAAAACAGAAACAGCTTTAGCAACTACTGAAGGAAGCCAGACCAGCGGCTGGCTCGATCATTAGGGCAAGCTGCAAAATAAGATTGTCCTGGGCACCAAAGGAAAACACAAGAGCAGCCATGGATGTGGTTTATAGGAATTCACTTGTCCCTGGCAATTGTTTTATGGGTCAATTATCACCTCCCCTTGAGCACACACAGGCAAGTGGCTTCATCTTAACCATACTCTGATGATCCCTGCAGACAGTGTTCAGGCCATGAGGGTGGTGTGGGGCAGAGTATCTCAGGGCAGAGATGCTCTGCTTTGCATTTCCCCTCTTATTCCTCCCTCATATACCCACCCCCCTCCTCCAGGGGTCAACCCCTGCTGCACACATAATAAAGTTGGTCATCACAATTCCTTTCTTAGAATAGCGCCTTATAGACTACAGACTACTTCTATGCATCTGCCCACTTTTTGCCCATCCGGATCTAACATGAGCAGCCGACCCAACGCAAACTGCTGTAGGAATCAATCCCACTGTCTCCCAGCCCACCCCATGTTGCAAGTGGTGAAGCTGCTGGGAAACATCCTCTTCTAGAACACACGGCCCTTAACCAGGCCTCAGGGGCTGTTTGGTCCTGCACCAGTCAGCAGGCTGCCATTCCACCGTCAGGAGAAGAGCCAAATTGCTGGGCTGTGGTGGTCCATCCTGCTCTCCTCCCTAGCAGCCCATGGCTTCACTGGAGGATGTTGGCTCCCGAGGAATATGCAAAGAAGTGGTCTGGAAATGCACCACCCTTTCCTGTTCAGGCTCTGACCTCCATTCTTGATGCCAGCATTGGCCCCTGCAGGCCAGGGGGAGGCTGGACCTATAACTGGTGGTTTCATTGCCTGGGGCCATGGAAGGAGGGTTGTTATGGCCGATTTATGACATAAAGGAAGATGGGTCTTAGGAGCCAAGTGATTCCTGGCTAAGCAAAGCCACAGTAGTCTTACAACCCCAGAGTAGGACCGGGTTCCATCCTGATGCCTTCATTTGTGGGCTGCCTGGCTCCTGGCGCTGAGCTACAGAGAGGAAATGGAAATATAGTCCTCATATGAGTCCCCCCTGTTAACTGGCTATGGACCTCTGATCACTTATCTTTGGAGTTTTTATCTCTGATTTTCAGAGTGAACGGGAGAATCCATTTAAGACCATATAGGATCCTGAAAGTACAAAGGAAATGAGAGTCCTGCCCATGTGGGCAGGGTGCTCACGGCCACTGCCAGGTCCTGGCTCCAGCACCTTTGGCTCCAGTTCCTTCCATGTGATGGTATCTGCCCTTCACTGAACTGTCAGTGTAGTTCTGCTGTTGTGGGGCTTAGATACCTACATACTTATTCCTCAGATATGAAAACCTGAGAGAGATATTGAGGACCATCTTGTCAAGTCCACTAAATTCTAATGTGAGGAGAAAATGCTGAGACCAAGAGGTCCAGATGCAAAATGACTGGTCTAAATTAAGGGCACATGCCAAGAAGTGACAAATCCAAAGTCCAGGCCTCTTCGCTCTCCTATGGGACATCCATCCATGCTGTCAGTCCTCTCCACCTCCAGCCATGTTTTCTCTTGTTTCAACAGGTGAGCATAATCTTAACTCTGATGGTGCCATTCTATGCCATCGACACGGAATCCCCGCTCATGGAGATGTTTGTGGCTCATGGGTTCTATGCTGCAAAATTCGTAGTAGCCATTGGGTCAGTTGCAGGACTGACAGTCAGTTTGCTGGGCTCTCTCTTCCCAATGCCAAGGGTCATTTATGCCATGGCTGGTGATGGGCTCCTTTTCAGGTAAGGACTATGCTTTATGAAATTAATTCTGCTCTGCCATGCCTGTCCAGGGAGAATGTCACCCACAGTCAGCCTGACTATAATTTTGATGTGCGTGTATGTCACATAGACGATGGAATTTGTCATATATCCTAATAAAGAGTTTGAGCGAAAAGAACGTAAGCCCCATAATAGCCCCTCAGTTTGACTCTGGGTCTCCCAATCTAGCACAAACTGGTATACTCCCCCTAACTGCCCCTCCCCTCTTGTTTGACACTGTGTGTTGCTTTGTGGAGATTGTGGGTGTCAAACTGCTGCACTGAGTGACTTCCAGAAGGAAGGATCCCTCCCAGGGACATCTTAGGCCTGCCCTCACATTGAGGTGAGGTACTGACCATCTCTCCACAGCCCCTCTGAAGGTGAAAACATTAAAAGCTACCGTCACAGGGAGTATAAGACCATCTGAACAGAACCTGATAACAGTAGCAACAATAACTACCATTCATTGAACATTTGTGTACCCTGGGTGCTTTGTATACAGATCCCATGTAGTTGTCACAATAACCCTGTTTTGCAGACAAATATAGTAGATGAGTATACTTAGAAAGGCGAAAACACTTACCCCAATCCTCCAGCTGCTGAGGGGAGTCCGGGATTTGAATCCATGACTGTCTGACTCCAAAGACAGGATTTTCAAGCACTCCAATATATTGGCTTCCAGCCCTCTACATTGGCCATGAAGTGGTCAATCTGCCCCAAGGAAATGTGGCCCATCTCTCGGTTCCCAGTGCCCACTGTATGAGGGGCTTGCAGGGAAGGCATTCTTCAAGCATGGAGGTCAAGGAGCGTTCAGGGGTACGGAGGGGGGATCCAGCTCAGGGACTTCGTCTCTGCCGCCAGCTGTCATCTTCTGCTCCATTTCCCCTGCATACCCCCTGAAGTCATCACCAGGTCAGAGCTGCCATGTTTGGGGAGCTGGACAGATCAAGAAGAGGCTGAGTGTGGCGGAGATGTTACAACTTCACACACCCAAAAGGTTTTTCTGCTGTCAAAGGGGAAAGATGCTGGAGCTCCAAAGGCAGCTGATAGTCAGTCATATGTGAAAGACGAAAATAAAAGAGAAATGGAAGAGGTGGGAGGAGGGCAGATTAGGAGGAGAGTGAGGAGGAGAGCAGGAACCTGCTTAAAGCCCACAGGAACTGCTAAGGAAGCACCTGTCATTCATTCACCTTTGTTGGTCTTCTCCAGTTGGTAAGTGGCTGGATTTGGGCTGCATTTATGAGCACATGTTCTGAGTTATTGCGCTATTTTGCCAACTAAACTTCTGCACTTTTGTTGTACAGCAACGCTTCTCAAGCTTTGGTATAAATCAGAATCCTCTGGAGGTTTTTTAAAGCAAAGTTTGCTAGGCCCCATGCCCAGAGGTTCTGATGTAGGAGGTCTCTGGTGATACCTGAATATGTGCATTTCCAATAAGCTCCAAGGTGGTACTGATGCTGCTGGTCCACGGACTGACCATATTTTAGGTAACACAGGTTTAGGGGACCCCAAGGAGGTGTATGAATGTTCCACATATCACTCCTTCCCACCAAAGCTTGCACTTCGATTCAGATTTCTAACATGCTTCCTAAATTCAGTCATCCCTTCACATCGCATAATGAAGTAGGAACTTTAATAAAGAAGTTTGCCTCAAAACCAAGGCATGAGAGTAAATTATTTTTAAATTGTATTCCAGAAACCAAATCCTGCAGTAGGAATAACTGTATTCAAAGCAGTGACTCCAGAAGTACATTGGAGGAGCAGGACCAGGTGGACGTAAGCCGTGTTAGAGTCAGTCACCATCTGCAGCTCACTGTTAACCCTCTGCTTGCCCGTCCCTCCAGGTTCCTGGCTCATGTGAGCACCTACACAGAGACACCAGTGGTGGCCTGCATTGTATCGGGGTTCCTAGCAGCTCTCCTCTCGTTATTAGTCAGCCTGAAAGACCTAATAGAGATGATGTCCATCGGCACACTCCTTGCCTACACCTTGGTCTCTGTCTGCGTCTTGCTCCTTCGATACCAACCAGAGAGTGACATTGATGGTTTTGTCAAGTTCTTGTCCCAGGAGCACACAAAGAAGAAGGAGGGCATCCTGGCGGACTGTGAGAAGGAAGTTTGTTCTCCTGTGAGTGAAGGGGAAGAGTTTTCTGGCCCAGCCACCAACACATGCGGGGCCAAGAACCTACCATCCCTGGGAGACAACGAGATGCTCATAGGCAAGTCGGACAAGTCCACCTACAATGTGAACCACCCCAACTACGGCACTGTGGATATGACCACAGGCATCGAAGCCGACGAATCTGAAAACATTTATCTCATCAAGTTAAAGAAGCTGATAGGGCCCCGCTACTACACCATGAGGATCCGGCTGGGCCTTCCAGGCAAAATGGACCGGCCCACAGCAGCTACAGGGCACACGGTGACCATCTGCGTGCTCCTGCTCTTCATCCTCATGTTCATCTTCTGCTCCTTCCTCATATTTGGTTCCGACCACATCTCAGAGCGGAGCTGGTGGGCCATCCTGTTGGTCGTTTTGATGGTGCTGCTGATTGGCGCCCTGGTGTTCGTGATCCTGCAGCAACCAGAGAACCCCAAAAAGCTACCCTACATGGCTCCCTGCCTCCCCTTCGTGCCTGCCTTTGCCATGCTGGTGAACATTTATCTCATGCTAAAGCTCTCCACCATCACATGGATCCGGTTTGCAGTCTGGTGCTTTGTGGGTAAGCAATTTCCTTTGACGCCTGGAGAATTCCCTCTCAAGGCCTTAAACAGGCTTATCCCAAAATTACCTCCTAGCTGGACTAGGCATCTCCGTTGCAAGAGAAGTCTGGCTTGTTCTATGCACCCTTGCTCTCTGCATTAGAGTCAATAAAAGCCAGTTGTGCCCTTTCTGCCTATTATGGTCTTGGCCGTTGGTTCTGAAGAATGATGCTAATCAATCCATCACTTCATTGAATACTATTACTGGACATTCTTTTTATGGATAATTAATTCCATAAAAAGTCATTAATTAAAAATATAAATACATTTTATAGAAATATAAACAGTCATTCAGTAAAATGAATCCACATAATAAAGGGACATAAATAACACAGTAAAAGTTAGAGTGAAAAAGGTTGACTGGAATTCTATTTTAAAAACTAAAAATTATGAAACTGAAAGTTACGGAAGAATTACTGTTCTTATATTTGACAAAATTAAAGTAAAATACCAATCATGCCCTAATATTTTAAACGAGCAAAGTATGAATTAAGTGTGGATTTTGGCATAATTTTTCCGACTAGATTATACCATTTACCATCCCTCACTTCATATTGACTTTTATAAGATATTCAAGAGATGTTCATTTTCTCTCAAGATTCTTTCATCATCCTTCGATATTCTAGTCATTCTCTTGGAAAGCACACATCACGCCATCAATCTTAACTGATTTTCTCTTTGTCTGTTGACAACTGATACAGTTCTGCCAGGACTTCAACTGTCCACAACTTTGGGCGTAAATCAGAGGTTCTCTCTCTAAATTCACTTTTATTGCCTTCATAAAGCCCTGCCCCTGTCCCAAGATTTTTCATTTTCCTTTGTGATTGATTTATGTTACATTCATATCACACATTTATTATATCCAACAAGTACTGATGTCCATGAAATGGTTGGAGATCAGTGCTCATGGTAACTTGAGAGGGATGTTTAAGTGAAAACTGATTTTAAAGTTCCTTAGTCACTGCCTTTATTTCCCTATACAAATTGATAGCCCTGAGGTCCCATCCACTCCTTGATATAGGAATACGGGTGTTTAGCACTATGTCCTCTGTGCCTGGCACACAGCATGTGCTTAATAAATACTTCTCTATGACTACTCTTCCGATGAGAAAAAAAGAATAGCTGGAAAGGAACTTGAAGAGGTGGAATTTGAACCGTTAGCCTAAGGATGCTTGGGTGTCTCGGTTGGTTGAAGAGTCCAACTCTTGATTTCGACTCAGGTCATGATCCCCAGGCCATAGGATCAAGCCCCACATTGGGCTCTACACTGAGCATGGAGCCTGCTTTAAATTCTCTCTTTTTCCCTCTGCCCCTCTCCCCTCCTCGTGCTCTCTCTCTCTAATTATAAATAAATAAATAAACAAACAAACAAAAACAAACAAACAGAAACTGTAAGCCTATAAGATAAGATCTGCATAGAAGGAAGTGGAGCAAAAACAGTACCCAAAGGAAAGGGTCCAGACCTTCCGGTAGATTCCTCACCTCTCAAGGCCATCCTGTGTCTTCTTAGAAGCATCCCGTCCCAATTTTCACAACTCTAGGTTTCATCCTTTGTTAGACTTTAGGGGGAGTTCTTGAGAGAACCCCACTAACCCCTCAAAGTTTAAACCACTTACATGATTTATTCACAATCTCTCTTCTCCATTTAAACATTTTTCCACTGAAACCTGTAGCCAACCAATGGAAAGATTCTACTGTGGGTAGAAGTGACTGAGGAGGGTAGAAATATTCCAGTCACGTATTTGTCAAATGACTGAAGGCATAGACACGAAGACACGTGCATTTGTTCATTCATTCCTAGAGTATTAAAGCTGGAAGGGACCTTCAATATCTAGCACAATGTTCCCCATGGTTTTGGTGACCATTCTGTCAGTAATATTTGGGCTGATTTTAGGGAGCATATGAATGGACTTTTTTTGAATTTTTAAAAGTATTATATAGGTATTATACATTTGCACATGTACGAGAAAAAATATACATACCCACATGAATCTGGTGATTATTTTTAAATTTAAGAAGTGAGTCCAATTAAAGAAAAAGCATTACTACTGGTACAGGTGCCATGATTCGTAGTAATAATTAACACTTAATGTAGCCCTTATCACATACCAACTATTACTCAAGGACTTTCCTCACATTAACTTATGTATTCCTCACAGCAATCTTCATTTTACAGATGAGGAAGTGGAAGCACTTGACCGAGGTCACAGAGCTAGAATTTAGGGGAGCCAAAATTAGAAGTCAGGTAGTATGGGTCCAGGGATCATGACCATGGCCACGATACAAAATATGTGGTGTATAAATAACCAAAGTTTGAGGGGTGCTTGGGTGGCTCAGTCAGTCAAGTGTCCCACTTCAGCTCAGGTCATGATCTCACAGTTCGTGGGTTCGAGCCCCACCTAGGACTCTGTGCTGACAGCTTGGAGCCTGGAGCCTGCTTCGGGGTCTGTGTCTCCCTCTCTCTTTGCCCCTCCCTTGCTCATGCTCTGTCTCTCTCTCTAAAAAATAAATAAACATTACAAAACAACAACAACAACAAAGTTTGAGAAACACTGAAATCATCTACCCTTCCCCACCGCTCCCTCTCTCAATGTCACAGATGACTAACCCGAACCTCCAAAAGGTTAAACAACATACTCAAGGTCAACAGGAATAACTGGAGATTATTCACAGAGCTATTATTAAAAACTCAGTACCTCCACGCCCAGATCTGCAGCCCGTACCTCCCTGCCAGGGTGCCTCTGAGCATCTTCCCTATTGGATCAGGATGTTTGATATGTAGTTTGTGCGGATTAACACCTAACATCAGGGCTGGCTCCATGGGTGCATAGGACCCCACATTTGGCCTAATGCTCTGCTGCTGCTTTCTTGAATTCTTAACAACCTTTTTTTTCTTAACAACTTTTTAACAAGGGGCTCTATGGTTTCATTTCACACTGGGGCCCGTAAATTATGTCACCAGTTCTGCACTAAATCTATGGTTTCTGGAGCACCAGAGGCACTCCGCAAACATGGTAAGGTGGCAGGGACCCTTGCCTTGGAGTCAAACAGCCCAGGTTCAAATCACAGTTCTGCCACCTCTGTGTCTTGTGACCTTGGGAAATTCACTTAGCTCCTTTGGGTCTCAGTTTACCCATCTGTAAAAATGCAGATTAATTCTACTCGTCTTCTTCTGGTTGCTGTTTGGGGCTTAAATAAGAAAATATTGCGGAAAGTAATAAGAATTATTTCTTCCCTGCCTTTCTCTTTAAAATCTAAAATGATTCATTGTCGCCCAGACTAGCTATCACATGCCAAAGTACAGCATGAACCTGTTCTGACTCAGGCTGCCCTCCCAGTTATCAGGCAGAAGAAAACTCCCAGAGAGCCTTTTGTAATCTTGCTGATAGCATAAACTTCAAACTCGCTCCAGAAATTGATACTCCATGACATGGGAGGGTGCCACTACGCAGCCTGGAGTTGGCCAGTCAGAGGACACAGGAGCTCACAGCTCGCATCCAGCTGCTGGCTACTAACTGCTTTAGCATCGTGGTCTTTGAGAAATGGTCCCTGAATAATTTCTGCCTAGAACAAACATTCTCAGTCCTGACTACACATCAGAATCACCCGAGCTGCTCCTGAAATATTCTATACCCAGGATCTCAGAGATTTTCTGATTTAATTGGTCTGGTGCAGCCAAGCACTGGGTATTTTTTTTTTTTTTTAAGATCCCCAGGGAATTTTAATGTGCAGGCAGGTTTACAATGATCTAGAACAGTGGTTCTCCCAGTGTGGTCCCAGACCAGGAGCATCACACACGGAACAGGTTAAAAGTGAGATTTTAAACCCCATCTCAGACCTGCCAAGTCAAAATCTCTGAGAGCAATTTAGGTTTTAACAAACCCTACACATTGTTCTGATGCATGCTCAAATGTGACAAGGACTGGTCTAGAGAGAAGAATAAGAAGATGTTAGCAAGCAAGGCAAATGATTTAATTACAAAAACTCCCTGTTTTTCAAAAACAAATTTTTGCACATATAAAATATATCCATCGAACAACCCCAAATTGGCTTATACAATTTTCAGTGATCTCATAGAATAATTATCCCATCTCTAAACTTCTGAGTCTCCAAGATGTCAGATTTTTATTTTGTTATTCATAGTATAACTTTCCTGGGGAGAACAGTAGAGATATTTTTAAACGGAGCTTCTTATGAAACATTAGCTACTTTTTAAAAACGAGATTTACATGGTTAGGCTGAGTCATAACTCGATCATCTTCTCAGGCATATCTTTTTAACCAGCCTTCTCTAGATGAATCTTAATCACAGCATTTTTCTAACAATGTTTTGCTAAGCTCTGAACCTTCGGATGAGCACGACTCACTGAATAAAATAAGGCCCAAGTCCCAGCAAGATTACTCAGCACTTGTTTCTTTTCCTTCAGACAAGAGAAGTAACACGCACAGCAAATGTTTGATAATCCCCAGCAAAATGAGCACAGATCAGACTTCCTGTTCCTTTTCTCTCAGCTGATGCGGTTTTGTAAAAGAACACCTCGAAGTGTCGGGCAGAGTCTCAGGGAGCCCGAAACTAGCAGTTACCAGTGATGACACTATACGGCAGTACTTTCCAGGTCTACTGTTCCCTGTGGGACCTGAGTATAAAATAATCATCGGGTGAACCAGCTCGTGGGCCCCCTCACCGTTCCAGTTCTCACCTGGAATTTTTTCAGCCCCTCAGAGAAAAACCAAATTCTCATCTATAGATTTAGAGAACAGACACTAATCTGGCAATGAGCTTCGTAAATCCTGTACCAAAACATGGTTTCCAAAGGGAAAACACAGCTGTGGTCTTTACCTGCAGTATCATTTGAAAACCCTGTTGGAAATTGACTCAAAGCAGCCATTGTCGTGTAGGGAAGAGGAGGAGAAGAGGGGGGCCTTGAATTGGGAGCAGAGAGGACACCAAGATAAATCAATTCCTGAGGATATGTCCCATAAATAAGCTTGAAATTCTCCTTGTAGGCAGAGGAGAAAACAATTGGCAACTTCGACAAATAAATCATGCTCAAAAGGGCAAAATAAAACTCACGAAGGCCAGGGCGAGGATGGCAAGAGGAGCAGCGCAATTCCAAGAAGGGGGGGGGGGGGGGTCCCGCTACAGTCCAGGCTGCCTGCTGGCAGAGGGGCTATGCCAGGCAGGGCTATGCATGGAGAAAAGGGCCGGGTGATACCATGGCTCTGCACCCAGCAGCAGCCACAATATCGGCTGTCCTTTGAGACAAAAGAAGGAAGGGAGAGATGGCCATGGCAGAGACGAAGGGCCCCGGAGCAGGTGTGAACAGGGCCCCTGGAACACACTTAGAGCCATGAAAGAGTGGCCACTGGGCATCTTTCCCTCAGCATTATATTTGTAAGACTCACCCATGTCGTTGCTTGTGATTTTAGTTCGTTCACTCTCCTTACCCGGCTGGCATTCCACTGTGATAATAATATGCCGCAGTGCACTTATCCATTCTAGTGCCTGTGGACATTTAACTTGCTTCTAGTCTGGGGCTATTACAGATAGAGCTGCTGTGAACATTCTTGTACGTGTTTTTGGTGGACACATGAACATATCTCCCTTGGGTTTCTGCTGAGTTAGAAGTGGCATTACTGGCTTGCATTACTGGATTTTTTAAAATATTCTTTAATAAGATTGCATTCTGTTTCATGGCCATTATACCCCTCAAATAAAATAAGTCCCCAGTTCCATTTTGCAGGTGGGAAACTGAGGCATAAAGTAATGTGACTTTGTATTTGATCAGTAGCAGGGGCAGGAAGAGAATTTCTACCCCCCCCCCCAACCCCCTATTCAATCCAAGCCTGCTCTTCCTGGCCACACCATCTTAAAAAACCTTACTGTTATTATAATCAATGGGCTTGCGGTGGTTTTTTTTTTGTGTGTGTTTTTTTTTTTTTGAGAGAGAGAGAGAGAGAGAGCTGGAGAGGGGCAGAGGGAGAGGGAGAGACAGAATCTTAAGCAGACTCCATGCCCAGCACAGTGCCTGATGTGGGGCTCGATCTCACGATTGTGAGATCACGACCTAAGCCAAAATCAGGAGTCAGATGCTTAACCAGCTGAGCCACCCAGGCGCCCCTCTGGTGGTATTTTAAAAACTAACCAGCAAAGCAGGAGTTGGTAGGGATGGCAGTGGGTGGGGAGGACACCTTCTCATTACCATTTAGTTTTCATTTCTGCCTTGGCAAATGTCTGTTTTGGGAAGTCGATCCCAGAGTAGTAAAAATAAAAAAGCCTCTGGGCATAACAAAGTGCCTCAGTTATCTGCCGCAGGCAGGGCTTCCTGCTGGAAAGTGCACCCCAGGAAGAGGTAGCTCCACCCAGCCTGAGGTCAGGTGGCCCACCTCACCTGGCCCTGAGCCCTGTTGCTGCCTACAGAGGACAGGAAGCCCCCAGGGGACTCTAGAGATCCAACATCTGCTCCTCAGCCAGACTTTGGGCCCGTGAGGTTAGAAATCTGCTGCTGCTGTCTATCTCCAGGTCACCCAGTCTCTTTTCAGACTTGAGGTTTTGTGCTAGGTTTTCCCCATATGATCCAGAGACACCCCCCTCCTCCTACCCCTCTCACTTGTAGGTTTGGCGTCATTTGCTTAGTTTGCACAAATGGAGCAACACAAGTAGAGTAAGTTGTTGTTTGTCCCAGCATCTGAAGGCAGGGTTGGCATTTCTAAACCTTCCCTGGAGGTGCCCGGGTGGGATGGGCACAGCCATCAGTTTAGACTCAACAGATGAAAGTTCCAGTGCCTTTTCAATCACTGACTTATTAACCAGTTCTTAACCTCTCTGGGATGATAGACGAGGAAGTACTTTTCTACAAAGGGCTTTATGATCACAAAGTGTTCTACTACATAAAAAAAGCCCACTAAATTGCTGAAGGAGTGATTCCTCATCTTGTCTAGCGTGAACCTCTCCTGGGCACATTCTCCACCAGGGAATTTCTGTCTGAAAGAAAAGCCAATGCCTCCTTTTGAATGAATATTTCCCTTCTCTGCAAACAGCCTTTTGCGGGACTCGTGGCCATTACCTTTGACCAAGGCTGGCATTCAGCCCATGTGCCCGGTACAGCCATGTCTGTTTTTTAAAATACTGAAACGCTTCTGTGCTTGCTGCTAACTTGTTGCTGCCCTGAGCTTCTCCTCTCCCTAAAAAAATAACTCCAGCCCACCAGGGGGGCTTCCAAGACCCTACGGCAACAGAAGAGCTAACCCCCCTCTGATTTTTAACATCACCCCTGCCTTTCATTTATCACAGATATAAGACGTGTAACTACAAAGCAATGGATCTAAGATTTTAAGACACAGCAGGATTAAATATGCAAATGTCAATTAGCCATCTCATTCTTAAGGGTTCATTCCAAATGACTTCTGGCTTAGGCCAAAAGCAAATCCTCTCTCCAAAGATAAACTTTGCCATCTGTAACGGTTTGCAAAAGAATATGATGCCAGCCCCAGTGACAACTTGAATAACAGTGCCCCAAAACTCTATCAAGCAGTGATAGCATCATTGGAGTAAGTCTATAGCCTCATACGGTAAAGAGTATTTCCCCCACATGCACAATAATTCAGGGAAATTTTAATACTTCTGCATATCAGATAATCTTAGGGAATTATTATTAGTTTTTAGATGTGATAATGATAGTAAGTTAAGTATTTTTAAGAAGTCTATTTTAGGGGCACCTGGGTGGTTCAGTCAGTTGAGCATCCAACTCTTGATTTCGGCTCAGGTCGTGATCTCATGATCTCAATCTTGTGGGACCTAACCCTGCATTGGGCTCCATGCTGAGTGTGGAGCCTGCTTGGGATTCTGCCTCTCCCTCTCCCCTGCTTGCCCTCTCTCTCTTTCAAAACAAATAAATGAACATTTAAAAAAGAATGCTGTTTTAAATATACGTACTTATTTATTTACAGGTGAAGCATAGGATGGAAGGGATTTGTTTCAAAGTAACCTGAGAAGGGAGCAGTGGGTGGATGTCAGGAGCAAACTAGTGATGACTATATGGGGTTCTTTATACTATCCTCTCCACTTTGATATATGTTTGAAATTCTTCAAACTAAAAAGTTAAGCAAGCTTGATTGCAATCAGTCTATAGCCCTGGCAGGTGAGAGAAATAACAGAAGCACCCTGGATCAGGACACGAGAGACCCTGAAGGATTCACAGTCCAACCACTAACCATGTTCCTGTGGAAAATCTCTTATTTTGTCCCGTGCCCAACTTTCCTGTCTGTGCGACGCACGTAATCGCAACCTTCCCACTCCCGGCCACACACACACACACTCACACACACTCCTGAACAGGCGAGGAGGGATCTGAACAGGATAACATATGTATAACATTTTGAGCTCCTTGGGGGAAAGGCGCAACACAACGAATGTATCATTAGGACCTCAGCACCCGGAGGTGTTGTGCGAAGTTCAGTTTAGATGATTCAGAATTCCCAGAATCCCCACAGACTTTTCAGAAACTACCTCATGCTTAGTTTTGTAAGCCAGCTGAAGAAAGGAGCAGAAACAAAACACCCTGCTTCTACACAGGAGGCTTTTAGCAGCTCTGTTTACTCCTCCGACACAAAGCCTTTGTTTATGTGTGACAGATGGTAGTACATGCTTCTCTCCTCTCTCTCTCTCTCTCTCTCTCTAACTCCCTTCTACCCTCCTTTCCTCACTTCATTTGTTCCTGTTTCTTTGTCCCCCTACATTTTTCCTTTTATTCAATCCTCAGTGCTTCACATCACTTTTCTTTTCTTCTTATTATTTTTTTAGAGAGAGAGAGTTCACACAAGCGGGGAAGGGGCGGGGGGGGGGGGGGAGAGAGAATCCCAAGCAGGCTCCATGCTCAGTGCAAATCCTGACACAGGGCTCAATCCCATGACCTTGGGATCATGACCTGAGTCAAAATAAAGAGTCAGGCGCTCAACCTACTGAGCCACCCAGGCACCCCTCACAACACTTTTCTTGAATTTACTCAAGAGCCAGCAAGAAGGATGAAGGCAGACAGAACACCAGACCTTTGCCCAGGTTGACCATTTATTCCATCAGGCTGCATGCACAAGTCACTTCTTGGCTCAGAGCACTCATATTTGAAATATATTTTAGAAGACAAAATAATGCACCTTTGAAATTGTAGAGCAAACATTAAAAGGCCCATAAATATTTACATGGCAGATTTCCATAGGTTGCTTTCTCAAAGTAATCATAGTCAATGCATTCATGCACACACACACGTCCCTTCAGACTCAGCCATTCCCAAACAACAAATGTAGACATAACCTCTTTTTTTTTAATTTTTTAATTTTTATTTATTTTTGAGAGAGAGAGAGTGCAAGCAGGGGAAAAACAGAGAGAGAGGGAGACACAGAATCCGAAGCAGGCTCCAGGCTCTGAGCTGTCAGCACAGAGCCGGACGCGGGGCTCGAACCCATGAACCGTGAGATCATGACCTGAGCTGAAGTCGGACACCCAACCGACTGAGCCACCCAGGTGCCCCTTTTTGTTATTTTAGACATAACCTCTCACTGAATATGTACTGTGATATGCATAGTCTATACACCAGCCTGCAGAGGAGAGATGTGAAGGACTGAGTATGCAAGAGCCTTCTCTCTATCCATATAGAATGCTGGTTCTGCCCTCAGCCTGTTTCTTTTTCTGTAAAGTGAAGGTATTGCATTCATTCACAGCCTCTTTCCCAGCTCTATATATCTAGGATTCTATGAGGCTCTTAGAGAATTTTCATAAATTCTGGTGGGGGCATGAGAAGGTCTGTCGGAATACATGTCAAACCAGTGCTTGAATGATGAGCCACATAATGGCACAGCAGAGAACTTAGGGGCAAAGGGAAAAGGGGGAGAAATGGTATTAAGTTCAGTAGGGAAATAATTTGCTTATAAATAGGGTCTGAGAAGGGGATCAGAGATGGAAAAAATTGATATAATAGATACCAAGCAGGAATAGGAGGCAAGATTTGACACTTGCCTTGATGTCTAAGACAAAAAATAACAAAAAAGCAAAATTGGGCCAAAAAAAAATTAAAAAAAGGTGTGTGCCTGTTGATCCCACCTAGTCTCCTGAAATTTACTCTCAGATCTCAAACATGCTTCCAAAACAGGCATTCTTCAAGCTGCAGCATACTGGCCATTTTAGAGGGGGTCTGGATGCCTTGTGCTACACAAGGATGATAACTACTCCCGTGGCCACCCTCCGCCCCCAGACAAGAAAGAGTAAAGATCCGTGCTCAGAAAAATGAAGTTGCTATTTGAGAATAGCTACATCTGCAAATGATTAACTCCAGGATTTATTACCAATTAGGACTATAAATCTCTGCTTACTTTGGCTCCTAGAAAGTTGATTTCACTGGGGGGTGGGGGAAGGGGTGAGGAGAAAGTCATTTGAGACAGGGAGGGAGAAATCCAAGCTTAAAAAGACACACTTCAAATTCAAAAGGGAGAAGGATTTCTCAAGTACCAAAGAGGAAAGCACACTTGACCTTAAGGTTCTATGCAAACAGCTCTACAGATGCCTGCTGTGTTAGCAAAGTCAAAGGTGCTAATGCCACTCAGAAGAGGGTGTCTGGGGTCTGGAAGGGGGTTGCATAACAGAGTGCCATCCACTGGCCAAGCCATAATGTGTCCAGAGTCGGCAATGGAGTATGTGCCTCAGGAGGTTTATACTCCTGAGCTAAGGGATTCCCAGCCTTGGCTGACCATCGGACTCACCTGTGAAGCCTTAAAACATACCTATGCTTCGATCATATTACAGGCCAATTAAATTGGAATCTCCAGGGGTGGTGTTTGGGTATAAGGGCGGTTCAAAAACTCCCCAGGTGACCCTCCAGGTGAAGCCAGGGTTGAAAGCCACCGCCTATCTCATTCCATCCTCATGGCAACCCCAAGTTATAAGTGTCTATCTTATGGTTTTCTAAAAGGGAAAACTGAGGCACAAAAAGGCTAAGTAACTGGTCCAGGGTTACACAGCTAATAGTGATGGGAAGCAGGGTTTGAACCCATGGCTCACAGTCTTAATCATCATGCCCTATGACCTCCCAGGGATATGGTTCTCACCCATTCCAGGCCCTGAGCCTTTATGAGCTTTTCAAGGTGGAAAACGGGGGTTCTCAAACTATTTTGTTATTTCAAAAAAATTATAATAGAAATGAAACATTAGCCCTTATTAATGCTACATATCAATTAGGAAGACACGTTTCCTTCCTTGGCTTGGAATGACATCAAAGTAAGGAGGTTGCACTGGAAAATTCATGCTCATCAGGAGTTCTCATTCTTTCATTCAACAAATATTAAGCGCCAGTTTTCTGCAGAGTCTATAAAACAGAACCACCCTGTGCAGGTAATCACACAATAGATGTTCTCAGGGCCGTAACAGTGGCATGCTCCAGACACTCTGAGAGCCCACAGAAGAAAGTAAACAGCTCTGAGTGGCAGTAATATAATAATACTCCTTTGGTGAGTGAAAAATGTCGAGGTAAACCATAGGGCAATATATGCGCATTGCTCAGTGGTAAGATAAAAGAGGGAGTCCCCTGGTGGAGGCGTGGGATAATAAAATACTGTAAGAAGGCTGGGGACGCACTGTGGGTGATCCATAAATATTTAAGCCAGGGTGGAAAATTCAAAGTCCTGGTTGGCACCTCCATGAGTGTAGTGGGCTGGATGTCAACAGGGATGTGGGGACAGAGGCGACTAAAGAGCCCACATTCTGTCCGAAGAGGCAGCTGTTCTCACCTCCAGCTAAAAGTGTCATATAGAAATGTGGGGACAGGGCTGTCAGACCTTCGGAGTTTTTTAGGGAAAGGTGTGAATAAGGGTTGCTTAATGCAAGATATCCCACTTTGAGTCTTTTCCAGACACTGTGCAGACCAAAGAAAACACATCCACCCCCAGCCCTGCTTTCACCATTTGAGTGATCTCCCCGCTAGTCCCATGGACCCCCAAGCAACTGCTTATTCACCTGTGCCTTTCCCTCCCGGCAGGTATGCTCATTTATTTTGGGTATGGCATCTGGAACAGCACCCTGGAAATCAGTGCTCGAGAAGAAGCCTTGCACCAAAGCACGTACCAGCGCTACGACGTGGATGACCCTTTCTCGGTGGAGGAGGGTTTCTCCTACGCCACCGAAGGCGAAAGCCAGGAGAACTGGGGCGGGCCCGCCGAGGACAAAGGCTTCTATTACCAACAGATGTCAGATGCTAAGGCAAACACCCGGACAAGTAGCAAAGCAAAGAGCAAAAGCAAACACAAACAGAACTCAGAGGCCCTGATTGCAAATGATGAGTTAGATTACTCTCCAGAGTAGGAGTAAACACACAGGAAACGTGTAGACACGATGGTGATTTCTTTTCAGTAACTTAACCTGTGGGCTAGAGGGTGAAAACATTTTTTGGCTCTCATTTCAAAACTCCAGCCTTCCCCCAGAGTCAGTCCCCAGTCACAGCCCTTCATTTGCTACTTTTGCTCTTCAGGATAGTTCTGCTGAAGGGTCTAACCTGGGTTTCGTCACCGATTCCCTTGTAAAAAAAAAAAAAAAAAAAACTAAACAGGAGGCTACAAGAAATTCTACCTTAGGTGCAACCATCAGAGCTGATGGCAGCAAATGTTTCCCAGGCCTTTGCTTTGCTGGTTGAATCCTTCTGCTTCTTACTGAGACCCCAGAAGCAAGGGGCTTACTTCTTGGGCCACACCGAGGCTGCAGCTCCTCCTGGAGATGTGCCAAAGCAGGCGGGTGGGGGC
The DNA here is from genome assembly GCF_027475565.1 of Acinonyx jubatus. Taxonomy (NCBI): domain Eukaryota; kingdom Metazoa; phylum Chordata; class Mammalia; order Carnivora; family Felidae; genus Acinonyx; species Acinonyx jubatus. The sequence goes on from NC_069384.1 coordinate 94,138,759, forward strand.
ACAGGGCGGCTTTTCAGGCACCGGGATCACAAGGGCAAAGATCCTCTCAGCGCTGGTGGGCTGAGGACTGCTCCCCAGGGGGTGGGCAGGTGGGTGCTAGCACTTCCTCAGCCAGCAACACTTTGTCCTCAGATCTCACAAAAACGAATTCATGGGAGAAGACGCATGCTTCTTTTTATTCCCCAAGGTTCTCAGTCTCCACACTAGAACTTCAGGAACCAGCAAAGGTTAGGGACTCTGAGACCATTTCCCCAGAGGTTTCAGATTTACCATAAAGCAGTCGCACAGACCCCACAACATGGTGAGAAGCACCATCAAAGGCCTACTTACGTGCCCGGGAAAAAATTAAACAAGCATCTCTTGCAGCGAAGGCCAGAAGGGCATTGGCAGAAATTAACTCTCTGTCATACCTTTTCTTTTACCAGCCCCTAAGCTCCTGCTGATATAATGAAAGAGGGCAAAGTTGGAGCATGATTTCATGGCACTAATATGCCTTGAAGAAGTAGGCCGTTTGTTTTATAATCGGATAAAAATCTTTACAAGGAGAAGTGACCCAGCCACTGAGATCACATTGCAAATTCTATTTCAGATTTCCAAAATTATAAATTGTGCAGTTTGTTGAGATTTGCAACCACTTGATTGGTGGGGGCTCCTCTGAAAACAAAGATGTGAAAGCACAGCTACTTAGGTAATCACATTCCAAGAGATCACATTTCACTTCTGAACCTTATTCTTCTGGAGTAGCTCCCTTTTAGACATGTATTTTGTCTGTTATTTCCCAGAGCAGGATTCACTGAAGCCCAGAGAAACACCTACCCAGTAAGGTCTAAATTGGGCCATGAGAGGGGCTCCTAAAAGAATTTTCTCGGAAATAACCTAGGTGAGAGAACGTGCCGCAGGAAGAAAGCACATGGCCTCTAATCTCTCCTCTTGGGTTCCAGGGATTCCCACGGCTGCACTGAGATGTGCATGCGAAAACATGAAGGCACAGTCTCAGTCGAGCTAAAATCTTCGTGGGAGTTTCCCGAAAGGGGGACAAAATAGCAAATTTCGTGCCCTCTCTCTCCCAGATCTAGCATTATGCCAAAAGTTTTCCAGAATACATCGACTAATGTGAAGTGTATTCTTTCTTAACTGTTGAGGTTCCTGCCATCTTGGCATGCTTTAGGATTCTGGAGAAGAGGCAAATTCCATTTTTTCACTCAGTGAACACTGATTGAGAAAGTACCAAGGGCTAAGCGATGAGAAGGGAAAGAAGTGTAACATTGTGCCCTTGGGGTTCCCAGTTCAGGGAGGGCACAGCTCTGACGCCTGCCAAACGCAGACAAAACCACCAAGCCTGAGTCCTTGTGGATGGCGCACCGGGCTTAAAATTAAAGGTCAACTGAAACTAGTTTTTTAACACGCTTTTAAGTCAGTTGCATATCACACCCATAGCCAATGTACGCCAATAAATTCAAGCAACTCCTATTTTCTAGATCTTCTTTTTCTGTATCAATTGTTCAGATTTCTGGTTCCCTGAGGTCATTCTGTCATTTTAACGTGATGCATGGCAATGCCGTGTCTTCTCTCCCCTACACTTGACCATAAAGACACGGTAGCTGGTCTGTGAAATATAGTCATGGGAATGAACCGTAAGCTAATTATCAGGAACGTTTTGTGAATACAAAGGTTCTGAACTAGTTTTGAGATTCAACAAATCTGCCTAAATCAAATAATAACGTGCTAAGCCTGAGATATCCAGATAGATGGGATGGGGCTGTATTCATTAAAAATTTCCCAAAAGAAATATAAATGCAAAATAACAAAATCTTAACATGGTGAAAGAGCTTCCTTTTACTATGAGGGTTGAGTGTTAAGGTTACAATAGTCTGGTGGCAGATGTACGAAATTTCTGTAGCATGAGGAGAGAGAACGCACGCTTCGGTAAACACCACTGGCATATAGATTTTGTAAAGATCCTATGAGCTGCTCTTTTTTCTGGAGCCATTTCTCCCAAATGGTATCTCCTTCTTTTCTTAATCCTGGCCTCTTCATTTCTCTAAAGTTAGTCAGCTCCCTAGCAATCTTGGTTTTGAAAAAAAATAAGTCAAAAAACTTAGTATGATAGAAAAAGATTTCTTATGGTAAGTTGACATGTTTTGTTCATGTTTCCCAGCCTCTGTGCAATGGTCCCAGATTTCAGAATGCAGTTTCAAATACCATCAATTACTAGAATGATTCTATTAGTGTTTCCTAACAATTTCCGCAAGACCACTTTCTGGGATCATGTTAAAAGTGAGATCACCTTATAATTACTGAAGAAACTTAGCCTTCTTGAATGGAGTTCAAGGAAGACCTACATTTTATTGAATTCTTCTCTGCTGCAAAAGCTCCTCCAGGGAAGTTTCATTGTGTGAATTAGTTGGAACCAATTACTTGATTTTTTTTTTTGTAATTGTATTCTATTTATCGGTACTCTACTTCATTTCAAAAGGATTTTGAGGTGGCCATTAAAATACATATAATACCGAAAAAAAAGTGAGGAGTTTGGATAAATTAAAAATAGAGATAGAAACGATAAGACAAATCTAGAAGTGTGTTTAGTGCACAAACGCAAAATCTTTGTGTGCATTGCTAGATTTGCCAGTGAGGGGCAACTTGAAAAATAATGGAATTGTTAGTAATGACAAGAAGAAATACTTCTGCATGATAACAACAAATCTTTCCCCATGAGGGTAGAGAATAGCATAGACTATCGAAACCCACATATAAGCTTCAGACTTAGATTTTGTCAGAAACACGTGCCTGGCATATAGTGAATGCTCAATAAATATCTGATGATCAGATGGATGGATGAATAGATGGATGAAAGGAAAATGAAATGTCATGTATTCAACAATTTTTTGTGGAGTCCTTATTCTGTGCTATGGCATAAGAAATGAGGGAAATCAGGATATATAAGATATATAAATAAAAACTATAGTGAAGGTTACAGGTGAGATGAGGGAATTACAATATGAAACTGGAGTTCAAGTATGGAAAAGACCTCCTTCCATTGGAGAAAAAAAATGATAGAGAATGCAGCCCTTGTGTTGAGCCTTGTGGAATGGGCAGAATTCTGCCAGGTAGAAATGGGGGAGAGGCTTGCCAAGTGGAGAAACAGCATGCATAAGGTGGAGACTGGCTGGTAATCTGTACTGTGACTAATAATCTGTACTGTGCCTCCTTCAAGGGAAGGCAAGAAGCTAGTTTGGCAGGAGCTTATGCTGTCTGCACGATTTATATATGGAACAGTAAGCAATAATGCTGAGAAGGTGGTCAGGGCTTACTCACTGATAGACTGGAACAGCGAACTAAGCTAGCTGGCTCTCCCTGGGTGGGGAGGCACTGGGGAAATGAGGAAGGTATGAGTCAGGTTGGACTTTAAGAAGCTGGGGCAGTGGCCTCATCCGCCTGTGGAAGGAGCTAACAGATCACATACACATTTCAAATTGACTTAATACATTAAAGGGGAAAATATATCCAAATTAAAGCAATGTATGGTTGATTCTTCTTTTGAATCCTGATTTCATCGTTAACCTAGGAAAAGTATAGTCATTTAACGTGTAGACAGACAATACAAAGTTATTCACAGCCACTTTATAATTTTCAACAATAAGTTTAAACGACCAAACCTAACAACTTTTTATATCTAACTAATCTAAACGGTAAAACCTCAGCTCCAGATTTTACTCAGCTTGAGTGCAAGGCCACGTTGAACTGGAGAAAGGAATTGGATGATAGAATTAGGCTAAGGGATACCTGGGTGGCTCAGTCGGTTAAGCCTCAGACTCCTGGTTTCAGCTCAGGTCATGATCGAACTGTTTGTAGGTTTGAGACCTGCATCCGGCTCTGTGCTGGGTGGGGGCCGGAAGTTGTTGAATTTAACGATCCATTTGTCTAGATATAAAGCCAGCGATTATTGGGAAACAAAACATGAACTCCTTCAAAGAAATGTCTTTCCCCTACTCTCCCGAAAAGAATTGATCAACTTGACCTCCTTCACATCACACTTGTTGCAAGTCTGCAAGGGGCTACCTTTTCTCTGTATTATAAACAGAGGCTCCAGGAGTTTGAGACTCAGCCTAAAAGACCAAAGGAAGTAGCTTTCCCCTCACCCCAGCTTTCACCAGGGGCTGAGATGTCAGTGGAAGCCCATGGCGGGTCAGCCACAGGTTGACCTAATTTTGTATCTCAGAGTGGAAAAGTCAGAAGTCAGGAACCACATCTGAAGGCAGGGAAGGGACCAGCTCACTGAATCCAGGTGGAGTTAATGGCCCCTCTTGGATGTAAGCTTCCAGGTTAGTGACCAATCCAGAGATGGCCTTAATTTCTTATGCTGGTGGGAGAGGGGGCATGAATGAGACACACACTCCAAAGTTTGCCACTAGGGCTTCATGGCAGTACTCCATTTTTACGCCATTTGAAACAAGACTAGTCAAGGAAGGTGTTTCCAACCAAAATGTCCATAGAGCCTCCATTACTTCCATATGCTTGCACCTCCCTGACACTGAGGACCCGTTTATCTGCAAGGGCCCTTTGAAGTCCCTAAGAGAGAGAGTTACCAGCTGGTAACCACTGAGGCCTGGCCATGAAAAGAGCCAATATTTGTAATTAAACAGCAGGCAAATGCAGAAACGGCATCCCAAACCACAGGCTCCATGGCGAGCAGGAACCCGGATGTTGTTTCATCAAAGAGCTGACTTTGTATTTCTCAGTTAGAATGGTGATGGGTGGCAAAAAGCCCCTTTCATGTACACAACCATTAGCCCTGTGTCTATTTTTTTTTATCTAAGACTTTCGAGGAGAAGCTATTGTAATTTCCTTTCCTCCTCAGGAGCTACTGCTTTCTAAAATGCTTTCCTTTCCTGGCTTGGCTTGAGTGACACATGCATCATTCTGAAATACCTAGGCCATTGTCTTTTCTCAAAATTATTGCTCTAAAATAATGTTCTTTTTTTTCTTTTAGGGCTTAAAGCCCAAAAGGGATTGGTGAGAGTTTTGAAGCCCATCAAAAGTGAATATATATTCTGCAGTGTCAACTAAAAGAGTGCTAGAGGGGCACCTGGGTGGTTCAGTCTGTTGAGCATCCAACTCTTGATTTGGGCTCAGGTCGTGATCTCACAGGTTCGTGGGATCAAGCCCCGGGTCAGGCTCTGCACTGTCAGTGCAGAGATTCTCTCTCTCATCCCAGTGCTTGGGATTCTCTCCCTCTCTCTCTGCCCCTCCCCTGCTCATGCTTGCGCACTCTCATTCTCTCTCTTTCTCTCACTCTCTCAAAAATAAATAAACATTTAAAAATAAATAATAAAATAAAATAGTGTTCGAAATCGTTAAACAGTGTTCTACGTGCATGGCATTACCAAATTCATACAGGACTTCCGCAAAGTCAGCTTTGGGCTTGAAGTCTTCTGAAAACAGGTAGCTTTTATTTTTTACCCCAGGAGACCATTCAGTACATTTTGGTACAATAAGGAGAGAAAATGGCTCTGTATTAGAATTTGGAAACAAGAGCAGCCTGGATTTTTTTCATTAGGGACTCACCCTGTGCTTTTTTTTTTTTTTTCCTATTACACTTTCCTAACATTGACATTAGCGACATTGGCTAAAGAGAATTGTGGGTCACGTAAATTTCCCAGGCAGTGTGGACTTTGAAGGATTGTGCTCATTCCAATATCCAGAGGAGGAGAGAGCTCCTTGCACATCTCCGACTGATTGGTGTTGGCAATTGCCAGTTCACTGGTCTCACTCATGCTCCCGAAGGCGAGAATCTACGGCAAACATCATACGTTCCCACTTTCCAAAGCAAAGACATGCCATGTTAGTGCTATGATGGCGCATAAATACCTCAACTGTCTGGGCTGATAGAGGGGCTGCAGGTTTTTAAGAGAGCAGCTATTTCTTCTTTCTTCATCCCATGTAGTTATACCATCTAAGGACAGAACTCACTCGACATTCTAGCTTTTCTCACTGTGGAAAAGAAACATTACTGTTCAATTCATGTCCAAAGTTATAAATACAGCTTGTAAATCTTACTAACTTGTTTCATTTTTGTTTGGTCCTTGAGAAGTACAACTTGCTTTTTGCCGATGGTAATTTCTAGTGTCTTTCTCTGCTATTTTTCTTTTGGGGGCGGGGAGTATGAAATTGCTGTATTTGCTAAAGTTTGTTCGTTTTGTGGTTTTTAATTCCCATTGGTGCACCGTACAATGGGGTGTTGTAGTGTATCATGAAGAAAGAAATAATTTACAGATATGTTATGGGGTGTGTTTTATTTTCAAATGACTGTGGTGTTGATAATATATTGGTTTATCAAGATACTAAGGGAAAATTCTAAATTTACCAAAATGTGTATATTTTAATAAATGCATAAAGCTTTTTTGTGTGCCTTTAAATTTAAAAATGGGTGATAAAGTCAGAAACAAAAATGTCTTACTATAAAATATACATAGTAATGTAAAGCTTTTACACAGAAGACTACCAAAAGAAAAAAAAAAAAGAAAAGAAAAAGGAACTTCCCCCTATTTTGTTCACCTTAATCAGTACCTGAAGTCTGATACTTTCTTTCCCTTCTAAAATGGAGACGAATAAGTGAATCTTGCCTTAAATGTTTCAGTTGTCCTTTGTAGAAAAGCCAGATAAATGAGCTCATTTTTTTTTTTTTGGAACTAATTGCACTACTGTGGAAAAATTCATTTTCAGAATAAAAATATTTTAAAAATTACAGCTAATCGACTATGAAAATTGAAATTTGAAGAAAGTCAGTGTCATCCTACCTTTCAAATTCACTTTATTTCCATGAAGAGAACTACAAGTTCTTCTTCAGTGGACTCTCGGGAGGACAGGAAGTGGCCCAATCTCCCTCTGGTCATTTTCTTCTAACATGGTGCCAGGCTCCATCTGGGACCCCCCACTACACTGCTTCCAGAATTACCCCATCCCCAGTACCACAAGACATAACCACACACCTGCCCTCCATCCTCAGCACCAAGGAGCATTCCGACTCGTTGCCCCCATTCATTTTAGGGACAAACTGGAGGCGGACCATTACCTGCCTACAGACAGCATTTCTGGTGGTTTAATTTATTGTTACTGCTTGACAGTACAGTGGTGACATCTGGAGAAAAGGTAAAGTGGTGTGGTAGGGTCACATGATGCCACACCGCACGAGATGCAAAGAACCTGCCATGTCTCTATTTTCTGCAATGCGTTGATCTCCCTTGCCAGGGTCTACCTGCCTGGGTAGCAGGGAGAGAAAAACAAATTTTAAATGTATTCATTTGCAGAATCACGGCTGTCTTCTACTTGAGTCTCTTTTTCGATGATTGAGTCTCTTTGGGATGCAGGCTCAGTCTTTTGGATTTCCTCCCCTCCCCCTTGCTTCTCTCCAAAATGACATCTGGGAACAGAACCTATAGGATCTCACAGAAGTTGGGGGGGGGGCGGTCGGGGGAGGCTAGGCGAGCAGATGAGAACTAAGGTGCTCTGGACCTTCTGCTGCTGCAGAATGGCTAACTGGACTGCTCCCTGCACAGGTGACCATGGAAAAAGAACTGGCCCGTCTAGCCATATGGATTTCATGATGACATTCACTTCCAAAGTCCACACTGAATCTCAGTTGTGAAGTTCCTGCACACAGATGCTCCTTGGTATGATTCCAGGCCTCTGCTGGTCCACCAAGCCCTCAGCACTTCCACTTTAAAACCCACTGCATCCCCTCCGAGACCTGGGGCAGGACCACCACCACGGGCCAAAGTATCCAGTCACTTCTGTCACTAATGACACACTATTATTTCTGGGCTCTGCTCATTGATGCTTATAGCCCATGATTGCAGCTTCTAGCCTGTGGTGTGCTGCAGCCTGATCCTGAGAACAATTAACTTTTCATAACTTTTGTGAGTCAGTTGCTAAAGACAACTATTATTAAAACTCGGGGCGCCTGGGTGGCTCAGTCGGTTGAGCGTCCGACTTTGGCTCAGGTCATGATCTCCCATTCGTGGGTTCGAGCCCCGCATCTGGCTCTGTGCTGACAGCTCAGAGCCTGCAGCCTGCTTCGGATTCTGTGTCTCCCTCTCTTTCTGCCCCTCCTCTGGTTGTGCTCTGTCTCTTTCTCTCTCAAAAATAAATGTTAATCAAAAAAAATTTTTTAAACTTAACTTCTATAACCTTACAATCAATTGTATTGAAAGCAAAGGTAATAAATACTCAAAACTAATTACTACATTTAACTGTTATCTACTACATTTAACTCTTCTTGAGGTTATTTACAACCATTATATCTGTCTGGGGAACACTCTACAATCATGTGCTGTCAACATCTTTTCCCAACTTCGTGCTCAGTGAGTTCACACTGGTCGCTTGAAATCGGCCATGGTGGGAGTATTCACACCGTGCAAATTGACACATGCTACAAAATCAGGGTCTGTTTGTTTGTTTCCAGAGAGCTGTCTGTTAGACATTGATAAGCACACCACCGCTTATATCCCTGCCAGCTAAGTATACCACTAATCCGTCCAGTGTTTTCAGACGTTATCACTCCTAACACAACTCTGCCCACAGAGAGGGGAAAAGCCTGGACAAGTATTTTTCCCTTTCCATCCTACCTCTGTTTCTCTTCTTCTCCCCACCATCCAGCAGGACCAGCAGGGGTTGGCTGTCCACTCTTCTGTCAGTCTGAAAAAGGATTTTCCCTACATATTACCTCCCTCCTGAGGTCTATACGCCTTGGAATTCTGTCTTACTGGTGAGAGAGTTGCCCGTTTGTTTACTTGTAAATAGTAGCCAAGGAGACTCACAGGACAACCTGGAACTGCGGATCACCAGGATCAAAAGAATTGGATACATATTCCAAAATACAGCCTCATTACATTGGTCTTAATGTTGAAAGGTTATTTAATACCAAGCGTTAGTGAAGATGTGAAGAAGTTGGAACCCTTCAACTTGCCCTGGTGGGAAGGTGAAATGATGCAGCCACTGTGGAAAACAGTGTGGCTATTCCTCAAAAAAAACAAAAAAAAAAAGATTACCATATGATCCAAAAACTCCACTTCTGGATATATATCCAAAAGCATTGAAAGCAGGGTCTCAAAGGTACTTGTTCACAGCAGCATTATTCACAGTGGCTAAAACAGGAAAACAACCCAAGTGTCCATCGATGACTGAATAGATATGTATATATACATATATGTGTATATATGTATATGTATATATAAACGATGGAATATTATTCAACCTTAAAAAGGAATGAAATCGTGGGCACCTGGATGGCTCAGTTGGTTAAGCATCCAAATCTTGATTTTGGCTCAGGTCATGATCTCATGGTCCTTGAGATCGAGCCCTGTGTCAGGCTCCATGCTGGGTGTTGAGCCTGCTTAAGATTCTCTCTTTCCCTCTCGCTCTGCCCCCCCCCCTCCTGTTCACTTGCTCCCTCTCTCTCAAAAAAAAGAAAGGAAAAAGAAAGAAAAAGGAAGGAAATCCTGACATACACTACATCATGGATGAACTTTGAGGACATTATGCTGAGTAAGCCAATGACAAAAAGATAAATACCATCTGACTCTACTTATATGGGGTACCTAGAGTAATCCAAATCATAGAAGCAGTAAGAAGGGCTGAGGGGAGGGGAGAACGGAGACTTATTGTTTAATGGGTGCAGAGTTTCAGTTTTGCAAGATGAAAGAGTTCACGAGAGGATGCAGTGATGGCTGTGCAACAATATGAATGTGGTTAATAGCACTGAACTGTATGCTTACAAATGGTTAAGATGATACGTGTCAGGTTATGTACATTTTCCACAATTTTTAAAAGTGAAAAAGATTCAAAGGGTTGTTCAGAGTATCAAAGCTGCTTTATAGGCATTTTCTCCTTAGGCCATAACTGAAAACCTTTGTTTTATTCAAATGTCAGTTAGTTAACACACAGTGTAGTCTTGGTTTCAGGAGTGGAACTCAGTGATTCATCTCTTACATTACACCCAGTGCCCATTCCTAAAAGCACCCTCCTTAATACCCATGACCCATTTAACCCACCCCCCACCCACCTCCCCTCCAGCAGCCCTCAGTTTGTTCTCTGTATTTAAGAGTCTCTTATGGTTTGCCTCCTTCTCTGTTTTTATCTCATTTTTCCTTCCCTTCTCCTATATCAAAACCATTTTAAAACTTAAATGCCCCATTCGAAATTTAAGGGACCCCCCTATATCCCAAACACTAAACATTTTATTTCCAACTACTAAGAGTTCAGTGCCTGGCAGTGAGAGTCCTTTCTGTGTCAAGGTCCCCTCCTCTCTTTTGCCCACATGCACCTCTTCCCCCACCTGAGGATAGGTTTTTTTTCCATTCTCACACTGGCCTGAATCAAATCAAGAAAAACTCTAAGCTATGAGGCTCAGAGAGAAAACCACACACACACATCCCATTTCTATGACCTAGAAAATTTGAATTCTCCAAGCTTTTATTACATATATGTGTAATCCTGATGCTTACCCATCAGAACCATTTAGAGTGTTTTCGGGAAGGGATGAGCCAGCCCCCTATAAGTCAATTAACTGGCTGAGATAAGTGCAGTGGCAGGCTTTCCTTCAGAGGAGGGAAATACAAATGATTTGTGACTCTAATTAACTTCAAACACAGCAACAGGAATACAATTTGGCACAAATCCGAAGAGGAAATAGTCCATCTAAATTCAATTCTGGTGGCTGGAAGATGGTAATTGAATTTCCTTCCTAACAGAGACACTCCTCACAGGGCAGGGTGGGGAGGAGAAAGGGGTTTCCTAGCAATGGGGTTTCCCTGTTCTATGAAGCTCCGTGTCCAAAGCAACCCCTTTAATGTGCTGGAAACTATTCAAGGTGTGGATACAATGTCCTCCACTTTCTCACCCAGCCTTGTCAGTCTTATAAAAGAAGGTGGAGGAGACTGGGCTGATCAACCCACTGGAAAGGGCATGGGAAGGAGGTAGGCTGTGAGCCTTGAAGACCAGCAGAGAGAGGACACCTCTGCCCTATCTGCTCCCTGAGGCCCAAATGCCTCCATTGGAAACAAAGTCTGGCATCCCTCAATAAGAAAGAGATCTTTAAATGCCTTCACAGTTAACTCCCCTTGGAAGAAGGAACACAGTGTCTTAATTCAATCATGTTGAGATATGAATGACTGATATTAGTTCCTTCTCAGAAAGTTGATTTTCCCTGGTCATGGGAACAGAGTATGAGGGCCCTGGGTGCCTGACAGGGGTTTGGGAGCCTCCCAGAGGTGAAAATGGCACAGAAGGAAGAGGCCAGGGTCCCAAAGACACACTTAGCCCCATTCACTTCACAATCTTGCTGAGAGCTAAATCTAAAATACAGCAAGGGTTTAGATACCATAAATCTGCCTTGACCTGATGCCCCCAAGATCACTCTCAGGGGAGAGCTGGCAGGTGAGGTGCAAAGAGGTTTGGACTGCTAGAGAGAGACGGTATTCCAGTCCTGGCTCTCCATAGCTGGTTCTGTAAACCTTGTTTCCTCATCTATAAACAATAAGTTGACCTGTGAGTTCTCACTTTCCAGATCGCTGCCATGAGGGCAGTGAACACAACTCTCTTGCTTCCTACTGCACCTTGGCACCTAGTGCAGAGCCTGGGATGCAGGAGGCCTTCAAAGAATATTTGTTAAACGGATGAATGACTGGAAGTTGAGTTTTCCTTCACCATCCAGAGGCCCTCCCTACACTTTTGCCAAAGAGGAGAACAATTTCAATCACACTATTAAATGTTGGGCAGTTCACCTCTCTGACAGATTTCAGATCCTTTAACTCAACTCTTTAGAAATTGATCCTAAGAAAATAAATAATCAGAGATATGGTCAAAGGTGTATGCCAAAGACTATATCTATAATTACAGGGGGAAAATACCAAAACATGGAAGTCAACCTAATGTCCCAAACAGGAGGTTGTTTAAGTAAATTACAATGTAACTGTAGAACTCAGTAATGTACAGCCAACCAAAACTGTCTTCAAGGGCCACCTGGGTGCCCACGTTTTTCACCATGGAAAATGTGTACCGATACAACTTTGCGTTGCCTTGGGGATATGGCATGTCACACAGAAAATGATCAATAATTTTTTCTTAAATTCGATCAAACAGAGTTTCATCCACACCTGCCAAAAATACATTTTCAAAATGTACATGTTGTTCATGATTTATAAAGGAAATATATCCTTCTCTAAGGTAATTCCTCTATTTAAAATCTCCACTGGCTCCCATTTGCCAATAGAATCAGCCCTCTATATCATATATCCCACCAGTATCTCCAGTCTCATGCCTAACCCTCCCCCCAAGCATCCTATATTCTGACCCCATCAGACTCCTGAATGTGTTCTAAGCCCATTCTCTTGCCCTCTTCTTGAATGTCCTTCACCCCTCAACCACTCAACAAACTCCCATTCATCCTTCAAGTTCCTCTCAAATGCATCCCTTTTCTGAATTTCTGGAATTTAACCTCTGCCCTACTGACTCCTCTCCCAACTACATGTTTGTATAGCATTCTTTTTTCCTTAATGTATCTAGCATTTTCCATGTTGAATACAGTTATTTGTTTATATGTCTCTTCCCTGCACTAGATCAGGTGCATCCAAAAAAAACATAACAAAGAAAATATTAGAACTACTTTTCCAAAATTTAATATCTAAAAAATGAGAACAAAACTAAGCCTTATGTTCAATACATTATTATATAAAATTAACATATTACAATATGCTTATTATAATACATTAATATATATTATACTTATAATCTGTATTAACATACAACAATAACATATTCAATGGATGAAGTATAAGACTTAATTTTATTTGTGTTATATTGTATTAAGTAGCTTACTATGGATTACTCAGAGCCACATATTCATCAGATCATCACTGCGAGGATCTAATGGTCATATGGGTCCCTAAGAGCTTCTGAGGACTGAGAAGAGGTAGATAGCACCACCCTCACCACCCTCACCATTTCATTCAAGTTATGATATTTTGTATATTACAAATACCCATTTAAGTGGATTTATGGATTGCATTGTCTGTTTTTATTAAACTGACCCCACACAAAGAGCTGTCATTTACAAAACTTCCTACAAAGCATAAACTAACAAATTGTGGCAGAAACCGTGAAGCCAAAAGTACAAAAGTTTGTTATCTAAGAATTTTAAAAACAAACATTGTTAGTCTGTGATCTTATAACAATTCATGAAAAACAATTGCTTTTGGGGGCCCCTGGGTGGCTCAATCGGTTAAGCGTCCAACTCTTGATTTCGGCTCAGGTCATGATCTCACAGCTCCTGAGATTCGGCAGCCCCCTCCACCCCTACTCCTCCCAGCCCCGAGTGGGGCTCTGTGCTGGCAACTGGAGGCCTGCTTGGGATTCTGTCTCTGCCCCTCCCCCTGCACACTCGCGCTCTCTCGCTCTCTCTCTCTCTCAAAATAAATATTTAAAAAAATTGCTTTTGTGGGGTGCCTGGATGGCTCAGCTGGTTACGTGTCCAACTTCAGCTCAGGTCATGATCTCACGGTTCATGAGTCCGAGCCCCGCGTCCAGCTCTGTGCTGACAGCTCAGAGCCTGGAGCCTGCTTCGGATCCTGTGTCTCCCTCTCTCTGCCCCCCCCCCCCCCAGCTCACGCTCTGTCTCTCAAAAATAAATAAAACGTTAAACAAGAAAGAAATTCCAAATCCTAACACACAGAGGGAGCCTTTGACAGCCTCCTGGTCTTGACACTGTCCACCCTCCTTGGGCTAGGAGGAGAAGTACAAGACTAAAGAATCAGAACCCTGACCCTCTCTGCCATCCTGAGGCCAATCTTTAACCAAAGCGAGGCCCTACTTCCCTTTTCGGGGTCTGGCTGGATTGAAAGTAGCTCAGAAAGACCTTCTGACCTGGAGTGCTCTCTTCTTTTATTTTCACATTTTAAACACAAACTGGTTAACTTCGAGAGGGCTCTGTACAAAAATCTTATTGTTTTTCTAAAGAGGACTTATTGAGTGATTGATATTTTGAGGGTTTTCCAGCACAATGATTTCTTTGCTAAAAACAGAGTGCGCTCACTCGTTTTGGTATTTGTTTGCAAACCAAACCCATAGTCTGAACATTGGCCATGTCCCCTTCCTCCCCTCTCCCATCCCCCTGCTAACAAGTGGTAACCACAGTGGCCCATACCTAGCATACAGATTATGTATGATCTGTCATTCATTAGGACTTCAAAGCCTACAAAAGAGTTCACTCCCTTCAGTAGCTAATTCCCCTTATTTCCTGAAAATCCATTTGTGGCCTGGTGGAGAATATGAGTCTACCTTTCCTCTTTCCAGAGATACAAATATCCAATAGCTCTTATGCCATAGAGAAGCTTGAGTTCCCTTTATTTTCCAATTGACCACAGATAAATGATCCCTTTCTAAGAATAATTGTTTTGAAAATAGGTCCAGAATTTAACTCTATTTCTAAACTAACATTTTTAAGAAGGAGAGGATTTATGTTAAAGACTCTTACACTAATTTTGTATCTGTCCTTTTATTAAATGGCTTTCCATAGTAATTCACTCCACTTTCTTAGGAGGCAAATTCCGTTTGAAGGCTAGAGTAGCATTTAATACTTCAGGCTTTATAGTCAGAATGCAAAGGTTATAATCTTGGCTATGGAACCTGCAATTTACTTAATCTCTCTGCGCCTCTATTTTCTCATCTGTAAAAATGACTATGTGATAGTCCCTAACTCATGGAATGGTTGTAAGAATTAAATGAACAAAAACTGTGTGATGAACTCTGTTACTATTTTAGGTAAGATCAATACTTCTCTTTAAAGTCCTATGTGAAAGATGCATATTTTTGATATTGTAATCCTGCTCTAGTTTGTGAAACATAATTTGTGAAAGTGAAAGCTCTCTTGGGATTAACGCTTTGATAAATGAAGCCCCAGGGAGGTCCCTCACCCCTTCTGCTGCATAAGATACAGTGAGAGGGCACTGGCTGTGAACCAGGAGGAGGGCAAATGCCACCATGCTGGTGCCTTCATGGTGGGCTTCCAGCCTCTCAAACTGTGAGAATAAATTTCTGTTGTTTATAAGCCACCCAGTCTGTGGTGTTTTGTTATAGCAGCAGAAACAAACTAAGACACTGAGTAAGCAAGTGCACTGACAGTCTCCAGAGGCCACACCTACCATTCAAACCTCACTTCAAACAGAAAGAAGGCAATGGAATCCTAAGAAACACGAATGACCAAGGAACCCTATCATATCCTTGTATTAATTCCCTGTATTCGCCAACTACTTTATACTGAAAAGGATGACAGAGAAGGAAAGGGAAAAATAGGGCAACTTACAGTTCCTTTTCATTTCAACCTTTCCTTACTCATCAGGAAGCTGAAACTAGAGAGAATTGGTAGACTGGGTGCATGTCAAGAAGTAAAATAAAAAACAATTTAGTTAGCTTGATGCAATGTTTCCACAGTTCTAATAAGAATTAAGTGCTAATAGATGCATGAGCGACCAAATACAAATTGTGGGATTTTTAATTTCTGCATAAAAGTAAAACGTTCTTATATTTACATTTAAAACAGACATTCCAGGGGTGCCTGGGAGGCTTAGTGGGTTAAGTGTCCAACTCGTGATTTTGTGTCAGGTCATGATCTCACAGTTTTTGAGTTCGAACCCCACATTGGGCTTTGCTAACAGTGCAGAGTCTGCTTAGGATTCTCTCCCTCTTTCTCTATCACTGTCCCTCTCAAAAGGAAATAAATAAACATTTAAAAAATAATAAAACAGGGGCGCCTGGGTGGCTCAGTCGGTTAAGCGTCCGACATCAGCTCAGGTCATGATCTTGCGGTTTGTGAGTTCGGGCCCAGCGTCGGGCTCTGTGCTGACAGCTTGGAGGCTGGAGCCTGCTTCGGATTCTGTGTCTCCTCCTCTCTCTGCCCCTCCCATACTCATGCTATGTCTCTCTCTGTCTCTCAATAATAAATAAACATTAAAAAAAATTAAATAATAAAACATTCCACAATATAAAGAATAGTAAAATTCATGCTAGTAATTTAAAATTTTAATTTTTCTTTACCTAGAACAACATTAAATGGCAAAACAAAACAAAACAAAGTGAAAGATCATGACAAGTCAGAAGAAAGACCACAGGAAAAGGAAAAAACTTTACATTTTTGTTATCTTTAACACTTTTTTCCTGCTTTTTCTAAAAAGAGCTCCACATTTTCATTTTACACTGGGCATTGCAGATTACATAGCCAGCCCTGATGAAGATTGTATTTCCCAACCTCTCCTGCAGCTAGATGTGGCCATGTGACTTACTACAATCAGATTCCTATGACAGCTTGAGGGAACTATCCCAGGACATAGTGGGCATGGGCCTTTGCCTCTTTTCTTCCATCCTTTTTCCACCTGCAATGTAGATGCTGCCATCTTGGAGAATGAGTTCAAGAGCCACTTCTAGGACTGATGAAGCAGTGTGTTGGAAGGAGCCGGGGGTCCCTGAGCGCTTTGTGAAGAAGAATCACCATATCAGGCCAAGACTATGGATTGCCAAATTTTACAGTTTGTGAAATGCATTTCATGAAATGACTCGTGTGGTAGCATATTGCCTATGTTAGTTATTCAATAGATGCCTAGATTTTTGTTTTGATTGGTTTTTTTTTAATCGACTATGAAAAGAAACATTACTCCTCATATTTTTTTTTTAATTTTTTTTTTCAACGTTTATTTATTTTTGGGACAGAGAGAGACAGAGCATGAACGGGGGAGGGGCAGAGAGGGAGACACAGAATCAGAAACAGGCTCCAGGCTCTGAGCCATCAGTCCAGAGCCTGACGCGGGGCTCGAACTCACGGACCGCGAGATCATGACCTGGCTGAAGTCGGACGCTTAACCGACTGCGCCACCCAAGCGCCCCAACTCCTCATATTTTTAGAGGAGGAACAGTTCAGCAGCCTCAGACCACCTACAGTTTCCAGCATGAAGGTCACTGTGTCTACTGTACTGTGCCCATTGTACCTGGTCGTGTCTTTTACATGCATGTCAGTGCCAGGTGACTCAGCTGTTTTTGTTGCCCTTATCACAATAAAAACTGAGTCCCAACCCCTGGAGAGAAAGTTTTTAAATCACTCAGAAAAGAAAAGATTGACACCTTCCACTAAATTCCAGCCCTAAGGAGAAGCAACATGCTTCTCTGCAGAAGGTCTCAACAGGACATTGTGCAAAAGCCTTGGGAAGGCACTTTCTGCCAATTCCTCGGTGTTCGGCTCATAATTAAATCAATAGGTTTTATGTAGTTTAGGGATTGGCTGACTTTCAGCCAAAAAGGTGCCAGGTTGAGAGATGACCTAGTCAATACGCCTTTATATATCAGATAGTCTGTGAACTCCTATCTTTAATCTGCACTAACGTGCTTCTGTTGGCATTTTATTTTCCCCTCTCAGTCAGGGTGTAATTTTCCGACGTAGATTAAGGATGGCAATAATAAGAAGCTACAGCATCCTTATTCATGATGTGCCTGACTATGCCACTAGCCTGTGCATTATCTGAGGGCTGCCTTCCTGCTTATTTTTATACCTGGTGGCTAATGCATGGCTGGCACATAGCAAGCACTCATTAAATGTTTAATCAATTAACTAGTCAAATGACTCAATGAGTGAATAAATGAATAATGTAATTTTAGCAGATGCTCTTTAAATCTATTTTATTTTATATTTTATTTTATTTTATTTTATTTTATTTTATTTTATTTTAACTCAAGTTAGATAACATACAGTGTAGTCTTGGCTTCAGGAGTAGAGCCCATTGATTCATCTCTTACATATGACACCCAGTGCTCATCCCGAAAAGTGCCCTCCTTAATGCCCATCACCCACTTAACCCCTCTCTCCCCCACCCTCCTCCAGCACTCCTCAGTTTTTTCAATCTATTTTAAATGACCAAAAGTCTAAGAGCTTGTGAATTTTTAAATAATAAGCTAGATTTCAAATCTTAATGTCAATAAGCTTTAGGGAAGCCCAGACCTAAAAACATGTGAATTATGTAGCTGGCACCATACCCTGAAGGCCAACTTATTCAGAATTCTGTTCTATTCTGAACAAAATTGAGGAAAATATTTTAATTAATAACAGGTTTTTAAATTTACAGAAAATATAAATAGCCCTAGGGAATAAGTTTAAAATTTATAATAATTAATCCACCAGGAGATTGTTCCTATAAAATATCCCTTGTTTGGTGGTAAGTGATTCTTTCCAAAAGACTCTCTAGATGAGATCACAGGGCAATAAGGCAGAGCAGGCCAATGTAAAAGAAGATTGTTGGTTGAATTAAACTTTCAGGTATTGGTAAGTGTAATGGACATATATTATTTTGGGTCCTCTCAGCATCATTGTGCCCTTTTCTGGTAAAAGCACTGTAACTTCCATTGGGGAAGCCATACTCTATCTCATCCAGCAGGAAAAGAAATCTACATGGCATATATGACCCAGGCCTGCCCCAATTTCCCTAGCTTGTACTTGATCAGATGCTCTCTTCCTGGTACTCAAATCTTAAGCTGAGTGACAAAACACTAAACATAATTGTTGTTCCTTCATCCTAGCAGTAGAGCCCTTACAAAATTGTCCTGTGCTTGCCCTTCTCGGAGTTTAGTTTTCCTGAAAAATTAAGTTTTGTTCTCCAAAAATCCTTTTCTCCTCCCCACCATCTTTTGTGTGTTAATTTCATCTATCCAGAGTCTGTTTCTCTTACTCATAACCAAATCGTTTTAATAAGAGCCAGGTATCTTAGGGGCATATTGTGAAGCCTTGCATGCTAAGCTAAGGCATTTGCATTTTATCCAGGGGGCAAAGGGAACATATCAAAGGATGTCAAGACAGAGAAACACATGTTGTCGAGATTTGTGTATGGATGTGAAGGCAGAAGATGGAGAGAAGGAAGAGAGGGAAGAGTCATCCAGGAAGGAGATGATGTACTCTTGAGGCAATAAAGAGACAGTGAGAATGGACAGGTGAAAGGGCCCCCCAGGGTACAGCTTATGTAGCATCAATGGGAAAGGAAGTGGTCCAGAACTCAAGTTCTGGTTTTGGTTCTAGGGAACACAGTAAGAGAAGCAATCTCATCTCTGAACTTGAGCAATAGAACTGCAGGGCAATGCTGAGCACTATTAGGAGCATCACTGATTCCAGTGGGGAAGGTAGATTTGGAAATCAGTTTTGAATCAGTATCTTAAACAAGCCTAGAAGTACCTATCTGTGAGGTACTGACAGGCAGCCTCTCAGAAAATGCCTACCCACCCACCCCCGGGACCCCCTCTGCCCTCAGCGACTTCCAGATTTTGTGACTCCCTAATCTTTGCACCTGCTCTGCCATGTTCAGACTTAACTGCCCATGTGCTCTGAGAACCATTTCCTGCCCTTCTCTTACTCTTCCCTCTATATTTCCCAGGTTCCCTTGACCTCTGCTGACTTCTGGCAAGCTCTGCCAAAGAGAGGCACTGTCAGAACACTAGAGGGTAGGAGAAGGGGAGACACCAGGGTATTTCTCTTTCTCTCACTCTGCTTTGGTGGCTTCTTGAGCCGGGGCTGAGTCTCCTCCATAGTCCCACATCCCACAGGACAGCCTCTCCCTCTGTGCTCTCAGCCGTTACCAGATACCCACCGTGGTCCCAGCCCTGAACAGATGGCCCCAGCTGTTGGGTTCTGGTCACATGGCCCCATCCCATTGCTTCTCCATCCCCTGCTAGTGGCTTCCTGCTCCTGCCGACTTGGTGTTACCTCATCACCCTGTTTGGCTTTTCAGCTGTTCCATATCTGGAACCAATCCCCTGTACTAAAATCTCTGCTTGTAACCCTAAGTCGGTTTCTGTTTTCCGGAAATATGACTCAACAGCTAGTATATGGGGGGCAAGGAAGGGGACAGTGGTGTGAGGAGGTGTCCGTGAGTTTCAGTTAGGATCAACACTAGTGATGAAACCCCAGCCCTCCACCCTGCATAAACATACCACAGCAGCAGCCCAAACACGAGACAGCCTCAGGCTCCGGGTCTAAGTCGAACCGTTCGCAGGGCCCTCTATGACAGATGACTTTTTTAATTACAACTGACAGCACACCAGGTCAGATTAGCTTTAAGCATAAATGATGGTGCTGGTTCCCAGGTCACCTAGAACTAGAAACCTGAATATTGTTGGGCTCTCTGCCCTCCCTACCCCATCTCTTCTCTTTCCCTCCATTCCTACAGATAAGCTGCTTCACAAAGTTGATGGACGCCATGGAGACTGGAAAACTCTCCCGGCTGGAGAAGAAAGGTCACCTCTTTTAGAAATTCCAGGAGAGAACTTGATTGGCCTGACTTGAGTCACACATCCATCTTCTGGGCCTTTCATTGTGGCAAAGGAGGAGGGTCACAGTCCCACTCAGACCACGCAGCTAATGAAAAAAGGCACAACGCCCAGAGGAAGAGGAGAAGACTGGCATGGACAGTGTAGGAACTGTGCCTATAAGTACAGCCTCTTCCTAGTCAGAATTCTTTTGGTTGCAAGAGACAGAATTCAATTAAGAAAAGTAAAGGGGTAGGGGCGCCTGGGTGGCGCAGTCGGTTAAGCGTCCGACTTCAGCCAGGTCACGATCTCGCGGTCCGTGAGTTCGAGCCCCGCGTCAGGCTCTGGGCTGATGGCTCAGAGCCTGGAGCCTGTTTCCGATTCTGTGTCTCCCTCTCTCTCTGCCCCTCCCCCGTTCATGCTCTGTCTCTCTCTGTCCCAAAAATAAATAAACGTTGGAAAAAAAAATTAAAAAAAAAAAAAGAAAAGTAAAGGGGTAAATGGAGGTACTGGTTTGTGTAACCAAAGAGCTTTTGTAAAGGACGCCTCAGAAATGATGGAACCAGGTCCCCTTATACTCTCTGCTCTTTTATCCCTACTTCCCTCTGCATTTGGCCTCATATGCCCCAGGCTCCCTTTTTCCGCAAGGCCATAAGTGCAGCTCTAAGAACTTCCAATCTCACATCTTCCCAGCCTGGCTCTCAGCGAGGAACGTGCTCTGACCCACAGCTCCAATAAAGGATGGGCTCCAGTTTTAGATGGGCCACCCCTGTCCTCTCAGGGAGAACCTGAGTCAGGTGCTTGCCCCAAGACCAGGGAGGAAGGGTCAGGTAAGACAAAGGAAGTCCTCATTCTGATGGATTGGCTAGTTCAAAGAAGGAGAAGTTCCCCCAAACCATGACCTCATAATTTTACAGTCCTAGGAAATGAAGAATGACTCCCTAGAATATGGCCTTGGCAAAACAGCAAACTTTCCAGCTTCTAGTTTCTTCATTTGACCAGATACTCTTTCTGTAATGTTCTCTTCCAGTACCTACATTCACTGAAACTTTTTCAATGGTTCTCAAACTTTGGGATGTGTCAGAATCACCTGAGGAGTCATTTAAAACGCAGATTCCCAGGCTCCATCCAGATACCGTCTCCATAAGTCTGGGGCAGAACCCACAAATCTGCATTCACTGAATAAATCTTATGTTGGTGACCTCCTGTGCCATGCTTTAGAAATAATGAATGGAATGGTTTGAGATCCTTGCTTAGACAGTCTACGACAGAGGCACATAGAACTGTGTTCTGGCTCAGGGAAGGCTAAGCTGGAGGAGGAAAGGTTTGCCACAGCCTAGAATCCAAGTGAAGAGCAGTACCCCCAGGTCAGCCTGTGGGCTGGAATGCACGAGTAAGGTCTCCTGACTGGAGGCTGAGAAGGTTCTGTTCTGCTCATGGGAACCAAAGCAGGACCAAGGGAAACACCCAAAGGTCCCTGGCTGCCCTCATCCCCAATAGTCCTAGGCCTTTTCATGCCTCTAGAAGCACTCCTTTATGCGTGATTTTTTTCTGACCCTTTGTTGAAACAGAAACAAAAGCAGTCAGCAAGAGAAACCAGGTAAATTCTCTTTCCACCATATGCACAGGATTAACATTTAGAAGGTTTGAGGCAAGGGCAAGTGACTCGTTTTTACCATACTTCGTCTTTATCTCAAGTTTAATAAATTATTGGGGGGAGGGGCAAATAAAATAAAGAATGATTCAGCTGGCAATGCTCGCAGAGCTTCCCACTCCTAACCAGGGCTATTGGGATCAGAGTGTTCCCAGCACAAGGTCTCCTGGAGATAAATGCTCCTGTTTGGATCCCCTATAGACCAGAGTCAACTGAAGTAGAATTGTAATGTAGAGCAGGCTGAACTCCAGACCCCCACCTCCCCTCTCCACACATTTTCTCCTATTGTGAATACTTCTGGAATTTTCCATTGACTATTTATTACAAGTATTGTTTTTATATAATTCCCTATCAACACAACTGAAATTTTAAAGATTTCAAATAATTTAAAAAAAAACAGTCTATTAGGGACACCTGGGTGGCTCAGTTGGTTCAGTGTATGACTCTTGGTTTTGGCTCAGGTCAAGATCCCAGGGTCATGGAATCAAGCCCCGAGTCAGGCTCTGTGCTGAGCATGGAGCCTGATTAAAAATTCTCTCTCTCTCTCCCTCTGCTCTTCTCTCCCCAATAAAAAAATAAAAAGTTTAAAAATGTGAAAAACAGCATACTACATTGATACACCCTATCCTATTGGGGGAAGCTAAGCACACCCTTATCAAAAAAATAAACTGTTCTTAAAACTCCGTCTGGAATATGTGATCCAGCAACTCCTTTCTAGGAATTTACATTAAAGGGATCATCATGTGTAGGGGCAAGACTTGTGAGGATGTTCATGGCAAAATTACTTAGAAGAAATTAGAAAGGAAGTAAGGTAACCAAGATCTTGGGAGCTCCTTGCATAACTTATGGTACATCCAAACAATGGGAGATTATGGAAATATTAAAATTTTTGTTTTAGAAAAACACCTAATGATAAAAGAAAATGTGCTCTACACATTAAGGTTTTTTTACGTAGATTACAAACTATATGTATAGTATATTAGAAGTTTTTGTTTTACAAAAGTAGTTGCTCTAGCGATGAAATTATGGGTAATTTTTTTATTTTATTTCAGTTTTCTACAGTGTTCAAATTTTCTTTAATGAGTACATATTACTCCAAGTGTGAATCTATACCAACAGCATCAGCATCTCCTGAGACCTTGTTAGAAATGCAGAATGCTCCCCCCAACTCCATGATCTGTATGCACATTATACTTTGAAAAGCAAAGCTGTATATTACTCAACATAGGAGAAGTAACTGTTGTTGTTGTTGTCCTTGTTGTTGTTTTAAATAGGCTTCTCACCCAGTATGGAGCCCAAACACAGGACTTGAACTCACAACCCTGAAATCAAGACCCTGAGTTCAAAACCTGAGCTGAGATCAAGAGTCAGACATTTAACCAACTAAGCCACCCAAGTGCCCCTAGAAATAACAGTTTTAAATAAAGAAAGCCCCAGGCTGTGACAACTGGGTGCCCTTTACTATTTGGAAGGTCATTCTGATGTACAGTGTAAGCAATTCTTACTTCCAAAATCCAAAATCCTCTAGAAATGGCTTAACATTTCCACATTTTTCATTTCAACAATGGGGCATGGAACAGTGACAAGTCCCTCCATCTCCGTCCCCTCCCCCGGCCACAGGGCCACAAAGCCTGAGCTCTGAGACTCCGCGTGAGGTAGAGAAATATAGATTCCTCAAGAGCTGCTATTCAAGCCATTAAGCAGCATGTGCCAATGTTCCACCCACAATTCTGGTTCAGTCTCCATTAAGCTGCACATCTGGCCGTCACACACTCTTTTGTGGGGACATCTCAATGGCAGCACTGATGCTGCCTCTCCCTAGGGCCAGCCCTACAGTGGCCTCCCTGTCCTCCCAGCATGTGATGTCATGAGCATGAATGTCCTGCCAAACATTTAAGATGTTGTAGTTCACATTGTGTACATTGTATAGAGAAACACTGACAGGCAGATTTGAAATTTAAAAAAACCACACACACACAGGGCAAGACACAACCAAACCTTGTTCTATTGTTATTCCAAACCACCACTTCAGCACAAATATGTATCTTGTATTCTTTAGCTACATAATCTTCTCCTCTTTGTTGCTGTTGTTCTAACTAGCATCCCCAGATTCAGAGATTTCCTTGAAACATTCTTTCTCTAATTTGGTTGCTGTCAAATTCGTGGAAAGCATGAACACAATTGGTTCATTTCAAACCAAAGATCCCCTGCGTGGGGTCTCTTTCGAAAAGGCCAAAGGAGGGAAAGCTGGATGTTACGTCTCAAAGTCATCTCGCCCTCAGAGAGGGATGGGACGTGGTTAGCTGCACACAGAAGACATGAGAAAGAGGCCCCTCCCTTCACTGTTCCTCAAAGTGTGGCATGGGGACCATCTCATCAAAATCACCGGGGTGCGCAATGAAAATGCAGATTCCTGGGTACGAGCCTGGAACTACTGAATGGCCTCTGGGGGTGAGGAGAACGAATCTGCATTTTTCCTGACTTCCTAGCAGTGATTCATATATGAGAGTACAAGGGCTTTAAAATTAGATGGACTTAAACCCCATTTTTATCCTGTATAGTGGCTATCTGACCTTGACAAATAACCTAAACTCTCTCATTTTCCTCTCTATACACCGGGGACTGTGGGGAGGATTAAAAGTCTGAAGTTCCTGACACAAACAGGTCCCAAGAGCATGAATTCCCTTTTCCCAGTTGTTCAGGTAGAGCACTTTGGGTCTGCTATTTTACCTGTGATTGGGGCGGGGGGGGTCATTGTTTTCCCCTGGCTAACAATTGCTGTCACTGTATTGCCAGGTTCCAATGGGGCTCTAATGAGACAAAATCATCAAGTCTGAATTCCACTGGATGATTACGGAAGCAGAACACGTAGTTGTACAGCTGTGCTGTCCAATCCAATAGCCAATAATCCATGTGGCCATTGAGCACTTAAGGTGTGACTAGTAGAGGGGCGCCTGAGTGACTCAGTCGGTTGAGGGTTCAACTTCGGCTCAGGTCATGATCTAGAGGCTCTTGAGTTTGAGCCCCGCATTGGGCTCTGTGCTGACAGCTCGGAGCCTGGAGCCTGCTTCAGATTCTGTGTCTCCCTCTCTCTCTGCCCCTCCCCCACTCAGAGTCTGTCACTGTCTCTCAAAAATGAATAAATACAAAAAAGTGTTTTTAAAAAGGTGTGATTAGTACAAACAGAGACATGTTATAAGTGTAAAATATACCTTGGAACCCAAAAACAATACAAAAGGGCATAAAATATCCCATTAATTGATTACATATTGAAATGATAATATTTTAGATATGTCAGATTAAATAGAATAAAATTAATTTCACTTGTTTATTTTCAGCTTTTTTTTTTTTTCAACGTTTTTTATTTATTTTTGGGACAGAGAGAGACAGAGCATGAACGGGGGAGGGGCAGAGAGAGAGGGAGACACAGAATCGGAAACAGGCTCCAGGCTCCGAGCCATCAGCCCAGAGCCTGACGCGGGGCTCGAACTCACGGACCGCGAGATCGTGACCTGGCTGAAGTCGGACGCTTAACCGACTGCGCCACCCAGGCACCCCTATTTTCAGCTTTTTAATGTGACTTTTAGAAAATTTTAAATCACATATGTGGCTATATTGTATTTCTATTGGACACTACTGTTCTGGAGGAACAGTTACCCTCCTCTCCCTCCCTAGCACTGATAATAAAACCCAACCCTGTAATTATGACATACAAAATGGGGTTTCCTGGGCACCTGAGTGGCTCAGTCGGTTAAGCGTCCCATTTCGGCTCAGGTCATGATCTCAAGGTTTAGGTGTTTGAGCCCCATGCCAGGCCCTGTGCTGACAGCTCAGAGCCTGGAACCTGCTTCAGATTCTGTGTCTCCCTCTCTCTCTGCCCCTCCCCTGATCATGCTCTGTCTCCCACTCTCTCTCAAAAATAAACACTTAAAAAATAATAATAAATAAATAAAATTTCTAAGTGGGATTTCCTAACTAGACAGGCAACGATCAGCTAGGAGAGATTTAGGGTGTCTGTTCTCCCACTGCAGGGAAAAGTGGGCTCATGTAGCATGACCCCTCATGTGAGAAAGCAAGCAGCAATGTCAACGAAGGAGGTGGCTGAGTGAGGAGATCAGTCTTTAAGAGCATAGATTTATCAGTTGAAACACCTTGAATTCAAGCCAGCAGTGCTAAGGAGAGGGTATGTGGGGGTCTTACTTGTCTTGTCCCCACCCCCTGGATGCCTTTTGCTCTGTTAGTGCTTACAGTCATTACACCTGACAAGTTTTATTAGTTAAAGAGAGTCCTCCAACACAATTACACGACTTACGTCCTTACAAAAGCTGCATCATAATTAAGCAAATATTTTGGTCAACAGGAAGACTGTCTCTTCTGCACAAGTAATTTAGAAATAGTTATAATCTCCTAACATACACAGATATCTACCAAAATGACTAGCCCAAATGGATATTTCCAAAGAGGAAATGTCTGTCTATTATATTATCAGCTAATGAAATTAGTATTTTTGGAAAAATACTGCCAAAATAGATTGTAATCTGTGTGTTTTATAACAGATTCATAACCTGACACAGTTTCTGGAATAAAAAACAAATAAAAATCAACTCAATGCATCTGTCTTTGTCCAAAATTTCCAAATTTTCAAAACAATTTTGAAAAAAAAATGCATTTTAGATACTATTACCAAAATACCCTATACTGTGTGTGGTTTATACTTCCTTTTATACCTAGCCAATTTCTTCACTCAGTGTTCAAAGTAGATAAAGAGTTTAACTGTGTAATGCTTGGAACTTGGTTTCTAATTGTTGACCATTTATATATGACTTAAAGATGCTATAACATCATTCCACTAAAGAAATATAACAGAGCACCTAGGTTGCATTTTTATGACCACACACGACCACCATGATACAGTAAATAATACAGAACATCTTAATTATTCGGGGCCGGGCAGAATAACTTGTTCTTGGGTCACTGACCAGGTTCCTATAAATTATTAGTAGAGATTAATGACATTTTTGAAAATTCTTTGAAAATAAGAGAATATTAAAGGCCACTTTTGCAGACAGTCTGTTATTTTATTGCACAGATTTCACTTAAAGAACAAAATGCACCATCAATGTTTGGAGAGTTTGGGGTCTCAGATACTGATACACTATCAGTGTTTACACCCGTAAAGCCAAATTCAACAGCACAATTTATGTTAAACAATATCACTTCAAGATGGCTAACAAAATGAAAATAGAGAATGGGGGAAAAGCTTTAAAAATGTGTTAATTTGAAGCACATGCAAGTGTAGGATTAAAAACTACATCGTACAAACCTGGAAACCAAAAATGTTTTGTGGAATGTCAGTCACAGTTATAGTCACTTGTACTGTTATTTGTCATATAATTAAAGTCTATTCGGTTCATTTCCTTCATACTGATGAATTGAGAATTTCAGGAAAACCATGGTTATAAAAATGATCAATCTTGAAAAAGTATGTACAGATAAATGTAAAATCACAAACTAAAAAATATCCCCACCCCTTGCCCTCGACTTACAAAAGGGAAAGTTTCCCATAGAGGAAAGTTCCACAGTCCCCTCCCTCCCCACCCCATGTCCCCAGTTCTATTTTTTTCTATCGCTTATAACTAAATGACCTTGGAGCTGAAGAGGAGGGAGCGAACAGAGAGGCATCTTTATGAAGCTCCCATTGTCATCTGTAACGGTTTGAAAAGTGTCTTTTATTTCTCTCCCCACACCCAACTCAGCAATGTTTGCAAGATATTTAAAATTTAAAGAGAGAGAGGAAAATACATATACATGTACATATACACATACATATATGTATATATCCTGGTGAACAATAAAGTTAATGCCCAAGAAAAGAGCTAATAATGGGCAAAACCATGAGAAAAGTGTGTGGGCATTTTCTGAGCTAAAGATTTCTTTTAAGGCAATAAATGGGGAGCAGGGTGTTAAGACTAAAAAATGCCAGACAGGATGCTTTTCTGGACCTTTGGCGTTGGAGCCTGGCAGCGGAGTGGGCTTCCCCCGCCTGTGGCAAGCAAACCGAGGGCCATGGCCCCAGTATCTGCAGCACCTCCGTGGGCAGGCTAGCAGCCCTCTTATACGTGGGCACTCTTGGCATGGGTTGGGGAGCTGGAGCCCGAAGAGTAGTAGAAACGGTTTTCACCAAACGCCTGGGCATCTCCAGCGCAGCAGACGATGACACAGCCACCCACGAGGCACAGGACAGCACCGATCCAGCCTGCATACAGGGAGTAGCCAAAGCTCACGATGGTGGTCTCGCGGTGGGCGCACACAGGAAACCAGATGGTGGCAACCATGGCACAGAGAGCTGGGGAGACATGAGAGGGCTATGACTGGGCACACCCATCACACACCCCGAGCAGCAGACAGGCTTCCCTTCACTCCACATGCACACTCCTCTGGCCTCCAACTAACTCCAGAAAGCTTGATACGCACAGCTCTGCTCCCGTGGCAACCTGAACCTACAAGTTTGCATCTATAGAATCAACTGATCGAAAGCTGTGTCAAACTGCTAGATGCTTATTTTTTCAACTGGTAGCAGAGATGAAAGAACTCCAGTGTAAAAGCCCAGAAATAAATCATTGAGGCCGAAAAATATGTACTTGTATTTACTTATGTATCTTTACTTCGTATATCTATACTTATGATTCTTTTATTATGCTTACCTAATTGTATTATAATTATCTCTTTACATGTCTATTTCCCATTCCAAGCTCTGGGTTCCTTGACGGCAGTGGCCATGTCCTACTTATGTTTGTAAAGTCAGTATTTAACCCACTATGAGGCCCATAGTATGTGCTCAGTGTCTACTAGCTGAATGACTGCATCGCCTGAGGTATTCCGAAATGAGAAACACAGTGGTGCCCATTCCATTTATCCACTCTACTTTTTCAATTTGGTCAATTCACATTACAAAGACCTGAAGAAGCCATGTGAATTCTCTTGCTGTGATGAATGTTGTTAGACACCAGTGGAGTATCAGCTAAGAGTTTGAGTTTGTGTGATGCTGTTCGCAATCACAAAATCTCAACATACCATAAACAGCACTCAAGGTAAAAGAATTTACCCATCCGAGGATTTTATGGTGTTGGAATTTGTGATGGGTCGCAATGGTAGAATTTTATGGTCTTCCACCAACCAGCCTTTCAGACTTGGTGTAGATTTGAAAGAATAAACTAAGAAATAGCTTCTATATCATTTAGTTCTTCTCCTCCTAAGCAAAGCAGCTAAACTAGGCAGGCAGGAGCCCATAAGAAAGTTTAAAAAAAAAATAAATTTAAACCTCTACACCAGCACTGCCAAATATGGCACTCACTAGCTACATGGGCTTTTAAACGTTTTTCATGAGGCCAGTGAGATCAAAAAACAGAGTTTTGAATTTTAATTAATTAAAAGTTAAATAGTCATATGTGGCTGGTGGCTCATGTGTTGAACAGCACAACTCTAGACAAAGTAACTCCATAACCTCCTTTGGTATCATCTGATTTCTCACAACTACAAGCAGGACAGAAATTTTAGTTGAAGCTTTAAATTGGGAGGATACATTAAAGTCGGCAGATCAAGAAAACAGTAACAATGAGGTTTCCAATCATAAGCCATAAAGTTTTCAATAAATTCAAGGCAGGGCACTGCAATGTTTGCTGCCTGCAGTATCCTTGTTACTTTCAACTCAGCAAGCATTTTTTATTTCTACTCACACTGAGTGACTTTCTGACTTACCTCTAGGCCCAAATAGAAGAAATATAATTTCTCTGTACACATAAGCACTCAATTCTAACAGCCTCGTACATTAGTTCTAAACTGAACTAAAGATTGAAGCCTTACCCATTTTGAAAGATCTCTTAAACTAGCTCACTGCATTTGTGTAACTTGTAACATAACCTCACTCCCCCAAGCTGGGTATAGATACACATAAATAGATGTGATTCCTATCATAAAAATACATAGATCCCAAGTGGAAGTCAGAAGGAAGAAAGTTAATTTGGGGGCTTTGATTGCTCAAATTGACTTTCTAACAGCCTAAATTCACTCCATTAATTGTGTACTATTCACATATTTAAGGAGTTGTTATAGATCATCTAAGAAGCTATTATCTGTCTATATATTAATGTCTTCATTTTTTTCTTGAAAGAGTAAAATCAATCATGCCAGCTTCTGTAATGTTTGTATGAGACACCATGAGATTATGTATTTTCCTTCTGTGAATAAAATGTTCTCAAAATGACCAGTGCTGGGACTCCTGGGTGGCTCAGTTGGTTGAGCATCCAACTCTTGATTTTGGCTCAGGTCATGATCTCACAGCTTGTGAGATGGAGCTTCGCATTGGGCTCTGTGTTGACAGCATTGACCTGCTTGGGATTCTCTGTCTCCCACGCTCTCCTCTCCTCCCCCACTCATGCTCTCTTTCAAAATAAATAGATAAACTTATTAAATTAAATTAAATTAAATTAAATTAAATTAAATTAAATTAAAAAAGAAGAAGACCGGTGTTAATTGTAGCTTCCCTTTCCAGCTCAGGACCTCAAACACCTGGTGGGGGTGGGGGTGGGGGAGTCTTTTTCTCTCCTCCTCCAGCCGCACATTCCAAGTGTGGCACTCACGGAGAACAGCTTGGCTACTGTCCTCAGCAAGGCACAGAGAAAGAGAGAAGTCTTCTTCTCTGTCAGGACAAGAAACAGAAACTCTTCTAGAGCATTTCAGCCAGAGAGAACTGCCCTTGGTTCTTCGTGTCAACACATAACCTAGCTACACACCCCTAGACCCCCAAAGGGGGCACTCTCTGCTTGAGCAAAACAGCACCCTAGCAAGTGCTTCCAAACACCCAAGCTTGATTAGAGGGAGAAGGTGGAGAGTGAAAAGATGAATTCCATAGGAAAAAAAATATTTGATTGCCAAACTACTGGTTTGAAAACAGCTTATGGTTCAAATTAGGTATAATATTTTTCAATTCATATTTATACATAAAACACACACACACACACACACTCACAAGTATTCCCCACATTTCCCCACGGGGAAAGAAATCAGGCTCAATATTCCAAAAATAACCATCAGTCTTGATTTTGATTGCTTTAGGGATTTTGTTAGATTTTATTCCAGTGTAATTCACTAGAAAAAGGAAAAATCAGGAACATGTCTAAACATTTAAATAATGAGCCTATAAGGACTGAATGGGTGGGTGAGTGGATGAGAGGTGATCTCATTTCAAGTCTACTTTCCACTTCAAACACATCAAAACTGACTTCCAAAATCATAAAACCTTAATGTGACTTTAACACACTTAAAGTTACAAACTCATGATTTACCTCATTAAAAATTTCCTCCTTTTATAATCCATGCAAAACAAGGCAGACCAGTGCTAGCGGGGTCTTTATTTCCTAGCAGATAAATGAACTCTGGGTCGGATTCCTGTGGCTCTCAGAGACGAACCACATCAAAACCACTGAAAGATGACAGGCCGCCACACAACACGAAGGGAAATGAGAGGTTCAATACAAACAGTGACCTTCAACTGAACTCAGAATGAAGAATGTTTAGAAACTAAAAAGGAGAATTTACTCAATTTCAACATCGTTTGAAGGGAAAGGGGAATGTTTTCAGCAGTAAAGTTAAAATGCAAGTCAAATCATTACTTAACCAAAAGATGTAAAATATTAATAAAACTGGCAATAATTTGGGGCTGTCTTAATGACACAGAAGGCCTGCTGGATTTATTTCTGTTTGTGTGCACGTGTGCACACACACACAGACACACAGACACACACACACACACACACACACAGAGTTTATAATGGCTCTCCCAATTATTTGGAGAAAAGAAAATGCTTTTCTAAAAAAGTCACAGTTTCCCATAAGGTAAAGAAAAGTGAAGAAAGATAAAGAGAATTTTCATTGCTTTTCTTTTCATGTCATCAGAATGTATTTTTAAAGTAAGTCTCTAATAGAAGAATTTTAACACTCAGATTTTTCAATCTGTTTCTCCTCTTCTACCTTCAAAAGATGCAATAGTTAACTGTACAAAGGGGGCAGGAATAAGTCATTTGGGAGGGAGCAGAAAGTAAAAATTGGGGACGTACTTAGCTAAAATAAAAATTAAAAAAAAAAAAGGAGGAGGAGGAGGAAGTGGAGGAGAAGGAGAGCAGGGGAGAAGAAAGCTTCACTGTGTAGATTATAGATTCATCCAGACTTGGTCCTCTCACCAGTAGAACTCCTGCTCTTTATAGAATAAATTGTTTGCCTCTTTTGGTAAGTTTCAAATAATGTAATACAATGTGTTCTTTAGTTGACAGAATACAGCCTTATTAAAAGTTAACAATGATCTTGATAGAGCCAAACACAGAAAATAGTTGGAAAAGCAATTTTAGAGCAATGAAATGGAAACACAGCTTTTAATTTCTTTAGGGATTAAATGACACACAGTAATATACGGAGTTAAATAAATGTGAAATTAAATAATATTAGTACATGTGTGTTTGACTTTGAAGGTAACAATTTAGAGACAGAGGGAAAGACTGACAAGGGGGCAGTCAAGGTGGGCAGAAGGGCACCAGATTCATTTCTTCCTTCCTCCAATGAACATCTCTGTTTTCAGGCTTTGTCACTTTCAGAACTAAAAACCGATAGTACTTTTAAGAGCATTATTTCTAGCACCAAGCAATATTTCCATTAAAATCACATAAATTACTCTGAATGATATAAGTAATACTGGAAAAATTCTTCCTTGACATTATATCTGAGATTTGCTTCAAAAAAAAAAATTCTGGGGACTAGAAGAAAAGAAGTACATGGATGAAGCAGATTGGCTGTGACTGAGAATGAGTTTGGGCTCATGGGGGTTCATTATACTATTTTTTCTACTTCTGTGTATGTATGAAATTTTCCACAATAAAAACTATTTCTTAAACTTTCTCCTTTTAAACGTTTTACAATGCAAAGAATGCTGCCTTTTACAATTGATGCTATTATAACATATGATCTAAATAGCAACAAACTTTAGCTTTGTGCCAGTTAACTTAAGGCAACTAGTAATGAGATTTCTAATGAGCTATTGGCTGGAGTCATATTTATTTGTTGTTTCCTTATAATTTGAATCTAGAAAAATTTTACTTTTTATTTTTATCATTTGTCATTCTCTAAATTTTGACATAAGAAAACATAGTTGCCAAAAGACATACTCCTCTTATACAATGGCTTTTATGAAGATTTAATATTTAAAACAATCAAGTCAAAGGAATGTTTGACTATATTATTTTTCCTGGCCTGCTTTCAACATTTTTTCCTTTATTTTTCTATTTCACACATCATTATCTTTTTTTTCCCATAACCTTTTTTAAAAGCCAGTCTCATGGTTATTTAATATTTTTTTAATCACAGAATTTAGAGATAGGAGAGACCTCATAAACCAGTTAACTCCTCCAATTTTACCAGTAAGTTCATTTTAAGCCACAACCGTACTAAAGATACCGCAGCCTTCCCACTACCCACATAAAATTTGACTGACATTACGGACTTGTTTGTAGAAAGCTAATGACTTTAGACGAAGACTTTTTCCATCTACTTGCTTAAGATCCCGAGATTAAGAGCATCACTGTTTACTACACACCCAAGGGAGACCTTTCCTAGGACATCTGATTCTGTGTGCCGGACAAATTCAACCTGTCCCACATTTGCACATGCCTTTTATTTTACAGCAATTCCATTATTAACCTGTAAGTTTCAAGTTAAAACAACTTTTTTCCAATACAAATAGGATTCTTGGGGCCATATTTTTAAAAAGGAGAGAAGTTGAGAGGGTCCCACTTAGGGAGGACTATACACTTTCTTTCTGTCCATTCCCTACCTCATCTCCCCAAGAAACACTCAAATCAAGGACTTTCTAAGTTACAATGAGGTGAGAATGAGACCAAATCAGAACTAAGCTTGAGCATTTTCAGTTGGGTAGCTTAACATGGCTTCCTATAATGGAATAAGCAAAAAAACTCCAACTATTTATTGATCCCTACACTCCAGTTTCTACAAAGTAAACAATGGAAATGTTTCCATTAGACCAGGATGCAACCAACCTAGTGTTTCCAGGAACAGCTCACTGTCTCTCTTGACCAGTGCCATGTGTGAAGATTACCCCACAGAAATGAGACATCAACAAAATACCCACTTCCCTCTGGTTTAGGTCTCTATTTCCTCTAACCAACAACAGCAATTATAATAACAACCATTTGTTGAGCACTTATTATGTGCCAGACGCCAGGCTAAATAACTTGCATACCTCCTTTCACTATTCTTACCAATCTCAGATGAAAGCATTATGGTCTCATTTCATAGAAAGGCTCAGAGACATTAAGTAACTGCCCCAGTTCACACAGCTGGAAAGTGGTAGATTGGAGATTCAGTACCATTGGTCTGGCTCCCAGTGATGAGATAAAGCAGCTCAGGGCATAGGCACTTCCTGCCTTGGCAGGGGCTCTTGAAAAGCTGCAGACTAGGGTCACCTGGGTGGCTCAGTCGGTTAAGCTACCAACTTCAGCTCAGGTCATGATCTCATGGTTCATGAGCCCTAGCCCCACATCAGGCTCTGTGCTGACAGCTCGGAGCCTGGAGCCTGCTTCAGATTCTGTCTCTGTCTCTCTCTGCTCTTTCCCCACTCATGCTCTGCCTCTCTCTCTCTCTCTCTCCCTCTCAAAAATAAATAAACATTAAAAAGAAAAAAGAAAAGAAAACTACAGACTATGTCCGCCTGGATCCACCCTAGATCTAAGGAGCCTGCTACATCTGGCTCCCATGCCTTCCCCCAAAGCACGGCTGAATCCTCACAAACTTAAGACAGTTGAGAAGATAAAGCTATTGTACAACAGACATATAATTTTTTTAAGCTTTTGGAAAAATAAAAATTTTCAGGGTCAGGAAGAACTGATTTTAATTAATAGTCCTTACAGTTTCCATACCAAGATTAGCTTTGGTATTGTTTCCAGTTCCCAGGCCCCAAAACCCCAGTGCTGCCTAGTCCCCTTTGGTCAGTGACCACACCTCAGCGGGAACACCACTGGTGACCTCTAGGATCCAGCAGGAGCCCAGCACTGGCTTCTCCGGGGAGAGCAGAGCGTCAGAAGCCAATCCAGAGCAACACAAAGGGAGCCTTCACTCACTCTAGCTCCTCCCACCCACTGCCAACAGGGGAACCGAGGCACCGGGCTCCAAAGAAGACCCAGAGGAGACCAGCCGGTGCCACAGCTGAGACAATGAGCATTACATTTCCAGAGCTAGCTTGTTCTGTCAAAACAACATCCAACCTGAAGGCAAATTGCCACGCACTGAGAAATAAATCCGGCAGGAGCCATGAAAGAGGCGGCAGGTAACACTGGAAATTAAACGCTACAAGAGGGCACAGGGAGGTGTCCTCACCCCAAACTAATAGCGAGTGGCTGGAAAGGTACAGCTGCTCTGAGAGGGCCAGACACTCAATGCCCCTCCATCTTTTCACTCAGACAGGAGTCAGGGACTGAGGGACCCACACCACTCCCCACCCCACCTCACGCTCCTCTCTGTGATTCTGTCCACACACACCAACCAACCCACTTGAAAAACGTAAAGAAAAGCTTTAATTCAGCTAGGAAGTTTCAAACAACTGGTTGCCTTTGGTTTTTTAATAACCCTTGCTATCCAGCTGGACGATTCAGTTGGTTTTAGAGTTTATTTAAATACCAGTTTGTCTGTATGTACTTGCTTTTATACCTTTATTTTCCAACAAGGCTGGGTTTTGTTTGTTTGTTTATGTTTGTTTGTTTTCAGTACCTCCTTCTTGAAAATTCCACATTCCTGCATTATCTGAAAGCCCTGGGGAATTTCACAGCCAAAAATATCTTAGTGGATACTCAGTGACTCTCAGATGGAAGGCCAGAATTTCTAAAAATGAACACCTAATACAATAGGTCCACCTTTTGGCTCTGGCACCCTCAGAGATAGAGAGAGCCCTGTGGGACTTCTGTAAGAATATGCGGAAAGCAATCATGGTGCCTGCCTAAAATGACAAGGGTTTCCACCGGGATTCTGCAAACCAATTTACCTGTAGAGTTTTGATCTAACTGTTGGAAAGAGAATTCGAATGTAAAGATCTGACTTCCAAAAAGCACTGTAAAGAGGACCTTGTGAGTTAGATGAGTCACATGATACTGATTGTGTGTTCCATGGGGCACTCCATCACAAATTCTTTGTGGCTGGACCCAAAATGCCCATGCCCAGATTCTTCTCTGGAAATGACAGTGGCCCTCTGGCCTTTTTGCTCCTGTTACCCACCCCTCACCCCTACACACACACACACACACACACACACACACACACACACACACACTCGTGTGTACAAGCCCCTCCTCTGAATTCTCTGTGGCTTCACAAGCCCCTGAAAACCTCCATCCCTTTGCAATCTTGGGAAATGGCATCCCTACCTCTCATGTCCCCTTACCTCACCAATATCACTGTGTGTGACCATTACTAAGTGGCATTGACCCGCATAGAACCCTGACCCTTACCTTTAAGCACATGGTCTGATACCAGTTTGGGGATGGGAATTCCTTGTCCCAGGAATACCTGACTTCGTGTATAACCCATATGCAGACCAGTTGCTGCTCACCGATGTATCAGTGCTCTCTGCAACAAGAGCTGCTGTTCTTAAAATTCATGTCTTCTATTAGGATTTAGAATGTGCTGATGGAATTAGCACTCAAGAAAAAAGTAGAGAGAAACGAAGTCACTCAAGAGAGAAGAGCTAGAAGGATCCTCCCTAGGTTGTTAAATCAAGCCCTCTGTGGGCAAGCACAACAAGGAAAACTGAATGGGCACGTGCCATTTCCTTGGCCTGGGCTGTCCCCCCTCCCCATCCTCCACCCCCTGCAATCTAGGATCTCACTACCTTCTCTTCAACTCTCATCACTGGGATCCTCTGCTCTGGGAAACTCCTCCAGTCTTGCTTAGGCTCCCTCCTATATGTGTGCACAATCTGTGTACCTTCTTTAGATGAGCACATGCCACACTCCATGAAAATATCCAAGTGCACTCCAAGCAGAGACTACCTTCTTCCCCAGGGTCCCCAATGCCAACTGTGATGCCTGGCACTCCGCAGATGCCCAGTGAATCTTTACTGTATAAAAGACTGAATCATCACTAGTGATCTACCACCCTCAACAACTTGCTTTTCCCTTGCCCTCCTTTCTCTACTCTTTCCTTATAGGTTAACTGAAGTTTTCGATCGTGGCTACAAGTAAGAATCACCTGGGGCGCCTGGGTGACTCAGTCAGATACGCGTCCGACTTCGGCTCAGGTCATGATCTCGCGGTCCATGAGTTCGAGCCCCTCGTCAGGCTCTGTGCTGACAGCTCAGAGCCTGGAGCCTGTTTCAGATTCTGTGTCTCCCTCTCTCTCTGGCCCTCCCCCATTCATGCTCTGTCTCTCTCTGTCTCAAAAATAAATAAACGTTAAAAAAAATGTTTTAAAAAAAGAATCACCTGGAAGCTTTCCAAAAATATCTTTGCTTGGTCTGATGCCAAGTAATTCTGACTCAGTTGACCTGCTATGGGATCCGGGCAAAGGTATTCCCAAAGAAAAGATTCCACTGTGTTACTCCTCTGTCGCTTGGTCTCTCTCTTAAGTATACCCTCAAAATCCTTTTTACCTTTTGTTTTTAAATTTATTTTCATGCCTAGTGACCCCCACAGACATTACTCATCCGTCTGCGTAAACGACGCAGGAAACATAAAGGGATACACATTGTGGGGATCTTTTCCTGGGTGGATTCACTTGGCTTCCTTTTACATGCTCTTGAACTCAATGAAGCAGCAGCAGGATCCGAGATTCATCAGACTCACTTGGAGTTGGGGTGCTATATAGAAAGCTGTCTTACCTAGCAGAATGAGCATAACGCCAGCCAGCTGGGCTCGCCTGTACTTGGCCACACCAGGCTCATGGCCCATTCGGATGCAGGGGAGAACCGTCAGCAGCAGGAGAATGGCCGGCAGACCCAGGACTGAAGCTGCGATCATCAGGGCTCGGCAAGCCTGCACATAGCCTGGACACAAGAGAGCACACAGAGGGGTTAGACCGTGGGTCTCCCTGACCCCTGAACCCTGGCTCAAGGGAATTCAGCACCATCTGCCTTCCTCTCGTCCCATTCCAGGACTTAGAATATGGTAAATTTTATCTAAGATCACTTCACATGTTCAGTTTTTAAAGTGACTCCATGACACGAAAGGGAGGTTGGAGGCTGGAGATACTGGATGGAGAGCTCTAGGCTAGACCACTGGTCTAAGCCTTCAGGATGAAGAGGCCAAGAGTCCAACTACACTGTTGCATCACCGTATGAAAAATTCAGATTAAAACTCAAATCTTCCAAGATGCCTTCTGTGAGGGTCTATGTTGACTCCAGCCTGCTGCTGATACACTCTACCTGTGTGACCTTGGGCAAGTTACTGAACTGTTATGTCTTGACACTCTCCACATCTATAAAGTAAAAATATAATAACAGTCCCTATATCTCTCTAAAAGAATTCAACCAAGATGAAATTAGTTAATTCATACAGTGCTTACAACAGTGCCTAGCGCATACTAAGTATTCCAAAAAGATTAGCTATTATTACCAGTGTTATTACTCTGTGTCAGTGCAATCATTTTATACTAGGTATACTTGGCGATTTTGTCCTAACCATGTGCTTTTAATTCACGTTGTATATAGCATGTGGCCCTAACTAAACTAAGACTCAGGCTTCCTCTCTTGACATCTCCCCAGAGACTGCTGTGCTCACGAATCCTGACCCCTATTGACTGATGGTCAGACTCCATCTCCTGCCTCACCCACAGTCTCCTGGGCTTGCTTCCACAATGGTCTGGTATCCGCTCTAAAGGCATCTCTCTGGCCCCAAAGATTTCTAGAGGGCACACTCCTGCTTTGGTCTTCATGGAGTTAACACAGTGCCCCCAGCAGATGATGTAAACATACAATTATGAATTAAGGAATAAGAAGTTGAATGATAGGGGAGCCTGGGTAGCTCAGTTGGTTAAGCGTCCGACTTCAGCTCAGGTCATGATCTTGCAGTTCAAGAGTTCGAGCCCCCCATCGGGCTCTATGCTGACAGCTCAGTGCCTGGAGCCTGCTTTGGATTCCGTGTCTCCCTCTCTCTCTACCCCTCCCCCACTCATGTTCTCTCTCTCCCTCCCTCTCGCTCTCTCTCCAAATAAAAATAAACATTAAAAATTTAAAAAAAAAAAAAGAAGTTGAATAAGAGTGGAGCAAACCCGACTGAACATTATGCTGTCAAATAAAATGCCAGGTAACAATTTCATTAAGAAACAGATTACAATATGTGCAAATTTATGTAAAATAAATCTGACAAGATACTAGCAGAATATGGCAGACTTCAATGTATTGTTTCTCATTAAAACACTCTCCCTTCTCCAAAAATAAAGGAGGGGGTTGTACTTATTACTTTTCCTTTTTCACTCAGAGGAAATTAAGCTAGTGGCTGGGGGTGGGGGGGTGGGTAGAGTTAAAGGCAAAGCCAAAAATGAACCCTGATCTCTGCCTCCACACACTCCACCCGACTCTCATACCAAGACGCAACTGCAACACTGTCTCTTAGCAAGACCTAGCTATTTTATCAGAATTCAGACTCCACAAGGGTACTCTTCCAGTCATTACCCACCTCAGCTTCTTCAAAATTAAGGGTAAACACTCAACTATTGACTTTATTGACTTGAAGACCCCCCCAAAGAGGAGCCACAGGATTCTGAAACAGGATCTCTGACGGAAGTCCTATGCCCCTGAAGCTTATAGGAGAGCAGGGTGAACGCAACGGAGACGGTCAACTAGCAACTGAGGTTCTGAAATTCATAGTGCAGGCTATCCATGTGCTAGATGCCAAGGCCATGTCTAAAAAAACAAAAGATGGACACTGAGATCTGTTCCTGTCCCCACCCAGGTGTGAGGGAGGGGGACAGCAGGAAGGCCCTCCCTAAAATGTACTCCATCTGTAGGATGGAACATGGTCTGTTCTCCGAAAATAAACCACTTGGCTCTGAGTGCTCAGTAAACTTAATTTCAGGGGAAGGAAGGAAAGAGTGATTTTATGCTTCAATCAGATTGCTACAAATACCATGCCCAGCTTTTTGAAAAAAAATTATAGCTACAATTTATGAAGCCTACTCTACATCAAAGGAGGTTTACATTTCTCGTATCTAATCCCCAAAACAACTCTGTGAGATAGGTGGTTGGTTTGATTTTACTTTTTAAAGGAAGACATTTGGGATTCACAGACATTAGTGAATTGTCCTAAATTACCCAGGTTATGAGCACTGGATCCCAGAGTCTGACCCAGGTCTACCAAGGCCACCATTAAGTGAAGGTAAGTGAAGATCTGGGTTCCCCCCATCTCTGTCATTCTGAAAGTTCAAAATGGAAAAGAAGAAAGTACATTGTGTGCACCAGCCCTGTTCCCCGGATTTCCTGATGCAGGAGAGGATGGAAAGAGAGTAGGAAGCCATCTTTATCTTTGAAGAATTTAAAATGTGTAGGAAAACTTGATTCGCAATGAACAAAAATGTCAAAATGTGCCCTGATGGAAACAAGAGTCAAATACCAGGGCAGCAAGGAGGAAGGGGGGATTGATTCCAACCACAAGAACTGGGAAATAGGAGGCACTTTGGGGTAGGTTTAAAGGGGGAGCAGAGTCTCTAGGGAGCTAAAGGCTCACCCAGGAGATGGCACAAAGCCAAAGGCTCCCAAACTGGTCTTGAGACCAAGTTGCCCCGCTGGTTAAGGATAGGCCTTTAAATGGGCACCATCCTCAAAGACTAGCGGGGACAGAAGGCAATCCTTAAGGGGAGCCCACGACCTCACCAATCACCCAACAACCCACTGGCTCGAGGTTTACATCTGAATTGAAACTGTTGCCCACCTTTTGGGATGAGCACTGGGTGTTGTATGGAAACCAATCTGACAATAAACTTCATATATTGGAAAAAAAAAAAAGAAAAAAAAAAAGAAACTGTTGCCCAGAATTTTTCAATGCCCACCACCCCCTCCAACCCCGACCCGGGCTGGCGTCGAAGGAGTTGGGAGGCTAGATAATTCTTCCCTTGTCTCCCGCAGCTGGAGGGGAGCGAGCGACCGGTGGTGGCGCGCCTTCTTAACAGGTGAGGGGGGAGGGGGCCTGGGGACGACAGCTCTTCCCTAGTGGACATGAGAGGTGCAGAGGCAGGGAGGGGAATCCCCGCAGGCCCTTGGACCGACGCCCCCACTGCGGGGGCAAGGGGTGGGGGGAGTAACACAGGACCCCCGGACCTACGGGAACCGACCTGGCAGAGCTAGGAGGTCCGGGACTTGTGGCCAGTCTCACAAAGACGAAAGACCGGGTAACTCGGCCTACTCCTGTTGGGATCGCTGGAATGCTAGGGTTTCTCTCCTCCTGGCCTCTGCGGGTGGAGTCTAACGCCAGAGGGAAGAGGCCCCTGGGGGGGGGGGGGGGGGGGGGTGTGGAGGGAAGTACAGTACTTCTGAACCACTGACGGTGGGAGCCTGAGGCAGGTGGGTGACCATCAGTCGTTAACATGGACAGAGTTCCAACTAGGTGTCTGCGTCTCAGTTTATTAACTTCTCAGGGTGACTCGGCCAGTGGCTACCACTATCATCCCAAATTCCGGATAAGAAAACTGAGGCTGAGAGAGGCTAAATTCAGGACTGCCTAATCTCTCTACAAGGTGGGACTGAAGGTATCAAAATGTGCGCTAAGGTCTTCAAGGCCTTGAAACGTTTCTGTGAACGCCATCTAATGCGCCCATCCCGGGTCTGCCCCGAAGATAAGGGGTAGGAGCAGCCGCTCGAGAGGTGGGGTCCTTACCCGGCAGGATGAGGATGTCCACCAGGGGTTTGCAGTGGTACAGCCCCGTGGCCATGACGCAGTCTGCCCACAGCCCCTTGGAGCCCAGTTCGTCCAGCTTGCGGCAGGTGGGGATGGTGTAGCCGCAGGTCACCACCCAGTCGTTGGTGGACGTGGTGACGATGATGCCGATCCAACCCACGAAGCTCGTGACGAAGCCCACTACCTGCAGGCACGTGGCCACCATGGTGGCCACCTTGGCGTCTGCGGGCCTCGCCCCTCACCAGCTGTGCCTGCGACTGGGACTGGACGGCACCTGCCGCGGTCCTCTCGCGCGCGCCCTCGAGAGCCGCTGACCGGCGACGGGCGGACGTGCGACGCTGGAAGCGGCGGCAGGCAAAGAGAGGCCGCGAGCCCAGCTCCGACGGCGCAACGGGCGCACGGCGGCGGGGACAGTGGCGCGGCTGGGCAGTACGCCCCCGCCCCCCTCTTTAAACCCCGTAGACCCGGCTGGCAAGCGCCAATCGGCGACGGCCCGGGTGGAGCCAGCCAATCGCGGGGCGGGGCCCGGAGTTGGGGGGTGGGGAGGGGGAGCAGGGTCAGAGAGGGGGCGATGTGGCCTCTGCGCCCAGCGCGGCGTCGCGGGTCCAGGTTAGAAAGTAAAATAATCCGTTGCAGGTCCAAGAAGTGGAGAGCGATGAGAGGGCCCGCGTCAGGCTCCAGTTCTGTTTCTCTGCAAATTATTTCTCTTCTTGCTGCCCCTCTGTCACCTCTGTCTCTGGGTCTCCGCTTCGCTCCCTCCCTCCTCATTCTCCCCACCCGCTCTTTCTTCCCAGCTGAGAGCTGGGACAGTTCCTCCACAGCCCATGAGGGTAACAACGGAGGAGCTGAGAATTGCCCTGAGGAACAGAGGAGAAGCACCCGGCATACCACAGTTACTAGTGGAAAGAAAATGATCCTTTCTTGTGCTTGAAAATCATCAGAGGTGGACATGGCCATATTAATGGTGACAACAGCAATAGCAACTCGCATTTATCCAACTGTACTGTCATGTACTATATGCACGTGTTTATATTTATGTATTATTTAATTCTCATAACAACCCTTTGTGATAGGAACCATTGTTTACGCATAATACGTATGAAGAAATAGCACGAGAGGTTCAATTGCCCAATGTCACACAGCCAGGTGGGAAGAGAGTCCGTGGGCCCCTTAACCCTTCCTGGGAACCTCTCCTGATAATCACTTTCTAAAAATTCTTGAAGGGCTCAAACTCCGTGTTTTGACACATTGAAAGCTAGGCTGACTGCTCTGGCTGAGGCTAAGTTAGTATCTGTACTCCAGTGAGAACTCTAGGTAGCCTAAAGTGAGTGCTCTACAAGTGCTTACTACCATCATCATCATTAAGCTGCCTTCTCTCTTTGCATTCAAATGAGACCCATTATATGCACTTTTTTATCAAGTAGACGTCCTTGGACTATATTTACATTAAACAATTTCAATTCCCTTTGATACCTTTCGCTTATCTTATTATATCCCTCTATCAACAACCATGAGATTTAAAGATGAGGAGGATTTCAGCAAACACAAAACTTCCTACTCAATAGTCTAAATCTAAGATACGGATCATGAATCACAGCTACTAAGCCTTCCCATATCTATTCTGGGTGTCAGGGCAAATCACCAGATCTCCTAGGGAAGACTAGGCTTGAGGAAACCCCAAAGAATCCAAGTGCACAAACAGAAAAGGTTCCACAAATAGATGACAGAGTGTCAAGGACAAGAGCCCACAACAATCACTGGGGAGAGCTCGGTGGTGGTGAACAACGCATCCGGGGCTGACTTCAAATCCTGGCTCCACCACTAACTAGCTTGGGACCAAGTTGCTTCATCTCTCTGGGCCTCAGTTTTCTTATTTGTAAGATGGGGATGAAAATAGTGCCTACTTCGTAAGTTTCTTGATTGTTACATGAGTTAATATACATATAGACCTTAAAACAATGTCTGGTACAAAGCGCTCAGTAAACCTGAATAACGATTCAGAACTCTTGCTTTTTACCCTTACATTCTCTCTGCATTCATACAGGTTTGGTTTGTAGAAACTGCTGTAGGAATATGTCCCTTTTTTGAAGGAGCCATGTGACATTTCATCACTAGGATCTATTGACCTGGATGTTTTCAGAGGTTTGCTTCATAACCTTTTTTTTTTTTTTTTTTTTTTTACAAAAGAGCTTTTGTTTTAAGTACAGTATAGACTATAAAATCCAGGTTGCCTGGCTGGCTCAGTCAGTAGAGCATGTGACCCTTGATCTCAGGATTGTAAGTTCAAGACCCACATTGGGTAGGGAGCCTACTTAAACTAAAACTTAAAACATAGATAGATAGATAGATAGATAGATAGATAGATAGATAGATAGATATAGATAGATACACATATGTATATATTAAAAACTATAAAACCCAACATCAATTCATTGAAAAAGCAATTATGAAATCTGCATTCTTATGACTCCATTAGCATTTGACATTCCAACAATAAAAATTCAACCAATCAGAATTCAACAATGCTCAGGTCACCCACAGGTGACGCACACAGAGGTATTTGTAAAGCCAGATTTTAGAACTCAGACACTAAATGGTAAAAGGTTGTCAGGTTGTTAAGTTCTTGGAATGGAACCTCCTGAGGTTATATTCCAACTTTATCACTTGGGCTGTCCCTTAACCTATGTAACTCTCAGGTTCTTGATCTATAAAGTGAGAACTGTCGATGCCCCATAGGGTTATTGTTCGGGTTAAGTGAGATAACGTATGCAAAGTTGAATATTTATATATGTGCTTTATTTACATATACATACACACATATATATTACAAATGGATGCTCATAATGTTAGCTACTGTTAGCATTATCC
Organism: Acinonyx jubatus; assembly: GCF_027475565.1. Lineage (NCBI taxonomy): Eukaryota > Metazoa > Chordata > Mammalia > Carnivora > Felidae > Acinonyx > Acinonyx jubatus. The sequence goes on from NC_069384.1 coordinate 94,183,543, forward strand.
ATAGGCAAAATGGATTAATTGAAAATATGAGCTGCTTTTGATAGAAACTAAAGATAAAATAATTAGGTTATACAGAAGAGAAATCCTAAGATGAATATTGAAACAATCACAACACAGATGTACACAAGGCCACTGGAGGAAGAGCTGCAAACTGTAACCTGTTTGAATTAATTAGCCATAACAGAGCATGTCCCTCGGAAAGGAAGTTGGGCAGCCATGGAAGCACAAGGAACTGGAAGCCAAGAGGCCATGAGAATCCTCTACTAGCCATGGGAGATGGTATAGTGACCCAACACCAAGAACACTGTCCCTTTGGTAAGGTTCCCTGTATACTGGGGAAGTCCCGGAAGCTATTTTAGCTGAGGGACCTACCCTAAAATCATCCACATTCCTGTGGTGACTCTACTCCCCAAGGCTTCCTTGTGATTAGAAAATGACTTCCCACATGGCATGACTTAATAAACTGACGTTCCAGGTCTACCACAGTCCCGGGTACCATTTCAGCAGTGAAAGTCAGTTTCTCAGGGTCCAGTCACCCCAGTCAACGGTGGGCTCCCAGTCCTCCCAGACAATGTCTTTCCAGTTAATTTTCTCTCAGAAAACTGTGCCTTGCCATCTCTTCACATTTCTGTGTAACAGAACTAGTAAGGTAAAGCTGAAATCTGATCCCAGCTCTTCCAACCCTAAGTCCAATATCCTTTCCATTACAAAAAATGTAAGAAGGTCTTTCCTTCCTTAATCTTGTTCAAAAATGTATAATGGAGAGCATTAGAAAGGCAGTTGATGACCTTAACCCCAGATATGTACTGAACAAAGGAGTCGGCGTGGTTAACTGTTCTACCATTCACACTGAAACATAGTCACATAGCCTGTGATTCAGTTAGAGCACTAATGCACTAGGCACTGAAAAGTGTGTTTGCTTACAAGCAGCAAAAGCCCACACAGAAAGCAAAACTTGGGCCAAAGGAGTGGGCTTACAGCGACTACTAATGGTTGTCTTTTATCATTGCATAGCTGGTGAAAACATTTTCTGTGTCAAGGGGCCTATGATTTGCAGAGAAACATGATTAACAGCAACTTCCCACATTCTACATGTGTGATCATTAGCCCCAAATGGAATGTACACTTCTCTGTAGAAAGCTTTCCTCCCAGGGGCGCCTGACTGGCTCAGTCAGTAGAGCAGGTGACTCTCGATCTCAGGGTTGTAAACTTAAGCCCCACGCTGGATGTAGAGATTACTTAAAAACAAAATCTTAAAAAAAAAAAAAGGCTTTCCTCATATATTAAGAAACATGCATTTCTTTAGAAAATGTGAAAGCATAGGACATATATGATACTACTTGGGTGAGATCATTCATTTAAAAATTAAAATACTTTTGGGGTTCCTGGCAGGCTCAGTCAGTAGAGCAAGAGACTCTTGTTCTTGGGGTAGTGAGTTCAAGCCCTGCATAGAGCTTACTTAAAAAAATAATTAAAATACTTTTAATAAGGCTTCTTTTAAAGGATAAATTCCTCTTGTGGATTTTAATATTTGGTAATACAAAATTCCAAATACACATACATTTTTAGAAACATTGTAGTATATGGCGCTTGGAGGGCTCAGTCCATTAAGCATCTGACTTCAGCTCAGGTCATGATCTCACAGTTCGTGAGTTTGAGCCCTGCATCTGGCTCTGTCCTGACAGCTCAGAGCCTGGAGCCTGCGTTGGATTCTGGGTCTCCCTCTCTCTCTGCCCCACCCCTGTTTACGCTCTGTCTCTGTCTCTCAAAAGTGAATAAACGTTAAAAAAAATTAAGAAATATTGTAGTATAGGGGCACCTGGGTGGCTCGGTTGGCTAAGCGTCCAACTTCAGCTCAGGTCATGATCTCATGGCTCGTGGGTTCAAACCCCATGTCAGACTCTATGCTGAAAGCCTGGAGCCTGGAGCCTGCTTCATATTCTGTGTCTCCCTCTCTCTCTGCACCCCACCCCCAACACACACTCTGACCCTCTCTCTTTCAAAAATAAATAAACATTAAAAAAAAAAAAGAAATATTGTAGTATAAACTCACAGTGTAATATAAACTCGTAGTGTAAGCAAATGTGAAATGCCCTGTGAGTTTGGGGGTTTTGTCTATTTTATTGATCACTGAAATCTGAGTGTGGCACAGTGTCTGAAAGACTTAAAGGCACTCTGTACCTATCTGTTGAATGGAGTTGAATTGAAATGTTCCCCCCCGCCCCAAAAAGAGACTGCATTTGCAAGCCTCCAAGTTTCACTAAGATGCTGTCTCAGTCTATCTGGACTTCCAAAAGAGAATGCCATAGACCAGGTAGTTTATAGAGAACAGAAACTTACTTCTACAATTCTGGGGTTAGAAGTGTAAGGTCAAGGAACTGACTAGCAGATTCTGTGTCTGCTGAGAATCCTCCTCTAGGTTGATAGACAGTAGTCTTTTTGCTGTGTCCTGACATGATAGAAAGGATAAGGGAGTTTTCTGGGGGCTCTCTCTCTCTTTTTTTTTTTTAATTTTTTTAAATGTCTATTCATTTTTGAGAGAGAGAGAGACTGTGAGTGAGGAAGAGTCAGAGAGGAGACACAGAATCCCAAGAAGGATCCAGGCTCCGTGCTGACAGCACAGAGCCCAACGCAGGACTCGAACTCTTGGACCACAAAATGATGACCTGAGCCAAAGTCAGATGCTTAACCTACTGAGCCAGCCAGGCGCCCCGGGGTCTCTTTTATAAAGGCACTAATTTCATGCACGAGGCCTACACTCTTAAGACCTAATCACCTCCCAAAGGTTTAGGTTTCAACCAGCGATCGTGGGAGGACACAAATATTTAGTCCATAGCAGATGGGAATCTGAAGAAGAAGAAATCAGGAGGTAGGGATTAAAACTGGTCTGAGAGCAGGCAAGAGGCAGTAATGAAGGCCCTATGTAGTCTCTGTACCCACCTGCTGTCCTTGGTAAGGAAGAGACTTCTCCAGTAAGGAATGTGTGCTGCTCAGGTCTCAAGCAGGAAAGTCTCTGATTACCTGGAGATACTAGCCTCAGTCAAGGTAACTCCATCGAGAGCAAAGCAGCACTTTCACAAATTACTTCCATCTAGAATTTCGACTTCAGCTACTGGGGAAAAAAAAAAAAAACTGTCTTTTCAGGGTCCCAGTTCTTGGCCTGCATCATGCAATTAAAAAAACATTCCTAGGGCACCTGGGTGGCTCAGTCAGTTAAGTGTAGGACTCTTGGTTTCAGCTCAAGCCCCACATCGGGCTCTGCGCTGACAGTGAGGAGCCTGCATGGGATTCTCTGTCTCCCTCTCTCTCTGCCCCTCCCCCACTCACTCTCTATCTCTCTCTCTTAAATAAATAAATAAACATTTTTTAAAAATCCTTCAGGGGTCCCTGGGTGGCTCAGTTGGTTGAGTGTCTGACTTCTGCTCAGGTCATGATCTCATAGTGACTTCGAGCCCCGCCTCAGGCTCTGTGCCATTTGCTCAGAGCTTCAGATCCTCTCTGGCCCTCGAACACATGCGCTCTCATTCTCTCTCAAAAATAAATACACATTTTTAAAAAAAATTCCTTCAGGAGCCATTTTATTACAAATTTCTCCTCCTTCCACTCAGAGATAAAGCAAAATAATAAAAAGCTGTACCTGGATTGTTAGGTTTCAGTCCCTTCCAGAATGTGTTTTCTCCTCTGCTTTCAAATAGCCATTTATCTGCTTCTCTACCAGAAGTTTCAGAATACATTAGATAATAGGCCTCATTCAACCTATAAGATTATACATCCTAGGGGCACCTGGGTGGCGCAGTCAGTTAAGCATCTGACTCATGATCATGGCTTAGGTCATGAGTTCCTTAGGTCACGGTTCATGAGTTCCCGCCCCGCATCGGGCTTTGTGCTGATGGTGCAGAGCCTGCTTGGGATTCTGTCTCTCCTTCTCTCTGCCCTTCCCCAACATGGGCATGCACTGTCTCTCTCTTTCTCTCCCTCAAAATAAATAAATAAACATAAAAATAAATAAAAATTTTAAAAAAGATCATACATCCTGAAGAACAGTAGAAGTCTTTATTTTTAGTTCAAACAGGAGATCACATTTTCTAAAAATAGAATAGTAGCAAAGTATGTAAGTACTGAAAGGAAAATAAGACAATTAACTAGAAAGCAACACCATTAAATTAACTTAGAAATTAAGAGCAGGTATTTCTACTTACCCACCTAGGACGTCAAAATACAGAGCAATCTGTCAAACTTTAAGTCTTTCACTGAAAAATGTATGAATTATAAAATAATCAAAACTATCATGTGTCCCCTTGTTATTCATTCAACACATGATATAAAATCATAAATTATGTTATCAACACTATACTGTTCCTAAAGAACTACTAGAAGGGAAGCCAATGTCTCAACTGTACCGATTGTTTTCTTTGTTCATTCATTTGTTACATAAATAAAGATTCTACTTTATGAATTGTCCTGAATGAGAACATTCTTGGACACCAAGATCCAAAGGAGACATTAGAGCAGGTGGTTAAGAGCACTGGGTTGGAATTCTAACTCCATCACTTATGATTTGTGTGACTGTGGGCAAGTTATTTAACCTTTCTGTTAAGCTATTCTATTTAGTAACGAAAATTCTATTTCCTGCCAGTAAAATGGTATTGAAAAATAGTAATTATGTTATAATAACCATGAGATTTAAATTCATTACCATATGTAAAATGCTTGAAACAGTGCCTGACACATATAAGTACTCAATAAACATTAGCTTTTATAAGCAATCAGTTGGTTTTAAACCTGTTTGAAACCAGCATAATCTTCATATTACATAGCAGTGAAATTCAAAACATTTCATAATCTGGTAGCAGATGAGCAAGAATTTGAAAAGAAAGCAAATGGCATCCCTACTCTAACTAAAGGATAAGCCCTTTTCAACAGGCAAGATATTTCTAGCACTTCCGTCTTTTTGCCGTTAAGATTCAGCAACTAGATACAATTCCTTTTTAATTCCACTCATGATAATATTTTTGCAGAAATTAGCTTGGCCACTGGAGGGCTCTCACAGCCTCTCATTAACCCTCTATCAAAGTGATTTAATAAAAATAACCAACACAAAGAATGAACATTACAAAATACCAATAACACAAATGATATGCTCTTCTTCAAAATAATTCAGCAATATATAAAGGACTTACATATGTATATTCTTTGATCCAGCTTCTAAAAGTCTACCTAAGAAAATCATTATAAAAGTATTCAATTAAGTTTTTCAACTTACATTTCAACTAAGTGTTCAGTTAAGAAGCAAATATGCTGGGGCACTTTCCTGACTCAGTCAGCAGAGTATGCGACTCTTGATGTCAGGGTCATGTGCATCTGTGTTTGGCTGCATGGTTGGTGGAGGTATCAAGAGGGGAAAGAAGTTAGATAAAACTCTTCTCGAAAGAAAGGGGGTGTTGGGCACCTGGGTGGGTCAGTTGGTCAAGCATCCAACTCTTGATTTTGGATCAGGTCTTGATCTCAGGCTTGTGAATTCAAGTCCCACACTGGGCTCCACACTAGGTGTGAAGCCTACTTAAACAAAAAAAAAACAAAAAAAAAAACAAAAAAAAAAAACAAAGCAAGCAAACAAACAAATGAAAGATCCAAAATCAATAACCAAACTATAAATCCTGAGGAACTAAAAAAAAAAAAAAAAAAAAAAGTAGGGGCCCCTGGCTGTCTCATTCAGTAGAGCATATGACTCTTGATCTCAGGGCTGTGAGTTCTAACCCCATGCTGGGTGTAGAGATTACTTAAAAATAAAATCTTAAGGGACGCCTGGGTTGCTCAGTCGGATTTTGGCTCAAGTCATGATCTCACAGTTCATGAGTTCAAGCCCTGCGTCAGGCTCTGTACTGACAGCTCAGAGCCTGGAGCCTGCTTCAGATTCTGTGTCTCCCTCTCTCTCTGCCCCTCCCCTGCTCATGTTTGCTCTCTCTCTCACACACAAAAAATAAACATTAAAAAAAGGAAAAAAATCTTAAAAAAATAAAATAAAATAAATTTAAAAATAAAAAAAGAAGGGTAAACTAAACTCAAGTTCAGTAGAAGGAAAAAATAAAGATAAGAGTGGACATAGAGAAGAAAAAACAGTGGAGAAAATCAGTAAAATCAAAAGCTGTTTCTTTGAAAACATCACAAAATTGACGAAACTTTAGCTAGACTGACTAAGGAAAAAGAAGACTCAAACTCCTAAAATCAGAAATGAAAATAGGAACATTTCTACTTATTTTACAAAAATAAAAGGGATTTTTAAGAGAGTACTATCAACAATTATGTGCCATCAAAAAAGATAACCTGGATGAAATGGACAAATTCCTACAAACACACCATCCACCAAAAATAACTCATGAAGAAATAAAAAATTTGAATAAACCTGTAACTAGTAAGATTAAATCACTAATCAAAAACCTCCCAACAATGCAAAGTGGTGCAGCTTCTCTGGAAAACAGTGTGGAGGTCCCTCAAAAAATTTAAAATAGGACTACCCTAAGACCCAGCAATTGCACTGCTAGGAATTTACCCCAGGGATACAGGAATGCTGATTCATAGGGGCACATGTACCCCAATGTTTATAGCAGGGCTTTCAACAATAGCCAAATTATGGAAAGAGCCCAAATGTCCATCAACTGATGAATGGATAAAGAAGATGTGGTTTATATATACAATGGAATACTACTTGGCAATGAGAAAGAATGAAATCTGGCCATTTGAAGCAACATGGATGGAACTGGAGGGTATTATGCTAAGTGAAACAAGTCAGTCAGAGGAAAACAGGTATCATATGTTTTCACTCATATGTGGATCTTTAGAAACTTAACAGAAGACCATGGGGAAGGGGAGGGGGGGAAATAGTTACAAACAGAGAGGGAGGGAGGCAAACTCTTAAATATGGAGAACAAACTGAGGGTTGATGGGGGGTGGGGGAGAGGGGAAAGTGGATGATGGACACTGAGGAGGTTGCTTGTTGGGATGAGCACTGGGTGTTGTATGTAAGCCAATTTGACAATAAATTATATTAAAAAAAAAACAAGAACAAACGAAAAAAAACAAAAACAAAAAAACTCCCAACAAAGAAAAGTGCAGAACCAGATGGCTTCAGTGGGGAGTTCTACAAAACACTGAAGAAAGAACTAACACCAGTATTTCTCAAACTCTTCCAAAAAATCAAAGCACAGGCGTGCCTGGGTGACTCAGTCAGTTAAATGTCCCACTCTTGATTTGGGCTCAGGTCATGATATCAGGGTTTGTGGATTTGAGCCCCACATTGGGCTCCGCACAGGCAATGCAGAGCCTGCTTGGGATCCTCACTCTTCTCTCTCTGCCCTTCCCCAGCTCGTGCTCTCTCTCAAAATAAATAAACAATAAACAAACAAACATTTTTTAAGAAAGATTCTTGAGGCACGTGAGTGGCTCAGTCAGTTAAGCGTCAGAGTCTTGATTTTGGCTCAGGTCATGATCTCAGCGTTCGTGAATTCAAGCCCTGCATCCAGCCTTACACTGACAGTGCGGAGCCTGCTTGGGATTCTCTCTCTCCGTCTGTCTCTCTCCCTCTCTCTCTGCCCTTCTCCTGTGCATTCTCTCTCTCTCTCTCTCTCAGAATAAATAAACTTCAAAAAAATTTTTTTAAAGATTCTCCCTCTGCCCCTCCTCCATGTTCTTGCACTTTCACTCTTTCCCTTTCTCTTAAAAAAATAAATAAAAATAAAATGAATCTTATGAAAACAAAATCAAAGCACAGAGAACACTTCCTAAGTCATTCTGTGAGGCTAGGATTATCCCAATACTAGGACCAATGACACTACAGAAAACAAACAAAACCTACAGACCAATATCTTTTATGAGTATTGATGCAAAAGCCCTCAACAAAATGCTAAATTCAACATATTAAAAACTAAATAAATGTATCAAATTAACATAGTGTACACCTTAAATTTACACATTGTATGTCAAATATATTTCATTTAAATAAATAACAGCATATTAAACGGATTATTCACCATGAGCAATGGAATTTATTCTTGGAATGCAAAAGATAGTTCACCTTACAAAAACCAAGCAATGTAACACATCACAAAAACAGAAGGGGAAAAAAAAAACACATGATCATCTTAAGTGTTGCAGAAAAAGTATTTGACAAAAGTCAACACCTTTCCATGATAAAAACACTCAATAAGCTAGATAGATATAGATGGAATTTTTTCAACATAAGTAGGCCATATATGAAAAATCCACAGCTGACATTACACACAATGATGAAAGATTAAAAGCTTTTCCTCCAAGATCAAGAACTAAACAAAGATGCCTGCTTTCACCACTTCTATTCAATATAGTATTGGAAGTTCTAGCTGGAATAATTAGGCAAGAAAAATGAATAAAAAGCATCCAAATTAAAAAGGAAGAAGTAAAATTATTTGTTTGCAGATGATTCGATCTTACATGTTAAAAATTCCACACATGATAAAATTGTTACACCTAATAAACAAATTCAGCAAAGTTCCAGGATACAAAATTAATACACAAAAACTAATTGCATTTTCTACAAACTAGCAATGAACAATCTTAATGGAAATTAATAAAATCCCATTTACAATGCATCGAAAAGAACAAAATATGTAAGAATAAATCTGAGGGGGAAATCTTGTACATTGAAAACTATAAAACATTGCTGAAAGAAATTAAAGACCTAAATAAATGCAAAGATATCCCATGGTCATAGACTGGAAGACCTAATATCATTAAGATGACAATACCATCTAAAGTGATCCAGATTCAGTGAAATGCCTAACAAAATTTCAATGGTGTTTTTTGTAAAAATAGAAGAACCCACCCTAAATTCACATGGAATATCAAGGGACCCAAAATAGGCAAAACAATCTTGAAAAAGAACAAATTTGGAAGACTCTCACTTCCTCATTTCAAAACTTACTACAAAGCTACAGTAACCAAAAGAGTGTGATACTGGTATAAGGACAGATACATAGACCAGTGGAATAAAACAGAGAGCCCAGAAATAAAACTTCACACATATGGTCAATGATTTTGGACAAAGGTGTCAAAACCATTCAACAGGAAGGACAGTTTTCAATAAATGATGCTGTGAACTGGATACCCATATGCAAAAGAATAAAATTGGACTCTTACCTGACATCAGATACAAAAGTAACATAATGTGGATCAAAGACCTAAGTGGAAAAGCTAAAACAATATAAATCTTAGAAGAAAACATAGGGGGAAATTACTGTTTAATAGGTACATAGTTTCTGTTTGGGATAATGAAAAAGTCTGAATATAGTGGTGATAGTCAAACATTGTGAACGTACCCATTGCCACTGAATTACACTCTTAAAAATAGTCAAAATGTTAACTTTTACGTTATGTGTATTTTGCCACAAAAAATTTGGGAAGTTACGGTAATCAGACTCTAGAATGGTCCTCAGTAATCCCTGCCTCCTGGTATTCCATACCCTTCTGTAATCTTCTCCAATCGCATATGGGCTGGACTTGGGACTCACTTAGTCTAAGCAATGAAAGAAACTGGCATCATTCTTACTCTCCTTTGGATCATTCATTTGTGGGAAGCCATCTACCACGCTGTACAGAGCTCCATGTACAGGCCCATACAGTAGGGAACTGAACACCTGCCAATAACCATATGAATAAACTTGCAAGCAGATCCTCCAGCTGTCAAGCTCCCAAATGACTTCAGCCCCAGGTAACATAGTAACTGCACACTACTAAGAGGTCCTGAACCATCACACCCTGCTAACCTGCCTTTGCGTTTCTGATTTTCAGATACTGTGTGAAATGTTATTTCCAGCAGCTAAATTTGGGAGTAATTTGTTATGCTGTCATAAACCACTAATACCAGAGGTGGGGGTAGAGGAATAAGGGAAAGATGTGAAAACAAGAGAATACATCATGAAAGAAAATCATCACAATGCTGGTATGTTCTGCACCTGAAATATTGCATAAAACGTCTTATTTTAGGGGCACCTGGGTGGTTCATGTCAGTCAAGCATCCGACTTTGGCTCAGGTAACTATCTCACCATCTCACTGCTCATGAGTTCAGGCCCCATGTCGGATTCTGTGCTGACAGCTCAGAGCCTAGAGCCTGCTTCGGATTTTGTCTCTGTCTCTCTCTGCCCCTCCCCCTCCCTTTCTCTCTCAAAAATAAACGTTAAATTTTTTTAAATGTCTTAATTTATAATCTTAAAATTATTTCTCAAGTTAATCATTTACTGTGTCACGAATAATAAACTTTAAAGGACAAAAGGAGAATATGTCAATCTTAAGAGACAAGAAAGTTGAGTTCACACAGGATATTAAGACAGCTGGAATCAGTTTCATTGGCATTAAAAGTTTTTATTCGGAATTTAATCCACAATCTATACAAGTTATTTACAAGGCATGAAAATGGAAAACAGCACAAAATACGATTGAGGTATAAGCTGAGAGCACAGTATGTCATGTTTCAATAAATATAATTCAAAATTTGTAAACTAAGTGACCAGATAGATGAGTCTTGTTTTATAGTAAAACCATATAAAATATTTATTTCACGTGAGGTAGAGGACAGTTTTGTGTCATGTGATGCAACCAACCACAGCAATTTTAACCATAAAACTGTACATCATTGGCAAAATTTTAAATTGAATTATAGTCAGTATAGTCAACAACTTGTTTCAATAGTTGCAGAACAGGTATTTCATTTACTGCTTTCACAGGTTAGAAATTCAGAAATAATTTAAGACTACTGTGTTGGCTTAAAATCATCAGGATAAGCAAATACTTCTAACAGGATGGTTAAAAGCAAGTGTATTTTATGTTTCCCAAACTATAACTCCCCCCAAAGTTGTCCTAGATTAAGCAATTCTTTTAGCAGGACGTTTTTATTAGAACTACTTTAAGTATGCTGTGCTTTATTTTCAAGTGAGGTATCTATATTGAAGAAAAAAATCTTACAAATTTCTTTTACATTCAACTAAATACACTATTTTGTTTTCTGGGCTTAATTTTTAAATTTCAGTTTTTACATTTGATCATTTTCTAATTCAAAAACAGTAGCGCTATATAAGACATTTAAGTCTATTACTAAAGAAAAAGGCTCCAGGTTGCATTATGCAGCTTAGAAGCCATCTAAAATGGAAAGATTTTACAAAAAAATTTAAAAAAAGAAAGAAAAAAAACTGTCCTTTTAAAAAGACGCAATACAGAATACCCATACAAATTTCTTCCAGTAATGGAAATGCTTCAGTATCCTATAATAGAAAAAAAAATTTAAGCTGTTTATTCAATCCCACAACGTATAATACAGCAGTAATGTGTCTCTTATTGCTGACAGCTTCAATAAAAATTAACAAGTAGTTCTAAGCACAGAAACAGATGTACGTACAGTATGAGCACAACTTTTCATTATATTGACTTTTAATGTCCTGTCGTGCAGATTAAATGCGTAAGAGCAAATGAAAATGTGGATTTTCCCCTATGCAATCAAAACAGAAGTCATTGAGAAGAAAACATTAGAAGCTGATCAAAAACCTTCAGCATCAGCTTTACAACTAACCTTAGGGAAATATCTTGAACGCACTTCATACTACTCGAGTTTCCTTACCATTCTACTTTCCTTCAAACAGAAGTCATAGATGTGCAAAGAAATTGGTTGTTCGGTCATGACTTCTGAAACATATGGATAACCTGCGAATATCATTGTACTCAATCTATTTCACCTACTTTAGCAACTGGTTTTTAATTCAATATGTACAAATGATTTTATATCTCAAATGGTAATATATTAAATATGTTATAAAATTAGTTCAAGAAGCATAAAACATCCCGACTCTCATGGACACAGAAATTCAAGCAAAACAATATGCTTTACAGAACTAAAGCACAAGCCAAACTTATGTGGTTGGTCAAATCTTTTGATAGTGTTACAAGTTGCATTTGTGAAATCAGGGTGGTTTAGAGCTTCCTCAATGACAGCAGGTTTTACATTTACTACCTTTATAGATTTGGTACCTTTTACTCGTAACATTTAAAGAATAGAAACTATCATCACCCAAATTAAACATCACCCATCACCCAGTAAGCTAATATTCTATCTTTTTTTCCTTAAGATGCTCTAGCACTTTTGCTAGGCTGTTCTTTAATGCAGCTTTTTAAAGTAAATATTTTTATATTTTTCCTAAAAAGAATAATATTACAAAGTCTGAGGAAAAATCTGCTTGTCTAATGAATTGGCACACAAAAACTAACACCAAAACAAACTTTAAGCTAGCAACCAACACACAAAATGAGCATGCAAAGTATAGAAGAATAAGTTTATATGGATAAGGTTATTTCAGCAGAGGCCACTTTTAAAGTATTACAAAATCTATTTTCAAGCTATGTGGTGCAGTTTAACTTAAAATTACTTTTAACTAGAATAGGCATAATATTTACAATTGACTAAAAAGCTATATTTTCAAGGAAGACAGACATAAACCTATGGCACATCAATGTATCTTCTGGAAAACGAAGACTATACAATTTCATGTGGCAAATTTTCCTTATGCAAAGGACTAGAAAAAATATTTCTTTAGTCAATTCAACATCAAGAGTTTATGATAATTTAAAGGTGTTTTAAGCACTGCTTAGAATTTTAAAATAAAATATTTCAAATCGCAATTTGTTTTAGAACTTTTGGGTTGAAACTTAAGTAAGCTTGTCATTTACTATGTAACATAAGCACAAAGATTTTTTAATAAATTAGAAAAATGAAATTATAAGGCTTGAGTTTATCTCCCAAAAAGCTTACTGTGACACAACTGAAATGAACTTTATCATAAAATGTCTTCATGATTTTTCTTTCTTCAGATCCAAATAAAAGGTATTAGGAGATTATATCATTTTTAACATTTGCTCCTGTATGTCATTTTAACATTTGTTCCTCCTTGAAGAGACTCCAAGAATCAACAAATTAAATTGCAGGGTTAATATAGTAAAATTAAATGGAAAATAGAAAATACACATTTAGATCACACTCTTGTAAAGAAACTATACTTTGAGAAGTACAAAAATTCCTTTAGGATATGTAAGTACCATTAAGCAAAATACGAAAATAACTGGCTGAATGATAACCTACTGATTTTTGAAGTTCTATACCAGTAGAGCATCTATCGTCTATGCTGGGAATAGTATATAACCTTAACTCTAGCTGATTTATTTCAAAAATAAATTTAGCTCTCAAGTAATTTCATACAGTACCCTACATGAGAACATAAACATAAAATTACTGGAATAATAATATCAGTAAATGGTAACTTCAGGAAACTTCCTTTAAAAAATGCATACTAAGAACTTTACCTAGTATTTTTTAAGCTAAGAGTTAAAGAATATGAAATTTGCCATTAAAGAATGACAGACTTTTCTGTGCAAAAAAAAAGTGCAGAAGATTTGTCCTCCCCCCAAACTATGGAATTTCTTTGTCTTCTAAAAATTATCTAAAAACCTTTTAGTAGCAGGTAACTAAACTTCCCTATATTAACCTCTCATACACTATCAGGTGACTGTAAATTCCTGATTTTGATATTAAGTAGTAACTGAAAATGGTCCATTCGTGCAAATATTGATAAGACTTAACATTTAAACATACAAAAATCCAAAATAACCTTCAAGGTATTTAATATTTTACAATTTAAGGAAAAATGAACCCATTAAGGAAAACAAATCTATTATATAAATTTCAGTAAGACCCATAACCACATATAAAAACTGTACAGGAGGATTATGGATTGTATACAAACTGATATACATCAATGGTATCAGTTTTTCTCAAGAACATTAATATTTTCACACCTCTATTAACAACATAAACAAAAGTTCAAAAATTATTACATTTTATTCCCTCTTCTAAAGTTGCTACATAAAAAAAAAAAAATTCTAAATACAACCACATTTAACCAAAAAACAAATTACAACCACTTCTTGTGTTTTAACAGCAGCGTATAACAAAGTATGTTATCCTTCCTCATTATGCCTATGGGGTGTGCTATAACCCCATCAATGAAATTCCTCTTTTGACAAAATGTCTCTTAGGAGACATTAAAAAGAAAAGAACTGGTGGAAATTCATTAATATGAACCAAATAAAAGCAAATTTTATATATAATAATGAGTAAAACTGTTATCAATTTAGAAAGGAGATTGTGTTAATGAAAAAAATGGAGATTCAACTCCTTCAATAGCTCTATATATTTGAAATACGAAGTCACTAATGTATGTAAAATTGAGTGTGAAATATGGATAACAAAACTGACCACAACTATCCATCACACAATGCGGCTTTTAAAAAGTGTACAACTGCTAAATTTGCAACAGAATCTAGGCAGATTATCTAACAGTTGAAACCATGTACTACTGTCACTAAGCCAATTGAAAAAAAAGTACAAAGAAACACACATTTTCATTCATTTGGAAAATGTAAAAATTTATGTACTAATATATAATCTCTTCACTTTCTCTGATCTACAAATGGATAGAATGCCTAGTTATCTTCATGCAGACAAGTTATTCAGAATTCAATAATCAAAGCACACACAGAAAGAACAAAAATAAACCCTGTTGGGAAACACAGACGTATCTCTTTAAAGGCTTCTATTCTTTAGCAGTCTTAGATGATTTCAAAATCTGCAGCTTCAGCTCTTTTATCATCATCTCTAACTTCTGTCTTGCCTCCCGTTCCTGTCTGAGTTCATCTTGGAGTTCTTGCCTATCAGCCTCGGCGTGGTCCAATCTCTGTCTCAGTTCTGCCAACTGTGGGATTTAAAAGACTGTGTCAGTTTTCATTCAGTTTTGTTTTTCCATTTAGTCCTCAGATCATGGCAAAGACCTGCTTTCAAATTACTTTTTACAAAATGAACTACTTCATGCATATTACAATCTCTTGATTAATACTATTCGTCTGACTCTGACATAGCATTGAATTGAAAGAAAAACAAAGGGAAGAGAACTAACATAACACCTAGCGCACTTTCATTATGCCCTACACTTTGATATACCTCTCACACAGCCTGCTCATGGACTTGGGACTCACTTAGTCTAAGCAATGAAAGAAACTGGCATCATTCTTACTCTCCTTTGGATCATTCATTTGTGGGAAGCCATCTACCACGCTGTACAGAGCTCCATGTACAGGCCCATACAGTAGGGAACTGAACACCTGCCAATAACCATATGAATAAACTTGCAAGCAGATCCTTTTGCTCGAGAGTTTCTGAACATAGTGGGCAACAGTTCATGTCTGTTAATTTGTTGATGTGAAAGCCCATATTCTATATTAAGATAATGTAACATTTGCTATTCAAAAGCTAGTGAGTAGCATTTTGGGCAACTACAGAAACCTAATGAAAGTTTAATAAAGCAATCAAAATAGAAAAATCATCTTGGATGATACAGCTTAAACTTGTATTTAACAGAATTATCTATTTTTAAATCTTGCCCAATGAAATGAGCTTGATAAAAAGTAACTTCTTTAATAGAGAAGGTAACAACCTCAATTTCCACACTGAAAGGGCAACATTATACAAACTGAGTAATTCTTACCTGTGCTGCATATTCAGCCTCTTTGTCTTTTTCTAAATTTGAATCACAGGTACATTTTTGCTTCATTACCTGCTCTAATTTTTTCTCTAAGTCTTTCTGTTCAATATAAAATTCTTCCATTCTCTGAGCATGTTCATTCTGTAAAGATTCAAGCTCTTTCTGTAAATTCTGCTGCTCTTCAGTGAGTTCCTTCATAGCTTTTGAACTACTCAACATTTCAACTTCCTGTAATATGAAGAATTACAATACAATTTTTATTTTATTTCCATCATGTTAAAAATTTCAATGCAGGAAAAAAAATAGGTCAGAAAACATCTAATATTCAGCTGTCGTATCAGTTTTATATAGAAGTAATTATCTTGAAAACATCTCTAAAAATTTAAAAGAAAATTGCTTATGAGTAACAAAACTCTAAACAATCTTAAACACATTTACAATCTCTTGTTTCTTAAAGATATGCAAAAGCCTGTTTTCACAATAGACTATCATTTAGATTTTACCATCTGAAGTTGTTGCTTCTTCTGCAAAATTGAGTTCAGTTTTTCCTGTTGTTTTACGTAAGTTCTCATTACTTCTTCCATGATTTTTCCCTTATCATCCTCACAAATGATATCTTTGACAAGAAGTGGTGATGAAGCTACAATATCACGGTCAATTCCTGTCTTGCTTGTGTCTCTGATGAAATTGCAAGTGGTAGACTCGGGTTTCTTTTTACTTGTCGAATTATTTGAGACTGATGGATCTTTGAGAGGAAAAATGAGGTAACAAAAAATGAGCATCACTGTTAAAAAGTCACTAGAACAATCCACAAGTGAAAAAATTTCATTTACAAATAAAATAAAAATAATAAGATAATAAACTTAAGAAAAGTAGTGCAAGACTTCTACAATGAAAACTACACAATAAAGTATCATTGAAAGAAATTAAAGACCTAAATAAATGAAAAGACACCCCATGTTCATGGATTGGAAGACTTACTACAGTTAAGATGGGGCCATGAACTAAATGTCAGTGACCACAAAATTCAGTATGTTAAAATACTAATGCCCAATGATGGTAATAGGAGGCGGGGGCTTTGGGAGATAATTAGGTCATAAGACCTATGATGGAATCTATGCCTTTATAAAAGAGACTCCAGAGACCTCTCCTGCCTTTTCCATCATGTGAGGACTTCCATCATGTATCTGAGCAGAACACAGACATTTATGAAACAGGAAGCAGGGCCCTGCCAGACACCAAATCTGCTGATGCCCTGATCTTGGACTTCCCAGCCTCCAGAAGTATGAAAAATAAATGTTTGTGGTATAAGCCACCCAGTCTGTGGTATTTTTGTTACAGCAGCCTGAACAGACTAAGATAGATGGTAATACTCCCCAAGGGGATCTACTTTTTCAATGCAATTCCTATCAAAATCTCACCTGGCTTGTGGCAAAAATTGACAAGCTGATTCAGAAACTCATATGAAAATGCAAGGAATCCAAATAGTCAAAACAATCTTGAAAAACAACAAATGTGTAGGACTCACAATGCCCAATTTCAAAGCTTATTACAAAGCTACAGAAAGCAAGACTCTGTACTGGCATAAACACTGAATACAGAAATAAACCCATACTTTCATGGGCCACTGGTATTTGACAAGGGCACCAAAACAACTGAGTCGGGAGGGAACAGTCTTTTCAACAAACAGTGTTGGAACAACTGCATTCATATACAAAGAGTGAGGTTGAACCTCACACTGTATGTAAAAATTAACTCAAAATGGAACAAAATCCTAAATGTAAGAGCTAAAACTTTTATATGCACATCTTTGTGATCTTGAATTTGGCAATGGTTTCTGAGAATAACATCTACATAAGCAATCAAAGACAAAACAAATTGGACTTCATCAGAATTTAAAACTTTTGTGCTTCAAAAAACACCAACAATAAAATGGAAGACAACTGATAGAATGGCAAATCACGTAACTGATATGGGTCTACTATCCAGAATATATAAAGAACACTTACAAGTCAATAGTACAGAGACAAATAATCCAAAGTAAAAATAGGCAAAGGACCTGAAGAGATTCAATAAAACATGGAAAGGTACTCACTATCATTAGTCATTGGAGAACTGCAAATCAAAACCATGATACACCACTTTACAACAACTAGGATGGCTATAATCAAAAGACAACAATAAGTGCTGACAAAGATGTGCAGAAAATGGAACCCTCATAAGCTGCTGGTGAGAAGGAAAATGGTATAGCTGCTTTGCAAAACAGTTTGGCAGTCCCTCAAGATGTGAAATATGATCCAGTAATTTCACTCCTAAATGTACACCCAAGAGAAATGAAAAAACATGTCTACATTAAAATGTGTGCATAAGTGTTGACAGCAGCATTATTCATTATAGCCAAAAAGTGAACACAATTTGGGGTGCCTGGCAGGCTCACTCAGTAGAGCATGAGACTCTTAATCTCAGGGTCATGACTTCAAGCCCCATGTTGGGCATGGAGCCTACTTAAAAAAAAAAAAAAAAAGGTGGACACAATTCAGTGTCCATCAACTGATGAGTGGACAAGCCAAATGTGGAATATTTATCTATACAACAGAATATTATTAAACCATAAAAAGAAAACAAGTACTAAAATATCCTACAACGACTGAGAAAATACTATGCAAAGTGAGAAGTCAGACAATAAAAGGTCACACAATATATGATTTCTTTTATATGATGTGCCCAGAATAGGCAAATCTATAAAAACAGAAAATAAATAGAGGCTGGAGAAAGAGGAAAATGAGGAGTAACTTCTAATGGATTACACGGTTTCTTTTGGGGGTGAGAAAATGTCCTGAAATTAAATAGGTGTATTGATGAACAACTTTATGAATTTACTGAAGGTCACAAAACTGTACACTTTAAAAAGGTATATTTTATGGTACATGAACTATATCCCAACAATTTTTTACAAGTCATTAGAATTAATTTGGGAGATATACTGCAAATAAGACTTACTAGTATGTTACCGGTTATTATTTACCATATTTAAATCCAAAGAAAGCTGAATTTTAAAAATCTCAAAATTAAAGTATAGAAACCCCCTTGACCCCAAGAATCTTCAACTACTTCAGGAAAGCTGCAACAACTATCACACTTTGCCTAAGCTGTAAGCAAAGCTCTGCTGCTATAAAGAGGATAAAAGAAGCAGCATTTGTACAGATATGTCTTGTTTGGTCCACGGCACTTTAAAAGCCACTGTAATCGGCAGCTCTTTTATTTTTTTAAGATGTCCAGCCAGCATTCTGCTTTTATGCCATCTTCTTGGCTCTCACTCACAGCTATGAGTTTTCACTCCTTGCTTATCCCATGACTAAGTTTCCCTGAGTCCTACACCTCACTACTCTTACGTACTAAGTCTTAGCATTAGTAAATGGTTTCTCCATTCACAGCAAATTAAAAAGGACCTTCTGAAAAAAAAACTGACAGGAAAAAAAAAAAAGGCAGGAAAGGAAAAAAAAAAAGTCATACAAAAATCACCCACAGTATGAAACCATGTAATCCACATATCTGTATCTTTAGCCGCGATAGCTATCACCGTGCTAAAAAAAAAACTCAGAGTTTTGAAAGGTACATTTTTTTTCAAGATAAAAGCTTCAATTATCTGGAACATTCTCTTACCTAGAAATCTTCTTTGAAAATGCTGAAAAAACAGATTAATTAGATATTTGATTTCAAAAAATAATTTCTGAATACTTACCTACACGGCTACATAATTCTTTACTTGTTTTCAAATCCATTTTCTCCTGTTCCTCCAGTGAGACATCTGGATACGATACCACTTTTTGATGTTTCCCACTACTATGAGGCTTCTCTGATGGTCTTGGTACGGTCCTACTTGTCTCTGTCTTTGTGACCTCTTTAGACTGGGATACAGCAGAAGTAAGCGACACATTTGGTGCAACCACTTTATCACACATGTATAAGTAGTAGCTACAGACGGAGAAAGGCAAAATAAGACACATATTCACTTGGGTAAAAAAGCAAAATACATTAAATCTATTTCTATCATTAAAAAATTTTACATTAAAACAGACAACATAACTCAGAAAATAAGGGTCACAGAAAAGAATTCCTTAAAAATTCAGTACTTTAGGCAGTAAGTGCAAAATTATGAGTAATTTTCGTTATTTTGCAAAAACTAATCTCTAAGCACAGAGACATACCTACAGGGAAAGAAAATTAGTCTCATCTCCTTCCCTCAAAACCACCTGAGAATTAAAGGCATCAAGCACTTTTAGAGCTATTTAATAGCCCTAAATAGGTAAGGCTTATGCTAGAAAGAAAACAGACCATATACTACTTGGAGAACCATTTACTTGCCTGCCACCCGTCCAAAGCAAGGAATCCTTGCTCTGTTATAGAGAGGCTGATTCAGTTCCACACTATAAGGCTAGAGCCAGATTCACCCCAGGCCCAATCAGGAGCTCCCAGGGCCCGTCTTCTATAGCAGTCTGAACACCGCTACTGGGCAACAAGTCCTACTTGTTTCAAACCCCACAGAGCGATCTTCCTAAAATACTTCAGTACTTCCTAATTTGATAAAAATTCAATAGTAAGTTGCACAAAACTAAGATTGAAGGCATGACTACCAATTTTGCTCAAAGCTCACATAAAATTTTCTGCAGATTACCTGAGAGACCCATGGAACAAACTGGAGCTAGATATTGAAGTACCATACTATTAACTATAATCTGCATAACTTTAGTCAAAAGATGCAACCATTTAACTGACATAATACTTCATTCCCTAAATGCTAATGATCTCTTCTTACATCTGATTTTCTTTACGCAGTAATCTATATTGTTCCTCTTTACCAATCACATGAATTCTGCAGATGAAAACTCAGTATTCTGCTAAGAAAATGGACAGGTTTAATAATATCCAAAGAGTTACTTCAACACAATAGGAATGGTAGGAACTGTGCAAATGTAAGTAAGACTGAGATTCTTCATCACCGTGTTTGGGGAGGGGGGGGGAATATATATTTACAGCAATAAAAATCTAGGAATCGACAAATAAAAAGTTTATAATCTAAGGTGGATTTTTATCGAAAACGTGAACACTGGATTTTGAGGGATATGGTTACTATGAAAACTTCTTAATTTCAAAAAATTTCCTTGTAAAATATCAAAGTTGCATACCAAACTCTTAAAGAGCTGGTTTACCTCTTAAAAGGAAGGAAATTAAAGGAAAATTTTCAATGTTTACTTCAGGGTGAAAAGGAAATGATGATTTCCTAGAAAGAACATACACACCAAGAAAAGGTTATCTCAAATATTCAACACAATTAACAATTCATTTATTAACAAGCCTAAAGCTAAATAATGAATTAGCAGAGTCTAGAACAGTACCTGACGCATAGATGTTGAATGAATGAATGAATGAATGAATGAATGAACGAACAAACAAACAAACAAACAAATGAGCCAATACCCACTCACCTGGGGTGTAAAAATGAATGTGTCTGCGAAACATGGTCACCTTCCTGCTTTATAACAGGGTACCATGACTGCAATTCCATTCCTGATGATGTATCTATCTGTAAAAAAATGTAGAAGGGAAAAAGTTCATTGAAGGAAGACGTGATGGTTAATTTTATGTGTCAACCAGATAGGGCCATAGGATGTCTCCAGAGAACCCTAAGAGTTACATTATTTAAGAGTCATCTTCTAACAAGGCAGTCTGTCCTTAAAGTACCAAATCTAGTCACTCAAAACAACATCAACCATCCTTTCAAAAAATAGTTTCAGGGGCACCTGGGTGGCTCAGTCGGTTGAGTGTCCGACTTCAGCTCAGGTCATGATCTCACAGCTCATGAGTTCGAGCCCCGTGTCGGGCTCTGTGCTGACAGCTCAGAGCCTGGAGCCTGCTTCAGAGTCTGTGTCTCCCTCTCTCTCTGCCCTCCTCAACTCATGCTCTGTCTCTGTCTCTTAAAAATGAATAAAAAAAAAAAAATTTTTTTTAAAAAGAAATAGTTTCAGTATGCATGTTCAACATGGATTATCAGAAATGATTTCATAAAATTTCATACTTATGGAATCTATTTTTTAAATGCTTTTTAATTTTTAGTGTTTATTTTTTGAGAGAGATGGAGCGTGAGCAGGGGAGAGGCAAAGAGAGAGGGAGGCACAGAATCTGAAGCAGGTTCCAGGCTCTGAGCTGTCAGCACAGAGCCTGATATGGAGCTTGAACCCATGGACCATGAGATGATGACCTGAGCTGAAGTCAGATGCTTATCTGACTGAGCCACCCAGGCGCCCCTATTTTTTTTTAATGTTTATTTGAGAGAGAGCAAGAGAGAGCGTGCAAGCAAGGGAGGGGCAGAGGGAGAGGAAAGAGAATCCTAAGCAGATTCCCTCACAGCTGTGAGATCATGACCTGAGCTGAAATCAAGAGTCAGATGCTTAACCCACTGAGCCAGCCAGGCACTGCTGGAATCTATTTTTTAAATCCATTTTAAATAGCACCTTACAATGTACAGCATTGGTAAGTTCCGATCCTTCTTGCTGCTACAATCAGCTAGAATATACCCTTTCCCTACAGTATTTGTTAATGGATTAGATGGCATTCTATAGCAACAAATATTTGCCAGGGGAGTGAGGTCACTAAGATGGCAACATAGGTTGTTCCTGACTTTGCCCACCACCCCCGCCACACGCAAGAAAAACAACTAACATCTATTCAAGGGCAAGTCACCAGTGAGAGAATGCTGTAACACAGGGGATGGGGGTGGTGAAGCTGAAGCGCCCCATCGCGCCTCAGAAACCAAGACAGACTATACTAGAAGGATGAATGTTAGCTGAACCTACTGTGGTAATTCACTTCACAATATATGCAAATCAAACTATCATGCTGTATGCCTTATACTTAGTGATGATATCGATTATTTCTGAATAAAACTGGAGAAGAAAAGTGAATTGATAGAGGGATGAATAGGTAGATATATAATAAAAGAAGTATAGTGAAATGTTAAAAAAAAAAAAATTAAAAAGATAAGGGAACCCAAGCAGAACCTCACAGAGTAACCTGAGTGGAGGAGTAGAATGTCCAGAAAGACCAAGGCAAATAGAGTCTGCAGCACAGAGAAAGGTGCCCAGAGAGAACTCCACAGATCTGTGGAGGGTCTACCTCAAGAATTCAGCATAGTACCTGAGCAGCCCATGCTTGTGAGGAAATTTCTCAAAGCCAGGTCATGCAGCTAATATGGTGACTGATGTGAGGGGGGTAGGAGTCCAAAGAGCAGCCAATTTATCCTATTACGGCACAACTCAAACGGGCATTATTCACTCCACAGCTCCGTACCAACTTGGATGAAACAGTGATGGGTTTGCATTGCACATTTTTACCTTCCCTCTACCCAGTCTTGCCCCTACTCCCTTCCTTTCACAGGCAACTGATCTCTAACAAACATCACAAAAAACAAACACACAAGCACCACAAAAGTTTGCCAAGCTAAACTACTTTGCCTAACACTTATCAGTAAACCATAATTCCTCATAAACTGTACCTGTGAATAAAGGCAAAGAAGAAGGTAAACCCTTTTGGCTACTTAATGAGCATCTACCTGATAAGAACTTTATACATCCTACTTAATTCTAACAATAACTTACATTAAGTAGGTATCATGATCTCCATTTTACACATTAGAAAAGTGAGGTTCAGAAACTGAGAAAGACGGGGCACCTGGGTGGCTCAATTGGTTAAGCATCCGACTTCGGCTCAAGTCATGATCTCATAGTTCGTGGGTTCGAGCCCCGCGTCGGGCTCTGTGCTGACAGCTCAGAGCCTGGAGCCTGCTTTGGATTCTGGGTCTCCCTCTCTCTCTGCCCCTCCCCTGCTCGTGATTTGTCTCTGTCTCT
Organism: Acinonyx jubatus; assembly: GCF_027475565.1. Classification (NCBI taxonomy): domain Eukaryota; kingdom Metazoa; phylum Chordata; class Mammalia; order Carnivora; family Felidae; genus Acinonyx; species Acinonyx jubatus. The sequence continues at coordinate 94,207,056 of NC_069384.1, forward strand.
CAAAAATAAATAAACATTAAAAAAAATTTTTTTAAAGAAAGAAAAGAAACAGAAAAGAATAACCTGTGGCTACTAACTTCTCCCTTATTTGGTTTGTTTCACATGGCCTCCTCACTACCACTCCCACTCCCACCACCACCACCACCATTCAAATTACAGTAATGACCCTGCTCTTGTGGGAAAAGAGTATCTTATTAAAGGGGGAACAAGACTCACGTGGTAGAGGAGGGAGCTAAAAGGTGGCAGTATTTGGGTGAGCAACAAAAACAAGAGGCTAACAGACAAACCCAGTGGAGTAAGAGAGAATGGAATTAAGAATGAGGTGAAGGAGAAGAAGGATGTGACAAAAAGGAGAGCTTCATATTCTTCTGACACTGCCTCTGAGAGTCTCCATTCACTTCTGCAACTGGGTAAAGTGTGGGGGAAATGATGCCATCATCCGATAATTCATAAACACAGCACTCAGAGGACAGCCACCAAGTACCAAGAAACCAAGAAAACTATTTTGCCTCATGTCACAATATTCCAGTTCAGAACCAAGAAACTACACAAAATGGAAGGGAAACAGAGCTCGAGATGCTAAGCAGTTGTGATTCAAGCAAAATTAATTCATAAACTGTCCATGGTTTGACTGGGGAGATCTCACTCATAGGGGAAGAAACTCAAGAAGAAACCTGACAACCCACTACCCATTTTGTTAATGGGCCAAAAAGGAAAAGGAAAACAGCTTTTGGAGCAAACATTACCCAACTTGATCAATCAGGAGGTGATTTAAGGCCAATTAAAAGCCAAAATTAAAAATATGGACAGGGCACCTGGGTGTCCCAGTCAGTTAAGTGTCTGACTTTGGCTCAGGTCATGATCTTGAAGTTCATGGGTTCGAGCCTCGCATCAGGCTTTGAGCTGTCAGCACAGAGCCTGGATCCTGCTTCGGATTCTGTGTCTCCCTCTCTCTCTGCCCCTCCCCCACTCACACGCACGCACACACGCGCGCTCTCTCTCAAAAATAAACATTAAAAACAATTTTTTTAATCCACAAAAATAAAAATATGGTAACCTCTATTTGTAGGAGGCCAACATTTTGGTTAAGAATGAACAAGGAAGGCACCTGAGGGGCTCAGTCAGTTGAGCATCTGACACCTGACTTCAGCTCAAGCATGATCTCACGATTCATGAGATCAAGACCCACTCAGGTCATGATCTCACGGTTAGTGAGTTCAAGCCCCGCTGGCAGCACAGAGCCTGCGTGGGATTCTCTAGCCTTCTGCTCTCTCTGCTCCTCCCCTGCTTGCAGGCGCTCAAGCGCATGCTTTCTCTCAAAATAAATAAATAAACTTAAAAAAAAAAAAAGAATGAACAAGTAATTTGAAAAACTAACAAGACCACAAGACTAGGGGAAATAAAGAGATTTTCAAAGGATTTAAGAATTGAGTATTCAGTGAGGGGACCCTAGGCTCTCTACAAGAGTACAAACAAAACAACAACAACAACCTCACAATCCCGATCAATTCTAAAGTTCAGAATCTGAGGCAAAATCATGTTTATTTATAAAATAAGCCAATCTCTTGTTTACATAGTTTCTCAGATAACTTAGTTCTACAAGTAAATTAGAAAGGATATTGCTGGTAACAACGATACTAAATAATAGATGCCAGGTGACAATCGACAGCCTAAGGAGAATTACAAAATGCAAACACAAACACTAATTCAAAAAGCAAGACAATCTAAGGGCTTTATCACAGACCAGGGCAAATAATTTAATAAAGCTCACTTGTCCCCTATCTTCACAACAGAGCACAGAAACTGATATTTAAAAAGTCTTGAGTTAACATGACATAGTTAAACTATATTCTATAACTTATACCAGATATAAATACCACACTGTATACATACATACCTACCACTTAGAAAGACTGAAAACTATTTAAGACATTTTAGAATTCAGGAAAAAGGTTAAAGTTTTTAAGAACACAGTGCTGAAAAGAGTAGCTTCATCATCCAGAAAACTCATTTAGGCAGAACATTTTTCACCAAAACACTATATGACAAGGTGTTAATAAGCATGGATAAGCTCACTGTAACAAATCAATGAAATGTAAGATCAGCTAGGGTGCCTGGGTGGCTCACTCGGTTAAGCATCTGACTTGATTTCAGCTCAGGTATGATCTTAGGGTCATGAGATTGAGCCTGGTGTCGGGCTCTGTGCTGAGTGTGGATCGAAGTCTGCTTGGGATTCATTCTCTCTCTCTCTCTCTCTCTCTCTCTCTCTCCCCTTCTCTGCCCCACACCTACTCATGCACAAGTACTCTCCCTCTCTGTCAACATAAACATTAAAAAAAATAGATCAGCTTCAATGAAATCGGAATTTCTTTTCTAGAAGTCATTTGTTAAACTCATTATTTAGAAAATAAAGCAAGCTCCACTTTAAATCAGTTATATATCCCAAATAATTCTGGATGTACTGCCCAAGATATCAATTGCTTCTCAGTTTTTTTTAATTAAAATTACCAAAATTAAGACATTTTCTAAAGTTTTTTCTGAAAAATTTTTTTAATGTTTATTTTTGAGAGAGAGAGAGAGAGACAGAGCGTGAGTGGGGGTAGGGCTGACAGAGAGGGAGACACAGAATCTGAAGCAGGCTCCAGGCTCCAAGTTGTAAGCACAGAGCCAACGCGGGGCTCGAACTCACAGACCGAGAGATCATGACCTGAGCCAAAGTCAAGAGCTTTAGCGACTGAGCCATCCAGGCGCCCCAAAAGTTTTTTCTATTATAGATATCTGGAATCTCAAATCTCCTGAATAGCAAGTTCTAAACTTCTTGACTTGAAATCTGACTCAATTTTGATCAAGTTCATTTCAAAGCTTGATTTAAGTTTTACTATTTTATTCATGATCCAAAGCCAGTGCATATTTCTATTTTCTATCATCTCTAAACTTCAGATGCCTCCATAAAGAATTGCTAGCATTTTAAATATCCATCCCTAATTTCTGCCCTTTATTTTATTTTCTAATCTCACACAATCCAACTAACAGAATCACAGTCTAGGGATTTTAAAGAAACCCTCTTTAAAGATCACCTAGTGCAGTCCCCTAGCCAACGTCTGAATTCCCTATTCAAAATCACTGACAAGTGGCTATCCAGCCTCTGCTTGTACAGCAGCTTTAGGTCAAGGGCCATCTTCTTTACTTTTGTGTATTTTCAGTACCTAGCACCATGCCTGGCATGTAGAAGGAACTAATAAATATTTGTTGAATGAATCCTGAATGACAGCTTAGCTCATTAATTCCCAGGGTGGCCTTTTATCGGGTTACTGTGCTACCATGAAACTGAGAAAGAAGATAGTCTCTTTCACATTCAATATCCTTCTATTCCATGAAGCACCAGAAAGCCCAACAGTCTCTGGGGTGTATTTTTAGAAATCAGACCTACAAATTAAATAATACAAATGATGGGGAAATATACAACGCTAACCATGATAAAATGTTGGGATTTGATTTTATCTAACATGTGGTAAGCCATAAACACATTTATAACAACTTATCCTAACTGTGTGTTAAAAACAATTAAGAAAAGCACATATTATACAACAGAACATTCACAGGCATGCCAGATTTTCTCATCTATTCTGCATTTGTGTCAACATACAAATTAGGTCTTCAAAAAAAGAACAGTGTAATTAAATGGTACAGCAGTGTTGCTACTACTGATCAAGAATAAAAATTAGATACCAAGATATGAGCACGTATTGCCTCTTATCTCACTTTTCAAGGTGGGAAGAATTTATTTACTTGGTGTTTTTAAACATCAGAATAGAATTCATTACATTACTTGGCAAAGGAGAGAAGTAGATCACTTAGTATCTTAAGTTAGAGCCCTAAACATTTTTAAATGCTTTTATCGCCCAACTTCCCCACCGTTATCTACCGCGAAATGAACAGATGGCATCCTCATCTGAAACACAGGAAAATTTTCAGACATATTATTTCATTCTTTCTGTAAGTCATAAAACAACAAATAACATCTATGAAAGCAAAATTAAAACAATCCCAAAATGTACACAAGAGTAAATTTTAAATAAATAAAAATTAGGAAATGTTTTATAAAAATTTCTCTAAATTTCAACCTACGGTGTTATATACACATGATCCTTTAATAATCACATTTCCTAACAAAGAACTATTGTGTTTTTGGTAGTACAATGCTTTTTAGTCTCACAATGACAAATAATTTAGAGAACTTGATTTCATTTACAAAAAAAAACAAAAACAAAAAAAATAAACATTTTAGTCACCACTTTCTGGATACAAAAGCAATCCTACCCACTCGGCACTATTCACATATAAACATTCCAATTTATACTTAAAAAAAAAAAAATCACAACACTTTACAATTCCTAGACTTATCTCCAATAATAAACTTTGCTTTTAGATGATACTCTAGTTTTTAATTATAGTAGCAGATTAATATTATGACCCTTAATTAAATCCAAATGACAAATATTGATGAACTAAAGAAATCCAGATAATATCCTCAACATATACTGGTAGGATTTCCAAAGTCTCTCCAAAAATTACATTAAATTTTTTTTTAATATGTGGAAAAATTATTTTCAAAAACAGAATTTAGAAAGAGCTATAACAGGTAAATTTTTAGATTGTGGTATTTATTCCTAAAACAGTATGCATACAAAGGACTAGCAGATTGGTAAATTTAACAGACTATTCTAATGATGTGCTTACACAAGAAATAAAATATATATTAAATATACATTACTTTGTACAAGCCCAACATAAATCATTAGCAACCTTACTAAACACATGACTGAATACAGCAATAACTGTATTAGGAATACAATAACTCCTTAGGAATAAAGTGGATATACCTGTCAGGGCCTTTCTGCTGTGTTATTATAATACTAAGGCATTCAAGTGGTCAATAAATGATTTCAGAAGGACACAAAGACACCCTACCACACAGCTGCCAACAACTCTTACTGAAAGAAACTGAATCTCTCACTGAAGGATCAAGTTTCCTCAGTACTTCCAACATGTTGTGAATGAGCATTTCAACAACTGAAAGAGGAATAGTGTTACAAGGTAGCAAATAGCTACTTAAGAGATTTTAAGGCTCAATCTTGTGCCTCACTTCATTGTAATTATTAGAATTAATCAACCTAATGCAAAACTGAAACAATATGATCTAAGCACCTCCACTAAATTACCAAAACTAGATAGATCTTCTGGAGATATAGCAATGTCTGCTGCTCTTCCACACTGAAAGACACCACCTATTTCACAAAGCCAATTTTAAGTTTAAATAAGTGCTCAAAGATGCTCACAGGAAAAGCAAAGCCTCACGTTTTTATAATGTGCAACTATTATCTTAAATCCTTTATGGAAATAAAGCCATGTGAAGTTAGTAGTATGATACCACTCCCTTCATAATGTGAAGGAAAAGGAGCAAACTGATATAAGTCCTGTTAAGTTCCTACTTCTAAAATAATAAAAAAAAATAATAATAAGTTTATTTATTTAAGTAATCTCTACACCCAATGTGGGGTGCGAACCCACGACCCTGAGATCAAGAGTCATGTGTTCCTCCGATTTGAGCCAGCCAGACATCCCTAAAAATAAAAATTTTTATACTGGAATTTTACAGAGACCAATTCATTTAATATGACAATAACTTAGCAATCTCCATGTCACATACATCTTTTCACTAAAATATCTGTATAAATCTAAGGTTTTGCTTTTCCAGCCCATTTCAACATATATGCTTTTTCAAAAAATGTTTATTTTTGAGAGAGAGAGAGAGAGAGAGACAGAGAGAATGAGTGGGGGAGGGGCAGAGAGAGAAGGGGACAGAGGATCCAAAGCAGGCTCCACGCTGACAGCAGTGAGCCCAATGTAGGGCTGGAAGAACCCACAAACCCACAAACCATAAGATCATGACCTGAGCCAAAGTCGGTCGCTCAACCTACTGAGCCACCCAGGGGCCCCCCAGCATATGTGCTTTTTAAAAAAATTATGATGGTGCCTTCCCCACTCACGGTCTGTCACTTAAAAATAAGTAAACATTAATAAAAAATTTTTTTAATTATGATCTCTGTGGCGCCTGGGTGTCTCAGTTGGTTAAGCGTCCAATTTTCTCTCAGGTCATGATGTCGTAGATTCCAGCCTGGTGTGGGGCTCTGTGCTGACAGCTCAGAGCCTGGGGCCCGCTTCAGATTCTGCCTCCCTCTCTCTGCCTCTCCCTCACTCGCACTGTGTCTCTTTCTCTCTCAAAAATAAACATTAAAAAAAATAAAAATAAAAAATTATGATCTCAGATCATTTTGGCCTTCAATTAATGTATGTTGAGAATATCAAAATGAAGATTAATTCTTTAATGTAGATTAATTTTACTATATGCAATGTAGTCTATTTTTTATTTTACTCTACTTCATTTTTTTAATGTCGGTGACCCACTAAATTGATTTCGTAACCCTCCTGGCCCTCAACTGGGGTTCTCAAGAGATAAGCCCAAATGCCCCAAGGCATCCACTGTACGCAATGAATTAACTTCACTTCAAAGCTTTGAGAATGGTAGTATACACCATCTTTGGGAGAAATGATGAAACCATCACTCAGATCATTTTCTGTAGGGCTTAAATCTCCTTTCTTGAAACCCCAGATGAAAAGGGCTGCGTGAGTGACAAACTGCAATTTGAAAAACCTTGCTCTAAGTGAACGATCCTAGAATTGGTCCACAAGTATTATTTCAACAATTAGTCTTGTATTAATAACACTTGTGCACTGTGCATTTGCACAGATTTACAAAGGATTACATGTGTAATGGAATAAACTCCAGTGTTAATTATCATCTATGTTGAAATTATGAATTACGAAATTTTGTTTTCTTCTTTGCACTTGTTTAGGATTTACTACAGTGGGCCTATATTGCTTTCATAACCACACCAAAAAACAACAACAAAAACACTTTTAATGTGGAATAAAAGCCCTACTGTTACCAAAATGATCTTTAGTGAGCCTCTAAACTTTCATATTCCTTGTCCCCATAAGATAAACAAAATACGCACTTTTAGGGCTATTTGAAATCTCAAAACAAATTCAATACCACAAGTAAAAACAAAATGCTGCTTTGCTTTAAAACTAAGCCTCTTTTTCTCCTCAAAAATCACTGGTAACTTTATAGGGCTAGTTAAGACTCTTCATTCAGTTATTCAAACCTTTATTAAACATCTACCACATTCTAGATTCAAAAACTAGAAGATAAAGTCCTGCCCTAAGGAGCCTCCATTTAGTCTTTATGTACATATTTCTGTGACCCACTTCTAAGTCTAGAAATCAGTATGAGTTTTAAAGTAATTTATATCTTTCTATTCATTCCTTTTTCTGCCTAGCATGGTACTGTAATACTTAATTTAGTGAATGAAGCAAGCTTCACCTTAAGAAAAGATTTAGAATTTAATTATATATCTTCTTTTTGCTTTTCACAGTCTAATAAAATCCTTAAGTTATTTTAAGTATATGAACCCTCATTAGACCAAAATTCTGCATGTGGACAAAATACAGTTTCCAGTCATTACTAAAGCTATTCCCAAACTAGTTCTATCTCTTTACTTGAACAAAATGAGTTTTGCTCCACACTTTCCTTTCCAGAATACTAAAGGAATTGAAATTAACCCAATTCTTGATTACTTCCTTGTTCTCCCAGTGGCATAAATTATAATGTATGCATAGCTATGAGAACACTGCTGGCTGCCTACACAGTGATTCAAGTATACCCTTTTTCTTCTTCCTTGAAGTTTCTTAATTTTTTCCCATTTATCAGATCAAAAAGAATAAAGTTGTAACTTATCACCAGCCTTTTTAAAAATGTTAATACTTATAAATGTTTTACCATTTTTTTAATGGTAAAAACGAATATAGGCTCTGTATTTCCTAAACCATAAGGGGGCACTATTCCCAAAGCCATTCTAAAGATTTCATTGAAATGTCCTTATAATTCTTACAATAGACCTGTTTTGTATGTTCTTCTTGCATACTTCATTTTTAGTAAGTAAACAAAATATCCAACTAGTATAACAGCTGTGTACAAATAACTAAGAGTGGGATACATTTGAACCCATTACTCAGTTATCTCATTTGTTTTAGAAATGTCTTCACCTAATTCCAGGTAAGTCAAGAAGATGTTTGGGGAAAGGAAAAGTCCCCAAATACGTATTACTAAATGTTTTAATAATAGTTTGAAGTACCATCCTACATTTCTAGACTCTTCCAAAATGCTCTGGCTTCCATTCTCTCACTCAACAGTTTATTTGCAAATCACAGGTGTTTACTTACAGATCAAACCATTATTTTACCCAAAAACTCCAAACATTCTAAAATATAATGCAGTGTGTTGTTCTTCAAAAATGTATTCAGTTTAAAAAAAGATTTCATTGACTGCCTCTGATGCACTAAGCACTAAACTACATTCTGGGAAAACAGGAAAAAGGGTCTCTAAACTCATGAAGTCAATTATTAATTTCAGAAAAGTAGACAAAAATATTCATACTCGTCGTGCATATGAACACAAATACTTCATCTGATTCTAACCTTACCCCCACTTGATCAAAATTTATGCTAATCGCAAAATACAAACTATATCACTGATGTAACAAATTACCACCAAATTGGCCACAATTATTACTGAAACACATTTTGTCTCAACACTACTCTCTGTAGTTGCCCATTTTCTCCAGTGTATTTCCTTACCTTATTGGACTAAGAAATGCACTTCCTAAACAGAAAAATAACAGTTTACAAGATAGAATTTTTTTGTACTATTATTATTCCAATGACTTCTGCAAAAATGAGGAACTGAAAGGAAAATGCAAAACTAAAAATAGTAAAATGTTTAACAGGCTTTAAAAAAAAGTTTAAATTGATATCTTTAGGTCATTTATGTGTATCATAATCTATTTTTTTCCTAAGCTGAGTAAATACCATATTATTATTTACCTAAGAGTAGTCAATTCTGAATGTTAAAAAATCTACATTTTAAATGTTTTGTTTTTTTTTTTTTTTTAGTATAAGGGCATACACCATCTCTAACTTAAAGATTTTCTGTCACATTTTGTAAGAGTAAAGAACCACCTATCACTACAAGTGGGCTTTTCCAAAGTGCTTGAAAATAATCTTAAACATCACCCTTCAAATTTTATTTACAAATGATCAATTTGCTTAGCAACCTTTTTTCCATAGACAAAAATGTAAGAGCAACTAAATCAGAATTAGATCAAATAAATAATACAACAGCCATATTTCTAACAAAAAGCATAAAAAGTTCAGGCGATACGAAGAAATAAATTGCTTAAGAACATCATTTTACAAAGCCACCTAGGCAGATCTAAAACCAGTTGTATTTCTTGTCCTGACCTGAGTAAGAAAGGCTTCAAAATATACCGTTAGTTTCTACACAGAGCCAGTTCTTCACTTAGAACACTGACCTTATACCACTTACTTCTCCCATCTAAATATAGCTACTAACTATGCAAATTAAATGGAGCTATTAGTTATGCAAATAGTTAGGTGATCATTACTAATATAATTTCCAACCCTGGAAATAACAGTTGCTACATTTCAAACAATTGCCTTTTGAGTTTCATAATTTTGGTTTTTTAATCTAAAACAATACTTTAACTATGTATAAACGTATTGAACTACGTTAGTATTCACATTAAACATAAGGTTCTTTACATAAAATATTAATATATTTAATTTACTCTTCTATGTAAAAAAAAAAGAAAAGAAAAGAAAGCCTGTATTGACTTCTTCAAATGAGCTTCCTCTGGGTCTATTTGGTTTGTTTGGCAACCAACTCACTGACTCACAGGAGATAATAAAAAACGTTCCCCAGTCAAGGATATCTCCTAGCACCCCCTCCCTGTTAAGGACCTTAGTATAAAATTCAAGTTAACACAGAGTTTACGAACCATTACACTAAGGAAAATTGATAAGAAGTTAATGTTTCTCAAAATTCAGTAGTAGTTTGTACTACAAAGTTTGCTTTAGGGAAAAGCAGTGAAAATTACTAGACTTCAAGTCAGAAGAAATGCATTCAGCTCCTCATTCTACCACCCACCAGTTATACAACCAGAACATGTGACCCATCTGGGACTGGTTTCTCATCTAAGAAACCTTGTTCACAGACCTTCAAAAAAGTCTTCAGGACTAAATTTTCAAAATATGGAGTGATAAGCATAATAAAACAACCACTCAAGTATGTATTACATGTGAACCCAGAAGTCTTCTTTCTTAAAGATTTCATTGGTAGAAATTTTCTTAAATTCCCTTACATTGCTTACAATTCACATAAAATTGGAAACAATACCAAAATGAAACCAAAAACATTATAGTAAATCCTGCAAAAAGATAACAGCCAAAAGGTGAGGGAAAAAAATCTCACACCTTCCCCCCCCCCCAAAAAAAATGAATTCAAATTAATCATTTCTGAGACAATAAAGGACTACATTCAGATGAAGAATGGTTTCAATTTTACCTAAACCCTAGCACATACAGTTTCAGTTAAGTAAATTCATCACCTTTTTCTTTCTAATCTTTATCATGGTTCTCAGATGTTTTTGCTCACAAATACAGAAGAGGAACTTCAGGCAAAGGAGTTTATCCCAAAAACGCTTATGTCAGAGCAATGAAGACTGGAGTAAGAATATCTAGCAAATAATGTGGTCAGCTATGGACATGTAAGGGTAGGGCTCTAATTAGCATTGAGCTAGATATCATAAATATCAAAAGGAGCATTCCACATTTTGAGAATATAGATCATCTCCAAGCACAAGCTTCAGCATGGGACCAATCCAGCTGTAAGCAAGTCCAGTAATTTGAGAAGTGGCTTGAAGTCAATCCTGCTTCAAAATCAGTCAATAACTGCACATGAACAATATAAACTTATCTAGTAGCCACAGGCAAGGAATTTCAGAGTGCTGACCCTTTGGAAGCAGCAAGTAGCAAACTACCCTGAATTAAGAGTCTAAAATTATCTTCTTGAGCTTCAGAAACAAATCACAGTTTTAAAACTCAACTGTAACTAAATTTCCTTCAAAACCTTAAAGGTACCATAATAAAGCACACGACACCAAAAATCTTAGATTCAAGCCCAAGCTCTAATGTTGCTGTGAATAAGCTGCGGTCATTTAATACGCTTCACTCATTTCTTCTGTGAAGTAGAAAAGGTAGAGATTATTTCAAGAAATAAAAACTAATAGTGGAAAACTTAGATTCTTAAGATGAAACATGGCCAATAAAATTATATATGTGAAACTGCTCAAAAACAATGCTTGCCACAATGTAAGTGTTAAATAGTGCTAGCTATTATACTAACTTTAATCAAGTAAAAAATATATTTAACAACCAAGTCAACAAGCTGGATATTTAATAACCCAAATCTTGTTTATTACCCAGGCATTCAGGCTTTCAGAATGAAGACCTTAGTTTAGCCTAGCAGATATTGCAGTGGGAAAAATAGTAAGATCTCTTTGCTGACAGATTTTTATATTAGTATTTATTTAGCCTAAAATAATCTATTTATTCTAGCTGTCACAATTTTTTTAAGTTATTTCTTTCTTTTAAAAAAACCTCTTACCAGAATCACAAATTCTTCCGATAAACCTGTCTTTTCCATTTATTCCGAATATTGATCAAACCTGAATATCCAGGGATAAAAACAATGTCAGAAATCCTAGATCTACCTTGGAAAAATGCTGTTTGAAGCCCACAACCAGAATTGTTTTGGCCAGCCATTATACCATTTGCAAATGGAAATAACACCAAAGTGTAAATTATCTGGAGTCCTAGGACAACAACAGATCTAGTCATCAAAAAGCAGGATGTGTGAAAAAGAAAGAGATCATGACTTGACAAAGAAGCCCCAAATCCTCCACACCCTGTCTATATAATCTTGGGAAAGCCACTTGATCTGAGCCTCATTCTCTTTATCTGTAGAATGGGAATAATCCTACTTCTTGCACTAGGCTGTTTGAAAGATCAAATGAACACACACACAGGAAAGCGCTTTATAGCCTAAAACGTGTGATACAAACATAACACATTACAAAGACCAGTATTTTTTGTTGTTGCATGAGCAGTAACAGTTTCTTAACATTGCACAGGTTAAGTAAGTCTAAATATAGACTTTTGATTTCAAAGTAAACCACTGCCATTACTTAAAATTACTATTAAAAAAAAAAAAACTTGCCTTAGATTGAGTCCTTTTTCCATTTCTCATGCTAAATTTCTCCTTCATTTCTTCTAATATTATCTTCAGTTTCTTTTCTTCAGGTGTCCCTAAGTATTTCTGGTTCACATGAAGATAGCAATGCCATTTGGCTGACTCAAAGCCCCAGTGGCAAGTCCTTTTGTCAGGTGATCTGTGAGAATGCATCACAAATGTCTGGGGCGCAAACATTCCACAGCACTCCAGACATTGAATACATGGAGCATCAGGCTGAACATAAAACTGGGGTGCAAACAGACCCTGACATTTGCCCAAGCATTCATGTTCCACTTCAAAGGCACTGCCAGTTTCCTTTAACTGGGCCAATGAATTTTTAGCAGGAAGTACACTACCATTTTGAGGAAAAGTGCGTGGCCGCAATAAAGCATTACATAGTCTTTGTGCATCAGTTAATGTGATCAACCCACAGGATGGGGCATTGAATGGAAGTATTCCCAGGACCTTTAAGATATGAAGCTGGTCTGAAGTACACCGTGAACAATAGATGTACAATTCGTCACACACCGTATTTATTTGCTGAAGTGAAAATTCTCGGAGAACAGAATTTAAGACTTGAGGCAAACAGAGTCTCTTTTCTCCTCCAACCTGAAAACAAGAAATAGACTCCCCTTCCAACACAGTCTGTGTGAGTTCTGTGGAGCTATCAGAAGGGATGAACAGTGGACCAGGAAGAACCTGAGGAGATGGAAGAGGCAGAAATACAGTGGGTGACATGCTTTCTTGGGAATACCGAGCAGAAAATGCTGCTGGTCCACCCAGAGAGCTCTGACTACTTAAATGAAATTGTGCCAAAGTGTGTTTCAAACTGGGATTTAAATGTAAAGGTTCTGGCACAGAGGCACAGGTTCGCTTGACGTGCTCCCCATCGGTTTCCATTGGCACTTCATAGTCCTCCAAGTGTTCCTTCTTTACTGTTGGCATCTTGTTTATCATCATTTTTCCATTTGCAGGAACGTCTGTCATCATTTTTTTCACTGGAGGGCCGCAATCATCTCCCATCCCATTCAGTTTTTTATTTGAGCCATGAACCAAGGAATAATTTGTCTGTAGATTTTCCATTGCTAAAAACTGTGGTGTTAAATAAGTAAGTCTGAGATTTGCATTGTTATTTAGTCACTCATTCCAAGAGAGAAGCAATGTATATCAATTGTTCTAGTAGCTTACTCTCACAGAAAACTTAAATTTCCAAAGAGAAATCTCCCTAAATTACTCAAGAGATTTTACAATTTTATTTGGTTCTGCTTATACTCTAGTATAATTTCACTGCTAGTGCTATAAAATTTCTTTTGTCCCTAATAATAAAGAATATAATTTTGAGAGGCACACCTCTGAGGAAGCCTTTTTTCTTAACTCTTCAAATAGATGCATTAAAATAAACTTATCAGTTCTCTCAATTCGGAATGTCCAGATTCAGTGCAATGGTTTGGTCTGGTTTGGAGCAAAACATGTGAAAAGTTTATGCAATTACTTGTGTCATAAAACCTAGACACAAATAGAAATCAAAATGTTGCACCCAAATTTAGTTTTTGGCACCAAGGACACCAAAAAAGGAAAAGAAAACACTATCTTCTCTAAAAGTGATGATCTGTTGGTCTGTGTTGACCAACTGAAGGTTTGTAGAAATCCTCAAAAACGGTAAGAGCCTCTGACTCCACTTGAACTTCTACAGTTAAAAATGATATCTAAAGAAAAATTGCCCAGTTATCTTCATGGATTACTGTTCATTCTTCTTTTAATTAATCTGGAAGAGAAGAGCAGTGAGGGAGAGTTATACTTGAATTTGCTCAGAGGCCAAAGGGTCAGTTTGAAACTAGTTTCTTAATCTTATACTGAGTTCACTTTACCAAAGGTGACACTTGAGTGATTTCTTTAAATCTAACACCAGTTAACTAGAAGAACGTCATTTAAACAGGAAAATAATTTGTAGAATGGGTAAAGGGAGCAATAACATCCCTGAAAAGGGAATAGAAGAACCTTAAATAGATCATCTCACCTAAAACTAAGTACCAGAGTCTTTCCCAGTTATGCCATTTGAACTATAATAATCCATTACTTCATCTCTTAATTTTAAAAAATGCCAGTTTCATCCAAAAAAATCAGATACGTGCTAACATATCTACCATATGTACCTAACTTACAATTTTAAGGGCATTAATTCACCCAGTCAGTGTACGCTATTTTTTCTGGAATGACTGTAGGCAAAAATTAACTTTCCCTTTAAAAGGTTAGTGAATTTGCTTAATGGAAGCCAAAAGCTATAGACTCCACTCCTGGGAATCTCCATCCTTAACGAGACTAATTCCGGACAAAAAACACAAGGCAGACAGACCTCACAAAGAATGCAAATGGAGGAAGAGGAGAAAAGAAAAGATTCTTCTTCCACTTCCTTCTTGAGAGGACACCCAAAAGAAATCCAATAAATAAAAATGTTTGCCTCCCAAACTCTCAGCAGTTTCCCTTAAAAGAGACCCAAAGGGTTACGGACCCAGGCCACTAACCAATGTTCTGACTTTCGCCCACCACAGAAACACCTCAGCCAACGCAGACCGAGAAAGAGGGCAGGAGGCATGACCTACAATGGGGGAGCCCCCCCAAACTCTGAAATCCTCGGCCCACGCAAATCCACCCACCCATTACAAACCCGAGGGGGAGGGCGGAGTGGCGGACAGGGGAGCCGGGACGCCTTGGGCTGCGCAAGGGGAGAGTGGGAAGTGGAAAAAGAGGAGTCCCCCAACCCCCACCCACGGTCTCGGGACAACCCCAAGGGCCCTCCCAATACTGCCCCACTGCGGGGGCCGCGGGGAGGACTGTGGAAATCCCCCCCCGTACCCTCGCCCCAGGAAGTTCTCGGGTGTTACCCCAGCACCCCTAAGGCTGCACCTCCCCCGCCTCCCCGGGGCCAGAAAGGAGAAGGGTCTGCGGGCGGGTGGGGCGCCTAGCCGGGATCTCCGCGCCGCTGGGCACCGACAGACGCCCGGGGCATCCCCGAGGAGCGCAGACGGGCGGCTGGGGAAGGGTGGGGGGAGTGACGGGCGTCCAGGTCTCCGGGGTCCCGACGGCTCCGGTCAAGTGCAGCGCCCTTCCAGCCTAGGGTCAGCGAGGCTTGATCCGCCGTGGGACACCCGCCCTGCGCCCCCCGTGGCCCCGACCCCACCCGGGACCCGCGCATCCGGACCCCCGACTTCGGCCTCCGCGCCCGAGGTAGCTCGACGAGCTTTGTTAACTCCCCACTATCCACGGCACCGCCGTCGGGCTGCCCCAAGGCCGCGCGCCCCTTGCCGCCCGCCGCGCCCGCCGCGTCCTCACCACGAGCCGGGGCCGCACCTGTGCCAGCCGCCGCCGCTCGCCCGCTCCCTTCGGCTGTGCCGGCGCCGCTCCGAACCCCACACACATCGCTACACACAGCCCTCTGACGTCACCGAGCCCTCGGCCCGCCCACGTCACTGCGGAGACACACGGCTTCCCGCAGACGCCGCCGCCGTCTCCGGCCGCCCGGGGGAGAGCGAGGGCGGCGGGGAGGGGGAGGGGAAGGGAACAGAGCCAGCGGCGGCACCGCGCGCGCGGGCCCGCCGGCGTCGCTGCCACCGCCCCCTCGCGACTCCCAGCCCCTCGGGGACGCGCGCGCCGTCTGGCCTATTGTGGCTCCTCGGGGCTCCCCCCTCGCCCCGTCGCCTCGCGCGCGCGCCCCTCCCCCCCAGGCGCGCGCCCGGCGCTCCTGGCCTCGCGCGCCGTCTGGGCGGCTGGCGCACGGCGCTGTCTGCGGTGCACCCGGCGCAGACAGGATGTTCCCTCCCCGCCCCACCCCCACTGCCGCCCTCCCTCCTTCCTTCCTCGAGTCGCCCAGCCGGCTGTCTGGGGCCGCCACCGCCCCGCCCCCGCCCCACCCGCTGCTCTGTGGTGACGGGCCAGACCCGGGGGCGCCCTGGCCGCTCCGCTGCCGCGCGACTGGGAGAGAGGGGGCAGGGCGGCCGCGCGGTGCACTGTGCGCGACCCCAGCAGCCGGCAGGGCGGAGGCAGGGCCAGCCCGGCAGAGCGCCGCCGCCCGAGGTCAGGCACGGGCGACCCTCCCCCCGCGAGGCCGCAGCTGGGCCGCCCCGCCCCGGAGGCAGCCGGGTGGCGGCCGCCCTGCAGCGCCCCCGGTGTGGGCCCCGCTCTCCGGGGCGCGCCGGGGCTGCCCCCCGCCCCCACGGGGCCTCCCGCCCGCAGGCCGCCCTGCCAGCTGCCTGCGCTCCGCCCCACCTCGGCGGCCCCCGCCTTGCCGGGGCGGCCTCCGCCCAGACGCCTTCCCCGGGCTGACCTCCATCCGCCATCCGGCCAGGCTGGAGGGCTGGCCAAAGTTCCGGCAAAACCGAGAGAAAACATTTTTGTCCCTACTTCTCAGCCTCTCTCCTCCCACCCTTTCTCCTCACTAGGTTGCTCCCTCGGTTCCAAAAGGGAGCTAGAAATTACAGGTTTCTACAGTGTTTACTGAGGGCTTTTTATTATTTGGTTTTTGTTTCAGAGGGGAACACGAGATAAGACGAGGAAAGGTACGACGTACGAGCTTTCGGCTTTGACCCTCAGGGGCGAGCAGAATGGTCTTCCTGGTCAGTGTTCCCAGGGTAGCCAATTAGCATATTGAACTCTGCCGAGTTGCCCTGTCATATTTCGAAACACTAAGAAATCCCCTTTTCTCCACCCCGGTGCTAGATCAGGAACTGAAATAGTCCTCCAAGTCGCACTGCACAGAATTTAGAGGACTGGAGCTTAGTCTCTTTTTCCCCCCTGCTCCTTTTCGCCCATTTTTGTCCAATTTCTCCTGGTTTTACTGCTTGGAGGTCTCTCCTACGGGGTCCACATTTGGAGCTGGCCGACTGGGAACAGTCCTGTGCTCATAGATTTTTTTCCCCCCTCTTTTACTCGCAGAAGGCCTACCAAAGGCTCACAAGCCTCTTATTCCCCCCACTCCCAAGTTCCCGTCCTGACGCCCCCATCGTCGTGCTCCAGGGTCGTGCCCTCTCGCCCACCCCCTCCCCACCTTCCTCTTCTTCTTGACTGCCTCCTTTGCTGAACATGAATAATTCCGCAGCACTTCCCATCTGTTATTGCCATAGAGACAGAAGCTCGGCAAAGATAATGATGTTCTGTGCAGAGCCAGTGGGGGGAGAACAGCATCTGTGAGTCTGGGGGATAGATTTTCTAACCGGGAGAATATTTAGAAGGCCCGGCCGCAGATACAGGGTGGAAGACTGGACAGTCCTGAGACTTGGCATCCAGTCAACCCTTGGCACCTGGCTCATGTCTCTCCAGAAGAAAGAAACAATTTTTGGAAACCAAAATGACAGATTTTTTAAAAAGTGATTCCAAACTGCAATTAATGATACATGTTTAGTACTCATTTTATCAGCCATAAAAATAATTACTTGCTAGCATGTCCAAAGACCTAAGAACCAAAATAAATTGGACAGTAAATAGACTTTTGAGAAATCAAACGCATTATCCCCGCCACTGTTCTTTTGATTTGCTTTCCCCGGGAATCTGTTTTTTGAGGGAAGGATCTTTTTTGCCTGTTATTTTATGTACAATGGTTTGAGAAATAGTGACAGGCAAATGTGGCTAGAACCAATCAAGCTTTGAGGGCATTTTTTTTTCATTATTCATCAAAGTACAAAACGTATCAAATTAAAATTCACTTTGCCCTTGAATTCCCAAGGTCTCAGCCTCCAAGGTACAGGTTTGAACACAAGTTAAACTAAGCAGAGTACATTTACATGATGCAGATGGGGAGGCTCATCCTAAGCCAGATTTCTGCAGGCCTACTTAAACATTTTCAGAAATTATCAGTAAAACTGATTGCATAACATGAAAAAAAACACTGAAGCAAATGAGAATGGTTCTTTATCTCAGAAACAGAATTAAATGGACACAGAGAACACAATCCTTGGAAAAAATAAGCACTGTGAGGTCATGATTATCGTACTTCCCACATATGGATGGTCTTAATCAGTGTTGAAAAGCCATCTCGAGTATTGGTTAGTAAATAGCTTTTAGGTAGGTTTTGAATGGCCTCCTACCTCATCTTGTTGGCTGCCAGCAGGAGCTGAGCAAGACCAGTGTGAGAGGTGTGCCTTCGTGCATGTAAGAAATTCCAAATGATTGGAGGGGAGGAGGAGCCTACTCGTCTCATCTTCCATCAAGCAGTACAGCTACAAGATCTAAGCTAACTGGTACCAGATGGTCTAGAATTTCTTCTTCATTAGTTATGGCCCTCTGGTAATAATAGAAATCAAGAATTTAGGGGTTATAAATTCAAAGACTAATTCTGACCTGTGACCTGATAAATGGTTTGGGGCAAATGCTTTCCTCTGTGTCTCCATTTACCCAACTATTGATAATGACCTACCAATATTAATTATGAAGAATACAGAAAGGAAAAGGATACAGAAAGGTAAAGTGCAAACACTCAATGTAAATTAATTTTATTTTTATGAAGAAGGGGCAAGAAAGGTCAAATAAGTGTTCATCAGGCACACAGACTCAGGCTTGTGTTTTTGTTTATACTCCCTAGTGCTCTTTTCTAAGGGAGAAAAACCAACTGTAGCTTGATGGTTCTAATGCCTCCTCTCCCCTCTTCCTTGATCTTCAACAAAAAAGCTTGTTTGAAATATTTTTTGCAGCAAATTAGATGCTACAAGTCCCTTCAGTTTTATAAAAGAATCTCAACTATTTCCTTTTCCATCTCATTTTTTTTCTGTAGCTTTTTACTTATTTCTACTTGTCTGAATTGTGACAATGATGATTATCTTTAACTTCCTCCCAGCACTCTAATCTTTTTCTTACCTACCATACCCCCACCCCTCAGTACCCTTTAAGCACCATATTAGTTTAATGTTACTGTCCCTGCTGGTACAAAGTTCCCCTCACTGACTAGGTTTTCTCCTCCAGGCTCCTTTCTCCTCTTATCTGCCAAATCAATACTATATCTTCAAGATCCTAATCCCCATTTTCATGCCTTAAATAAGATGGAAACCAGATGCTTAAAAACTATTAACCTCTTCTTCCTGAATAGTGTTACACAGCACTTCTTTTTTTCAGGTTTTAACTTGGGCTCTGTGAAATTGAAAGCGAAGTAAGAGGAGGAATACAAAAAGGAGTAGCCAGAAAGGGCAAAACAGAAAGATCATGCTAGAAATGTTTGAATGTTCAGTGTTTAAATTGCAACCATCTCTAAAATCAATGTAACAGACACATTAAGTGTATTTCATTGTCAATTCTAGGAATTTCATGGGTGTTTAGAAAGTTTGGCAAAGCTTGACTTACTACAAATCAGAGAACTTTTCTCTTTTGCAGAAAAAAAAAGTCATAATGAGCCCTATGATATTGCCGCTTAAGCTATGATTTGAAACCCGCAAGGTGAGAGGTGTTGTCTAATTGTAGTACTAGACTATAAGTAGCTCAAAGTGCTTCACACTTTCCTATGAGATACATACAAGAAATTCTCTTTTTAACAAAAGAGAAGTTGAGGCAGAGTTTAGGTTACAAGCCAAACCACTTTGCTGGTCAGTGGCAGAACAAAATGCATCTGACCCACCCACATCAGTGGGGTTTCCATTCTTTGTTTCCTCACTCTTCTTGGTGCTTGCTTTCATAAGCTATAAGGACTGATTCAAATTAGCCAAAAAAGAGCAAATATTGAAACTTACAGGGTAGGTAGCAATGTACCAAGCATTGGGGAATATTTATCACAACCCACAATTACACTTACCTTACTATGGGCAACGCTCTCTGATAGTCTATTCTCCTCTATTCTGTTTCTTTTTATTTCAGTTCACTACTAATGCATGCAACCTACAGTTTAAGAAACAACGCATTAAAGAATAATAATCAATATTAACATTTATATAGTATTTACTATTGCTAGGCTCTGTTCTAAGTACTTTATGTATAGCTCATTTAATCTTCAAAACAACCTTATGGGACAGTGGCTATTATTATCCACATCTTACAGATGAAGAAACTAGCACAGGGTTGTGCTCAAGATTATACAGCTAGGCAGATCCTTCCCTTCAAATTGTGAAAAAGACTATACATGATATTGAAATCTGAATCTTATGTAAGCTCAATCTGGATATAAAAAAATAGGATTAAGGTTTATGTTACATGATTTGAGGGCCACTAAAGATTCTATCACCCCCACTGCCTTTCTGACATAGTGTTTGAGATTCCCATGATGTATTATTTTCATTACTATCCAGGTTAAACTGCAAATGTATTACATGGAAAAGAATGAACATTATTACTATTAATCTCTAATTATTATTATTATTATATAATTAATCTCACAACAATGTTCTCAAGTTAGGCAATATTACCCCCACTTATCAGATGAGAAAACTGATATTCTGGGTTTATCTGAAATCTTGGCTATGGTTTGCTGTCTCTATCAGATTCATTGGTCACCAAGCAGAATCCCTTTATCATGGTATACAGGGAAACTTTGATTAGACGAGGATGTAGAAAAAGAATGTATTCATGGGATAGCTCAGGGAGGGAAAGCCCAGGTAAAGGACCAAAGCAGGGAGCACTGGGCCACCAAATGGTAGATTGAGAATTGTAGTGGCCTCCCATAGGGTTGGCTGCCCAGCTCTGTGTCTTTTCCTGGCTCATGTCCCACTCTCTGAACCACATGGCCACAACAGCAGGTCTTTGTGAAGCTTCCCTGCAATCATAGCCAACTGGACCAGGAACAGACCCCTAGGCCAAGGAACATCTTCCCAGAGGTGTTTGGAATGGGCGCGGAAAGAGTCTAGCCTCAGCCTGCCTGGTGTATTGAATGGAGAAAATATAAACTCTGGAGCTTTTGGGGGTCATACTTGCTGTATCACAGAGTGGAAAAGAAGCGTAAGCCAATCTGCCTGGAGAAACCCAAATGAGGCAGGTGTAAAGAGAAGAGCAGATAGAGTGTTGATAAGACTCAAGTCTTAGGTTCCGGTTTGTTCCCATGCTGAGCTGTACTCCTGTCCTTGGATGCTCCTGCAAACTTGAACCGAATCCCCTTTATTTCACTTGAGCTCATCAGAGTAGATTTCTGTTACTTGCAACCAAAAGAGTCAGAAAAAAAGGGAAGGATGGAGTAGTGGCAGAAAGAGCTACCTACACTTCAATTTTACACTTCACTGGACTTGGTTTTAACTGCCAAATTGTGCTATACTTAGATTCCTCAAGGAAAGAAAAAAAGAAAGGAAAGGAAGAAAGGAAGGAAGAAAGAAAGAAAGAAAGAAAGAAAGAAAGAAAGAAAGAAAGAAAGAAAGAAAGAAAGAAAGAAGGAAAGAGAAAGAAAGAAAGGTTAAAAACACCCCACCTTTTTTTTGCCTTTGGCATATAAAATATTTAAAGAGGGGCACCTGGGTGGCTCAGTCGGTTAAGCGTCCGACTTCGGCTCAGGTCATGATCCTGCAGTTCGTGGGTTCGAGCCCCGCATCGAGCTCTGTGCTGACAGCTCAGAGTCTGGAGCCTGTTTCGGATTCTGTGTCTCCCTCTCTCTCTCTGACCCTCCCCCATTCATGCTCTGTCTCCCTGTGCCTCAAAAAGAAATAAATGTTAAAAAAATTAAAAAATATATATATTTAAAGAACATCTTGCTTCTTTTAAACGCAGGGGTCTCTAGGCCAGTGTTGTCCAATGGAAATGTCTGCAATGATGGATATGTTCTGTATCTACACTGTACCTTACAACAAGAAGCCCATAGCTACATGTGACTGTTGAGCACTTAAAATGTGGCTAATGCAACTAAGAAACAGAAAATTTTCATCTAATTTTAATAAATTTAAGTTTAAATCGCCACCATATGTAGCTAGTGACTATCATAATGGGCCGCATAACTCTCTAGGAGAGACAAGACACAAATAGTGAAGCTGGCTTGCAGTGTCAAGTTGAGAATCAAAAGAAACCTGAGAATGGTGCAGAAACACTAGGGAACAACCGTGAAGCGCCTGACCCAGTCATTGTACACTGTATCCCTACCTCCCAATCAAGATTAAGACAGAAAAAGATAATAAGAATTACTTGTAAAACAAACAAAAAGGAAGAAAGAAACAAAGAAGGGAAGGAAAGAAGAAGAAAAGCAGAGAGGGGCAAAAAACGCTTTGAAGACACGAAGTGGTTCTCTGGTCAGAGCAAAACTGCAGGGGTGCCTGGCTGGCTCAGTTGGTAGAGCGCGTGATTCTTGATCTTGAGGTTGTGAGTTTGAGCCCCACATTGGGTGGAGAGATTACTTAAAAATAAAGTCTTCAAAAAAAAAAAAAGGTTTGCCTGATTGCATTAAGAAACCTGCAAAATAAATGTATCCCTCAGAAGGTATAACTGGTCAGCAAGATTAGCAAGCCTATCTCAATTGTAGAAATGAATGCATCAGCCTCAAGGTATCCAGAAAGCAAATTTTGTATTTAACCTTCCTTATTCTGACTTCTTAGCCATGAAGTGAACTTCTGGGTATAATTGAGTTTCCCAAACCACTGTCCTGTGGCGAGAGGTCCATGTCAATGCAAATGTCCATTTCCTTGCTAACTGTAAACAAGTGCATTCCATGCTGATTTTGTGCACCAGGTGCTGGGAGTTTGGCTAAAGTGAACCTGTTCACAGACCAGATCCAATCTTGTTTGTTGAACAAAATCAAGGCTCTGAAGCTTCTAGGCAAAGAACCAGGTTCTAATTAAGCCAAGTAATGTCAGTTGGGTCTGTCCCTGGCAGACAGCCAAATGGCCTCCCCACACAATACCTGACCTGTCCCAGGAATTTGTCCTCAAAATATTAATTCCTAAAGTAGAGTCAGAAGAAACTCTAGAGTTCCTCAGTGGATTCTGGCATAGGCCAATAAGAACAGGAGAACCATAGGGGTTATGAATGGAAGACTGTGAGACACATAAGTTAATTAAAAAGGGTGGATAGTAAAAGAAAGCAAGGGCCAGCAGTATTCTTGTTCAGGAAGTACTGGGGAAACACATCTTTAAGATGTGTCCAGGGGCGCCTGGGTGGCTCAGTCGGTTAAGCATCTGACTTCAGCTCAGGTCATGATCTCATGGCTTGTGGGTTCAAGCCCCACGCTGGGCTCCGTCCTGACAACTCAGAGCCTGCAGCCTGCCTCAGATTCTGTTTCTCCCTCTCTCTCTTTGCCCCTCCCCTTGCTTGCACTCTCTCTCTCTCTCTCTCTCTCAAAAATGAATAAACATTAAAAAAAAAAACCATGTGTCCAAATCTGGGGTACCTGGCTGGCTCAGTCAGTGGAGCATTCAACTCTTGATCTTGGGGTTGTGGGTTCAAGCCCCACATTGGGTGGAGAGATTACTTAAAAATAAAATCTTCAAAAAAATGCATTGAGATCTGACTTACTGAAACAAAGACAGCATAATCATTTTTTAGAGGAAAATTTTGTTGAGTAGAAGACTTTTTATTTCCTCACACCCAAAAAGTACCCATTAAGTCCCTACAGCAATTTTCCTCAAAGTGGGGTTTACCAAGCACCTGCCCCAGAGTCATCTGGGGAACTTGTTAAAAATCTAGACTCTTGGGCCCCAGAACTGCCAAAATAGATTCTCAGGGGTTAGAGTGCAGGAATCAGCACTTTGAATAAACGTCCAGGCACAGCTCTGCCCTCTCAAGTCTGAGGAGCTGTACCCCAAGGGAAGTACACAGGAAAGGCAGAGGGAAGAATTGTTCTACCTGAAATGTGACCAGGGACAGCTGTGGCAGCAGAAGCACTCAGACCAGCCAGTTGGGCAGACAGGACAAGTACAAGTGCACCCTTTCCAGAAACGACAACCAGACCCACTTTGCAAACTCTGTCAGCTGTCCCACCACACTGAGGGCACTTTGGTTTTTGTTTTTGGTTATTGTCATTGTTTTTTTAATCTTTTACAAAATTTGCAAAATTAAGTAAAAAAAAAAAAAAAAGCACCTGGACTTTTCTCTTTTTCTCTCTCTTGGATTCTAGCCTCCCTAGCACTAGGCAAGTAGCTCTAGCCTTTTCTTGCAGCAAAAAAAAATTCTAGAGATATGAATACCTCCCAAAATATAACACTAAAGTTCTTTCATAACAGATTTGCAGAAAAACAAGAAAAAGAGCAAAGTGGTAAGGCTCAGTCATTTTTGTGAGTTGATTACAGAAGTAAAACTTTTATTTCTTATATGTTTACACACATGGAGAGGAGTATTATATTCTTGGTGTTCAGGAAGTGAAATAGCAAGAGACTAAGGCAGGATAAGTAGCAAAATTAAAAATGTTCATGTGCTGACAGCTCAGAGCCTGGAGCCTGCTTTGGATTCTGTGTCTCTGTCTCTCTGCCCTTCCCCCGCTCGCTCTATCTCTCTCTCAAAAATAAATAAACATTAAAAAAATTAAATAGTTACTCTTCTAGAAACTTCTTCTAACAGTAATGGACAAGCATGAAAAGATATAAAACAAGGATGTACGTCAGTGTTATTTACAATAAAGAAAGATTGGGTGGGCGCCTGGGTAGCTCAGTCGGTTGAGCATCCTACTCTCGATTTCAGTTCAGGTCATGGTCTCGCAGTCATGGGATCGAGCCCCGAGCTGGGCTCCATGCTGAGTGTGGGGTCTGCTTGGGATTCTCTCTCTCCCTTTCCCTCTGCCCCTCCACTACTCGTGCTCATTTGCTCACCCTCCCTCTCAAAAATAAATAAACTTAAAAAAGAAGATTGGAAACTTCTGATATGAGACACATCAATCATGATGCCAGCAACGTCTCCATCCTTTCTAACAGAACCCACCGTGTTCATAGTCTTTTGCTGTGGCCTTAGACTATTCCTTGAGCAAAGGGCAGTCACTGACTGGGTCAGGAATGGGGACCTGAATCATATTGGCTGGCCAATAACTTAGACTTAGCCTGACCCAAAAGGCCTGGCCTGGAAAGGTTGATACTAATTAATTAGGCCAATTACATTTTCTCCTTTTACAATTTAACAGAAAAATACAGAACTAGCAATTAGACTTGACATATACATTTTTCTTTGTATAAATAAATTATAAAGTTATATATTAAAACCTCAAGCAATAAAATGATTATTTGCAAATATGCCTAATGTAAGTATAGAAGTTATTTTCATAAGAAAATATTAACAACACTGTTGTTTTATCCATTAATGTCTCAACCATTTACCAGTTAAATTAGTTACAGTAGGTAGTCAACATATTCTTTCAACTGACAGCATGGGAAATAACCGTTGATAATGAAGTCTTATATTCACAAAGTTAAATATCTTGGATTTT
The DNA here is from genome assembly GCF_027475565.1 of Acinonyx jubatus. Classification (NCBI taxonomy): domain Eukaryota; kingdom Metazoa; phylum Chordata; class Mammalia; order Carnivora; family Felidae; genus Acinonyx; species Acinonyx jubatus. Next base: position 94,232,618 of record NC_069384.1, read on the forward strand.
AAAGCTCACTAGAATTGGCCTCTGTGGGATATGAATATTGGCTGTGTTACCAAAATCAGAGACTGGATTTCTAATGAATAGGTTTTCTTTACACAGGTAATATAGATTTTAAAGAAACCACATGGGCTCATTAAAGGTTAATATAAATGTGAAATTACTACCCTGAAGTTCCATTAGCCACCTTGTTGATTTTTAAATAAATCAGCTTGTCAAATAAAGCTCTATGTAATATTTTCCTCATGTGCTTTAGTCACTTTCTCCTGGATGGACAAGTGCCAGGCATTTGGTATGTTTCACACATTTAAAAATAGATAAAATAAATACTACATTACCATAATTTCAGGCTAATGGAGAACAACTTGCCAATAAACATTGCAGAATTATTTAGCTGTAAACAATCATCCATACTGAAGCAGACCTCTAAGGCCCTCCATGAAATACATACTGCTGAGATCGTGGTGGGCCATAATAAATAGGAAATGAGTCCAGTCTCCCACAGGCCTCTATGACTCTACCAACCCCACACCTGCACAGATGTTCTGTTGAGACTTTTACCTAAGCCAGAAGATCATCTGGTGTCACCTCTCCAGGTTTGTCTCTTTGCTTCCAGAAAATGATGCCAGCCATAACACCTGCTCTGTTGATTGTCCACATATCAAAATGTCGGAAATACGCATCTACCGTTAATCAGCTGTATCCAATTTCTGCCCTTCAGGATATAACCTCTCTGCTCTTTAATTCTTATCGAAGCACAGTTGTGGGGAATGCTATTCATCAAACATTTCCTGGAGGACTGGAAGGCCGTCCACTCCTCTAGGCATGTTATATTTCCCCCCCTTTCCTGGGTTCAAATTCATCCATCAATGTTCATACTTAAAATAAGGAGAGTTCCCTTCCTTAGTAGGATTTGGTATTCTGCCCTTTCTGTATAATGGATATTCTAAGAAAGAGTCACCTGCTGTTTATTGGTTGAGGATGATGTGGTGTTTCCTTCATGAGGACCCATAGAGATATTTCTGCTGGGCCCCGACTACTTTACTTCTGTCTTACAAATACTAAAAAGCTTGTCATTAACCAGGTTTTCCCCCGGCTCCTTACGAGCTCAGAATCAGATCTGTAGCAATGTCCAGCTACAGTTGTGTATTGGCTATATATCTGTCTTGATTTTATTTCCCACCTCCAATTTCTCCTTCTTCTCATTTCATCCATGAGACAAGGAAGGAAGGAGGGAGAGAGAAAAGTTCGAAGTAAGAGAAAGAGAAACTGGAAGTTCTGGTTAACTTGCACCATTTATCAGTTCCTGTCACATGCAAATGTAAGGGCAATGTCTACTTTATAAATAGTAAGACGACTTTCAAGGTATTTGTACGAAGAGAGTCTCAAAGCTGAGAGAGAGGGCAAAAAGTTACTATTTCCATTCGTCTTGTCCATATAATTTAATTGGATAATTTGGTTAAACAGATACCCATTCCATTTACTCCTAATCACTTAGAGGTAGAAGATTATAAAGACACCCATAACTGGAACCAGAAAGTCCTCAGGCTCCTAGATAGCCTGGTACCACCTTCATATCATCATAACTTTGACTGACACAATGGCATCCTTTCATTTGCACTCTTTTCATATGTCAACCTTTACATTGTTAAGGAGTCTCATAGGCTCCGAATATCTTTCTTAGCTGGGCTTTGCTGATCAGGCCACACCTGGGAGTGACATTCTGTGGGTCATGTAACCATCTCTTACCTACTTTGCTGGAACAGGGGTCATGGGCATTAAAACTTGACCGCCTAGAAGAACCTTTGAGTAAGACAGCTTCTTTAGAGGGAATGCAAACAAGCAGGCACTAGAAACATCTAGTACATCGTGAAAGATAGGAAGAAGGTATTCTCTCCCCTTAACACCTACTAAAATTTGGGCCACCCTTCAAAGTCAGAGTCAATTCCCAGATCTTTTGTGAAGCTTTGCCTGTCTATCTCAGCCTTTCAGGAAAGGCTGATACTTATATTATGTATTAGAATGTCATTTTATGATCTTAGATCATCATCTGTATTAAAAGATCTGGTAGGACAGGAACTGTGTCTTATTCGTGTCGACATCTCCCATGGGGTTTGGTGTGGTTCCTTTACGTGGTACTCTCAGTAAGTATTTGTTCTTGACAATGCAGAAGTTGATACAGTCAGCCTTCCTACTAACCCACCACAACTGTTAATAATCCTATCAGCAAATCAGCAAGATCCTAAAACATACCCAAATCCTGCTTTTTGTAATAGTTTCTGACCACAGATATTTCTCTAATAATTAGGGAGAATCTCAGAATTATTTTTAAATTGAATAAAAATCAACCAATCACAGGGAGGAAAGAGGTTCCCTGCCTCTTTCCTAGACCCTTAGTTCTCCTCCCACTGCCCTTTACTCCCTTGTAGCGTCCAGGAAAGTCTCTGGTGACTAAAAAGTCTAGACGTGCCCTTTGCCTGTGTGTATAAAGGATGCCCTTTGGAGCCAATCGATGTGGCCACAACCTGTCAGTCCTGACTGGGGCACTTCTGACTCTCCAACAGGATGGATTTCCTGTCTGGCTGACACCCTGGTGTACAGATTCTTATCATTAGGTCAACACAGACAGGCTCCCTATGGGACGGCCTTTTTCCTGGTAGTGCGTTTCCTCCCCATTCCTGCTGTGTCAGTTTGATAAGCAAAATATTTTTTAACCCACTCTGATTAGGCTCTAGCGTTCTCTACTGGCTTCCAAAGGGATGGGTGTACGGCCAAGAAAAGTCTAGATTCAGCTCCAGTATAGGTTAAGGTTCAGGTCTGCTGCGGGGATCCTGAATTTCACTGCAGAATATATATAGCTCAGGCCTAGGGACACCTGGGTAGCTCAGTCAGTTAAGCATCTGACTCAGCTCAGGTCATATCTCATGGTTCGTGAGTTCCAGCCCCACAACAGGCTCTGTGCTGACGGTGCAGAGCTCACTTGGAATTCTGTCTCCCTCTCTCTGTGCCCCTCCCCTATTTGTGTGCTCTCTTGCTCTCTCTCTCAAAAATAAATAAATAAATAAATAAATAAATAAATAAATACTGGGGGGAAAAAAAAGAATATAGCTCAGACCTGTGCCCTTCAGTCTCCAGGGTTCTCTCCCTTTCTATGTGTCATTGAATTTGGATGCTTTCAGATAGAACATGTGCTCCTGAATTCACCATAACCCCAATACTCCCCATCACTGGCCCTGGCCCACATTTTCACACTCAGCAATTATTACCTTTCACAGTGGCCAGCAACAGTAGATCTTCCTCATCTCTGAAGACCCAGACTGACTCCAAGGGCCCACACAGAGTGGGCTCTGTGACAAGCCAGAGGGGGCCTGGGCATCTACACCAGCTTTCTGACTCCGTTGTAAAGAAAGCCAATCCCGTGGGATAATAGTTGGGACAAGGAAGGCAAAAAAATAAACTTCTCTTTACCCTGATATGTACCTGTAAACAACAAATTCTTTTTTAATTTTTTTTAATGTTTATTTTTGAGAGAGAGAAAGAGACAGAGACAGAGCATGAGCGGGGAAGACGTAGAGAGAGAAAGGAAGACACAGAATCCGAAGCAGGTTCCAGGCTTCGAGCTGTCAGCACAGAGTCTGACATGGGGCTTGAACCCACGAACCATGAGATCATGACCTGAGCCGAAGTCAAATGCTTAATCGACTGAGCCACCCAGGCACCCCAAACAACAAATTCTTTTAAAACACAATCACAGCACCAGTGCCATACCTTAAATAATTAACAGCTATTCCTTAATACCATCAAATATCTAGTCACTGTTCATATTTTCCTGGTTGTCTGGTAAAGGCTTGTTTGCTTGTTTTTATAGTTGATATGTTTGAATCAAGATCCACATACTACACTTGGGTGTTTCTTGAGTCTTTTAGTCTATAGGTATGCCTTTTACTTTGCAATCTATTTGTGGAAGAAATTGCCATTTGCCCTGTACAGTTTCCTATATTCTGATTGTTGATGATTTTGTTGACTGCATCCCTATAATGCCCATTTTTCATGTACCTGCTCCCTCTCTTTTCCTTGATAATGGTAGTAAAATCTAGAGACTTTGATCAGATTATGTATGATTTGTTGGCAAGAATATTTTATTGGCAGTGGTATACTTCCTATTTACAGCACATGAGACACATAATGTCTACTTGTCTCTCTTTTCTCTACTATTAAGATCAATCAGTGTTTTCAGCCGATCAAGCGTTGTCAGCCTGATCCATTTATTCTCGAGTTCCTCACCAGTTTTCAACAAATGATTTAACAGGCCATTGATGGACATTGCTTGGATTTGTTATCTCACTAAAAGTTGTAATATCATCTTTTCCTTCCTCATTTATTAGCTAGAATGTGTTTTTAAAAGAACTCTCCCTTATTATCTATTGGTTACCCTCAGGTATGGGTGCTTTGTTTTTGTTTTTGTTTTTTGTTTTTCAGGGAAGGCAGGATGTTTGCCTTTTATTTACCAGTTTTCAGGATGATAAGCATCCTCCACAGATGACCAAGGAATACTTTAAGTTTTAATCTTTGCATCCTTATGAACTCATGGATTTTAGTGCATTTTCCGTACCTCAATCTATTACAGTTTGGTTTTGCCCAAAATGCCCTACTTTTGGCCATGGGAGCTGCTTTGGTTCTTAGAAATGAATGACCCATAGTCACATCAGCATTTACTTCACAATATGTCTAAGAGCCACTTTTTGGAAACTTACAAGATAATTTGTTATGAGTTACTTAAATCTGGTATTTATAGAGCAAACTCTGTGTGCTACTAGAATTTAGGAGGATTCTGCATTCCTCTGTGAAGTCCAGCTGTCATGCAGATGGCTGGAGTCAGCTCCAACTGGGAGAGGGAACTTCTCTTCAATGTGTCATTGGTATTGGATTGCTCCTGATTTTCAAGTGCTGCTATTCCTGTGTGGCTGCTATGACTTTTATTCTACAAGAGTGAGGTTGGGAAATGTCACATTCTTACTACCCAATAAGCAGACATCCTGAAAAAATGATATCTGCATCTTTCTGAACCTTCATTAAAATGGGGGCACCTGGGGCGTTGGGTGGTTCAGTCAGTTAAGCGTCCAATGCTTGATTTCAGCTCAGGGCATGATCTCGCGGTTTTGTGAGTTCAGCCGCTCATCAGGCTCTGCACTGGCAGCACAGAGCCTCCTTGGGATTCTGTCTTTCCCTCTGTCTCAGCCTCTCCCACACCTGTGCTGTCTGTGTCCCTCTCAAAATAAATAAACTTAAAAAAAAGGGAAGTAAATGAGTAAAGTAAGTACAAACAAAAGCAGCAACAAAACGCCAGAGATGAGGACAAAGGACAGAAAGATGAGACTGATGTGGAAGGGAACCCCCAGATGACAAGCATGTTCCAGGCCAGATTAGTGCAGGAGAATGAGAAATGACAGAAAATGACACACTGCCTAATGTTTGAACATATTTAGAGAGCTCTGGTATGTAGTGAGAAAGTTTGAAGATGAATGAGTGACGAATAGGTAAATAGAAAACTAAGCAAAGTTTTGGGGTTTTTTTTAGGTAACCCTAGAAAAAAATCACTCAAGAAAGGAAAATAATTTATTAATTGGCTCTGCTGTAAATAAAACTGGAATAGTCATAATAATGTAAATCCTCTATAAATAACCAAAATTGTGCAGTTGTGATATAACTATATTGAGAGGAAGGAAGGAAGGAAAGGAAAGTGTGTGTGTGTGTGTGTGTGTGTGTGTGTGTGCATAAAGGAGTTGAACTTTCATCTTCCATAGTGAGAAGTCCTTAGGTAATATCTAAAACTCAAGAACTTCAGAAGTAATATGAATACCTTATTTAGAATTATGGAGGTAAATGTGGGAAGAAACAGCTAAAAAAGTTGAAGGTGGTTGTTCCTGGGAAGTAGGAATCTACCTTGTGGAGGTGGGATGAGGGATTTTTATTTTCACTTCTATTTGATGTTTCAAATTATGTAACTGTGTACATTTATAAATTAAGATATTTTTCATTAAAAACTTGCCACATTTCCATTTCAAATCATTCTACTGCCAAGAAATTAATCTCAGTCATGATTTGGAATCCTCGTCTCCCTAAGGTCATTCAAGAGTCCCAGAAGATCTCGTGTATTCTAGAACGCACGGGGCAGGTTCTCCAGTCTCTAGCGCACGTAGGTTCCCATGTCCCGTCAAAGTCCGTGATCTCTTCAGTTCTTGGTCCAAACTTGGAGAGAGGAGTCTTTCTTTCACTGCTGCCTTCAAACCTTAGTATCTCCCTACACTTCTCATCAGAAAGGTCTTGTTGCCCCTGGGGGCCCTATGTGGAGCAGGACTCCATGGCCCCTGCTCATAGAACCTAATAACGTTAAGTACTGGCTCCTTCCTTACTTTCTTCTATCCTTTCTCTTCTGAATGAACGTTTAGAAACTCAGAGCCTGTTCCTCTTCACCGTAAGGGGTGGGGTGCAGAGAAGGGGAGACAAGATACTAAGCAGAACGTAGGGTGTACCTTAGTCCTTCCCCCATAATCTTTGATTCAACCCTTTGACAATTTTGTAATCCCAAGTAAAGTTCTGTTTTTGTCTCTTCGGTTTTAAGTAGGCACCACACACAATTTGGGCTTGAACTCACAACCCTGAGATGAGTCACGTGCTCTGTGTTCTACCAACTGAGCCAGCCAGGGGTCCCTAGGTAAAGTCCTGGGTACAGATAGCTTCGGGGGGCTGGATCTCACTGCCTCTCACTTGGCCCCTCCTCCACTTGCCCCTCTCTGAACAAACTTCTACAGCTGCAACTGAGGGGAGCCTCCTCCTAGCCTTTTTTCTTACTCAAGGTGCAACATTTGTAATATTTGACTTTGGTTGTACTTGCTTAATCTGTGTGTTGCTACAATTTTTATTGTAATGTTGTTTCTCTCTGATTATAAGGACCCGGTTCCCCTACTCAAAGGAGTATGAAGAAATAGGTCCTTTGCCTCATCAAGAGCTAGCCAGTACTAAGGTAACAGTTTCCAAAGGGGCACATATACATCCCCGGGGTACACATGGTAATCACTGAGGTGTGGGAAGAAGATACTATGACTTCCATTCATGTGTTTGCTTTCAATTTTTGTGTTTTCTAATGTATATAAAATAAACTTCTAGCAAAAAAATACACTTTGGGGGCTGCGTTCTCAAACTTTTTTCTCATTGATGAATTATGTGAGCTGAGATATTTCAGAGTTATGTTCTAGGACAAAACTGTCCAATAGAAACACAATGTGAGCCACAAATGTGAGTCCCATATGTAACTTCAGGTATTCCATAACCACAGTTTTAAAAAGTAAAAGGAGGTGAAATTAATTGCAATATATTTTATTTAGCACACTATGTCCGGGGACACCCGGGTGGCTCAGTCAGTTGAGGTCCAACTTCAGCTCAGGTCATGATCTTGCGGTTAGTGAGTTCAAGCCCCACCTCAGGCTTGCTGCTGTCAGTGAGGAGCCTGCTTCGGATCCTCTGTCTCCCTCTCTCTGCCCCTCCCCCACTTGTGCTCTCTCTCAAAAAGAAATAAACATTTAAAAACACACAATATGTCCAAGGTATTCTTATTTCAACATGTAATAAATATACAAATTATTCATAAAAATGTTTACATTTTTTTTCTTACTAAGTCTTCGAAATCTGGCATGTAGTCTACACGGACAGGTCATCTGAATTTGAGCTAGCCTAATGCTCAGCAGTACATGTGGCTCATGGCCAGTGCGTTAGACGGTGCAACTCAGGTCTTCAAGGGCATCTGAGAAGCAACGGGACTCTAGAACTGCTTCTCAGGTGGGGGCCTCCTGGGGTTAAGACAGGGGTGTACCTGCCTCATGCCTGCAGCACACCCAAGGCAGCAAGAAGAGAACTACAGTTCGTGGAATATCTACTCTGCACCAAAGCATGTTTCCCACCCACTTCATTTCATTTTCTAGCATCCTGTTTGTGATAGAGGTTATTAAACCACATGAGATGAAGAAACAGGGCTTGGATCACAGAATCCCAGCCTTCTTCATCCAAAGCCCCGAACTGCAGATTCTTCTGAACGACACTCCATTCCTTCCCCTAAAAGCTACCACTCGCCGTTGTGTAATGCTGTTAGCTGTTGAGAACGCTTTCACAGAGCAAGCGAGCAAAATCTGTAGTAGGACCAGAGCGCGGCCACGATGCCCTCCCCCACCCCTTAACAAAAAATGCAAATTATGCCACAGGCCATTCTCCCGCCCTCTTAGACTCTCCAACTGTGCACTGTCAGATTTCCTAGTGCAGTACTTTCCTGATTGGGGCTCCTTTATGTGAAGTCAATCTGCAGTAGATTAATTAAACACTGTATTGATTTTCTGTTCTCTGGGGTATTTCTAAAAGGGTTGTATTCTTGAAGCCCCTCCTCTGAGTTAGTAGAACATTTCCCTTTTGGAAATGTGATACTTGGAACTCCGTCACAGTCACCCCTACCCAGACATCACCCCCACCCCTATCATTTGGCACAAAATCTAACTTCTTGCCTTCCCCAAAAGATGGTCATGGCAAGAAAAGGGGAGGGAGTCCTGCTGGTTTTCAGGTCTTGTTGATTTAACACTTCATGATTTATGCATCCTGTCTGTCTTGCTTGTAGATTTTCATTTTTGCATCTTGCTAAATACCTTGCAGGGGTGTTGTTCCCCTTAATTAGTTAATGTTTATAAGGCACGTTACAGATGAAAGTGCTGTGTCAGTGCTAGATATGAACACTCGGGTATCCTCAAGCTGTCCTTTGTCTATCTGCACAGGGGTTTTCAGTAGAAGACAAATCGTGAAAGATCTGCATTGGAAAAAGGCTTGGGTAATTCTCCTCTGAACTGCAGATTACTAAAACATACATAAACTTGGGGAGGAAGAGTGGCAATAAACACAGGGCTATCTGCATTCAGACAGTTTTCTGACCCCGATGTAACAGTGCTTTCCTCACTTGGTTAAAGTGCTGCGATGGTGAGGAGTGAATGAAAAAAGAAACTTGTGAACCATGCTGCCTTCGTGGCAGACCCGTCACCTTCCCGGTATGTAGCAAGCAATAAGTCACTTTTTTGGTTCACTGAGTGAGTGTCTGAAACAATCTAGCTGCATTTCCAAGGTGTCTGAGTAGGAAAAAAGATTCATTTAAAATTACAGCATATTACGGTTGAGCATTCAACTTCAGCTCAGGTCATGGCCTCATGGTCCATGAGTTCGAGACCCGCTTCGGGCTCTGTGCTGACAGCTTGGAGCCTGGAGCCTGCTTCGGAGTCTGTGTCTCCCTCTCTCTCTGCCCCTCCCCTGCTAGTGCTCAGTCTCTTTCTCTGTCTCTCAAAAACGAATAAACATTAAAAAATTCTTTTTAATTACAGCATATTAAATTAAGTGTTGAGTAATGTTTCACTAAGCAAAATTTTTAACCACCAGGTGCATTGGCTTTTATGAACACAGTCACTAAACCTGACTTTATCAAATTTTTGAATGTGTAAAGAATCCTGTTTGACATCCTTATTAAGGTATTGATTTCAATGGCCCATCTTTGAACACAAATAAAAAAAATGTTTTCTTTCAGAAGATTGAGTGGTTTTCCGTTCTTCACTGTTTTCTAATCCTAAGCTTTTAAGCTAGATTTATACTTTAGAATAAGAAAACTGCTTGAAATGGAACACAGAAAGTTTCAGGCTTCTATTTTAACAGCAAGAGTTTATGAAAAAAATGTGATTTGGGGAGTACGTATCATTTTTTTTTATAAACAAAAACCAAAATGTAACCTTACAGCCCAAAACAGACTTTAGATTCCCTCTCAAATCCACAGAACGGCTCTTACCTGCAAGTAATTTACAGTAACGTTAATAAATGTTATTTTTGCTGATCCAGATTTCATGCTAAGACTCTAGCAAATTGTCCTTCAGTTCAATTCCTTTGCCATGTAAGAACATTTTGGATTTATTTTTAATGATCAAAATTCCTAATGCTCCAACAGGATCCTCAGTCAATGTAAATTTACATAATTCGTCTTCTTCCACTCAACTTGTTTTTCTATAATTAGTGCAGCTGTCACCAGGGAGCCACATTCTTGTGGGCAGGTAGCTATGGGTACAGCAGGCAGGCTTCAGTCAAACATTTCCTTTTAAGCCATCCATCAGTTTTTTCCTTCATTTCAAATAAAGTGGGTTCTTTAAAAGAGAATTTATTTCCTACCTGGCAGATCCCCCTTTTCAAACTTTGACTATTATTCCATAATTTACAATTCCTTCTCAAGGTTCACTTAGCCAAAAGATATAAACGAGGGTCTGAAGAATTTCTTGATCAGGTCAATTTGTAGCCTGCATAGATGATATTTCTCTTTATAGCTGTCATATTTTTGTGAAGACAGATTCTCATTTCAAAATGTACTTATAATGCTGTTAAAAGCATAGCCACACCACATTATAGGTACAATGACAAAGCACGCTTCAGAATAGTCCATAAATATCTACCTTTACATCTTTCTAGGATATATAGTCTTTAAACAGCCTTTCTCTTTAGTTTTTTTTTTAATTCCTTTAATGTTTATTTATTTTTGAGAAAGAAAGAGAGAGTAAGAGTGGGGGAGGGGCAGAGAGCGAGGGAGACACAGAATCCGAAGCAGGCTCCAGGCTCCAAGCTGTCAGCACAGAGCCTGATGTGGGGCTTGAACTCACAAACTGAAAGATCATGACCTGAGCCGAAGTTGGTAGCTTAACCAACTGAGCCACCGATGCGCCCCTTTAGTCTTTGGGGTTTTTAAAAATTTTTTTAATGTTTATTTATTTTTGAGAGAGAGAGCGAGTGGGGGTGGGCAGCAGAGAGAGGGACACACAAAATCTGAGGCAGGCTCCAGGCTCTGAGCTGTCAGCACAGAGCCCGATGTGGGGCTCGAACTCACAAGCAGTGAGATCATGACCTGAGCCGAAGTCAGACACCCAACTGACTGAGCCATGCAGGAACCCCAACCCCTTTAGTTTTTGATAAAATCTTCCTCAGTAGGGCTATATATTTAGACTTTTCTATTGTCTATTCTGTCATTGCTTGTTTGGTAATACCTAGTTCAAGCGCTGAGTAGCCAATGCTTAAATCATCTAAACCTTCACTTTAAAAAGGATTACCGTTGGGGTACCTGGGTGGCTCAGTAAGCTAAGCATCCGACTCTTGGTTTCGGCTCTGGTCACGATCCCAGGGTTTTGTGAGTTCAAGCCCCGTGCTGGGCTCTGCGCTGACAGCCCGGAGCCTGCTTGTGATTCTCGGTCTCTCTCTCACTCTCTGCCCCTCCCACACTCACACTGTCTCTGTCTCTCTCAAAACAAATAAATACAGTTAAAAAAATAAAAACATAAAAAGGATTTCCCTTAAAATAATAAGTGGATGAGGGAAGGGCTAGTATCGACAGCACTTAGTGAGTGCTTAGTGTGTACTAGGTGCAGTGGAGTAAACAAAGAAGTGTATATGTGCCACAGTACATGGGCTATAATAAGATACTCATTAAGTATAGATCAGCTTAGATAGGGGAGGGGGTGGCAGGTCACCTACATAAAAATAATCCCACCATTACAAGGCTGTTGACATATGTGAAGTGCCTAATGAAGGATTCTTACTGAGTCTGTTTCATGTCTATATGTCTTCCGTACTGCCTGGGCCACAGAAGACTTCTAGCTAGGGAGCTCCTCACAGGAAGGAGAAGCTGGGCCTTGGCCCCTAGGCCCCTAGGCCCCTAACACAGATGCGGTCTGCAGCTTGGGAGAGCAAAGACGCTGAGTGTGCTTGGGTGTGAAATAGACAACTTCGAAAAGGCCACACCAGCAACTAGCCTGGGGGGCGGGGGGGGTGAGGGGAGGTCAGATGGAGGTGAGGAGAACAAAGGAGGAGACCAAAGTGTCAAAGCCAATGAGAGGCCATGAAGGGCAGTGTCCTGGGCATGGGGCATCAGGAAGGGCAGTGTCCTGGGCATGGGGCATCAGAGCCCCGGGGCTGCTGTCCTCATTAGGAGGAACATAATGGGGCTCACAAGACACATGAGCAAAAAGCCATGGGAATCCAGCAGGTATCTGAATAAGAGACTGGGAGACTCAATTGGTAGATACTGAGTAGCAAGGAGAGACTGTGAGCCTGAGACCACACTGACTGGGAGCAGGGCACGGGAGGAGAGCAAAGGAAGGGGCTGGAAGTCCAGCGGAGCCAGGGATTGAAGAAGGAAATCGAAGCGGGACATAGCAGCCAGGTACCAACAGGGGGTTGTGGTGGTGACCCTCTGATCACAATGTAGGACTTCCCACCTGATCTGTCAAAGTCTGAAACATAGGTTGATGGCCCTCCAAGGGTCAGTTCGGGGCCTCTGATCTGATGTGACTCAGTCTGAAAGAAATTCTGCCGCAGGATGGGGGAGGCAGCTGGCAGGCCACCCATGGCTAATCACCTCTTCTTCCTGGACGCACCATGGGCTGACGTTCTTCAACCTCCTTTGCTGTCAGAAAGGCCAAAGGACTGAGTTCTCGAAGAAGTAATGTGAGCCTGAGTGAGGCAAGCTCTGTCGGGGCCTGGGCCATAACGTGTGCCCTGTATATACCTCCCAGCCTTTCCCCTTCTCGTGGTTTGAAGATGGCAGAGCCACCATCAGCCTGGACCCCTGAATGTTAACGGGAAATAGAACCCCGTCCTTCCAGCTACAGACCCAGAGCATCCGTCCTTAAGAGAGGAAGAAATAAATTTCTACCCCCTTACGAGTCTATTTGTTAGAGCAGTCACCTACCTTAAAGTAAGACTCAGTAAGGCCACAGATTTACCAAGGCCCCAAAAGGATTGTCACAGAGAGAATGCCCCAGAGCATTGCCTGTATGTGTGTTATGTGTATGACCACCCGTGCATACACATAGAGACTGTTTCCACGGTAACAGTAGGTCTTCTAGTTTGCTTGTCTGTCCTTATTTGGAACATAGAAGATCTTTCCCCATAGACACGGTGTTAGAGATGGCAGTTAGGTCCTCACACCTACACTTGCTTGACCTACGATACGAAAAGCCCTAATTTGATACAGTCCACCATCATTTATAACATCTCTGTCTGCTGTCGGAGGGTGAAGAAAACAGGAAATTGAGAAGAGGAAATCAGACATGGTTTCTGTTAAGCTCACATTAATAGAAAGGGACTTTGTAATGTTACTCCAGGTTTTAAAAGGAGACAGATGCTCTTTTAATTCCCAAAGGCCCAAGAATCATGCTAGCAGAGAGAGTATGAATCTTAATTGTAGACCTGGAAACGTAGCCACAGGATATTAATCCTCACGGTGCAAGATGTCGACTTTTTAAAAAAAAGGAATTTAGAAGTGACCAAAAGACAAAACAAAATGAAAAAAAAAAACAAAAAACGCAGAAAACAAAAGCAAGGCAATTGCAATTCTTTTCTGCCCTCCGCCAACTCCAGAAATGCCTGTTTCCCTTACCCATCTTATCAGTAGAGATGAGGTATGGGGTAAGAATGGCGGTTACTCATGCGGTAAAGGAGGTGGATTAAGGATGGGGGGTGGGGAGAGAGGAAGGGGGACTCTGGGTGGGACATTCTCTACTATCATAGAGAGCACCCACGAAAGGACACCCACAGGCCTGTGGCTAAAACCCTGCTGTTGGGTGAGCTTCTAGGGACAAGGAGTCTAAACTAGAGGTACAAGGCCTCTCTTTTCATCCGCACACTCCAACCCTATGAAATCCTATTCTGAGTAGCCTGGAGTACAGAACTAATTAAATATTCCTCTGGGTTCTGCAAATAGAGGCTTGGAAGAGCTTTGGAAGCATCCCCTCTCCACCCCCTTGTTCACAGCAAGCAGCTGAGGTACTTTCGAAGCGCTCGATGCAGAGACAATGGGCACAGAGTTAGGGAATCATTGTGCTGGAGACAAAATATGTTCTCTAGGTCATCATTTCTTCTTCCCTGAGAATTTAAGTCTTTCTCTGTGGGCCACAGAGAGGGAGCAAAATGTCCCATTTACCTCAAAGTCATTTCCAGCAGAGGCTCTTCCACCAGCTGGTAGGAAGGAGAGGGAATTAAAGTCCAAATTTCCAGAGCAGTATTTCCCAGGTTTGCTGCCCACATGAGACTTGACTCCAACTAGCTTTTGAGAATTTCTGTGAATCAAATCCACCTTCCAAGTATGAAATGTGCTTCCGTGGAGCACTTTCATTAGGATTCGCTTGGTTAAGGCAATAGAGGCAATCTATATGAAATTCTCCTCTCCTAAATCCTTCCTACGAAACAGAAAACTAACAATCAACTGAAGTAGTCTATGCGTTGCAGTCTCTTCAATATTTTGGGAGGCCTCCCTTTCCCCAGATTTCCATTTGTTACCTGAGAAATTTGGGGCCTTCTCTAAAAGCTTCCGTTTACATCAGTGCTGGGGAATCCCACAAAACCCCACAATGATTCACCTTCCCAACTGTAGCAAAAAGTTTCTTTGGCCTAGGTCAGCATTTAGTGTGTGGGTGAAGGCCTTCTCCTAGCTCAGTTTTCCGGTCTTTATTAAAGCAGAAAAAACATCTGCGTGGTCTGTTAAAAGTCTGGTTCCTTAGCCCCAACGCTGCTGTAGCGCTGAGAGTTTCTCTGCCAATCTCCACTCTTGGGGAAATCAGACGCCCCGGGAGCTTTCTCTTTCCAAAGTAGAGAGCTCATGCTTGTTCATTCGCTCATTTATGCATTCATTTAATAACTATTCCTGGAGGGTCTATGTGCCAAGCATTGCTCCCGGTGCCCAGACTACAGTGGTAAGTGGAAATGACATGGCCCCTGTCCTCATGCAGCTCCCAGAGTAGGGGGAAGTGACAGATGATAATAAAATAAGCCAGCAAAGGCATACTTTGACATTGTGAGAGCAGCTGTGGAGAAAACGTGTGAAGTGCAACAGAGAATACGGGAGGTGCCGCCAGGTGGTGTAGCCTGAGGTTGTCTTCTCTGTACAAGTGACACATGCCTGAAAGATACAAGGTGCCCACTCCCAGGGCATGGGGACAGCACGTGTTAAGGTCTTGAGGTGGCAATAGGTGTGGTGGAAAAAAAACTGATGAAAAGGAAGGGACGGGGGTTGGTGTGTGGTTGGATGTTGGATCCTGAATCTGTGGAGACACTGCTACTTAGATTTAATGCTAAATGGTTAGCATATGCCTGGCTCACGTCAGCTATTAAAACCCATAAATAATATTCCTTTTTGGGTGGACCCGACATTGAGGAGCAACTTTCTTTGGGAAACTGAAATTCCTCTGGCATCACTGAAAATCAAACAGAAGTAAAAAACAAAACGAAACGAAATGAAACACCAGGACTCATTATAACGTACAAGCTTTGCCCTTTATTTTTTTTTCTAAGTGTATTTATTTATTTTGAGAGTGGGGGGGGGGCGGGGAGAGGGCAGAGGGAGTGACAGAGAATCCCAAGCACCACGAAAGGCTTAACTCACAAATCATGAGATCATGAGCTGAGCAGAAATCAAGAGTCAGGCACTTAACCGACTGAGCCACCCAGGTGCCCCTCCCCTCTATTTAAAAAAAATAAAAATAAAAATAAAGGAACTCATCCTTTCAAGAATTTGCAAGTGGACAGCTATCATTCTTCTGAGTTACTCTTACTACCAAGCTACAATGTGCAAATTATAAAGTGGTGTCAACAACAATCTAAAAAAGTTGTTGATGAAAAACCCGCGAAGGAGAAGGTGTGAGGTTGTTGAATGCAACTTACGGCATATTGTACAATTGGTTATTTTGGGCGATGAAGTAAATAACTGCCTGGAATTGAGGCATGGTGGAAATTTTCAGCAGGATTAACAGGAATGTGCCTTTTCTTGGCAAATTGATGCTTTCAGCTGTTTACCTCCAGTACAAAAGTGTTCAGTATTTGTGAAATAGCAACCTAGTCAAAATTCTTCTGAAATCATGTTTTTGATGGACAATCTGAATGTCTACCAACATTCATGGGTTAAATCTGTGATGCCGTGCAATGTTTGATTTAGAATTCCACAAATGAAACAATGTGAACAATTTCTTGCATTTTGTTTTCACTGAATTTCTCAGTATTTAAATGACCAAAAGCAGTCTTGATTTTCTTTTCAGCTGAAGGTATCTTCTATAGATGGAAAAATGCCCAGATAGCAATAAATATATGACAAAATTCTTTCTTGATATATCCCCCAAGTGCCTGGCACATAGTAGGTCCTCATTTGTGTTGAATAAATATAAAAAGTTCTAACACCCACAAGGCAAAGCAGTTCTATGAAAACTTGCCAGACACCCACATATAACACATTCCTGATTTCCTTCAGAAAGGCAATTCAAATGTTGATTTCCAATAGTTCTGTAAAATCAAAATACACATGTTTAACCTGATGAAATCCTGGAATCTGTTGTTAACTGGCCTGTAGTGAATATACTGCCTCTTCCAGAGGGCTAAGGGGCTGGTAACTCTGACCTTCATTACAGCAAGAGACTGGCCCCTGGTGGTGGTAAAGCAGATAGGATCCCCAGTCAGAGAAAGGCTATAGCGCTGTCTCCCATTTCCATGTTTCAGACCTCACTACCTGGGGGAGAATGTTAGTTTTTATTTTAATCATAGGAAATATCCCCTACTTAAAGGGATAACATACGCACAGAATTTTCTTTTGAACTTAAGCCATCTTTTCTGGAATGCATTTATTCTTTATATCACAAATTCCTTACAATAAAACATTTCTAAACTCTGCAGAATCAGTAGAGTGCTAGACACATTGTAGCGCCTCCAATAAATATAATTAAAAATTTAAACATCAAGAAAGTAAGAATAATTTAGCAAAGCATCAAGTCTGCCACAGTGATTTAGATTGCCTCATTAAAACATTGTTTCAAACTGGGCAAACTTTCAAACTGTTCACAAATGCACATCCTTTTATGACCCTTAAATTTTAAAACCTGACTTTTAAATAAAAATCTAGAGTTCCTAGTAAGAAATTTCACTTAGAAAAGAAAATGTTCTGTAAAAGGCCACAAAATGTGAGTTAAAATAGGTTCCTGTACTTAACTACCTTTACCTGATTTTCCCCTATATTATGAATAATGTAAAAAGTCACCAAGTATAACCACCCACATCGCAGATAGTTTATATCATGTAAGCTTTAAATGTCGTTACACGGCACTACCTCTAGAAACCCAGAACTTGCCTTTTATGGGAAAAACAAAGCATCTAATTTTTCAAGGATTTTGCTAGAGCTTTTCAACTGGCTCTTTCTTTTCTCTTTTCTAACAGGTTTTCCTACACAATCAGAATTTGCTTCTGATCAGCTAAACTGTCAATGAAAAGATAAACCTCTCTCAAATTCTCAAATCCATCTGGCATGGGTTTTAAATTTCAGACATCCTATAAAAGATCACACCAAATACTTAACTCTTGGAAAAATTATCATTTCATTTTATTCAATAAATACATCAGGAGTAATAATTACAGTAAAAATAGTGTTAATGCCAGTAAGGCACAAATTGCTACATGAAGGTAAACTGTACTGCCAAAAATCACTCTCAAATTCTGAGCTGGATTCATTTTAACCATAAATTTCAGAGATGAATTGTACAAAACCTAATCTAAGCAGAAGCATCTAACAATTTTCTCTCCCATTCCCATTCATATTTCTGGGCACAAAAGCCAAAAACAATCAAATATAAATATACAAAAGAATATGTGTGTATATATGAATTCTTACTGTGTATATATGAATTCGGAAAGCTTTATCTACCATAAATCTGAAAAATGTCTAGCATAAATTACATATGAATGTCAAAACTCATGCAAGTTTCATTGGTGAGGCTGATAAACTATCATGACCATATAATGTATATTTTACTGCATTTATTTGGCTCCTATAACTGGACTATTTGCTATAAATATGAATATCTTCTCAGTATGTCCATTCCCTGTCTTGAAGGTCAAGGGCAGAGATTGTCTGATTTAGCACCATGCATAACAAATCCAGTATATTCTGGAACGATAAACTATGGATACAAACTACTCAGACTATCTGGGCCTTAACTGGTCCCTTAAGGGCTAAGGCTAATCTGCGAAGGGAGACAGGCCATCAATACACCAAATGACTCGGTATTGGGTGTTGTTCAGAAACCAAGCTGCTGAATTTTAATGGTTGGAGATTGGCTTTAACTTTCAGGACGAAACCGATTGCCCTCGTGACTATCTTAGTGCACCATTTCCCTAAAGCTTCGAACTCCTCTTTGGACTCTGTTTCGGGATTTTACTAACTCAAAGAAAACAACCATATTTGTGATTTGGTATAGAGGTTACCCTGAACAGAGCTTTGTTAATATTGCCTATACTCCATTTGGAGCAAGAATTGAAATTAGGATAAAATAATAAGACACAAGGGAAGCCAGTCTAGCTCAGCTGTTAAAGCACGTGACTCTTTATTTCAGGGTTGTAAATCTGAGCCCTACGTTGGGTGTAGAGATAACTTTAAAGTATTTTTTTTAATTTGGGTTTTATTTTTAAATTAATTAATTTTTTAAAAAATTTACATCCAAGTTAGTCAGCATATAGTGCAACTATGATTTCAGGAGTAGATTCTTTAATGCCCCTTACCCACTTAGCCCACACCCCCTCCCACAAACCCTCCGGCAACCCTCTGTTCTCCATATTTAAGAGTGTCTTATGTTTTGTCCCCCCGTCTTTATATTTTTTTGCTTCCTTTCCCTTATGTTCATCTGTTTTGTATCTTAAAGTCCTCATATGAGTGAAGTCATTTGATATTTGTCTTTGATGAATTTTGCTTAGCATAATGCCCTCTAATTCCATCCACGTAGTTGCAAATGGCAAGATTTCATTCTTTTTGATTGCTGAGTAATACTCCATTGTATATATATACCACATCTTCTTTATCCGTTCATCCACCGATGGACATTTGGCTCTTTCCATACTTTGGCTATTGTTGATGGTGCTGCTATAAACATTGGAATGCACATGTCCCTTTGAAACAGTACACCTGTATCCCTTGGATAAATACCTAGTTGTGCAATTGCTGGGTCGTAGGGTAGTTCTATTTTTAATTTTTTGAGGAACCTCTATACTGTTTTCCAGAGTGGCTGCACCAGTTTGCATTCCCACCAGCAGTGCAAAAAACATCTCTTTTTCCACATCCCCACCAACATCTGTTGTTGCCTGAGTTGTTAATGTTTGCCATTCTGACTGGTGTCAGGTGGTATCTCATTGTGGTTTTGATTTGTATTTCCCTGATGACGAGTGACGTTAAACATTTTTTCGTGTGCCGCTTAGCCATCTGGATGTCTTCTTTGGAAAAGTCTATTCATGTCTTTTGCCCATTTATTCACTGGATTGTTTTTGGGGTGTTGAGTTTGAGAAGTTCTTTATAGATTTTGGATACTAACCATTTAACTGATATGTCATTTGCAAGTATCTCCTCCCATTCCATTGGCTGCCTTTTAGTTTTGATTTGGTTCTTTCGCTGTGCAGAAGTTTTTATTTTGATGAGATCCCAATAGTTCATTTTTGCTTTTGTTTCCCTTGTCTCCAGAGACGTGTTAAGCAAGAAGTTGTTGAGGCTGAAGTCAAAGAGGTTTTTGCCTGCTTTCTCCTCTAGGATTTTGATGGCTTCCTATCTTACATTTAGGTCTTTCATCCATTTTGAGTTAATTTTTGTGCCTGATGTAATCAAGCGGCCCGAGTTCATTTTTCTGCATGTCGCTGTCTGGTTTTCCCAGCACCATTTGCTGAAGAGACTGTCTTTATTCCATTGGATATTCTTTTCTGCTTTGTCAAAGATTAGTTGGCCATACATTTGTGGGTCTATTTCTGGGTTTTCTATTCTGTTCCATTGATCTGAGTGTCTTGTTTTTGTGCCAGTACCATACCGTCTTGATGATTACAGCTTGGTAATACATTTTGAAGTCTGGGATTGTGATGCCTCCAGCTTTGGTTTTCTTTAAAATAAAATCTTTAAGCAGCACCTGGGTGGCTTAGTCTGCTAAGCATCTGACTCTTAATTTCAGCTCAGGTCATGACCTCATGGTTCTTCAGATCAAGCACCACGTGGGGCTCTACACTGACAGCATGGAGCCTATTTGGGATTCTCTCACAAAATCAATAAACATTTTTAAAAAGTCTTTAATAAAATAAGATGGTCAGACAGAGATCAGTCTTTGGTGGTTTTAATATATATACGCCCTAGCTCTCTGACAAGTGCACGGAGGAAAAAAGTAAAGGCACTTAGATTTCATTCTCCTCGTGAAGGTAAGAAGACATTAAGTTATGGTAAAGAGGTTTGTAAGTGTGGAGTGCCAGGCTCACGCTTGTTATATATGGACACCAGCTACAACGGAGAAACAAGAAGGTCTGGAACTTTAGGTCACTGTACAAAATAATTTGGGAGTAATCTGTTCTGAATCTGTTTAAATTTGCTTCACTTTTAAAACTGGTTAAAACTATGTTCGGCTGATTTCTTACTAATTTGTTTTCTAATAGAAGGGATGTGTACAAGGGCAAGTTTGAAAACACACTGAACAATATTTTATGGATGAATGTCTGCAATAGGGCATTAGTACTACCAAAATGCTGCTGTAAGTACAGGAAAATTCCACACTCTAAAATTTTCACTTTTCTTCCTGAACGAATTTTGATACACCCTGTTCTTACACAAATTTGATATGCTACATATTAAACATGTTCCAATCTTGATGAATATTAAACATTTTATTTAAAGATTTTAAAATAAAAAAAAAAAAACAAAACGGTACACAAATACAGATATTATGATGACCAAGGCAGTATTCTGTAGGACATAAATCAAAACAAAACAGAATTTAACAAGTAAATGTACAGGTACTAAACAAGTATAATACCTGGTATCTAATTCAGGCTGCATTCACATAAAATGAGCTGACCACATACATGCTTATGGAATATAAATTTTTTCTTAGTACACCAAAATTCCAACCATTCTGTCAACTGCCTTATTCCCGCTGAGTATTTTGAGAGAACTTCTATATAATATAAAAACAACTGGCATGGCACTTAAAAACTATAAAAAACAGAACACAGTTAAAAACATATTTGTAATGCAATTCTGTATAAAATATACACAGTAAATGTTATTAGTTAAAAAAAATTTTTTTAAACACAAAAGACCACCCTGAATAATGGTTAAAACCTCATCACAGAAAAATGTTCATCATTTGTAACATTATTGATAGAAAATGGATAGGATTTTTTGGGGGAAGAGAGATCTAACTTGAAGAAGTCATTCAAAGTTTATTTAAAATTGTAGATAAGACAGTAATTCATTGCCTACCCCTTTCTCAAAACTTATCATGAATATTCTAATATATAACTACAGCCAAAATAAAAGAATAACTCAAAGAAAGTGTTTCTTAAAATAAGGCCCAAAGACCCAACAGAATTCTAAGGTGGGCCCAGCAATATGCATTTTAAACAAATGTCCCAGGTGATCGTTCCCCATTCTACAATTTGGGAACTAATGCCCTAGGGGAGACAGTACCACTTAAAAGCAAGGTCATAAACATATTTCTGATATGTCAGAATTTTCTATAAGTTTATGATTTGAAGTGAACACTGCTTTTTTAAAACAAGTTTTAGGTATTAAGAAAAACATACATACTTCTTACATAAACATGGGAATGTATATAAACTTTTTCCTTTGAGGTTTTCATTGCTTTCAGATTTGGTCATTTGAAGAAAAATGAGTACATGGTCAGAAACTTCAGAAAAATTACATTTCAAATAAAAGGTAGCATCCCAAAAAACAATTAATTATTAGATGCCTATAAATTTTAAATCATTATAAATTTAAGACTAGATAGCTTCCCCCCAAATTAAATTTTACTAAGATTGGACAATTGTGAGTAATTTAGATGATTATTGTTACTTTTTACATCCCTTTTCATTAAAAAAATATTTAGGGGCATGGCACCTGGGTGGCTCAGTTGATTGAGCATTCATCTTAAGCTCAGGTTGTGATCTCACAGTTGGGTGAGTTCGATCGAGCCCCATAGCAGGCTCGCCTGCTGTCAGCACAGTGCCCATTTCAGATCCTCTGTAACCCCTCTGCCCCTACCCCACTCACAAGCTCGCAAAAATAAACATTAAAAAAATATTCAAAATAAACGGATGCTATCACAGGCATCCCTTTAAATAATAAATTGCTAAACACTAGTATTAATAAAAAATAATCTGAAGAACTCTGCCCCTGAAATGTATTCCACTCTGATTATATGTGTTACCCACTTAACAAAAACTCATTTAAGGAGCTGGAACTTGTGGAATATGTATGTCTGTGTTCTGAATATTTATTCATGTTGACCTTTTTTAATTTCACTGAAGACTCCATACTATAAACAGGGTCCAAAAGTATGGATAATGTGGTTTTGGTGAATAAATGAGTAAGGTTAAGACACTATTTGGAAGATAAAATACTTTTTATGTATATTAAGTTATAAGGAAAAAATTGCATACGTTCTGTCTCTACTGGATAATGGAATGCTTTTACAAGTCTGATAAGGAGTGCTTCCTTGTTATCTAAAACCATAAAAAGTCACTGTGGGATTACCATTGCACTTTTCTAGTGTTTTTTTTTTTTTTTTTAATTTAAAACATTTTTAATTTCTATTTTTCTCCCTTTCTATATACTGAGAAATGCTCCATTCAAATGCATCCTGGTTCTTTGAACGACAGTTACAAACATTCCAGTTAAAGTTCTGGCTAAAGGGATAAGCTCAGAAGCTTACACCCCTATCCTAAGAAATCACTCATCAGTTTTTCAAAAATAGCTAATGATTTAGAATCTAATACTTAATAAAATGTGCCTGGTTTTTTTTTCCTCAAGGAGAACTTGTATTCCCTAATTCTAAGCAAGTGACATCCTTTACTACCAATTTAATAACTGTTGCCTTAAAAATCAATAACTTAATTATCCAAGGCAATAAAACTTACAGCTGAATTTTTAAACACAAAGAACTCAGAAAGTAATAGGTAATATAAGTTGTTGTATTTTGAATTACTCTTCTATTCCAAAATTTAAAACTTTAAGGACTAAATGAAGAATGACAAAAATCACAGTAGGTTTATGACACAATCCCATCATGTGCCTTAAACGCGGTGGTTAAGTATTTCCTTTAAACAAAAAGGACAACTTCATTACTCATCAGTAGGCTGCTGGATTACCAGTATAACTGAATGTTGACACAACCGTCTGGAAACTAGTTTTTCTTTTTCATAGTTAGATGTAATAATTGACTCTTACAGCCAACAATAGAAGATACTGAATGCTTTTTTTGTAGGTAAGAAATATAAAATGGTTCATTGTATCCAGGCTGGTAACGAGTTTATTCATGCATTAAATGGGAACACAAGCAAAATGCACAGTTGGAAAATGAGGATCAGACACATTCTTCTGCAGACATCAAGAGAGGATTGATGTACTCAAAACCTTCAAATTCAGACTGATCAATCTTCCTCACAATGTCACTGTTGAAAGAAAAATAAATTAATTTTCATAATCTAGATTTCTTCAACTTTTTATTTAAATGGTAAACGAAAATTAAAAAACAAAAAATAAGGCTAATTTATATAAATTATGGGGGAAGAAATCTACAAGTATTTAGATTAATCCCAAAACATCTTCTAGAAGAATCAAGAGTACTGAAAATAAAAGACTAACAATCCTGTAAGCAGGTTTAGAACTAAAAGGTGGTCCAAAATTGAAGGCTAGAAATTAAAAGTCACAAATTGTCACAATTCTGGTTAATCTTAACTTTTGACCCGAACAACACTCATACTTAGAGGCGAACATCCAGGTCTGAATTAGCATTCAATTTAGTAGTCACCTCAACAGGAAGATGGTGACAAGAAGGCCCAGAAGAAGTTAGCCAAAAGGAAAAGGCAATAGGGACAAGTACATAGAAAGACCTAGAATAAGAAGAGGACACCACAGGGAGGTCATGGGTCATAGGGTATAGAGATGTTGGCATTCTGTTATACTGGGTTTCTAATTTAATATGCAGTAAGAGTAATACCAATGAATATTTGAATACTTAAATGCACACACCATACTGCAGAGCAAAGTTACACAGGATACAGTCCCTTCCTTCGAGGAGGGAAGGTATCCCATATAAAGAAAAGCTACAAGGGAAAGAAGTACCTGCTAAGTTTCATATGGGACAGCTAAGTCTTGATCTAAGCACAGTTCTAATGAGAAGGGTGACTTCTAGTTGCAGAAATTGAGAAAGCCAGCATTCATTCCACAACCACTTACTGAACAGAATTATGAAAGACTATGTTAGGTCTGGGAAAGCGCCAAGTAATTTACTGGAGTTGAAAGCACAGGAACAGAAGCATGTCAAAGGTAGATGATCTGGGAGGAAGGTAATGGCCAGTTAAAGGAAGCCAGTAATGCTTACTAGAGTAAGGAGTTTCACCTTTATTCATCAAAGACCTGGTTGCATTTGAGGTAGTTCAGCAAGATGGAGAAGATTCCAGTATGTAAAAATAAAGGAGGCATACAGAGGGAACAGCATGAGCAAAGGTAACAGCACACTATCCGGGGATGTGGAGTAATGGAGACTGGTCAGAACACAGCATTTGTATTGGAGCACAGTGAGAGAGGGCTGGAGAGTCGGGTGGGAGGAGAGGGTAGAAGGCCGTGACTGCTGGCTGAGATGACAGGTTTTATCTTCTAGACAAGGAGGAGGTTACTGGAGGCTTCTGACAAAGGGGGTTAAAAAACTGGTAGTGCTACTGCAGGAGATGTACAGGATGGGTTGCAAAGCAAAGGATGAGCCCGATCAGGAGGATGGTGTAATACTCTACGCATGATTTGAAAGAGGTGTGAATGGGGCTGACGACAATGGGAACGAAAACGAAGGATCTGACACAAGTGATGAAGTAAAGAAAGAACAGACAAGGAGTTGGCAGCTGAACACATTATCGTTTGTTAAGGAAAAGGAACCGTCAATAATCATGGACATTTTGGATCTGAATGCAGGAACACATGATGGCATAATGAGCACGAAAAAGTAAATAAAAATAAGGAACTGATTGAGAACAACAGAAAAAGAGACCATAAAGAGTCATTTCTTTTTCTTTTCTTTTCTTTCCTTTTTTAAAAGTAATTTCTACACCCGATGTGGGGCTCGAACTCACGACCCTGAGATCAAGAGTCATGCTCCCCTGAATGAACCAGCCAGGCGCCCCAAGAAGTCATTACCTTTATTTCAGATTTCATATGTCTGAGGTGCTTGTCTGACAAACCAGGGAAGATGTTTAAACAAGCAGATAGAAATGCAGTTCAGGAGAGATAGCAGGTGGGGGGTGCTTTAGGAACTATGGCTCATTTATTCTTCACAGCAGCCTTCTGAGGTAGGCAGTAAGAGAAGAAATAGGCACAGAGAAGTTACGAAATTTGAACCCAGGTTACTCAGTTGGTAAGAGGTGAGGTCAGGATTCAAATTCCTATCTTTTGATTAAATCTAGTGTTCTTTTTAATACATGACACTGTCAGAATAATGACTTTCGTACATTACTCTCTCCTTTGGTAGACAGTAAGCTTTTTTACGAGACTGGCCTACATCTTAATCGTCTTTAATGCCCAGTACTTAGCACAGGGCCCTTTGCTCAAAAACCGTTTGCCAATTTAGCTGGGTGTGATTTAAATAGCTGGTATCAGTGATGTGGGGCTGGCCGAAATCTCCAAGGAACAAAGTGCATATAGCAAAAAGGCGGCTGTTACGAACAGAACTGTGGAACATCTCAGTCTTGAGGGGACAGGGGAAAAAGGATGATAAGTGGTCGCAGAGATGAAGCAGACCAGGATGGGTAGCGCCCAACAAAGCAAGGCCATGAGTGCCAAATGCTTCACAGACATCAGGGGAGATGAGGACTGATCAAAACATGCTTTAAAAATCAGAAATCAACAGGGGCGCCCAGATGGCTCAGTCGGTTAAGTGTCTGACTGCAGCTCAGGTCATGATCTCACAGTCCGTAAATTCAAGCCCTGTATCGGGCGGGCTCTGTGCTGACAGCTCGGAGTCTGGAGCTTGCTTCGGATGTTGTGTCTCCCACTCTCTCTGCCTCTGCCTCTCCCTCTCTCAAAAAATGAATAAACATTAAACAAAAATCAGAAATTGACAAATCAACTCAACCGTCAAAAGCCGAAGAAGCAGGTTAAATTGTAAAGAGTTAAAGTGCAGGTAGTAAGAAAAGTACAAGACAATCAATGTTGACTACTCTGAAGGAGTTTGATGGAGATACTGCTTATTTATTTTTCTTTTACCATGAGCATCGAGTAATTATCTTGAAAAGAAAATGAGGGAAGAAAATATGGTGGTTTAAAGATGTGCTAAGATCCAGGGGGCAAATTAGGATATCTGAGCATAGAAGAAGAGCAGCAGGAAAAGAGAAATTAAAGAAGGTGGAGTAATGGACATAACTGACAAAATGAAATCCTGGCAGAAGCTAAGGAAACAGATCTAGGAAAATGGAGCACCCCTTGCAAAAGAAGGATAGCCTTCCAAGAATAGGGAAGAAGAAAAAGGAGGTGGGAGAGACAGCAATTCTGAGATGCAAGATGGTCTGTGACAGCTGAAAACAGAGCAAGCTCACACCAGGCAGGTCTCAATCCTTGCAGTCAAGCTAAGGCAAGGTTAGTCCGTTAGAAGTGGTGAAGGCAGGGGTAGGACTGAAGGCTTCCAAAATGTAGAGACGGTTTGAACAGCTGCATGAGGA
This sequence comes from Acinonyx jubatus, assembly GCF_027475565.1. Taxonomy (NCBI): domain Eukaryota; kingdom Metazoa; phylum Chordata; class Mammalia; order Carnivora; family Felidae; genus Acinonyx; species Acinonyx jubatus. Next base: position 94,259,423 of record NC_069384.1, read on the forward strand.
ATGTGGTAAGAATTAACAAGACAGAAGTGAAAATATTGACAAGGAGTAAGGGCCTCCTTGAGATGACAGAACGAATCTGTAAAGAGAGGTAAACAATCAAATATGCCCAAATTATTCTAAACCATACTTTTAAAAGATGAACATACACATAAAAAATATGTCAGATCACCGCTGGCTAGACTTGGTAAGTTAATGTCATCTTTTTAATAAGCAATTTGGCAATACTTATCAAGAGCTTTCAAAATTTCATACTCTTTAGGGGCACCTGGGTGGCTCGGTCAGCTGGGTGCCCGACTCTCGATTTCAGCTCAGGTCATGATCTCACAGTTTGTGAGTTTTGAGCCCCACATCAGGCTCTGCACTGACAGTGCGGAGCCTGCTTGGTATATTCATTCTCTCTCTCTCTCTCTCTCTCTCTCCTCCCCCCCCCCCCCATCCCCCTGTTCGTGTTTGTGCACTCTCAAAATAAACTTAAAACAAATTTTCACTCTTTGATCTAATTCCCTCTCTGAGAATCTATCTTAAAGTAATACTCAGGAACTCAAAGACAGTCATCTTCAAAACAGTGCAGTACAGTGGAAAGAGCACGGGTTTCCATCCTGACTCTGCCACCTGACAGCTGTGTGACTCTGCTTGCCCTGTCTGGGTCTCAGTTTCCTCATCTGTAAGAGGAAGATGACAGTAAGTAGATTTATCATGTTGTGGGAATTAGAGAGAAGGCACGTAAGGCAAAGCAGAAAAGGGCAGTCGTTATGACTTATAATAGTGTAATAGATTCAAATATCCCATAACTGAATGGCTAATTCAATTATGTTATAATCTGGTAATGAAGCACTGTGTAGCCACTAAAAAGGAAACTTCCAAATAACTTCAGAAATATTTCAGTCTATAGAGTTACTTACTCGTCATCTGGAGTGAGCTGGACAGGTTCATTAGTAAACTGAGAATCAAAGTTGTCCAAACCGAATTCCCCAGAAATATTTGGTTTGAAGGGAGGTACCACCTGCTTTTGCTCCATCTAGAAAGACATTAGATGACAGCTCAAGCCTACGTTCTTAGAAAAATTCCACCTCTACATTTCTCCTCTTCCCTCAGAGGCTTCCACATCCTATCACAGCGAGTCCTTAGGCGTGGTTCAACGGTATTCACAATGATGGAAATAATGTATAAAACTGAACGCTGATATAGGCCTTACTAATATTACAACCTGCTCCATTAAATTAATATTCTAAGCTTTTATTGTTTTAAAAGCTTTTTAAAAAGCACTTTAGAGAGTGGCTTAAGTTACTTAAGCTATGATATATTTGTTTTGTTTTTTTAACATTCTTTTAAGAGAATAAAATTTGGCCCAAGATAATAAGGATACCTAATATAGAAAACAATGACAATTTACATACCATATCCCAATCAACATTTCGAAAGAATGGGTGTCCCTGAATATCAGCAAATCCTGTTTGAGGATGACAACCCAATCGTTCCTTTGGGTCCTATGATGGAGAGAAATGTTTCAAGAACTGGAGGGATATCATGCTTTAGAATAAATAAATCCTCTTTGTGACCTGGGTTTTGTGTCTATTATATAATACCTGTATCTCTGAAATTACATCATAGTACAACACTAGACTTAAATGAGTATCTGAAGCTTGTGACAAGTACAATTTCCTCACGGCTCTGTCTCTGGCTATCATGTGATTATAGTGGATATAGGTCACTACTCCTTGCTACAGGAAAAGGGGAGGGAAAAGAGAACAGCACAATCATTTCAGCAGCATCCACCTATTTCTTTGGCACAGGTTATTGTGCTGGTCAAAATATACAAACCCCGAAACTCCACAAGTGTGTTCTTAGCTCATTTGTAAAGCTCTATGTCCAATTACAGCAACAAAACAATATAATCTGTGTATAACCGTGATACAACCATTATGTGACCCATTGGACTAAGGGGCTGTACCTTAACAAACAAACAGTCTTGGCTTATTCATTACTGTGAATGAGAACATGCTACCATTTTCCTTTCCAATAAAAGGCATTTTATTTTGAACATTAAAACCTCTCACCTTCATTTTGCAGCGTGCTAATACTTAGATTTCCATTTTAAATCTTTCTCCATCTAAAGTACTCAAAAGCCTCAATTTCTCATTTTGTTAAAATTCATCATTATCTATATTTACCTTAGATGATAAATGCACATCAACCTACTTTTTCTAACCTACAATTTATTTAAGAAAACATTTATGACTGCCAAGATTGCCGTGATACAATAAGCGTATATGGTCTCTGTCCCAGGTCCCTGACACAGCTTCTAAAACCTGAGTGAGTAATTTCCTGAGTGAGCCAATTATCTTTTGTTATTCACAAGTCCCTTTCAATTACACCTGAGTTTATACTAATAATGTGACTCTTGGTGGGCTGGTAGATAGCTCAGGATGGGATCTGGTTGCCGGAGGAACCATCCATGTGATTAGAGAGTTGTAACTTTAAGCCTCATTTTCAGACGGGTGGAGGTCAACTACCAATGGATAATGATTCAATCAATTGTGTCAATGTAATGGAACCTCCATAAAGCCCTCTGAACCACAGGGTTTGGAGAGCTTCTGGGTTGGTGAATATGTCCATATGCTGGGAGACACGGAGGGTGTGTACCCTAACTCCACAGGGACAGAAACTCCTGTGCTCAGGATCCTTTTGGACTGCACCCCGTGTATCTTTTCATCTGGCTGTTCATTTGTATCTTTTTTTATAACCAACCAGTGATAGCAAGTAAACTATTTTCCTGAGTTCTGTGAGCCATTCTAGCGAATTACTGAACCTGAGGTGTGAGAATTATGGGAAGCTCAACTCTGTAGCCAAGTCAGACAGAAATGTGGGTACTCAATACTCATGACTCATGACTGGCACTTGAGGTGAAGATAGTTTTATGGGACTGAGCCCTTAAACCCCTGGAATCTGATGGTAACTCTGGGTAGTTAGTATCAGAAATAAACTGAATTGTAATACACCAAGTTGATGTCTAGAGAGGTGGAGAATTGGTTGTTGGTGTGGAAAAAAACCTACACATTTTGTGTTAGAAGTGTTATGAGTAAAAACCATTCAGAATCATAATCTTAGATCCTAAAACTCTTCTAACCTACTGACCACAATGAAGAATTGAATGGTCTTCAGCATTTCATTTCTTCTAAATTTTATCTGATTACAGGGCTTTTGACATGATAATCTGTACAGAACACTACTGTCCCAAGTGCTCAATAAGGAAAGAGATCTATGAATAATAATCCAAAGAAAACTGAGTAACAAAGCTGTAAGTACGATTGAGGCTATCCACAAAGATGTAATTTTTCCCTAATTGAGTACATGGTATATATATCATCTACATTAAAAACCCCATATGTAATATATAGCTGGCAGTGACTTACACTGTCAAAATGGAAAGGACAATTCATCTCAGGATCTAATACTCTTTGGTAAAGAGATAAGTTCTAGATCTAACTGAAAAAAAATTATTATACGCTAGTGTTTTGGAATATTACACTGCCTGAACCTCTACTTAGTCTCATCTATACAGAGAGAAACCGCTGAAGATTTTTACATTCAATTTATACCTTGTTGAGAAAACTCTTCAGGACACTTGCAGCTTTTACAGACAGAGAGCGTGGTATGCGAATTTGTTTTTCCAAAATAACTAGAAAGATAAAATAGTGGTATTATATTTCACTTTTACATAGCTTCAATTTTACATTTTTATTATGAGCTACTTAAGGGCGTTCTCAAAGAAAAAAATAAGGTATTACATATACTACTTCAGCGTCTCATGTGCTTTCTCAGGCTCGCTCCTCTCCTTCCCTCTCAGAGAGCCTCTTCTCTGAATGCTGTCCTTATCATTTACATGCATATTTTATTCTTTGACTACCTTACTGTGCCTCGGTTTCCTCATCTGTAAAATTAGAATAAAAATAATACCTACTTCATGGGGTTGTTATGAGGTTTAAATGAGTTAATAGCTACAAAATGTGAGGTACATGTTACTATACTCAATTTTATTAGACATTGCCAAGTTGTTCTCCAAAGCTGTTAAATCAATTTTCACTGCTTGCCAGCAGTCTATGAGAGTTCCACTTACTCCATCCACATCCTCACCAGCCCTGGTATTATCGGACTTTAAAATTTCTGGCAAATGCACGGGCAGGAAATAGTAGCTCATTAATGTTTTAATGTGCAAACCTCTAATTACTAGTGAAGCTGAATGCTTTTTCATGTATTCCATGGCCATCTGGATTTTCTGTTACATGAAACAGCTATTCATTTCCTGTGATGGCCTTAATTATTAAATGTAGAATTTCATGGAAATCTTTGGACTGGGTGTTGGGAGCAGGGGGTGATCCCTTGTCTGCTTTTTTTTTTTTCCTGTTTGAGTCTTTGTATTTCCAGTTGTGGGCCTTCTTTTCTTCACCTTTTGATCCTCTTATATTCTTGGTACCCCACTTTTTCCTCCATATTGTTCTTGGACTTATGCACTCAGCCTCGGGGTCCATGTGGAAAGATATTCCTCTCTAGCCACAGGATTCCTTCTTCTAATCTCTGTGATACACAATCTGAAGGAACTTCTTTGTTATATTTCTGAGTATGAGAAAATAGTTGGTAAATGGGACTGAAGGAACAGAAGTAGGAAGATATATTTTTAAAAAAATGAAGGGGTGCCTGGGTGGCTCCGTTGGTTGGGCATCTGACTCCTGATTTCAGCTCAGGTCATGATCTTGCAGTTCGTGAGTGTGAGCCCCACGTTGGGCTCTGTGCTGACAGTGCAGAGCCTGCCTGGGATTCTCTGTCTCCCCCTCTCTCTGCCCTTCCTTCTCTCACTCTCCTTCTCTTTCTCTCTCTCTCTCAAAAATAAATATTAAAAAAAAAATGAAGACTTACATATTAAGAAGTATATTGTCCAATTATTCTCCTCTTACTCAAGGTAAAAATCTGAGCCATCCTCATTCATACTCTAGAATAGGTTATTCACAGAGAATCTGTAAAATACCGCAAATTACCTTGGAAAAGATAATCCTCTGTGTTTTGATCAGGGTTATCCGAGCTTCCAACAATATCAAATGGAGATCTGCCTGCCATCATCTCAAACATTAGTACTCCAAGAGCCCACCAGTCGACACTGAAACCTTCAAAAAAGGAATTTTTTGAAGCAACAAATTATCTATTCTGCATTCTTAAAAGTCAGTAACTTGAGATTCATTTCATTGTATAATTAAAAATTAAACATAATGAAAAATAAACTCTAAATGCATTATAACTATCATGGTTGGCAGTGAAGATTATAGGAATATTTCACTTATCAACAAGGGGAGGTACCTAAAAGATAACTTTAAAAATAAAATATTGGGGAAAAAATATTGGAAATGAAACAATAAGTTCCTTCTCCCAAATATGCCTGTAATTTCAGACTCATAGTCTGTATCTTTTTTTTTTTTTTGAGGATGTAATTAAATTTTGAGAATAACTTTCGTGGGTCTGAAACTTGATCTTCTGCTAGCTGATTAAAGATCCTTGAAGGACCTTGGAATCAGATTCTGAACGGCTGTCAGAAGTACCATCCTCCTTCACATCTGCTGAAATCAGAGGGCCAGAACCCAAGAAGTCCAATGTTTTGAGATAAATATATTCTCTGGTTCCTGACAAGCAGTCAATCTCTCCCTCATTTTTCAGATTCCTGGAGGAAATATCCCAGGAAATGTGAACAATCTTCCAGGGGTTCATGACTTTGTAGTCACATGGCTAAAGTTTAAATCCTTACTCTGCCACTTTCTAGCTGTATGATCTCGGGCAAGTTATCTAAACTTTCTGTAAAATGGGAATTAACAATGCTTACCTCCTAGGATTATTAAGAAGATTAATTTAGTTAATATAATGTAAACTGCTTGGATTAGTGCCTAGAACTTTTAGTGTTGCCATTAATAAAATATTCAAATCTGTACCCCCAAATACTGCTAAGGTCCCACTGTCTCTTATTTCATATTTTAGGGTTTTCATGTAGGTTTTAAAGGGATCAAGGAAGTTTATATTAATAAGATTAGTATTTAAATACTACAGAGTACTATAATGCAGTGGGTACCACATTTAACCACCCATCTAGCACTTAAGCTAAAATAACACCTATTTATTTATTACCATAATCTTCTCCTCTTAAAATTTCAGGAGCAATGTAATTGGGAGTACCGCAAAAAGTGCTGGTTGTATCTCCTGGCCGTAATCCTTCCTTTTAGAAAAAATAAAAAAGAAAGAAAAAACAGAAAAGAAATAATAAGATCAAAAATTATCTTTTAAATTCATCTCTTTTATTTCATTTGTTATATAAGCTCAGCATCTACAGGTAATATATTAAGCTTAAATAAAATATTACTAGTACAGTTGTCTTTATTATTAAAATCATGAGTTGCCCCTAAATAGCTTAAAGAAAGCCTGTCCTCATTAGATGTTGGTGGAGAGTTCAATTAAAATAAAAATTGCACTTGAAATAATTTATATTCAGGTAAAAACGTAATATAAAAATTTTAATTACATGAGTAAAAGGAATCATATTTTATGAAGAAAAGCACTGTAAATCCGACCTGCTAACACAAGCACTGTTGGTTGTTTTTCCTAAGGCACAAATTTTTTGGTTTTGTATTTCAATAGCTACCAGATGGAAAAAATTAAGGCAGAAGACACTAATGTACATAATAGAAAAACTACACACTGAGAAATGGAAAATCACCAAAAATTTATAACAAATTTGTATGCACCTAACAATACAGCCTCAAAACACAAAGAGTAAAAATAGACAAATGAGAAGAATTTCACAATCCCTACTATGGAATGGACATTTGTATGCCCCCCCCCATTCATATGTTGAAGACTTAATGTGATAACACTGGGAGACGGAGACTTTGGGAGGTAATTAGTTATTAGGGATGATGGGATTAGTGTCTTTATAAGAGGAAGAGAACTCCCTCTTTCTCTCCCTGCCATGTAAGAATACAACAAAAAGACACATCTGCAGACCGTGAAGAATGCCTTTACCCATCTGCAAGCCATGAAGAGTGCCTTCATGCATGTGCAAACCATAAAGAGTGCCTTCACAAGACACTGGATCTACTAGCACTTTGATCTTGAACTTCCCAGTCTCCAGAACTATGAGAAGTAAATGTCTGTCTTTTAAGCCACTTAATCTACAGTATATTGATATAGCAGGCTGAACTGATAATACAATCCCAAATCATGACAGGTGATTTCAAAACATCTGTATCAGAAAATGACGTATCATACAGACAAATAAATTAGTAAGCAGAAAAAGATTTGACAAAAGCTAAATATATATATTATATATATAATATACATATACATATATAATGTACATACATATAAAATATGTATAATCTATGTGTACATGAGGAGAAAAGGGGAAAGAAAAGAGAGAGTGTGAAGGACATAGACTCCCTGCATGCAAAAAAGAGATTATATATCCTTTTTAAAGTACATATGGGATACTGACCAAATACTAAGTCACAAAGGAAATCTCAATATATTTTCAAAGAACTAATATCATTTAGACCATGTTCTGGCCACAAGGCAATTAAATAAGATATCAACAATAAAAAGTTTAAAAACAAGCTAACAGTAAATTTACAATTAAGTAAAAGGCAATTCATTTTTGTGAGTTTTATTAAGTAATGCATGCCCATTATAATAACCTCAAAAATATGTAAAAGTAAACAGAATGTATGATGCTACACAATAGAACATACAACACATATAGAAACAGACAATGCCATACTTTAAAACTCTATTTAATGTTATTTATAAACATTTTATATTGTTATGAACTTTTGGCAAACATCTTCTAAATGACTTTATAATGCTATGTTTTGTGGTCAGTCTGTAATTTCCCCTAATTATTCTCCTTACCACCCATTTAGATTATTTAAAATATTTAAAATATTTATCACCAACTACAAGAAAAAAATTTTGGTCATAAACCTTTTCTCATAGGCCAAAAAATCTACTCAGGATACCCCAGAGGCAGAAAAGATATTTGCAAATGACATATCAAAGGGTTAGTATCCAAAATCTATAAAGAATTTATCAAACTCAACACCCAAAAGACAAATAATCCAGTGAAGAAATGGGCAAAAGACATCCAGATGGTTAACAGACACGTGAAAAGATGCTCAACATCACTCATCATCAGGGAAATACAAATCAAAACCATGATGAGATACCACCTCATACTTGTCAGAATGGCTAAAATTAACAACTCAGACAACAACAGATGTTGGCAAGGATGTGGAGAAAGAGGAACCCTTTTGCACTACTAGTGGGAATGGAAACTGGTGCAGCCACTTTGGAAAACAATATGGAGGTTCCTCAAAAAATTAAAACTAGAACTACCCTATGACCCAGCAATTGCACTACTAGGTATTTATCCAAAGGATACAGGTGTGCTGTTTCGAAGGGACACATGCACCCCAATATAGCAGCACTATAGACAATAGTCAAAGTATGGAAAGAGCCCAAATGTCCATTGACGGATGAATGGATAAAGAAGATGTGGTATATATACACAATGGAGTATTACTCGGCAATCAAAAACAGTGAAATCTTGCCATTTGCAACAACATGGATGGAACTTGAGTGTATTGTGCTAAGTGAAATTGGTAAGAGAAAGACAATTATCATATGACTTTATTCATATGTGGAATTTAAGATACAAAACAGATGAACATAAGGGAAGGGAAGCAAAAATAATATAAAAACAGGGAGGGGAACAAAAGATAAGAGACTTTTAAATATAGAGAACAAACTGAGGGTTGCTGGAGGGGGTTCTGGGTCAGGAGTGGGCTGAATGGGCAAGGGGAATTAAGGAAGACACTTGTTGGGATGAGCACTGGACATTATATGTAGGGGATGAATCACTGGATTCTACTGCTGAAATCATTATTGCACTATATGCTAACTAACTTGGATGTAAATGTAAAAAAAGAATATCCCAGAGGCAGAAGTTCTAAATCAAAGAGTGTGCCTGTACATCTTTAAGATTCCTGACACATCCCCACCAAACTGCTTTACAAACAGTTATAACAATGCATACACTCACCAATGACATAGAAGAATGCCATTTCTTCAGACTCTGTAAGCAGACTATTATAATTAAAAAAAAAAAAAAACACAGTATCTGGCATGCAAAAATAAAGACTATTGTTTTAATGTGTACACTTTCTAACAAGGTTAACATTTTTAATGGGTTTTTTGTTGTTGCTGTTCAGCTTTATTTTCCTTTGACAAATTATAGGACATTTTTCTTTTGAAATAAGAAAAAAATCCCCTGGTAAAAAAGTGACAGAGATAAAAAAAAAAAAAAGGTATCACAAATCTCATAAAAAATGGATATATAGGGGTTTGCCTACTAAATGTTTACTTGTTTATAACTAAAGATGTGTATAATAGAAAAATTTAAGGAAATAGAAATTTAATATAAGAAAAGATAAAAATGTCTGAGTTTTGTACCTAAAAGCAAAAATACCTGAGGTAAAGATTTGCTTTTAAGGTCATTATCAAGAGATAATGACATTAAATCTTCAATACTGTTAGAGTGTCTTACTTAATGTTAGCATTTAAATAGTTTAAATAATCTCCAAGCTCTGGAGGCACTTCCTTCAGGTAAATGGGAGAGTGTGATCCATACGTTTACATGCTTGTTGCCATATTACCATGTGCAGATAATTCTGGCCCGGCTACTTCAACAAGGAGAGTAGCACCCTACACATTTTGTGGAAAAACACTGGACTCTTAAATAAAAAACTGTTACAAAAAGAATATAGGTCCGAGAAATAAAGGACATGTCCTGAGAGTAACTGAAATTCTTATTTTGTTCTACTGTACTTTATGTCAGATATTTAAATTTTAAATACAAAAAATGATACATTTCCTGGGAAAATCTTGAATACATTATCACGAGTCACAATTAAATGGTGAAAACTAGAAGGTGACACGCAAGTAGTTACACTAAAGTCATGGGATTGCAGACAATTTTTATTTCCAAATTTTCTCCAGTACTTTCACAACATTCAAAATAAAATGTTACAGACAATAAAAAGAAATTAACTCTTATTATAGCACATATAACAGTCACAGAAAATACGGACTTTTGTAAATGATTAGAAAACATGTATATTTTTCTTTGTGCTAAAATTCCAAAAAGCATCCCAAACAGGGTAGCAATCATTTCTCCATCTTTAAATATTGTTATTTTACCAAAACAATTTTATGAGCTGCTGCGACCTTCTGATTAACTAGAAATGCCTCTCACCTTACACATGCCATAGTCAGTCAGTTTGATATGTCCTTCTGAGTCCAGCAATACATTGTCCAATTTCAAATCTCTATAAATTATCCCTCGTTCATGAAGATAATTTAATGCTAGACTGATTTCTGCAGAGTAAAATCTAAAAAGAAAAATAACTCATTTGATTCAAGTTTCGGAACTGTGGTAAGTTTCTAGAAGAGGTTATTTAAGTCCTATCCCCATCTGCAAATGAAAACACCAAAATCGTGGTCAAAAGATTTTTTCTCCCTATGTTTTTAGAAATGACACCAAAACACAAACTGAAGTACACTTTAAAATATCTTAAGGGTGCCTGGGTGGCTCAGTTCATTGAGTGTCTTACTTCAGCTCAGGTCATGATCTCGTGGTTCGTGGATTCGAGCTCCCTATCAGGCTCTGTGCTGACAGCATAGAGCTTGCTTGGGATTCTCTCCCCTCTCTCTGTGCCCATCCCCTGCTCGAGCATGCGCACATGTGCGTGCACTCTCTCGCACATGCTTGCTCTCTCAAAATGAATAAACTTTAAAAAAATTAAAAAGAAATAAAGAAAAAAATACCTGAGCCCAAAACACTATTACAGAAGTTCCAGTCTACATTGAACTCATACTTTTCAAAAAATTATTAATTTGAAAGTCTCAAACAGAAGTTCTTAATCTGGGTCCTTACATAGACTTCAGACAGTCCACACTGCTACAACTGGAGGCTCAGTTGTGCGTACGTGTGTACATCTACATCTCCTCCCTCTACAGAGTTTCCATAGCTTCTATCACTTCTCTAAGAGACAAATGATCTCTCCAAATGCTAAGAATCATTGATTGGTCTAGAATAAAAAAAAAAAAAAATACTAAAAGTTTAACTCAAACTATAAAATGCATACCAAAATTCTAGAAAATGAATTATCCTACAACCATACCATTTAACATCAAAGAAAGGGTTTTTTAAAAACTGCCACTAACTCATTGGCGATAACCAGAACTTTTGACCTGAACAATGAAAATAAAACACTCAAGTTGGTTTATTGCTACTTTGGGGAATGTTATCATGATCATGTTTGGAGGTATATAACACAAACCTTCTCAGTTACTTAATTCTATGAATAGAGAACCTGAGCCCTTATTTTGTACTTTGGTTCCCAGAAAAGCACAAAACCAGAACTGACACTTTAATACAGTAAAAACTACTTTCCCCATGTCCAACTGAACAAACAAGGAACAAATACAGGCTCTGGTCACATTTAGAAATGTCATTTGTGGCTCTGCTATGAAGGGCAACCATTTAATAAAGCCTAAATAATGAACATACAGGAAATTAAAACAAAACAAAACACAGTTTGGTCTGAGATTAGATTAGTACAATTTCTACCTTTTTATAAAATTGAAGGATAGTATCTCTTTTTGATAAGAAAGAATCAATGTATTAGCAAGATTTCCAATAAATTGGGGCACCTGGGTGGCTCAGTTGGTTAAGCATCCGACTTTGGCTCATGTCATGATCTCACTGTTTGTGAGTTCGAGCCCCGCATCAGGCTTTGTGCTGACAGCTCAGAGGCTGGAGCCTGCTTCAGATTCTGTGTCTCCCTCTCTCTCTCTGACCCTCCCCCACTTGCACGCTGTGTGTCTCTCTCTCTCTCTCTCTCTCAAAAATCAACATTAAAAAATTAAAAAATTAAAAAAAAAAGATTTCCACTAAGTACTTACAAAAATAAAATCTTTAACCTTTGTTACACGCATATACAAACTCATATGCCTCATCTTTTGCGGAGCACAACAGGGTGAGAATTATTGCTAATTATGAGTACAAAACAAAACAAATCATGGCACTGATGAATTAAACTTCTCCAAGGCCATGATCCTTCCCTACCTAATTCCTCCAACATATAAGCAATTTACAATCTTATATAATAATGTCAAATTAAGGATAGAAAATAAACAAATAAATAAATAATGTTTAATGATCTTTTCTTATTCATCAACATGTATGAGATCAGAGAAAAAAAAGCCAAAGGCAGAACAATTCAGAAATTGTAATTACAGGAAGAATAGTCAGAATTACATAAAACCTTAAGAGGAATTGTTTTATTACTCTCAAGTATATACAAATAATAAGTGTAAATCCATCAATTATTTCAATGGTGGACGTTGAATAGATAAAATAATTGGGTTTAGTAAACTGAAGGTTTCCCCTTGAATAGTTTTTATACTTTTCAATTACTTACATTAATATATGTAAATACATAATGTTACACATGTTATAATATAAACTTTTACCTTAGCCTCTATATGACTTCCAAAAAATTAACTAGTATCAAAATAAGTGATTTATCTACCCTTTCAAACACTGGCACATAAAAAGTCCCATAGTATCCCCTAACCACGACCCCAGACAAAAATCCAACGGTACCTGGCATGTTCTTCAGGAAGTTTTCTTTGTCGCTGCATATGAAACATTAGATCTCCTCCATTTACATACTCTATGACAAAGAACAATCTAAAACACAGAAGAGATAAGAAAAAAAAAAAAAACACCCAAATGAACATAGGAAGGAAAAAAGAGAGGCAAACCAAGAAACAGACTTAACTATAGAGAACAAACTGATGGTTACTGGTGGGGAGGTGGATGGGGACGATGCGTTAAATGGGTGATGGGGATTAAGGAGGACACTTGTGATGAGCACTGGGTGTTATAGGTCAGTGATGACTCACTAAATTCTATACCTGAAACTAATATTACACTGTATGTGAATGAACTGGAATTTAAATGAAAACGTGGGAGAAACAAATTAAAAAGAAAGAAAGAAAATTAGCAGGGCTTAACTCTAGGAACTTTACATGTCAGTGGGCTTAAAAAATAAAAATAAAAAAACACAGGAGAGAGCACATGACACCAAAATCCAAAACGAGGCAGTGTAACTTCGCATTTTTAAATACTATAGAGAGCAGTTACAACACAGAGAGCATTCTCCAGATTTATCCTGAACAAACACTCCAGGAATTTGGCGGAAACAAAGGGTAGCTGGAGAAGAAAGCTGTTTAATCACAGAAGATACAAAAAAGTAAACCAGCATAACTGTGAGAACTGCTTCTTCCATTTGAAAGTAGTACCACTAGCAATCCAGAGCCTCTTACTCTCACCTCAACTTTGGCCCTTGCAAAACAAGTCTTATTTAACTGTCACTTAAGGTAAAGAAGTTAGGATTTCTCTCTCTAGTTAAATTCTAGGAAACTTTAAGTCTTAAAACTAGAATCTTGAAGATACTTAAAAAGTTAGATTTTTAGTGCCATAATTATGACCTGGTCTTTTTTTTTTGCCCAAAGCAGGAAATTTCCTACTGCTGATCCACCGTTAGACGGCTATCACTGATTGGAGTATGAGTAGCAGGAAATTTTAAACAGAGTACTCTTGTGTCCATCTCCATGTCTTCCGCTTCCGGCTTATAGTAGAAAGCAGTTTTCATTGTGTAATATACCAAAAGGTGTAGAGCCCAGGAATCATTCCATTATCTTTCAATCTTACCTGCTTTCTGTCTGAAAGCAAGAATGCAGCCCAACAAGAAAAGGATGATTAGATGCCTGCTCAAAAACATGCTTCTCTGTCTGTACCCAATCAATATCCTATTTCAAAATATGAAAGAAATCCATGTCAAACTGAATTATCATCAAAACTATGATAAATTTGTTCTTAGTAATTCAATGATCACAAATACAAGTAAGTAACTACTACTGTTTCATGATAATCATGAAACAACAGCTTTATACAAAAACACCAATAAATCTTTCAGTATTATGAAACAGTCTAGAAAACTTTTACAAAGATCAAGTACTTTTCCTTGATAATAATATGGCTTGATTTTTATTTCTTAAAAATCTAGTAGTCATCAGATTACATTAAATATATCTTATGTAATCTGTTTGAAGCATATATTTAGAAATGTAGACTGAAATGATAAGACAAAACATTGAGGTTTTCTCTGAAATAGTACACTTAAGCCAACTTAACAGTTCAGAAATGATAAAACATTGTGCTTACTTACCTCATCATCATTGACCAATTCTTTTTTCACAACTTTCATTGCATAAATACGATCTGTTTTTTTTAACCTCACCAATAATACTTTGGCATAACTTCCTCTGCCTATTACCCGAAGCAAATCAAAATCTTGAAGACCTAAACTGGATGAAGCTTTGCCACTTTCTCTGGTGTTCATTGCCTGTCGAGAACATTAATATCAAATAGTTATACCTGGAGGAATTTTGCATAATACATTATATTTCCAGTACCTGGTTAAGATGTTTTTTAAGTATTTTCTGATTTAAGTTCTTAATAATTCTTTTCTTATTCATTCCAAACGATATAATCTAACTACTCAAGGAAAGGATGAATTCATGAGCTGAGGTCAGACGGGTACTGATAGGAATGGAGAGGGAGTTGAAATCTGAGAAATGTTAAAGGATGTCTTAAGATGTGATAACTTTGGGTATGAAGGCAACGGAGATACGTGAATTAAAAAAATGACACTAACTTTGATGACTGGGAGACTGGAGGTACTACTGACAGAAAAACAAAGTGTGCACATAGGATAAGATTAACAGAGCTGTTGAGATAATGGGCTTGGTTTTTCATACTGAAGATACAAGATACAATGGGATTACAAGATTAAAGAGTCCACTGGAAGCTTGATATATCAAATCTGGACTAATGAGCGGATATATTCAGAGATATTTTTGGAAGCTATAAACAGAAAATAAGCATGAGGCAGCTTAACTAATGGAAAACATTCTTTTCTACACAATACCAAGCTCTTTTGGAATGACAAAACCAGCCTTATAATCCATTTACAACTAGAAACTTGGGCTTCTGGTAATTTATAGACAAGACCGAAGATAATCTGTTTTAACACATCTGCAAAATCCTCCACATACAATCAACATGTACCCATAAGAATTAAGTATGAATTTTCTCAAGTGAAGAGTATCAAGAAAACAAAGAGCAAATTTTGAGAAAAACTAGTAAGCACAAAAAAGAAAAAAAAAGTATCATGAAAACTGAAGGAGAATGAGGTTTCAAGAGAAGGGTCACACAAAAATCTAGAAATAATAATCTGATGTGATAACAAGAATAAATAAAGACGAGTAAAAGAAACCAGATTAGAGTAGATGAAAAAAGCATAGAATGGTAAGAAGGAAAGGTAATATACAGACTTTAAATGTGGTTAACTGGGGGCGCCTGGGTGGCTCAGCCGGTTGAGCATCCGACTTCGGCTCAGGTCATGATCTCGCCGTTCGTGAGTTCGAGCCCCGCATCGGGCTCTGTGCTGATGGCTCAGAGCCTGGAGCTTGCTTCTGATTCTGTGTCTCCCTCTGCCCCTCCCCCACTCACGCTCTGTCTCTCTCTGTCTTAGAAATAAACATTAAAAAAAAAAAAATTAAATGTGGTTAACTGAAACTACAAAGGAGAATGAAATGGAACAAAAGCACAGTACCTTCACAGAATCACTAACAAGACAGAAACCAGAAACTAGTGGCATGCCACCTTTAAAGGATCTAAATAAAACAAACCCTACTGATCTATAAAAATAGCCTTCAAAACAAAAGTGAAATACAAACATTTTCAGACAAATGCAAACTAAAGAAATTCATCATTAGTACTTTCTCACTAAAGGAAATATTGAGTTTTTCAAGAAGAAAGATAATCTCATACAGATAATATAAAATATAATACAGGAGTATATATAATACAGGAATAAGGGAAATGGATAGCCAAAACAACATTGGCCATATACTGATAACTGTTTTATCTGGGTAATGGATACAGGGGCTTTGTTATACTACTCTGTTTACTTTTAATTGTGTTTGAAATTTTACACAATAAAAAGCTGGGAATTTATTTATTTATTTATTCAATGTTTATTTTTGAGAGAGAGAGAGAAAGCACAAGCAAGGGAGAGGCAGAGAGAGAGGGAGAGACAGAATCCCAGGCAGGCTCCACGTTGTCAGTGCAGACCCAATGCAGGGCTCGATCTCACAAACTGGGAGATCATGACATGAACTGAAATCAAGTCAGGTGCTTAACCAAATGAGCCCCCAGGCGCCCCAAAGTTGGGGTTTTTTAAAGGTAACTAGGAGTAAAACATAATATACCTATCAAATATTGGAAAGAGATGGAAAAAGGGGGAGGAATTGTGAACAAAATCTTTCTGGCCTGCAATATATAAAGTTGGAAAACTGAAGAGTTATAAACATTATAGGCATAACTAGAAATGATTAAAAAGAGCTGCCTCTCAGAAGTCAAAGTGGGAGTGGAAGGTGTGAAACATGATGAATCTTTTCTTTTTTTTTCCCCCTTAAGGTTTATTTATTTATTTTGAGAGAAAGAGAGAGCCCAAGTGGGGAAGGGGCAGAAAGAGTGGGGGGAGGGAGAGAGAGAATCCCAAGCAGGCTCTGTGCTGTCAGTGCAGAGCCCGACATGGGGCCTGAACCCACGAACCATGAGATCACAAACAGCTGAAATCAAGAGTTAGACACTTAACTGAATGAACCATTCAGGTGCCCCTAAGTCTTTTTCACTACAAGATATTTTTTAAAAAATATTATTTTAATTAAATATCTTTAACTAAAAACTTACTGCTTTAAAAGTTGATAAAACATTTAATAGAAAAAATAATAGTATTTAAGATGCTTAATCATTTATACTTGAAATAAACAACTAGCCCACAATATGGAAGGATCTACAATATATCTTAATAATACTACCAAGTATTCTAAACCTCACTCTTAAATTATATTCAATTAAAGTTTTAATAATTTTTTAGATTATGCTGTCTTAAATAAAAATAAGTTATCCCTGTATGGTTATTAAATTTGATTTTCTCCTGTTAAAAAAAATAAAGGATAAAGAAAGAAGTTATCCCACCAGATTTAATTTAAATGAAATTAGCAATTATTAGATTAAATCAGAATAAAACTCAAACATCATTAAAAATCATTCCTGCATTTTACCATTATGATTTAAAATCTAAGCAAGTTAATTTTCATATTTTTTAACTGTCAAGTCTTATTAAAAAGCTAATGATGTAATATACAATAAAACTAATTATCTTACCTCCTTTTCTTCACCAACTTGGTCCAAACTCTCATGACTTGAAGGATTATATGGAATTACTGAAAATCCAATCCCCCGCCACAAAAGAAAAAAAGGAGAAAAACAATAGTACCCGTTAACAGCTTGACTTAAAATGTTCTCGTGATTTAAGTTTCTATTTCAGAATAAGTTTTCATTATTTAATTTTATTTTTATAAGTAGGCTTTACCCCCAGAGCAGAGCCCAACATGGGGTTTGAACTCACAACCCTGAGATCAAGACCTGAGCTGAGATCAAGAGTCAGATACTTGGGGCGCCTGGGTGGCTCAGTGGGTTAAGCATCTGACTTTGGTTCAGGTCATGATCTCACGGTCTGTGAGTCCAAGCCCCCATCAGGCTCTGTGCTTACAGCTCAGAGCCTGGAGCCTGCTTTGGATTCTATGTCTCCCTCTCCCTTTACCCCTTCCCCCCCCCCAAAATAAATAAAACATAAAAAATTAAGAAAAAAAAAAAAGAGTCAGATGCTTGACCAACTGAGCCATCCAGGCACCCTCAAGTTTTCACTATTTAAAATGGAATATTTGTCCTACTAGTAATAAATTGTATGTATTTATGAGTCAACTCCTAATCTTTAATGAGAGTAGAGAACAAGAACCAATTAACAGCCAAGTATTGATTTAACAAATATTTTTGTTTTTTTAAAAATATTTCTCCTCTTCACAAATTAATCAATTCCTTCTACAAGGGTGACTCCATAAACCTTAATTATTTTAGTATGACTAAGGCATAGAGAGAGGGGGCCTTTGGTTTTTACTCCTCACTTTCTTCATACTCAAAAACTGGACTATAGGTTTCTATTCCTTGGAACTACTTGGGGCAAAAAAAAAAAAAAAAAAAAAAAAAACCACCCACATTTCACAGATTGCATGAACAAGAGACTGTATTCTGTCCTTCCAGAAAAACTCCCTCATCTTCCTTTTCTTGACTCTTCTGAGATCAGTATGCTCTGTCCTGGTTAACAGCTCTCCAAATTTCCCAGATACATACATACGTATATATATATATATATATATATATATATATATATATATATATATATATATATATTTATATTTATATTTATATTTATATTTATATTTATATTTATATTTATATTTATTTATAAAGGTTTATTTTTTTTTAATTTATTTTTTTTTAAACGTTTATTTATTTTTGAGACAGAGAGAGACAGAGCATGAACGGGGGAGGATCAGAGAGAGAGGGAGACACAGAATCTGAAACAGGCTCCAGGCTCTGAGCCATCAGCACAGAGCCCAACGCGGGGCTGGAACTCACAGACCATGAGATCATGACCTGAGCCGAAGTCGGACGCTCAACCGACTGAGCCACCCAGGCGCCCCACCCAGATACATATTTAAGGTTCTGTATCTATTTGACATTGGAACTCACATGATCTTTTTTGAATTTTCTATACTACATCTCTATATCTTTTACATAATTTCTACATCTTAAATTTTTTTTTAATGTTTACTTATTTATTTTTCAGAGAGGCAGGCAGAATGCGAGTGGGTTAGAGGCAGAGAGAGAAGGGGACACAGAATCTGAAGCAGGCTCCAGGCTCCGAGCTGTCAGCACAGAGCCCGACACGGGGCTCGAACTCATGAGCTGTGATATCATGACCTGAGCCGAAGTCAGATGCTCAACCAACTGAGCCACCCAGGTGCCCCCATAATTTCTACTTCTAATAAAGCTTTTAATAAAAACAGATCACCTGAACATAGTCAACGTGGCCCACAATATCAGTATGTTTTCATTACTGAAAAAACTAGGTTTGCTGAATTTTAAAAAGGTCTCAGAAGAAATTCACCTGAATTAGAGTCATTTGTTGTACTTTACATAGTTGTCTTCTTAAAATGCCACAGGTATATGTTAAATATTGTGACTGATAACACCACCGCAAAATATGGTAACCTAACTTCTTTTGGCAACAACATAAATGTTTTTAAACTTAAGTTAAAGAGTTACCTAAAGAAGTCTTTAAATGATACTTTGCTGATGAACAATGGTTAGTATCAGTGGGATTCTTACCTGTCTGTGCATGGTCTGAATGCATGGATGACTGATCCATGGGCATCATTGGTTCCTACAAACATTTCCAAAGATATAGTAATTTGGTGGATTCTTTTTAAATCCCAATACCTCTAATTAATTCAGAAACAACATTATTTTGATGAGACACAGCATATTAAAATTTAAGCTTGAAAGAATATAACTTAATAAGTGAGAATTGTTTTTACTATATTTAATTTACTTTAACTTTATTATATGAAACCATGCAATATTCTTGTGAATGAGGTAACATTAGTCACATTTTACAGATAACAGAAGAAAGAGAATACTAACTTCAGACCATCAATTAGCAATCAAATTAAACTTCTATATACTCTCATCTGTTTCTCTTCTACACTATTCTTCCTTTGAGCTCCATACATTCACTTTACATCTCTAACAAAAGAAGTCATTAGTACATACGTTCCTTAGCTGAGTCCAGAGATGGACTTCAAAATGGTCTATAAACCTAAAATTTCATGGGTTTCCCATTTTTCTGAAGATTCTCAAAAGTGCCAATGATCCAAATAAGGAAAAGACATATCTTCTAGAAACTGACTTAACCCACTAACTGCCAATAACCTCAGGAAAAATGTTAACTCAAACTAAAGTGCTACTAATTCATTAATCTTGGATCCAGGTTTAAGGATTACCAGCAAGAAAGGGTAAACTTGAGAAAGAACATTAAGTTGTACAGTTATAGTTTCTTTTTTTAGATTTTTTTTTTTTAAAGTAATCTCTACACCCAACATGGGACTCATTTCAATCAAGAGTCACTTGCTCTACTCACTGAGCCTGCCAGGCTCCCCTACACCATTGTAATTTTAAGGTTGTCTTAAAGACAGGCCTTTGGATTTTTCATTGTGTTTAGCATCCATCCTAAAATATCAATATAATCACTAATCCTGCCCCTTTCTTCCTACATTTATAAATGTACACAAGTCATCCCATCACCTAAGAATACTCAAGAATATCAACAGTACCCTAAATAAATTATGTTCACAAATTTTGGCCTTTGTTTTTTTTTTTCTTAAGATGGGATTTTCACCTCCCTAACTACAAACCCATTCCTGAGCTTATACGAACAAGCTAAATAATTCTGATAGCCAAGAGTCACTAATAATAACCTATTTTCACAATGTCCAAAGAAGGTACTATGAATAAACATGGTACACTCATTCTAGAAGGCAATTTAGAAAGATGTCTCCAGATCTCTTTAAAAATGCATATCCTTTAGGCCAGTAATTCTACTTCTGGATCCTTAAGGAAATAATAAGATTTATTTATCAGAAAGTTCATGATGATTTTCTTTACAGGGAAATTCAGAAAACAAGTCAAATGTTCAACCATAGAGAACACATGAAGTAAATCATGATACAGACATATAACAAAATATGCTAAAATTGATGGGGATATAGAGAGACAGATATAGAAAGATGACCAAAATACATAGTTGAGTGAGAAAAATGGGTTGAAAACAGTATATATATGATCTCACTTTTGCTAAAATGTAAAAGAATGAGACCAAATCAATTATGCACATTCTGATGGATAAACACCCCACCTTCTATGAAGCAGTCTCAAAAACAACCCACAGAAACCAAAACCTGGAATCTAATTATAGGTTCAACTATAACATACAGAAAATAAAGAAGATGGGGAAACATTTTAAACATAACCATGGAGAAGCAAAGAGAGAAATTCTGCAACACTTTAAATGACAACATAATTTCTTTTACATTTAAATTTTAAGGGAGACAAAAGCAAGAGAGAGAAAGAGATGGAAGCATCAGTAAGTTAGAAAATATCTAGGACACATATCAATCAACTGCAAATATGGACTTCAGTTGGATCCTAATTCAGAATGAAAACTGTAAAAACAAAATTTTCACATTTATGAGGCAACTGAAATTTTGAACACTGCCTGGATGAGTATTTGATATAAGGAATTTTTCAGTTAGTTTTTAAAAGAGTTCTTATCTTTTAGATTTGTTTCAAAATTATATAGGATGACAGCAGGTCATTTATGGGGGGTATATAGCTGAAATAATATCACTCATGGGTTGATACCCGTGGGAGCCGGATGATTGATATATGGAAGTTCATTACACTGTTATATCTACTCTTAAAATGTATTTAAAAGTTTTCCATTATTCTATATGAATACAATTATTAGATTATAGATTATTCTATATAGATTATTCTATAATCTATTCTAATAGATTATTCTACATCCATATAGGATGGAAAAATTTTAAATGTTTATGCATATAAATCTGCAAAGAAAAAGGTCTAGAAGAATATACACCAAGACAATTACCTTTAGATAAGACATTTCATGGGGCATTTTTATTTTTATATTTTTAATTTAACTTTTAATTTGTCAGTAGGCTTCATGCCCCATGCAGAGCCCAATGCAGGGCTTGAACTCACAATCCTGAGATCAAAACCTGAATGAGATCATGAGTCAGATGCTTAACCAACTGAGCCACCCAGGTGCCCCTCATGAGGGATTTGTATTTAACTTCTGTTTATACATTTGTATTCTCTATTTATTCTATAACCAACATGTTTTAATTGTATATTTAAAGAAAAAGTAAAAATAAAATTTTTTAATTCAAAAACTCTCTACCTAGTAATCTCATACTTTAAATAGCAAACATGAAGCCTCTGATTCTTCTTACCTGATCTCTGTTTGGTGTGGATGCTCCAGAACAACGGGAGCTACAAACTAATGAGTTTGGCTTAAAGAAAAGAGTCTCTTAAATGGTTTTCCCTACCTCTTCCTAATTTAGACCAGATGATTTTGTAGCAAATTAAATAAAGGAGTTACCTATATACTACAAATTTGTAGTAACAATTCCAAAACTCACCATAGGTCAACTGGACTGTAAAGTTACATTCTGTAACAACACTGTTAAAACTGTGATTCCTTAGCACCTCCGTATTTTAGCCCTCTGCTCTAGTAGTGTTACTGAGAATGCTCTATTAAAAAGAGACAACTGTGTCTTACCGGTGGCATAGAATGCCGCCCACATTCAATTGTGACAAGTTTGTGGCACTTCTTATGAACCAGGAGTTTGCAGTTGATGCACTTATATCCCTGGCGTCCAAGTCCCCATATTCGGTCAGTGCAGATAGCACAGTGGGCACGCTGGAAAGAATAATTCAGCAATATTTTATTAACCAAAAGACAGTCGTAATTATTTGCCAACATTCTGCTCATAAAATAGTGAAAATAAGTGGCTTTCTTCTCTAACTCAGTTCCCTTCATCATACATAAGTTTTCCAAAGCTAGAATAGGAAAATTAAACAGAAAAGAGCTTTGTTTGCAAGAGTGAAATTTGCAAGCATGTTGTTTTCTAACTTCAAGAATTTTTAGTCTTCACATAAATTCAGAGTATTGAAAATAGTAAAAGTGAATTAAACTTGAAAACCATATGACAGAAAAAGCTATGCAAGGACTCCCAAGCAAACATAAACCTTCCAGAATGTTCAGAAGTCAAAGCAAAGCCCTGCTCTCTTAAAGATTAATACCTAAAGTAATTATTTCAAAGGTTTTCAAATATTAGTGCTACTGAGAAAAGGACTTTTGTAAACCTCAGGTGGTAGCTTTTATTTACATTAATGAATCCAGAACATGGCACTAGTTTTACAAGGGAAATGGGATCCATATATTTGTAGTTATCAAGTGGAGTGAAAACATGGACTACTGGAAATTTCTTTCAAACCTTGGCTCTGCCACTTACTAGCTGTGTCATCTTGGGCAAGTTTCTTAATTGCCCCATACCTCAGTTTTTTCACCTATAAAATAGAAATATATAGTACCTATCTCAAGTTGCTGTAAAGATTAAATGAGTTAATATATGTCAAGCATTTGGAAAACCACCTGGTACATAGTTAAAGCTAGGTCAGTGTTTTGCAATTATTATATTCAAAACTGAAAGTTAAAATTACAACATTAACTGGTTTGCAAAATAAACTTTGCTTATTTTCTGGATGTTTGGAATTATACTTAAAAAGTCAACTTTCGGGGTACCTGGGTGGCTCAGTTGGTTAAGAATCTGACTCTTGATTTTGACTCAGGTCATGATCTCATGGTTCATAGGATCAAGCCCCACATCAGGCTCTGTGCTGACAGCATGGAGCCTGCTTGGAATAATCTGTCTCCCTCTCTCTCAGCCCCTCCTCCACAAACACATGCACACATGCTCTCTCTCTGTCTCTAAATAAATCTTAAAAATAAATAAATAAAATAAAAAGCCAACTTTATTTTAGCTAGGATAACCACGTAATTAATCATCCACTCTGGAGCAGTTTTAAGAAGGGAGAGGCTATTAAAAATTATCTCAAGGGGCGCCTGAGCGGCTCAGTCGGTTAAGCGCCGACTTCGGCTCAGGTCATGATCTCGCAGTTCATGGGTTCAAGCTCCGCATCGGGCTCTGTGCTGACAGCTCAGAGCCTGGAGCCTGCTTTAGATTCTGTGTCTCCCTCTCTCTCTGCCCCTCCCCTGCTCACACTGTCTCTGTCTCTCTCTCAAAAATAAATAAACATTTAAAAAAAATTTTTTTTAATTACCTGGAGATAACAGGGATACTGCCCTCGGGCAAACTGGGAATGTTGTCACCCTATTTACTCCTTTAAAAGGGAAAACGAGACTTTACAGTAGTGAGGGAAAAAATAGATATCTCAAATTATCAAACATTTAAAAAACTATGGTTTACCCGGTTAAAACGCTTGGCTTGAAAAGTGTGGCCATTTGCACAATAAAGCTTTCTCCAGCGGCGTGCACCTCTGCGGTAGATGGATTCTGAAGAGAGATAAAAAGTTAAAAAAAGAAAAAAGAAGAGCAAGTGTGAGTAAAGTCTTTTTATAATTAAGTCTGTGATTTTTTTCATGATATTCACTGCAAGAAAAAAATATTTGGATAAAAACAAAGTGAAAAACTAAAATAGATGCATCAAGGAACTAAATGAAAACAAAGCCCATGGAGTAAAAGTGTTCAAATAACCATTCGGGCTTTTGTGTTTTTTAACACAACTTTTCCCACAACTTTTATTTTGAAAAATTTTAAGCCCACAGAGAATCGATAGAACAGAACAAGAAACACCTGCATCCTTCACACAGCTTTACCAATGACTAACATTATGCCACCTTTGCTTTCTGTCCTCTACACCTGCTTTTTTTCTTGGAATCATTTAAAAGTAAGTTGCAGACATACCACTTCACCCTTAAACACCTAAATATCCACTGCCTTAGATTAAGGACGTTCCCCCTAATTCTGCTTAGGCACAATACCGTTACCATGATTGAGAAAATCAACATTAATTCAATCGTCACCTAACATACAGCTCATAGGCAAATTCCCCTATTTGTCCTCGGAGTGTATTTCATAGCTTTCTTTTTCTCTTCAGGATCCAATCAAGATTTAAGCATTGCATTTGGTTGCTATACCTTTTTTGTCTCTTTAATGGATGCTGAAATATTCACAGTGCCATATTTGTTGTTGAGTCTTCGTGATGTTGACTTTTTTTTTTTTTAACAGGGTCCAGTTGTCTTACGTTATGTCCCACATTCTGGATTTGTCTGTTTCCTCATTAGAATCAGTATTAAATACTCTTGGCAAAAATAATACATAGGCGATATGTGTTGCTTATTGTATCACATTACGGGATAGACAAATGTCAGATTGCTGACTCCCACTTACTAGTGTTTCAGTCACTCCGTTAAAGGCAGTGATTCCTAGTTTTCTTCATTGTAAACGTACATTTTACTTTTCGTAGGTGTTCTATAAGGGACATTTTGCAATTTCAGGAATATTATATTCTCCAATAATCTTTTTTTTTTTCACTTTTTTAATGTTTATTTTTTGAGAGAGAGACAGAGTGTGAGTGGGGGAGGGGCAGAGAAAGAGGGAGACAATCTGAAGCAGGCTCCAAGCTCTGAGCTGTCAGCATAGAGCCCGATGCAGGGCTCGTACTCAGACTGTGAGATCATGACCTGAGCCCAAGTCGAATGCTTTACTGACTCAGCCACCCAGGTGCTCCTCCAATAATCTTTAACCCAATAGTTTTTACAGTAATACTTTTTCTAAACAAATTAAGAGGTTCCAAAAGATCAAATCTAATCTACCTGTGTAATTTTGGTTAAATTGATCACTACTATATACATTGTCTATTAGTCATTAATAGTAATATTCCATAGTGATAGTTAATACTGTGGAAAGATTCCATTAGGTTTTTAAACTCATATTTTAAAGCAAATGTAGCACTGAATTTAAAATTAAGATAAAACAGACCAGTTGAAATGCTCTAAATTAGAAATCTAAAGATGGCATAATACAGAACCCTAAATATAAATGCTTTAATTTTTATTTATCTATTCTGTTAGGAGTAACCAAAGCAGAAAGTTTCTGTTAACAATATCTTAACCTGAAATATCTTCAGAAGCTTTCATGAAACTACAACTCGATATACCTTAAATTTAAGCATATTAATGTTGCCGAGGAATTAAAAGAACCAAGAGACCATATTAATAGTGATTAATCTTCCTCCATGCTCTAGTTTAGTAACATTTATTATACTGGGGGAGAAGTGGTATCAAACCCCCACCAGCAAATTTTAAAGAGTGAATATGAGCATGAAATATAGTGAAAAGTTAGGAAATTATTACTTTATCTGGAAAGTGTGCTATAGACCCATGATCGATTTGGAGATGGGACTCTGGAACCAAGACCTGCTACAATGGCAAGTCTTCCAAAAATGCAGACCGGACAAAGAACATAGCTGCCTCTCCAACAGCTGTGTAAAGGCAGCCTACCCTGGCTTTGGTCCATCCACCACTGGAACTCCAGCAAAATATTCTCAGCTGAACCCAAACCTAAATTTTTCACTAGAGTTTCAAGGCTCTACCTACTTCCTTATATTTGTCCATCTTCCTATATATATTACACGGCCCCCAATCAACTCTGTATACAAACACTCACACACTGTTTAATTTTTCCTTCTCACCAGGTTGCATGAAGAGTCACAGAGCTGAAAGTTTAGAACTCTTTCATTTAATTCAAAGGAAAACATTTACTACTTTTCTCTCTAAAGTCATGGATATGGGCAGAAACCACAAATGAAAATGAGTAGTATCCACAAGCAATAATACATTACACTGGATATCAAAGGCAATAACTACTGACTGTTTATAAGTGTGTATATATACAAACTTTCAATTCCTCTCACTAATGGGAACCATCAGCTTGGACATTCAAAAGAAAATCCCTAACAATTTCTAACTACACAAGCTCAAGTATTCAGAGATGAAGCATCTTGTTACTTTCAAATGGTACACCAAAAAAATAAAAATAAAACAAGCATGTTTCTTATGTATATACACCTCTGCCTATGTGTGAACACATACAGATGCAGACATATAGGAAACATAGAAAATGTTAATAATTAGTGAATGGAGGCAAAAGATATCTTTGTATCTTTGTTTTCAATGTTTCAACTTCTCCACAAGCTTGAAAATTTCAAAAATTAAAAACCAGGATGAAACATGACTTAAAATTAACTTAATTTTCTCTTCAAACATGCAACAGGCACTTATGTCAGTAACTTGTAACTAAGAACTGCCTGATTGTGATCTGGCAAAAGTAGAGTTTAGGCAGTTGCTAAGATATACTAAATTAGACTGAAGAATGGAAAGGAAATCAAACGGACTAAAAGTTCTATTTCTGATTTCTTTTCACTTGTGCCACTGTACCATAAATAACTCTATTCTCAAAAATATGAAGTATATATACACACTCACTATCTTCTCCTGGACAGGGCATTCCAGGACGTTCTGGTACACAAGGGAAGACTGAAAGAAAATAAACTAAAATTAATACAGCATATTTAAAACACACAAATTACATAGAATGCCAAATTCTAATATCAAAAACGACCCAAATTTCAACCTTACCCTCTCTTGACATAAGATACGTAGCATATGGTCAATATTTTTTCAAGGGATCCATTTTACCAAGGCTAAATGAAGAAGTTTTTATGAAAGTGAACATCCAAAAACAAATGCATTAGAAGCTCAAATTATTCATTCTACTCCCTGTTAACATTACTAATTGATTCCTTTGTCCTTAGAGAAATTAACTATTTCCTTAAATCTCTGTTGTAAAGGTTGCTACAATGAAGAATTAAAATTAAATTACAAAAATGTATACAAATATGAACATAAACCATTACAGTTTTTAAAAGATGTATACTAAATTTAAGAATAAGTTCACAAGATTAACATGTACCCAAATCCAACAAAATATAAGTTTTATCTTATAAACTGTAAATTTATAAACATGATAATTCAGGCCATTTTTATAAAGAGACAGAATATAAAGACATAGTATATTTATGAACTAGACAACCAGCTGTAGTCTGTGATGTACAGAAGGACATGGCTTAATAAAGAATATAGAGTATGGGAAGCACAGTTGCTAACATATTCTTAAAAGTTGAAATATAAGCCAACTTCTAAAAACAGATATGTGATATAGGGTAAAAATAACAAAAGTGGGGTGCCTGGGTGGCTCAGTTGGCTAAGCGTCTGACTCTTGATTTCGGCTCAGGTCATGATCTCACGGTCATGAGATCGAACCCTGTGTCGGACTCTGTGCTGCATGTGGAGCCTGCTTAAGATTCTCTCTCCCCCTCTCTCACTGCCCCTCCCCTGCTTGTGCGTGCTCTCTCTTTCAGAAAACAAAACAAAACTTAAACTATTTAATACTATTGATCAGTCACTTTTTTAAACACTCACTGCAGTTTTATTCTAAAAAGAGATGACCCCCAAAATGGATGACTTACTAAAATTCTGCTAGGATCTCAACAAATTAGACTATGGATCCCTTTGGAAGTCACTATGTCAAATTCTGAAGACAGAAGAATATCAAACTACTCACTTTTGAAAAACACACTGTAAAGAAAAGTATATGGGAATAATAACAAGGTGTTGACTCATTATACTTATGGGAGATTCATGTTTGTTTTGAGTTCTAAAGAGTTCCCTAGGTCTGGTCTCCAAAAGCTCCTAAAAATGTTTCATGAAATATTGCCAACGAATTGCAATTAAATGTGCCATATTAAGTGGGTTCTACAGTACATAAAAAATTTGAGGGGTAGCACAGAAGAATGAAAAGAACATAGATTTGGAACCAGAAGACCTAGATTCTATAACCCGGTCTACAGTGCACCAGTTACATGATGGCTGAGTTTCGTCTCTTCTTCTGTACCGCAATCCGACTTTCAGGCTTGCAGAAAACTACGTAATCTCTATAACTATGTAAATAGTTTCACTGTTAACCTTCAAATAAAAGAAAGGACATTTAAGATACCTTCTCTTTGGAGATCATTATTGGCACACGTTACAAAACTGCAAGGGAATGACTTAGGAGAATTCCAGTGGGCACTCAATTTTAAATTGTATCCTACACTTTGCTGCGAAAACCTGAGAGATATTCAGTGTAATATCCAAGAAGGCAAACCCAAATAACAAATTTCCCAAGATTATAAGGTGATTTTATTTTCTCTAGCATTTGAGAGACTAAATCTGAACAATTACATAGCAATGAGGGATAGAGATTAAGCAAATGACATCATGATGATGTTTTAAAATGGACAAGAATACAGGGTTATTTAAAAAAAAAGTACAGCTCTAGAAGAGTAAGAAATGACTACTCCTTTACCATGAATCAGGAGTTCAGAATCCTTGTTTAGCTCATAAAGCCTAAAGGCTTCTTCTAACTCCAACTGAGATGATACTGTACACGGGTCTCCTAAAAAATATAAAAAGTAAAGTAAAGCAAAGCTCACTTTTTAAATCCTCTAAAATGTGATGTTTAGTAAACAATTTCCATTACATAAAATCTTGAGCAAAAACATAATTTCCATTACATAAAATCTTGAGGAAAAACAATTACATATATACATAAAGTAATATTTGACAAGGACAAGTCTTTAGATACTTAAAATTTTAGCCAATTCTATTCTCTAAAGTAGCTACATAACTTCCATTTCTATTTCCCAAAAATATTACATGAAATTCATAGACACCAAATTTGATACATATAAGCCATTTAATTCTCCATAACATATAAAGTATATGCAAAATATAGCAAACACAATCTACCCCGACCACATTTGGATTGTCACTACAGTATGACTAACTGCCAGGGACAAGTTTTCTGTTACCCATCTCTCTAGAGGAGGAAGTGAAAGTGGGTTCACTGCCACAATATGGTCGGTTAGAGGTCGCCATATAATCATTCTGCCAAATTTTTCCTTCACCTGAGAGCCTGCTCAAGAGGCTCACAGAAAGGAAGCACAGCTACTAAGAAGTACTCTGGACTGAACAGCAGTCCAATCTGAGTTGCTTTTAAATGTAAACGCATCATTTTAGTAAATGGACACACAGAAAGACTAAGGAAGAAACACCTTCCTAGTCAACCAGCCAAAGAACTGAGTCACCCTGGCAAAGACTGAGATGGCACATCTCCCTGAATGATGGCATTCCTCAATGAAAAAGTAATTAGATCCCAGTTGGGGCCCGAGCTGGGTCCTCCACACTGCAATGCTTCTGCTCATTCCTGTGGTCACACCAAATGTTACCACACACAAGATGCCACCGGCCCTATCCAAACCTCAGTCACTCTCAGTAGAGAACTATGTCTATTACTCACGAGAGAAAAATGAAGCCATCTCCTTTCCTCCAGTCTCAAAGAAATGAATGCCTCTGTACCTTTCTCCAACTTGGCGATTCCCTTACTGAATCTCTTCCTTTTACCTTCCTCTGGGCCTTATCCCATTAGCCCTTTCAGTTCCATTTGCATTTTTTCTTTCCTTCCACTAGCTCTTCTCAGGCACAGGCATGTTTGAGTCTCTCAACAATCTCCCTCACACTCGGGTTGCCATTCCATTGTAGCCACACCCTCAAGAGCAAACCCTAGAGTGAAACTGGAGGGGGTGGGTGAGAAGAAGGGGAAAAATATAGAGTAGGGCTTTTGATCTTTGACTTCTTACTTTTCTTTTGTACTTTTTAAATCACAGGTTTACAATATTTTAGATTTATTAGAAACAACTTTTTAAAATTTATTTATTTTGAGAGAGGGAGAGAGCGAAAGCCAGAGAGCGAGAGAGCGAGCACATGCGCACGCAAGCAGGAGAGGGACAGAGAGAGGGGGAGAATCCCAAGCAGGCTCTGCATTGTCAGCACAGAGTCTGACGCAGGACTCCACCTCACAGGCTGTGAGATCATGACTGCGCCGAAATCAAGACTCAGATGCTTAACCGACTGAGCCACCCAGGCACCTCTGTAAGTAACTTTTCTTGAGGTGCCTGCTGACTCAGTCAGTTAAGCGTCCGACTTCAGCTCAGGTCATGATCTTGTGGTTCAGGAATTCGAGCCCCGGGTCAGGCTCTGTGCTGACAGCTGAGAGCCTGGAACCTGCTTCAGATTCTGTGTCTCCCTCTCTCTGCCCCTCCCACCGCTTGTGCTCGCTCTCTCTCTCTCAAAAATAAACATTAAAAAAATTTTTAGAAATAACTTCTCTTAATATTCAGAGTGACCCCACCCTGCTTTCTCCATGTTCCTGTCCTCCATGAATTTCTCAAAATTCTGCTATCAGGTTTTAGTCCAAACACTCTACTAAAACTGCTATATCCAAGGTCATGAAAAGAGCTGCTAAAACCAATAGCATCTTTTCTGTCTTTATTCTAATTGATCTCTCTATAGCATCTAACAAAGTTCCCTACTAACCATCTATAGGATAGAACTGCATCTAGGTTTCTAAAAACACCACTCCCCTGGTTTACCAACTCTATTTTAACTTTTCATTTTGGAAATCTTCAAACATGTTACCAAATTTTGCTTCCCCCTACATACCCACTCACTTATTCCCTTCCACCATGGCATTGTGAACAAATCCTTATAAGTCTAGATTAAAATTCCTTAATATGATCACAATATCTATAAAAACTAACAAAAATTCACAATAAAATATCCAAACATGACCGTATGCAAAAGAATAAAGTTGAGCTTCTATCTTACACCATTAACAAAAATTGACTCAAACCTGATCAAAGACTGAAATGCAAGAGTGAAAAGTACAAAACTCATGGAAGAAAACATAGGGAGAAAGCTTTATGACACTGGATTTGGCAATGATTTCTTGGCTATGACACCAAAAGCAAGGCAAGGAAAAAACAAATGACCATTTCTCCAAAGAAGATACAGAAATGGTCAATGAGCACATGAAAAGATGTTCAGTATCACTCATCATTAAGAAAATCAACAAGACACCACCTCATTGTGATGAGGTTACACAGAGAGGGAGAACCAACTAGGCCAGTATCCCAGATGAGCCTCTATGTCACTCCAGACCCAGCTGCCATATGACTGCCACTGCATGAGAGACCTCATGTGAGACTAGCACAGCCAGTCAACTGAGACCAGTGTGAGAGATTACAAAATAAAGTGGTGGGACTGGGGCGCCTGGTGGCTCAGTCAGTTAAGCATGTGACTCCTGATTTCTGCTTAGGTAACAATGTCACAGTTCCTGGGTTCGAGCCCTGTGTCGGGCTCCGTGCTGGGCATGTAGCCTGCTTAAGATTCTTTCTCTTTCTTTCTCTCTCTCTCTCACAAAAAAAAAAAAAAAAAAAAAAAAAAAAAAAAAAATCACTAAAAAAAAAATAAAGTGGTGGGTTTTTTAAAGCTACTAGGCTTTGAAGTGATTTGTTATGTAACAAACACCTTACTACCATCTTTCAATTTGAATCCTGAAATCCTGTGAATCTTACAAGACCCAGGACAAATAAATGCCACCTCTTCTGAACAGCCTTACCTAAAGGGGATAATATTTCACATTTTATGAAAAGCCTAAAGATAACCTAATTTTTAATAATTATCTTATTGAGATACAATTCACATAGCATTCAATTTACCTATTTGAAGTGTATAATGGTCGTCTGTTCACAGAGCTGTCAACTCTTGATACAATCAATTTTAGAACATTTTCATTGTCTCCTCAAAAAAGCTCCTTTCCCATTAGCAGTCAGTCCCCATTCCCCCCCCCGCCCCCAACCCTCTCCTCCTACTGCCAGACCTAGGCAACCACTAATCTATTTTCAGTATCTAAGATTTGCCTTTTCAGGACATTTCATAAATGGAATCACATAATACGTGGTCTTTTATGTCTGTCTTTGTTCACTTGGAATGTTTTCAAGGTTCATCCATGTTGTAACATGTATCAGTACTTCAGTCCTTTTTTATTAGTGAATAGTAAATATTCTTGAAATGAATTTTTTCCTATGTTTGAATAACTTCTCATGATACTTCTCATGATAATTGATTGGTTTAAAGTGTGCCCATTTAAAATTTTGACAATTATTCCAAAATTTGGGATGACAGTAACTCCAAAAAGGTTATCATAAATGCAGTCAACTAAGTGTATCTATCCTAAGATCCTACAAGTAATCATTAAATTTTAAGTATCTTCTAATCTGACAGGTGAAAATGTCTTCTTTTAAAATCTTTGTTTCGTTAATTGTTAGTAATTTCTGAGTTTTGTCATTTATAAATTTTTTTAATGTTTATTTAATTTTGAGAGAGAGAGAGAGACAGAGTGTGAGTGTGGGGGGGAGGGGGGAAGGGGGCAGAAAAAGATGGAGACACAGAATCCAAAGCAGGCTCCAGGCTCTGAGCTTTTAGCACAGAGCCCAACATGGGCCCGAACTAAAGAGCCAGTGAGATCATGACCTGAGGCAAAGTCGGACACTTAAAAGACTGAGCCACCCAGGCACCCCCTGTTTTTTTTGTCATTCATGAATTAGCTATCTAGACCCCCTTAAGTAGATTTTTCATCTATTTCTTTTTGACCTAATTATTTATATTAGAGATAACAATCCTCTGTAAATGTTACAAACATTTTCTGTCAGTTGTTACTACTCTTATATATGTGATTATGGTATTTTTTGACATACAAAATTAGGAAAAATCTTCCCTCTTTACATTTCCTTTGCCAGAATTTTCCTGTTTATTTTCCCAGATAAAATTGTCAGTTTTAAAAACATCCTATTAGAAATTTTTTTGGGGGTGGGGCGCCTGGGTGGCTCAGTCGGTTGGGCGGCCGACTTTGGCTCAGGTCATGATCTCGTGGTCCGTGAGTTCGAGCCCCACATCGGGCTCTGTGCTGACAGCTCAGAGCCTGGAGCCTGTTTCGGATTCTGTGTCTCCCTCTCTCTGACCCTCCCCCGTTCATGCTGTCTCTCTCTGTCTCAAAAAGAAATAAACGTTAAAAAAAAAAAAGGAAATGAAAAAAAAAGAATAGAAATTTCTGGGGGGGTCATGCTCTTTACAGATTCATCTGTAGGGAGCTCTCGTTTTACATGACGCTTCTTCCTCACCCCATTCATCCACAGTTTTGCTTATGGCATCCAGTTGTTTCTGTTTCAGTTTTCTTTATATGGTTTCTACACATTTCTTTAAAGTTTATTCCTAGACTGAACCTTCAGTCGGTTAAGCGTCCCACTGTGGCTTAGGTCATGATCTCACAGTTCATGGGTTTGACACCCACGTCCGTGCTGGCAGCTCAGAGCCTAGAGGCTTCTTCAGGTTCAAATAAATACACATTTAAAAAAAAAAAAATGAAAGTTTATTCCTAGATTTAAAAACAAAATTTACGTTGTGACTACGGATGAAATCTTTTCTTCCAATACCCTTTCTGGTTTGAGTATTATCTACATAAAAGAAAGATCGGTGCTCTCATTTGCTCACTTTATAACTCGGTGTTATAGGTGTCTTCAAGTGGCTAGATGAAAAACAGCGAGGTCAAAATGACCCAACCATGTTACACAGATAAACCATTTTTGGATCAGCGCTCAATATACTGACAATAACAAGTACTGGTGAGGATGCAGAGAAACTGGGATCAATCCTCATATGCTACTGGTGGGAATGTAAAATGGTGCTGCCACTTCAGCCAACACAATGGGGGCTCCTTAAAAGATGGAACACAGTTATCAGATGACTTAGCAGTTCCAGTCTTGGTAGGTATCAAAGAGAAATGAAAACCTATGTCCACACAAGAAGTTGAAACCAAATGTTCACTCCAGTTATAACAGCCAAAAAGTGAAAAAAAACCCCAAATGTCCATCAAAATTGAGTAAGTATGGCTATGACATGTCTAAATTAGGCAAGTGTATAGAAACACGAAGCGGATCAGTAGTTACCTTGATCTAAGGGCTGTGGAGGGTAAAGAACCTAGAGGGAAATAGGTAGTGAATGTTAATGACCACGGGGTTTATGTTTTGGGTGACAAAATGTTTTGAAATTGATCACAGTGATGGTTGCACAACGCTGTGAATATACTAAAAACCACTGAATTATACACTTTAAGTAATAAATTATATCTCAGTGCGACTGTTTTAGAAAAAAATGTTTACTGCAGCATTTTTATAAAAGTGAGTCTGATAACAAAGTAACAGTCTAGTCCAAAAACAAAATCTGTCTTTGCTTGCCTCAAAGAAATAAACACACAGACTCACTTTTTTAGTACGCAAATTTCTCCCATTTTGCCACATTTATGAAAGTGAAAGGCAATATAATTACATTTCATTTTTGACATTGCTTTAAAAAAACTTTTGTTTCTACAGAAGTAGATTTAAGTGTAAGCCAAAAATAAAAAAGCAGTATAAAAATAATGAGAATTTCACACATCAATAAGTGTGTAAATTATTCTTTCAGTTAGACAAAGTTGTAATTTAATTACAACTCCCCAGGTGAGGAAACTAAATACATTTTAAATACATTTAAGCTCACCTCAGATTGTGTTTAAACAATAAGAAATATATGTATGTCATTCGTATGTATATAGATGTGTGTATATATATTTATCTCTCTCTACAGAGGGCCATTACCTATATTGTGAGGATGATGGGAAAACTAAAGATCATATTTTTAAAGTTAACTCATAGTACGCTTGGTCCATTATACATGTGACTTTTATTATTGCACTTTGATTAAATGCCATGAATGGAATTAACTATTGTTAAAAGTATCATTATAACCAGGGGTGCCTGGGCATCTCGGTCAGTTGGGCGTCTAACTCTTGATTTTGGCTTAGGTCACGATCTCAGGGTTGTGCGACTGAGCCCCGTCATTGGGCTCTGCGCTGGCCATGGAGCCTGCCTGAGATTCTCTCTCCCTCTCCCTTTGTCCCTTCTACTCTTGTACATGCTCTCTCTAAAAAACAAAAAATTAAAAATTAAAATAAAGAATCATTAGAACCATATTTTAAAAAATCAATCTTTTCCTTCTGCTAGACATTGTCTTTTTGCCAGACGGATACCTGCCTGCTGTTTGTTGAAACCTAGACCATGTAAAGTACCTGTATGCAGTATTTACCTAGAGATCGACACTTTTGAATAATCACAAGGAAGTGTGAAAATAGGAGTTAATTACTGATATTATGTATATCCAAATCTATTTTATTTTTATTGGACTGCATGTCTGTGGTTCAAGTATTACCTTTTTGGGCCAACTGTTTAATGCCTGATAAAGCAGGGCACATAACTCAGAAGCAAAACATTCCGTGAAGAATCATCATGAAAGAAAAGACGGGAGGAAAAGCTATTTCTGCAAGCCTACTCTATTACTAAAGTACATATTCATATCCTAAAACAGGCATACAGCCAGAATGAGATCTGCTCAGATCAATGAATTTCAAGGTAATAAAATCTGTATATTATAACCAGCAGATCAAGTCTTTTTTTCAATGCATCTACATGTTCTTTTCACCTAGAGAAAGAACCAAAGTAGGGCACTGGACCTCAAGTATTTAATAAATATGCAAGGTTCAATTATTTACAAAATAACCTGACAAGACGCAGAACTTAAAACATAGTTATGTTAGGTATCTCAGCATATGACTCAGTTCAGTGCCCCACACTTGAAAGAATCTACACAGCATAAAACCAAGGTTGGCCACCCTTAACATTTGCCTGAGATAGCATCACAACACTCCTCTCCCTGATGTTTGAGTCTGCCATAGATTTAGACTCATTTTGTTCCCACCGGACCTTCTTTCTGCTGCCATTCCACCTCTGGATACTGGGTTCAGAATACTACATACCACTTGTGAAAGTCCATGTATTCCCTGCTTTGAAGGGTTGCGTTGCTTAAAATATAGATTTGCAAAAATTTTTCAAGAATGCTACAGTGTTTAGGTGGTCATCCTTTCAATATTAGGCCCAATCACAACAGTAATGGATTTCTGGTTTCTTCCTTTTTTCTAGGAGGCAGAAATCAGTGGTTACAGAAGCATATGCCATCCCATCAAGCTGCCCATCTTCAACTTCCACTTCTGGAGACGATGAAGTAACAAGAACTGATTTAACCCTCTACCTAAAACACAAAAAAACTATACAAAACAAGTGAAAAAAAATGGTTCAAGATACTGGAAATAAGCAACAAAGGATCGGCTGTCACTTAAATGTATACCTGAACAAAACTCAAAAATATTTATAAAACTACAAATATATCCAATACCCAATAATGCAAAAGTCACATTGTCTAGGATCCAATAAAATATACCCAGGCATGTGAAGAAGCAGGAAAATATGACCTACAACAGGAGAAACATCCATCAACCGAAATTAACCCTGAATTGACAGATGAAAGAAATTTATAGAAATGGTTACTGAAAGTTAGTATAATTATATCCAATATATGCTCAAGAAGCTGGAGGTATTGGGCATGTTAAGTAAAGATGGAAGATATTTTAAAAGGCCCAAGCTGAACATTTAGAAATAAAAGCTACAACGTCTGAAATGAAAACTATACTAGATGGGATTAATGGCAGATTACACATTGCAGAAGAAAAAACTGGTGAACTTAAATACAAGCAATAAAACTACCCAAAATGAAATGCAGAGAAAAAGACTGGGAAAAAAAAAGAACAGAACATTAGTGAGCTTTATGACACCTTAAGAGGCCTAATATTCATGTTAACCACAGTCCCCTAAAGGGATGTGGTGACAGAAAAAAAATTTGAAAAGCTAATGGCCAAAATGTTTCCAAATTTGATGAAAACCATAAAAACCCACGGATCCAAGAAGCTCAATAAATCTTAAGACACAAAACATGAATAAAAGTGAACTAAGGCCCGTCGTTATCAAACTGCTTAAAACCAACAATAAAGAGAAAAATCTTAAAGGCAGCCCAAGAGACACATTACATAGAAAACAAAGGCCACTGACCACAGATTTGCATCAGAGACAATACAAGCTAGAAGACGGTGCACAAAATGCAAAAACAAATTTGCTAACCTGGAATTATTTGCTCAGCAAAACTATCTTTCAAAAACGAAGGTGACCCAAAGACAAATTCATAGTAGAAATTCGTAGGAACAGAAAGGCAAATTTATAGAGACAGAAAGTATAAGAAAGGCATGTGAGGAGGGGGAAAGTGGGGGGAGTTAATAGGTATAGAGTTTGTTTGGGATGATAAAAAAAAAATTCTGGAAGAGGGTGGTGGGGATGTTTACATAAAATTATGAATATGCTTAAGATCACTGAGTTGTACACTTAAAAAAAGGTTAAAATTTTATGTTAGGTATATTTTACCACAATAAAAAAAGAATTAAAAAAAAGAAGTACACTAGTTCTCTATGCGCATGAATAATGTGCATAGAGACAAGACAATGCCCAGTGAAAAAAGGCAGTTTCAGAACATGTGCTTCAGAATAATGCCATTTATATTAATTGAATAGCACATAAAAGCACTACTTTGTTATTTATATATATAGAATAGTGACAGAAGGCATATTAGTGGTTCCCTGGGGATGAAGGGATATGGGTGAGAAAAGTTTCATTATAAACTTAACCTATGGTAGTAGTTGTCCCTTAGAAAGGGAAGGAAGACAATGTAATCAGAGATGGACATGCCAACAAGAAGGCCAGACCTCACCATAGAACAAAGCACAAGTTTGGGAGTCCTGGTGCCTTATCAGGCTCATACGGCCACTCTTGCTTGCCTCACCTTTTAACTCATCTCCATCCTACCACTGCAAGGGATTTCTCCTATGTGGGCCCCCATTTGATCCCTCTGCCTGTCAGGCATCCATACAGCCTGCTATATAAGTGGCAGCAGCCAGAATTTACCAGGCAGAAGACCTAAAGCACAGAGCTGGGGCAGAGGCCAGAACTAAAAGAAATACTTGAGTACTTCTCTAAGTCATCTAGCTGTCTTCTGTGTGGAGTACTCTACCCCTGGGAGTGTAGGAAGACTTTCCAATGATGACCAGGCAGAGACAGTTTTTAAAAGGTATCAATTCACAGGGACACCTGGGTGGTTCAGCCGGTTAAGGGTCCGACTCTTGATTTCAGCCCAGGTCATGATCTCGTGGTTTGTGGGATCAAGCCCTGCATCGGGCTCTGGGCAGAAGCCCAGAGCGTGCTTGGAATTCTCTCTCTCTGCCTCTCCCCTGCATGTGCACATGCTCTCGAAAGAAAGAGAAAGAAAGAAAGAAAAGAAAGAAAAGAAAGAAAAGAAAGAAAAGAAAGAAAGAAAGAAAGAAAGAAAACAGTATCAATTTCCAGACCCTCAACTGCCATGTAAACTCGTCTCTAAAAATCATCAGCCCGAGAATCTGCCTGAGGTACAATACCTCACTTCATCTCTTTTTCAAATATTTCTTTTCCTACTTTATTTTAAAAAAATGGTATTTATAGACCATATAATCCAGCCATTCATTCCAGTTCTAGACATATGCCCATGAGAAAAGAAAATATATCTATACAAAGACTTATACATGATTGCCAAGAAGTTTTATTCGTAATAGCCCCAGACTGGAAACAACCTCAATGTCCATCAACAGAGGAACACATAAATAAACTGTGGTAGATCCACATAATGGAATACCACTCAGCAATAAAAAGAAATGAACTACTGATACACACAATACACATTATCAATAATTTTGCCAAATGAAAGAAGCCAGACCAGTCCCCGCCCCCACAAAAAAAGAGTACATACTGTATGATTCCATTCCTATAAAGCTCTAGAAAACGCAAACTAATCAACAGTGACAGCCAACAAATCAGTAGTTGCTTGGGATGGATGGGTAGGGGTGAGGAACTGCGAAGCATACAGAAACACTTGGGGGTAACGGATACGGTCTCCATCTCACTTGTGGTGATGGTTTCCTGAGTGTCAAAACTCATCAAATTGCACACTTTTAATATTAACGTGTACAATGTATTGTGTGTCAGGTATGCCTCAATAAAACCATTTTTTAAAGGTGAAAATAAAGACATGAAAAAGAGGAGAGAATAAATCAAAAGCAAACCTCTACTATAGGAAATGTTAAAAGAAGTTCTCTAAGCGAAAGGAAAATACCAATGACAAGGCAAGATCTGCTCAAGGAGTACGTAGATTTTTTTCTTATTGATGTCAATTTTCATTTTTTAATTTTCAGGTTTGGATCCATAATACTGCTACCTAGGTACCTGACATCACACTGAACATACATTCAGTCAGAAAGTTTTCTCCTCACTGTTCCTTCTGACATGTTTGCCACTTAATATACAGTGTCAATATACAATGTGGGGTGGTAGAGAAAAAGTATGAAGCTCCTAACACACCAGCTAAAAGAAAATCAGATGAAGGATGTTTGGAAAATACCAGGGCGCGTGGGTGGCTCAGTCAGTTGAGCATCCAACTTCAGCTCAGGTCATGATCTCGTGGTTTGCGGGTTCGAGCCCCTCACTGGGCTCTGTGCTAAAGGCTCAAAGCTTGGAGCCTATTTCAGATTCTGTTTCCCTCTCTCTCTGCCCCTTCCCTAATTGCACTCTCTCTCTCTCTCTCTCTCTCTCTCTCTCAAGAAATAAACACTAAATATTTTTTAAAAGATGTTTGTAAAATATCATATGAAATGTTTCCTTCCATCCTGAGTATGGTTTTGTTACATCTTGACATTCAATTGTCCACTCTATGAACACATCAGATTTAATCGTTTAACCTCGCAGATTCAGAAACACTCCACGTATACTCTTTATGTCAAAGAATGCTTACCTGCATTTCAAATTTCCATGAATCTCACCTACTGAACCCAACAGTAACATGAATTAAAGAACTACATCCAGGGGTGCCTGGGTGGCTCAGTAGGCAAGCGTCTGACTTCAGCTCAGGTCATGATCTCATGGTTCTTGAGTACAGGCCTTGCATCAGGCTCTGTGCTGACAGTTCAGAGCCTAGAGCCTGCTTCGGATTCTGGGTCTCCCTCTCTCTCTCTGCTCCTACCCCACACATACTCTGTCTCTCTCTCAAAAATAAACAAACATTAAAAAAATTTTTAATAAAAAAAAACAAAGAACTACATCCAAATTATATCCTCTCCCACTCTCTGCAAATCATCTATTTTTTCCCTCACATAGTCTTTTACAGGCTGTAAATAACTTACATATGCTATTGCTGAAAAATATAACAAAAGGTACAATATTTTTGGACATCAGTTCTAGGCAATTCACCCTATAAATAATACAGTGCAGGTGCCCAAAAAACATATGCACAAAGATATTTTCTGCACTAATATTTTTTATACACTACAAATAATTCAAATATCCATCAAAGGAGGATTAAATAAATTATGCCCCACCACACTGGGAATGCAAACTGGTGCGGCCACTCTGGAAAACACTATTGAGGTTCCTCAAAAAATTAAAAATAGAACTACCTTACGCCCCAGCAATTGCACTACTGGTGTTTATCCAAGGGATACAGGTAAGCTGTTTCAAAGGGGCACATGCACTCCAATATTTATAGCAGCACGATCAACAATAGCCTAAGTATGGAAAGAGCCCAAATGTCTATCAATGGATGAATGGATAAAGAAGATGGATGAATGGATAAAGAAGATGTAATACAATGGAGTATTATTTGGCAATCAAAAAGAATGAAATCTTGCCATTAGCAACTATGTGGATGGAACTTGAGGGTATATGTTAAGCAAAATTAGTCCATCAGAGAAAGACAAATATCATATGAAATATCATATGACTTCACTCATATGAGGACTTTAAGACACAAAACAGATGAACATAAGGGAAGGGAAGCAAAAATAATATAAAGACAGGGAGAGGGACAAAAACATAAGAGTATCTTAAATATGAAGAACAAACAGAGGGTTACTGGAGGGGTTGTGGGAGCGGGGATGGGCTAAATGGGTAAGGGGCATTAAGGAATCCATTATTGAAATCATTGTTGCACTATATGCTAACTAACGTGGATGTAAAGTAAAAAAATAAACTAAATAAAAATTTAAAAAAGAAAGAACGAACGAACGAACGAAAGAAAGAAAGAAAGAAAGAAACCAAAGAAACATGAGAGCCAAAAACACCACATAAATATTGATTATATCCAGGGGGAAAAAGTTCTAGAAAAATGAAAAAGAAACTGAAAAAGGATATTTAAAAAATTAAATATGGACCATATGTTAAATAATATGTATCAAATTTCTTGAATGATGATAAAAAAAGTTACGGACAGTCACATTATATAAACGTTATATAAATCTACATACACTGATACAGAAAGATATCCACAAGATGTTAAAGGAAAAAGTGGGTTAAATAGCAGCTTGTACAGTATTTGGCTACTTGTAAGAAA
The DNA here is from genome assembly GCF_027475565.1 of Acinonyx jubatus. Lineage (NCBI taxonomy): Eukaryota > Metazoa > Chordata > Mammalia > Carnivora > Felidae > Acinonyx > Acinonyx jubatus. Next base: position 94,301,664 of record NC_069384.1, read on the forward strand.
GAAAAAACGTGTTACCCTATACCTTCTAGTTGTACATTCACATGAAAAGATCATCAATTTGTTTAGAGCGGCTATTAGGGGGATCTGAGGATCCACAGAGACATTTTTTTCCTTCAAACAAATCAATATTTTTGTTAACATGCACTATTTTTTATTTATTTATTTATTTATTTATTTATTTACTTACTTACTTACTTATTTACTTACTTACTTACTTATTTTGAGAAAGAGAAAGCACAAGTCGGGGAGAGGGACAGAGGTCACGATCTCATGGTTTGTGAGTTCAAGCCCTCATCAGGCTCTGCAGTTGCAAGGCCTGTTTGGGATTCTCTCTCCCTCTCTGCCCCTCCACCCACCTTGCCTCACACAAGTGCACAAGCACGTTCTGTCTCTCAAAACAAATAAATAAACTTAAGAAAAAAAAGAAATGTAGAAAATACTTAATATTTGGGGTGCCTGGGTGGCTCAGTCGGTTAAGCGTTCGACTTCGACTCAGGTTATGATCTCCTGTTTCGTGAGTTCGAGCCCCGCATCAGGCTCTGTGCTGACAGCTGAGGGCCTGGAGCCTGCTTCGGATTCTGTGTCTCCCTCTCTCCCCCTCTCTCTCTGCCCCTCCCCTAGTTGCTCTCTCTTTCTCAAAAATAAATAACCAATAAAAAAAATTTTTTTTAAAGCACATCCTTATGGAAAAACAGTCTCAATTAAAATATGATGAACTATAAAGTCATTTATCATTCTCTGCCCCATATTCTTTCCCCACATGAGAAGGGAGGTACAATTGTTACAAAATTACTATTCATTCTAAAATGTTTAGTTAGATTAAGCAAACCAGTTTTCCCACAGGCACATCAAAACAAATCATTAAAACTGGTTTTAAACACAAGGAAAAAGAACAGTTGTCATAAATCTACTTAAAGAAATGAAGCAAGCTTATGATCATTACTCGCCCTAATATAAAATCCCACAATTAAAAGATTAGCTTCTAGAAAGTGTTTCTCATAAACCAGAGAAATTATAGTCCTGTCTTCCAGTGATTCTAGAGAGAATTTTTTCTCCACATAAGCAAACCCCCATGCTTATATGGCTAAAAATAAAGGCAACACAATTACAACTGAAAAATAATTGCAAGGAGCTTAAAAATAATTACTACTGGTTCTATATACCTAAAATTAAGAAAAGACTGGTATCACAATTAACCAGGGTAAGAAGGATCACATGGGACTCAACACACCTTGGATGGGGCTATAGTTTTGTAGTTTTCCCCAGAAAATTAGGACACTTAACAGCTATTTAGAGAGAAAGAACTTTGAATTGCATTATAATAGGATAAGACTGTTTCATCAGATAATTAATTTAATTTACTATGTGCACCTGTTAATTAAAAGATGCTTTTATGTTAGGAAAAATAGAATAAACCACAACCCCCCATGCTTAAATCTCTAATAACAAACATAAAACTACACTGTGGGAAGGCTTGCTATTAGCCTTCTGTACAATTCGCAAATGTTTTTTGAGTGTACCATACTGCTCTAGGCTTTGGAGCTCCATGGCAAAGACAAGAACTCTGTTCTCATGGAGCTTACATTCTACCATATAAATAAGATACAAAGTGAATAGAAGTGAAAGGCTTCTTGGAGACAGGACATTTGAGTAACCTGAATGACAGGAAAGAGCAGTGTAACAATCTGGGAACAGAGCTGCCCAGGTAAAGACATTACAAAGTATAAGAGTACAATAAAAAAAATTTTAATGGATTATTTCTATATCAATTTCTTTTAATAAAATGCATTATCTGTGATTCCTATGTGCATGAATTTGAAAACCACCAACTGAAAAAACCCTAAGTGGCAAGTAAATGGCATGAAGTGATCAGCACAGAATTAAAATTGAGAATAACACTGGGGCTGTTCAGTTGGTGGAGCATGAGGCTCTTGATCTCGGGGTTGTGAGTTCAAACCCCACACTGAGTATAGAGCTTACTTTAAAAAAACGAGAATAACATTAGCTCATGATAATGATCAAACTATTGATGCTAACTATATTGTATGTACTATGCTAAATTCTAAATTATATAGTCTCATTTTCAGCCTGAAGATACACTGTGAGATATCCACACCATTTAGAATCAACAAGATTTAAAGATTAAATTTAATATTTAATTAATATATAATATATGGCTATTAATATAGAATTATTAATAAATATTTATTTAAAGATTAAAGTGGTTGAATAAAGATATTCAGTCTTACCCTTGAATAATACAGAATTTAAAAGACCAAGCTAGTATTTCACTGATCAGATCCCAAGAAAAAAAGTTAAACTCATAATATCTGAGGTGGCAAGGGCATGAGTGAAGAGATGCTCTCATTCAATGTAGCTGTGCCATATACTGGTTCAAACCTTTTTTGATAGCAAATTGTCACTAGCTACCAAGATTTATGAAGGGCATATTCTATGAATTGGCTACAGAGAGACTCCCATATAATAGCACAAAATTACATATAAAGATGTGCATTATGTATTGTCTTATGGTAGCAAAAACATTGGAAATAGTCCAAATATCCATCAATAAAGGGTTAAATAAATCATGAAATATCTACAATATGGAATATTATACAGTGCTTAAAAAGGTAAGGGTGGTGGGCACCTGAGTGTCTCAGTCGGTTAAGTATCCGATTCTTGGTTGATTTCCACTCAGGTCATGATCTCATGGTCATAGAGCTCCACATCAGGCTCCTTCCTGGGCATGGAACCTGCTAAAGATTCTCTCTTTCTCTTCCTCTGCCCTTCCCCCTCTCACACACTCTCTATCTCTCTCTCTCTCTCAAAAAAAAAAAAAAAAAAAAAAAAAGGTAATGATGTAATTTCATGCACGTTGAAATGAAACCTTGTCCAACATAAGTACATGAATTACTTTAGAAAAACTTTTAAAAATGTCTTTAAAGGGGTGCCTACCTGGCTCAGTCTGAGGAATGTGTGACTCTTCATCTCGGGGTCATGAGTTCGAGCCCCACACTGAGTACAGCAATTAAATAAATAAAACTGTTTTAGGGGCACCAGTGGTTTAAGCATTAAACTTCAGCTCAGGTCATGATCTCACCACGAGTTCGAGCCCTGCGTTGGGCTCATGCTGACAGATCAGAGCCTGGAGGCTGCTTTGGGTTCCGTGTCTCCCTCTCTCTCTGCCCCTCTCCTGTTCACAGTCTCTCTCTCTCTCTCTCTCTCTCTCTCTCTCAAAAATAAAATAAACACTGGGAATGTAAGCTGGTGCAGCCACTCTGGAAAACAGTATGGAGGTTCCTCAAAAAACTAAAAATAGAACTACCCTACGACCCAGCAATTGCACTACCAGGCATTTATCCAAGGGATACAGGTGTGCTATTTAGAAAGGACACATGTACCCCAATGTTTACAGCAGCACTATCAACAATAGCCAAAGTATAGAAAGAGCCCAAATGTCCATCGATGGATGAATGGATAAAGAAGATGTGGTGTATATATACAATGGAATATGAGTCGGCAATCAAAAAGAATGAAATCTTGCCATTTGCAGCTACGTGGATGGAACTGGAGGGTGTTATACTAAGTGAGATTAGTCAGAGAAAGACAAAAATCATATGACGTCACTCATATGAGGACTTTAAGAGACAAAACAGATGAACATAAGGGAAGGGAAACAAAAATAATATAAAAACAGGGAGGGGGACAAAACAGAAGAGACTCATAAATACGGAGAACAAACTGAGGGTTACTGGAGGGGTTGTGGGAGGGGGGATGGGCTAAATGGGTAAGGGGCACTAAGGAATCTACTCCTGAAATCATTGTTGCACTATATGCTAACTAATTTGGATGTAAATTTTAAAAAATAAATAAAGAAAAAAATAAAATAAAAAATAAATAAACATTAAAAAAATTTTTTTAAAAACCTTTTTTAAAAAAATGTCTTGGGGCACCTGGGTGACTCAGTCGGTTAAGCAGTCTGACTTCAGCTCAGGTCATGATCTCTCAGTTCATGAGTTCAAGCCCCACATCAGGCTTTCTGCTGTCAGCACAGAGCCTGCTTCTGATCCTCTGTCTCCCTCTCTCTTCCCCTCTTTTTCTCACGCTCTCTCTCAAAAATAAATAAGCATTTAAAAATAAATAAATAAAATCAAATAAAAAATGTCTTTAGAAAATGACAATGCGTTTGAGTTTATCTATAGCTTGGAGTTGGGATATCTTTCCAGTGCTTTTCACATCAGAAAACACAGAAATGTCCCAAATATTGAGCTAAATATTATGACATTCCTTAAAATGAAATTCCATTCACATTACAATTAAGAGAAAGTCATAATACAAAACTAGTATATATAAGGTGTCTTCGTTTTTTTTAATGTTTATTTTGAGAGAGAGAGAGTGAGTAGGCGTGCACAGGGAAGGGGCAGAGAGAGAATCCCAAGCAGGCTCCACACTGTCAGCGGAAAAATCAGATGCAGGTGATCCCACAAATAATGAGATCATGCATGACCTGAGCCAAAATCAAGAGTTGGAAGACCGATCAACTGAGCCACCCAAGCGCCCCTAATTAGGGTATCTTTAAACTATACTTCAATGACGTTCCATCATGTAAGATAAAATCTTATGTGGTTTGCAAAGGCTTCCAGGATTGAATCCTAAGCTTCTCAAAGTTTAATATTCATGCAACTTGGGGCACCTGGGTGGCTCAGTCAGTTAAGCATCTGACTCTTGATTTCTGCTCAAGTCATGATCTCCCGGTTCAAGAGACTGAGCCCTGCTATCAGGCTCTGTGCTGAGAGGTTGGAGCCTGCATGGGAATCTCTCTCCCTCTCCGTCCCTCCCCAACTCATGCTTGCACATGCGTGCATGTGTGTGATCTCTCTCAAATAAATAAACTTTATTTTTAATAAATAAACTTAAAAAAATATGTATGCCACTCACCTGGAGTTCCTATTAAAGTGTAGGTTCAGATCCAGGGATCTGTGATGGGGCCTGAGAGTCCCATTTTCCAAAAATTTGCAGACTGCACCAAGGAGCAAGGATCTAGCCCTCATCCACACCTCTCTACACCTTGCACTTTAATTTAGTGAATTACTGCTCTTCCACAAATACCATGTTCTTCACACCTCCGTCTCTTTTTTAATTCTTCATCAAAAGTGGTTTTCCCCTCACCTCCTCCACTTCAAAAACTTCTACTCTTTATTTTTAGTCCAAATGTCACAAATATTTCAAGGACATGGAGATGTTGGTTCTTTTGGATTCCAAGATGCCTATGCACTTATGTTCAACTTATCACATTTGTTATTTACATGTCCATCTCCCTATGAGACTATGAGTGTGAATATAGAAAATTTCTATCTTAGAGGCGCCAGGGTGGCTCAGTCAGTTGAGCGTCTGACTTTGGCTCAGGTCATGATCTCATGGTTTGGGAGTTCGAGCACTGTGTCCGGCTCTATGCTGACAGCTCAGAGCCTGGAGCTTGCTCCTGATTCTGTGTCTCCCTCTCTCTCTCTGTCCCTCCCCCACTCATGCTTTGTCTTTCTCTGTCTCAGAAATAAACATTAAAAAAATTAAAAAAAAAAAAAGAAAGAAAATTTCTATCTTCAGCACACAGATGTTCAATAGATGTTTTCTGAGTCCAAGTCATTAAGGTATCAAGTCTCTGCCACCACCTCTGAAATCATGCCTATCACAATCACTTTTATTCTGCAGCACTTTCTTTGAAGTATTTACAGTACTCAGCAAAAAAACACTGCCAGATTATTGAAGGTAATCTCTAAAATATAAGACAATACTCATCTTCAAAATTAAAGCAAAATGTAACACTATTTGATGAGATGTTTACATTAATGGTGGAAAACAAGTCACATTAATTTCACTCTATTTTGGAGTAAAAAGGACAAAACAAAGATTGTACCCTTTGGTATTCTTTTTATTTAAGTGCTTGAAGCAAAATAAGAATAACATAGAATTTCTAATATACCTAATAGTCCTAATTAATTTGAACTTTTACTACATTTTAAAAACAAATGACAGGGGTGCCTGGGTGGCTTAGTTGATTAAGCATCCGACTCTTGATTTCAGCTCAGGTCATGATCTCACAGTTTGTGGGATGGAACTCTGAGTCGTCAGTGCAGAACTTGCTTGGGATTCTCTCTCTGCCCCTTCCCAACTCATGCGTGTGTGCACATACTCTCTTTCTCTCTCTCAAAATAAATAAACTTTAAAAAAGAAAACAAATGACAAAATAGTATCTTAAATCAATGCTTACACAGGCAGCCCTCTCTTTACCACTCACCTTCCTCATCGATCCATTTCATGGTGAAAAGCTGTTCGTTGTCAAAAGAACACATGTCTCGAACCTCACTGCAAAGGCCCTCAAAGGAGATTGAAGGTTCAAAATGTGTTATCATGATATCCCTGAAAAAAAAAAAAAAAAGGAGTTTTAAGTCTGACAATGACCAAAACTAATGAAACTCTACATAACACTAAGTGCCTGAAAATCAGATGAACATCAGTTATTTTGTGAGTGCCTCAACATGCATTGCTTCCGGTAAACTATCTCCATAAAGTAAAAACAAAAAATCCATATTAAATAATGCTTAAAAGTAAAAATAGTGGGGGCGCCTTGGTGGCTCAGTTGGTTGGGCGTCTGACTCTTGGTGTCAGCTCAGGTCATGATCTCACGGTTTGTGAGTTCAAGCCCCACATCGGGCTCTGTGCTGACAGCATGGAGCCTGCTTGGGATTTCTCTCTTTGGGATTTTCCTTCTCTCTCTGCCCCTCTCATGCTTTTTCTCTCTCAAAATAAATAACTTAGTAGAAAAAAAAGTAAAAATAGTGGATTTGTGAGAAACTTTCATTCAATCTCCCTTCTCATTCAGGTAGGCCACCCTAACTGCTCTGATGGTTGTCCCACTTTGGCTTTAATTTTGTTATCAAAAGCTCACTCTTTTGTGAGGCACTGCACTCCGCAGATGAACAGCTCTATTATTGATGAACTTCTGCCTTATATTTAACTGAAATCTGTTCCAATCACAGGTTGCAGATCTCCCCTCCCCCAAAAGTCCACCCTTCATCTAAGAAACAGCTCTTCAATAATTTGACCAAGATCTGTCAAGTCCTCTTCCCCAGCCCTCACTTCCACAAATTAACCACCCATGAGGCCATCACCCATTCTTCGTGTGGCATGATTTTTAGACCTCACACCTTCATTTTCACCATTTCCCAAAGAATTCCCATTTGCCAAAATTGGGTTTAAAATAAGACTAATATTTTAGGTAGATACCCAAAGAACATAGGAACAGACATAAATGTGTATTTGTTTGTATTAGTGTTAGATAAGCAACAGTATTCAAATAAATCTACGTAGTGGCTATTTAGTATAAAATTTAAACCGCAACAAACTGTTTTAGAGCAGAGGCCTGGGACTTCCTCCAAGGAGTGAGGAGAAGGCTCCCTATGATCACATCTCCACTCAGTAGCCAGACACAATCACCTTTCAAATGTAAGTCAAACAGACTGAAGGACTCTAATAAAAATTTATAGAGTGATGCCTATGTGTCAAATTCTGTCCTAACGGTTTTACAAAATTAATGTAGTTCATGTCCTTTCTGTTTTAAACTCTTCAAATGCCTTTCTGTCTCATGAAGAGTAAAATCCAAAGTCCCTAGTGGAGTCTACAAGACCCTAGCTACCTCTCTGACCAACCTCTTCTACTACTTGAGCAGGTAAACCAATGTTTATAGTCTACCATCTACCCCAGCTAGAATGTAAGTTTGGTGAAAGCAGGGGTTTTATTTTGTTCATTATATTCCTAGCAACCAACACAGTGCCTGGCACAGAATGGATGCTTAAGAAATACCTGTTCAAGAAAGGAAGGAACTGTGAACAGAAATGGGTAGCTGCAACACAGAACACAGAGTAGGAAATAAGGAATTTCAAATTTTAGTCATCTGCGCAAAAAAAAAAAAAAAGTTTAAAACTGGTCTTTATGGGCTATTAAAGGTAAGCAAAGAGCAGAGCCTCAAAATGGATTGCCCTTTTCTTGATAATCTTTCTAAGCATCTCACAGCTTTGTATCCCTGCCTCTGAGAACTTCTTGCCTTGGCTTTCATAACAGTAAGCTTCCCTGGCTCTCCGTCTGCTATACTGAATGAACGCTTAAGTTTCCTTTGGTCTTCAATCACAAGGTACTCTTTACATTCTCTCTCACATTCATCTTCTGTCATTCTTTCTTTCTCTCTGAAACTTAATTCATATTCAATGTTTTAACTACTATCTCTATGTAGAGGTCTCCTAAACCTGTAATTCTACCTTTTGATGATCTGGTTCTAATTCCCATTCTCAACTTGAACCCACCATTCCCAATACAAATACTCTACTGCACTCATCTGGTTTACTCGTAACTCCCACACATAAGACCTTGATGATCCAAGTTTTAATACTTGGCCCAGTATTTAGAGGGAGGTTCAAGGCCCTCCCAGTTTATAGAGGGAGGTGAGGATCAATTCTCTAATAGGCACTTCAACATCAACTTCCATTAAACAGTTTTTAACCACATAAGCCCAATGGTCCATACTTTTAAACCTGTCCAACATGTATCTTATGTTTCATCTTTTGTTATTTAACTCATACACTGATAACACATCCTCAACTAAATTGTATACAACCGGGAGACAAAAATCCTCAGACTGTTTCATAGAGTCACAGTACTATTAACATAATAAGGGCTTGAGACTACACTGCATATTAACTAACTCGAGAGTAAATAAACAAGTATTAATAAAAAATAATTTAATACCTAAAAATTAGAAATCCAATTGTCATGGTAGTAGACAGCTACAATTTGGAAGAACCTTAAAGCATTTTTTTGAAAGTAATAAAAAAATTCTCTTATTACGACCTACACTTTCCTATAACAGTTCTTTAAATTTGTGTGTATATATGTATGCATATTATATGTGTGTATACAACATATATACAGTTTACAAAATACTTTTTAAAAAATATAAGAAGGATTCAAACATTTCTTAATTGGATGTAGAAGAAATACTAAGAGAAATCCATCTTCCAGAAAATGTACTTTTGACAAGGAAATATCACTGTTTATTTCCTTTGCCTATAAACATTTATAGAAAACTGAGTGTGCTCTGGGTTTTTAAACAAACTTTATCAGGGGCGCCTGGGTGGCTCAGACGGTTAAGCGTCCAACTTCGGCTCAGGTCATGATCTCACAGTCTGTGAGTTCAAGCCCCGCGTCGGGCTCTGTGCTGACAGCTCAGAGCCTGGAGCCCATTTCAGATTCTGTGTCTCCCTCTCTCTCTGCCGCTTCCCTGTTCATGTTCTGTCTCTCTCTGTCTCAAAAATAAATAAATGTTAAAAAAAATTAAAAAAATAAACTTTATCTATATAATCTTCACAAGAACTGTCAAACTGGACATACTAACCTATTTTACAGATTTAAAAATCAAAACACAAAGGAATATTTGCCAGTCTCTCACAGTTAAAAAATAGAAGAATTCAAACCAAATCCTAATGACACCTGTGGTGGATGCTATGATCTGACTTTCCCCCTCCCCATCCCACCCTAAAATCCCCCATTAGCAATGGAGCATTTATTATACCAGCTGCTGGACATGTTACCAGTAGATAATCCCCAGCTGACAGTCAGTCTCCTTCAGAGATCTGAATCTCACCTATGGTCACACCCACCTCCTGGAGCAGCCCACAGTGAATGACTGATTCCATGTGGGGGTATAAAGGTCGTAGACAACTCAGGAAAGCTCTGAAGTATCAACTCATCTTCAGAACTCCTGGGAGGGTCAACTGAGGGTTCTGCTGAGACTTTAGGGCATCCTGATTTCCTCCTATCTAAGCCTACTTCCTTCCCTTGTCTTCCCTTCAGTAGCCATCGACCTGAGTAAATCTCCTGCACACGAGACACCACTTTCCACAGTAGCATCTACCCAATGCACAGCTATTCCTAGATGGTTTTTTGACAAGAACATAATGGTTACATAATCTCACTTTTAAAAGACTGGCTGATGAAAAATGAAATCCCTGATGAGGATATTAAATTAGTATACTCTGGGGTGCCTGGGTGACTCAGTCACTTAAGCATCTGACTCTTGATTTCAGCTTGGGTCATGAGCTCCCCGTTCATGAGTTCGAGCCCCACATCAGGCTCTGCACTGATAGGGCGGAGCCTGCTTGGGATTCTCTGTGTCCTCTTTCCCTGCCCCCCTCCACTCTCATGCTCACCAAATAAATAAACCCTTTTTAAATAAAATAAATTACTCTACTTTAGTACATGAAGCTGGTTAAATTTTGTTTTTAATGTTTATTTATTTTTGAGAGAAGAGCACAAGTGGGTAACAGGCAGAGAGAGAGAGGGAGACACAGAATCAGAAGCAGGCTCCAGGCTCTGAGCTGTCAGCACAGAGCCTGATGCGGGGCTCAAACTCACGAACCCTGAGATCATGACCTGAGCCAAAGTTGGAGGCTTAACTGACTGAGCCACCCAGGAGCCCACTAGTTAAATTTTTTATTCTTCAGAGAAAATACTTTGCCAGCATATGTAAATTATACATATTTTAGTCTATCTCCCTTGACTAAATGTAAAATCCATGAAAGCAGGCACTTAGTTTTGCTCACTGCTATATCACCAACAACTGAAGCCGTGTCTGGCTCAGAGTGGACATTCAATTAATCTAGGCTGAGTGAATGGAGTTGTCACATGTTGGATCCTTTGTGTTCAGTAAATGTAAAAAACGCTATATATTCACATAATACTTTAAATAGAAGCGAAGCCTGATTAGAGAGATAAAAAGTCATCTAACTTTCTAAAAGCAACACTCAGAGGCTTCTGGTGCATTATGGCAGAGGGAACACATATCTATATCCTTTCATGTGAAGGGCCCGTTGAAACAATAGATAAGTGAAATGACAAATTATCAAAGTCTTAGAAAACAAAAAAGTCACCAGCAGCAGACCAGAAAGCATAAGAAAAATCGCAGATGACTGAGAACAGATGGGTGAAAGTGACTGAGAAAACATACTAGCCCCAAACAACACAGTTATGAGGAACCTTTAAAAGAGAAAAGTTTTATTGACACAAGATTACTTTTCCTTGTCTAAGCATCTAATCATACTACTTAGCTCTTCAAGTGCTTAACACTTACATAAGCATTCATTTCTTTAAAGAAAAATTTGTAAGTTAAAGAATAGAATAATGTTATAAACCTTTATAATATAAAAATTACTAAGAAAAATCAAGATGTAGAGAAAGTAAAAGTGTAAATTCAAAATGTTTCTTTCCTAGTGGAGAATCAATACTCTATCTAAAACCAATAATTTAAAAATAATAGCAGGGAACAAGAAACAAAACAAAACAAATATTCCAAATAAAAGATGGGCAAAGGACTTGAACCGACATTTCTCCAAAAAGGATATACAAATGGCTAACAAGCCTATGAAAAGATGTTCAGGGTGCCTGGGTGGCTCAGTTGATTAAGCATTCAACTTTGGCTCAGGTCATGATCTCATAGTTTGTGGGCTCAAGCCCCGTGTCGGGCTCTGTGCTGACAGCTCAGGGCCTGGAGCTGGCTTTGGGTCCTGTGTCTCCCCCTCTCTCTGCCCCTCCCTGGCTTGCGCTCTGTCCCTGTCTCTCAAAAGTGAATAAACGTTAAAAAATTAAAAAAAAATAAAAATAAAAAAAGATGTTCAACATCACTGATCATCAGGGAGATGCAAATCAAAACCATAATGAAATATCACCTCACACCCATTAGTATAACTACTATCAAAAAAACAAAAACAAAACCAGGGGCGCCAGGGTGGCTCAGCTGGTGGAGCATCTGACTGGATCTCAGGTTGTGAATTCGAGCCTCACGTTGGTCATGGAGCCTACTTTAAAAAAAAATACAAAAACAAAAAAACAGAGAATATCAAGTGTTGACAAGGATGTGGAGAAATAAGCCTTGTGCACTGTTGGTGGGAATGTAAAATAGTTCAGCAGCTATAGAAAACAGTATGGAGGTTCCTCAAAAACTTCAAAATAGAATTTCCATATGGTCCAGTAATTTCACTTCCAGGTATATATCCAAGAGAACTGAAAGTAGGGACTCCAACGGATATTTGTACACCCATGTTCGGACTAGCATTACTCACAATAGCCAAATGATGGAAGCAACCCAAGGGTCTACTGACAGAGGAACAAATGAATAAAATGTGATATATAAACACGAAGGAATATTATTCAGCCTTTAAAAGTAAGAAAATTCTGACACACGGATGAACCTTTGAAGACATTATGCTAAGTGAAATGGGCCAGTCACAAAAAGACAAATACTGTATGACTCCACTTAATTGGAGCAGTGGTTGCCAGAGGTTGGAGGGAGGAGGAAATGGGGAATCGTTCAAAAGGTACAGTTTCAATTTTGCAAAATGAAAAAGTTCTGGAGATTGGTTGCATGGCAATGTGAACATAGTTAACACTACTGAACTGTATAAGATGATAAATTTAATTCTTTTTAGCCACAATTAAAAACAAAAGCAGAAGAAGGCACATTACTTAACTTACAAACATAACTATTAGAAGAACTAAAAATAGGCACGAGACATGGCAAGTAGTACTAAATTCCTCTTATTTCATATCTATCAACAGATATAATAAAACAAAACAAAATTTTTAAAGTAGTTAACTCTAGGTGGTAGAACTGGGAATTGAGGAGAGACTACAGATGGAAAGATGTACTCTGACTTAGACCTTTCTGAATGGTATAGATTATTGTTAATTTCTCTACCATATAAAGGTATGATTTTATTATAAAATTTGCTTTCTAATAAAAAAATAAAATATGAAACAATTTTTTGAAGTTTATTTATTTTAAGAGAGAGAGAGAGAGAGAGAGAACACCTGTAAGCAAGCAGGGGAGGGGAGGGGCAGAAAGAGAAAGAGAATCCCAAGGAGGTTCCACGCCGTCAGCCCAGAACCTGACATGGAGCTCGAGCTCACAAACCATGAGATCATGATCTGAGTCAAGACCAAAAGTCAGATGCTTAACTGACTGAGCCATCAACACACCCCTAAAATGTAAAACAATTTAAAATGACTTTTTATAAATAAAATTGTTTCAAATATTTTAAAATTTTATTTTAAAAATATAAAATAGTTCCTTCTTCTAACATCCTTACCTTACAACAATTTTTCTCTCAAAATACCTTCAAGTTTACTAGTATAAGGGATATAAGGATTGGGAGATTATATTTTAGAATTAAGTCAGAAGAGAAGGAAAGGTTTCCATAGAAGTTCTCTGGCAAAGTACAAGGATGACATCTTTTTTGAATGCAAGGGAAAAAAAATTAATATCTGGCATCATCAAAATATGACTTTCTTATTAAGGTCCACATGGAGTTACAACTAACACATACATAAGCATGTCTGTATACAATACGGATTTTTAAGAAATCTTATTTTTCAAGAACTAAAAAACATTTATCAGAACATACAAATATTTTTTAAAACATCTGTATAATCATTAAAAAAACATAAGTACAAACATCCTAAGGAGACCCGGGGAAGGAGTTATGCTTTATCAATGACCACTCCTTAAGTTCCAGGAACTAAAACATTTAAGGGAGTTTTATGTAAACACTTCTCTAAGTAATTGAGAAAGCACCATGTTCATACCCTCCACAAACACCAGATTCTTATTATAGCACTAAAGCTAAAAATGAGCTGCAAAATAAAGATATTACATTCTAAAGGTATAAAACAAATTATGCATGAAAGATTTTTTTTTTCTCTGGTTTTAACTTCAGTGGTAGCATACATTATCTTACCACTGGTCTTTGACAGAATATATTCTGCTTCACCACAAAGATTCCCAAAATGGAAAATTTAGATATAGTTTTAGCTGAATTTTTTAAAAAGAAAAAAAAAAGGCAGTTTTAATTTTGCTACTGGACCTCAGGAGACAAACTGCTTTAAGCATTCATCATGTTCCTATGTTCTAAAATATAGAATCTAAAGTTTTTCCTTAGGACTAATTGCTCTTAAAAATAAACCTGAAAAAAGAACCACCAGTTCAATCCTTCTGCTATCTCAAAATAAGCTTTTCTCCAAAATTAAATGTAGTATAAACAGAAAAAAGTTTTATTTGTAATCACTGATATAAGAAATTTAGGCAGAATTATCCATGGATGGTAAAATCACTAGGCTGAAGGTTCTGGGGAAAGAGACTTCATATAAATCACAGTATCATTCCTCAAAGTAATTGTTATTCATTGACAGGCATAAAGCAAGTTCTATTTTTTAATGATCAAGAAGACAGAAAATTGGCTCAAAAAGAACTGTGAGATATGAATTTGACAATAAAGCAAAAAAGTGATTTTTAAAAGCCCCATCAATATAGTAAAAGGAGAAAGAGAAATTTTTCTGAAGGGTAAGACTCAGCTTTGTATGGTGGCTTACTAAGCCTCAGCGTTACCATCGATATGATGCAGATAATGATACCCGCCTCTGAATATTGTTATGAATACAAATAAGGGCAAAACACTTATCACAGTTCTTGGCACAACTGGGTACATTCTCAGAGTTACTTTCTATGCTCTTTAGCATACAGCAAAGAGATGAAAGGAGACTGGGTATCTTTGAAGATAATCTGTGAAATTTTTCTAATTATTGATAATATTTTAAGATAAAAGTTCACTGTTAAAATTCAACACTGGAAAACCCAGGCAATGGTTAAGATAAGAAAAGGGGGTGCCTGGGTGGCTGAGTCGATTAAGCGTCTGACTCTTGATCTCAGCTCAGGTCATGATCTCTCAGTCGGTTGTGAGATCGGGCCCCACATTGGGGCTCTGCACTGATCATGGAGCCTGCCTAGGATTCTCTCTCTACCCCCTTCTTGCTCGTGCGCATGCTCGCTCTCTTCCAAGAATAAACTTAAAAAAAAAAAAACGAGAAAAAGAAGTGAGATATATAGTAAACAAGAGGCACAACTGTTATTTGCAGATGATATTATCTAGCTAGAAATTCTAAGATAGTTAACTAAGACACTATTAGAATAAGGTGACCAGTTCCACTTAAATATTCAAAAATAGATGGTATAAAATAAGGCTATGAGAATAAAAGTCCCATTCACAAAAGCAACAAAATTATAAAGCATTTAAGAATAAATTTAATGGGAAATGTGCAAGATCTAAGGGACAGGCACCTTACTGAAAAATACGAAAAAAAAATCAATAAATAGGTATTATGCCACATACTTACAAGGCCAAGCTCAGTATTATAAAACTATCAGTTCTCACATTAACTTGTAAATTCAATGCAATTCCAAATCAAAATAATAAGATTTTTTTTTTGAAACCTACAAAAACCTTCAAAAACTGATCTGGAAGACAAAATAAATGTATAAGAATAGCCAAGAAAATCTGGAAATAGAAAATTAATGAAATGACCTTTCCATAACATATATCAAAATTAACCACAATAATTAAACCAATGCAAAAACACATTCCTCCTCAAAAATCAATGAAACAGAATAGAAAGTACTTATGTTCATCTGAGAAATTTAGTATAGAAAAAAGTTGTCCTTCAAATCAGTGGCAAAAGAACGTATTCAATAGCAGTATTAGAATACATTTTTTAAGAAATTAAGTTCTATCAATACACCACAAATAAGTAAAACCCCCAAATATCAGATTTATTGATAACCACTTGAAAAGCTGCATAACAGACATAAAAATAGAGTATTTTTAAATGAGAAGTACATTTACCTAAGAGAACCCAGAAGCCATAAAGAAATTTTTAAAAAGACAGATTTGATTAAATAAAAATGAAAAACTCCAGACAAGCAACAGGTTAGAGAAATGCTGGCACCTTTTGTAACAGACAACATGCCAATGTCCCTTCAAATAAATGTATGAAAAAAAGAGAAAGAATCCAGGAGGACAACTGGGCAAAAGATATGAATAAACAACCCACAGAGGAAATAAAAATGATCAGTAATGTATAAAAAGATAGTCGTAAAAAAAAGTTAACATTTGTTGCCTATCCTATTGGGAAAATTTTTAAAGACCAGTAATGCGCAATGGGAACAAAAGGAAAACACTTCATTGTAAACTGTTGTTGGGAATGTAAATTGATAAGTGTTTGGAGGACAGGGTCAAGTTTTAAAACAGGCAAATTTTGGACCATGTTTGCAAAAATATATATTAAATATGAGGATGTCACCTTAGCATAATTTGAAATAGTGATTTAATGAAAGCAACTTTTTGTGCTTATCAATCAGGAAAAAAGATTAAATTATGGGGGCACCTGGGTGGCTCAGTTGGCTGAGCGTCCGACTTCAGCTTGGGTCATGTTCTTGCAATTCGTGAGTTCCCCCGCACTGGGCTCTGTGTTGACAGCTCACAGCCTGGAGCCTGCTTCGGATTCTGTGTCTCCCTCTCTCTGCCCCTTCCCCACTCATGCTCTCTCTCTGTCTCTCAAAAATGAATAAACGTTAAACAAACAAAAAAAAAGATTAAATTATGGTGTACCAATACTATAAAACACTATACATCAATTATAAAAAGTAAGCGGATCACTCTCTACATATGTATTTATCCCTGTCTATCCTAACATGGAAAGATGATCATGAATGAAAAAAATCAAGTTGCAGAAATGTGTGTAGAAATATGAACCTGTTTACTTGAAAAATAAAAGGGTATGTGTGTATCCATATCTATACCTATAGATATATTAATATAACGTAGAATATCCCAAACTGTTAACAATGGCTACCATTAGGAAGTGGGGGTGAGAAGCTACAAGGGAAACTTTCCATTTTAGGTACGTCTGTATCTTTAAAATTTAGTTTTAGTGCCTTGTCTTTGTCATCTGCATTTGGTAACTGGTGGCATTTTTGTTTCAATCATCATTCTCAGCTACATTCCTATGTAGGTTAGCTGTCACGTACAGGGCTTAGGACACACAGCAGGCACACAATAAATGACTGTTCAGTTAATGCTGGCCATTTCCACCTGGATGTCCCCAAAGCATGATGAACCAAAAATTCAGTTACTTGTTCCAGGAAATGAGTTACCTCCTCTCACTAATCTCTTCCTTCTATATTCCCTAGTCTCTCTCAAATAAGAAACCTAAGAGTTGTCAGATTCCCTCTCTCTTCCCCACAGGCAATTGATCTGTAATTCATATGGATTCTACCCCCTAAAATTGCCATTCAATCCAGATCCTCTTCTCCTCCTCTGAATCTCTCACCAGGACTACTTCCAAAGCCTCCAAATCAGTCTTCATCCATTGCTAATTCATAGTCCATACTGGTTCTAAATCTGACTTTTCTAAAATGAGAATCTCAGTATGTATATCTCTCTGACTTAAAACCCTCGCCAATGAGAAAAAGTCCAAAGCCCAAAGTATGATATTCAAGAATTTCATGAGTAGCGCCTGTGAGTCTTCTTCTTAGCCTCACTTCTTATCAGTGCCAGCTTCACACTTCATGTCCTAATAAGGAAGGACTATGGCACTAACAACTAAACTGATCTGAATTCCCCAAATATATCACACAGTGGTGCAATGCCTGGAATGCCCCCTTCCCCAACATCTTCATCCACTAGACAAACCTATTTATCCTTTAAAAGCCTCAAACAGTTCATCCTCTAGGAAGGTTTACCTTTCTTACCCCAAACACCTCCCCAATAGCCAACCCTGCAAATACCTTACACATAAACACATACACACTCCTTTATTAGCTCTTCTAGATCTTTCCTCCTATAAGTCTCACGGTCCTTCAAGGGCAGAGCCGTGTAGTATCCACCTTTACATCCTCTGTGCCCACCCTAGTACCACGTGCCTGCCTTATAGTAGGCAGTAGGTGTCCAACAATATTTATTAAAGTGACTTTAAATACACTTTAGGTAATACGTGAAATCCTAAGCAAGAATGGAATTTTAAAAATTCAGATTTTAATGATGCTCATTGCAACCATAAAACAACAAACACTCAAGTTACCTTAACAAGAGGGTTGGGAGTTGTATTAGAAAGCTTTCATGGACCTCCAGGAAGAATTTTTCTACGGGGAACTGCTTCCTTCTCCTCTGCTTTCTCAGACCTGCCATTTGTACATGGTCAGTCTTGGCCTCCCGAACCTCTCCCTTCACTCTTCAGTTCCAGTGTTCACTGCTAACAAGCAATTTATCTCTTTGTTACCTGATTCAAATTTCTGAGAGGGCTGTTTTGGTTTCTGGCACCAGGCCACCAAGTCCTTTCTCTTTCTCTGATAAAACTATGGATCAGTTGTCCTGTGGTTCAGTGCCAGGCCAGAAGCTCCAGGACCCGTAACTAACATTCCCCCAACTTCCAACTCAAGAGACTATTTGTATTTCCTTAGAACATTATAGTGATATACTTTATATTGCTAAAATTATTTTGCAATACTTTTAAAAACAAGTCTTGCCAAGACTTGTTCACAGAAAAATCCTGCATACTTCTTCACTGAACCAGCTATACATTCCAAATATACAAGTAGTTAATCTCTTTCTATTTGCAGATGTTCACAGAAAGAATCCTCTAGATTATTGTAACTGTACAATGGCAGTGGTTTAAAAAGCATTTTCACAACCTTTTTGCAAAATTTCCCACACATTTGTGATGTAAAGAAATGAGGAGTCCAGACATTTCCTTGTTAAACTCTATCCCATAATATCAAGTAACTTTAATATAAGGATAAGCCCATAAAATAGCAATCTATCACTAACCAACAAAACCTGTTTCTCTTCCTCCTAACACTACTAGCTAATGATTGAAGGAAAGCTACTCACTGACAAGCTCCCGTGTCAAGGAAAAAAGGGTGTACGGGCCGTCACAGAGCCACTCTTAGGTGGTCTCCAATACAATCAGTGTCTTAATGCTATTAATCTCCTGCTTAAAAACTAGAAAAAATCCAATTAAATGTCTGTTATATCTAGGGAGACATCACATTTGCACTAAGAACAAATTTAACTGAATGACAACACCACACACATCTCTGAAAGAAGGCAATATATTCACTAAAAAATTCTGGCTATTCCAAAATTCAACGTTCACTGGAAAGAAATACTGTTAGAAGGGGATAAGGAGAAAGCTTTCTGATAATGGCCTTTCACAAGATCTGAAGGAAAAGAAACGTTTTCAAATGCAGATTGTCCTTACATTTCTTGATATAAAGGAAGGGTTTTCTACTTAAAAAGCAGGTAGGTGTTCTAGTTAGCCAACTTGTTTATTAGCTATCCTCACTGGTGACTCATTTTAGTTTCATCTGTAGTAATGAGCAGCTGACTATGTAATATCATAACCACCAGTTTAGACTATTGTTAATAAACATATAATCTTAACAGATTTAATTTCAGGGGACAGAAATTGGTACAATTTAGAGAATGCCGATGTTGTCTTTAAATAAGGCTTGAAATGAAGGCACTATTAGAAAGCGTTCAGTGAATAAGAAGCACTAATGGGCAAGGGCTTTTCTTTCATTCCTTAGCAAAAATTCATAGGTTAAAAAAAAAAAAAAACGAAACGTTAACTTGAATGTCTTGGGAAATTTTTAGGCACTAAAAGGGTTATATGTCCTTACTCTCTTTTATAAAAACAGTTGTAGCAATAAGCCAAGAAAAAATGACACTTAGATTCCTAAAATACAGCAGACTTTGATTTCTTTCCAAAGGAGTTTACAATGATTTTAATTTACTAACTAGGCCTATTTAGATTTGTCAAACCAATAAAAAAGGAAGAAGCACTAATTTCTTCTTCTGCATAGTTGGAATCATTGGGAACTATCTAAATTTAATAAGACAAGAAGTTTGTATTGTCAGAGTCATAAAGGTAAACCAGAAAACTAAAAATAATAGTTTAACAATTAAAAATTGAGAAGTACCAATCAGGAGAAGGGCAAGCAAAAGGTAGTATTCACCCAATGTCTTATCCTTCAGAGAAAGGAATCAATAGGTCTATCTAAAGTTGAATCACGAAATAGAAGTATAACTTTTAAAGTAATAAAGACAACCTCCAGTAGAACAGAAATAAACTGTCAACAGTATACCTCTGAAAGTTGGAAGGATGGGATGGAACTTAATTTATACATCTACAAAGTGTGCACATTCCCACCATGTGAGTATGCTGATTTTTAACTTTTTTAACTGTCAATAATCAGACACCTTTAAAAAAAAGAAACACATACCACGTATTTTATTCTCTGTACCTAACAACTCATGGGCTGTCCGTCGACATTATAACATGGAAAGTGAACTATCTCATCTATCAAATTAAAGGTAAGGTAAAGGAAGCAAAGCTTTTCTCCCCTACAGTGCAAAGTTCATAGCTGACCATACTCAAGTCAAAACAGCTCTCATGACCACTACAAACTTTTTAAAAAAACATACACACACTTACACACACTTCTTGGTATTGTTTTAAAATGAAGACCTCTGTGATCAATTTAAAAGCAAAAACACTGATACTTTCCTAAATAATTCTTGTAAACTACCAGTGAAGACAGTCAAGCTAACAAGAGGTCAGAGGCTGCATGGCAGCAGGCAAACCAGTAAGTTGTTATATCGAATCAATAAGACGTTTTAGGGCTTCTATTTCCTTTGAAATCAAAACAAGAGAGGCATTTTGAAAGTTTGCTATCTTCACTGATCCTCTCTGGAATGTAAAAGTATGCATTGCAGTTTTAACCTCCTAGTGCTTGAGGTTTTTTTAAAGCAATTTACTTCTACTTGAACAAGCAGTAAGACAGGCCCAAGCCATCAGGTTTTGTTAACCCTTAGTTTCAAATCTTCATGCCCACACTAACATTTCACCTTTCCAATGCTCCTAAATAGAATTCTCTCAAATTCCAAACCACGACTTAATTCAAGGGAAGGGGAATACTTCAGGGCACTGATTATAGAATATGATTTAATACAACGATATTAGGACTGGATTATTTCTGGTAAGCACCGGAGTTAGAACTTACGTAAAAATACGATTAAAAACCATAGACTTTAAAATTCGGTTCCTCCTCTTCTCTCTTTGCAGTATCTCACCCTATCAAATGGTCCTTGAAGAAACACTGACAAAGAAGCGTTCACAAATTTTTAATTTACACATACATAACCTAATCTCAAAGGATATACGTACCTAATGCACATCCCTGAAAAGCCATCACCTTTACTCTTCAGTAATAATTCCTATGTCTAATACACAGGCATCCAGATACACTTCTTGAACTTAAGACGATGAAGGTAAACCTGACTTTGAGAACCAGAGCCTTTAGGCCTTCTGACAACCAAAAGGGCCAGCAAACTAAAGTAGTCCTGTCTTTTAAACCTATAGCAAACTCAGTTAACTGAGGCATCACTCGGAATCAACTCTCAGCCCCGAACACATTCAGACTTAATGACGTAAAGTCCTTGTAAATCTCTTAGCAGGCGAGTCTCTCTCGAACCCACCAGGTGGACCTACTCTATTCCAAGGCTCCTCCCTGGGACCCTAATCTGGACCAACAGCAGCGCGACTCCCGGGCGCCCTGCAACACACCGTGGGGTGCCCCAACCTAGCGCCCCTTGCTCCTCTCCGGATCACTTGGTCACCCACCCCGAGTCCCCAGAGTCGCCCGCCCAGACCAATCCGCCCACAATATCTCCAGCCCCTCACCCTCCCCTCCTCCAGTCCAAGTCGAGCGGGCCTTTCCTCTCCCCTCCCACTCCCACGCCTACTCTGGGAGACTCACCCGCGATAGTAGGCTTTAACCCGGACCTGGTGAGAATGATCTCCGCTGCCGCCGCCTGCGATCGGGTGAGCCATGGTACTGCTGTCCCTCTGGGTCGGCATCTCCTTACTCCCCCGCCTGAACGCCGGAGGCCAAGGGTGCGGGGTGCGCGCCGGGTGCCGTGGGGCACTCTGCTACCCGAGCTTCACCCAGAGCTGCGGCTGCCGCTTGCCTACCTGTCCACTCCGCCCGCGGCGCGGACCCAAGGGTCGCCGTGCCGGGGCAGCCGGAACCGCGCGGCTCCTCCCGCCGCTCGGGCCCAGCACGCCTCCCCGCTTGGGTCCCTCCCACCTCGCTTGCTCCAAAGGCCCACATTCCGGGGGAGGGCGGGCGCAACCATCGATCCAACTCAAGGAGCCTCAACGCCCGGCTGAACCATTCTTACAGGGGCTAGGAAAAGGGAGAGAGAGGATGGGAGACGCTGCCTATCACATCAGATAGGCCGGGAGGGGGACTTTTGTGGAAGCTGTGACTGAGGAAATGCCAAAGTTCTCCGTAAAAAAGCCCTATTCCTACAGGAAAAAGAGTAGGTGACAAAGACTACGGCATCTCACCCCGGTTTCCTAACTTGGTCGCGTCCGCGGTCAGCCGACTAGGGACTGGGGTAGATTTGCCCTGCGGGTTTCTGGGACTTGGAGTCCCGGTGGGATTCTGGGACTGGGGGATCTCTGTGTAGGAAACCATCCTCCCCTTTTAGCCGACTGTGTCACCAGCTTGTACGCCATCGGGAGTATTCGGCTTGGAAACCCTGAATCGAGCTTGGTTATCTGAGGTCACTGGAAATGATTGGGCATCGTCACGATCTACACTTCGTTCTCTGATGAATTTTCCCTTCCAATTACATATATCATCTCAATCATACAGTGCCTTTTTGGGGAACATTGGTTACAGGCTCAGCACAGGCTCTTTTAGGGAAAGAATTTAATAACATATGTAACAAATGTAATAATGAAAGTAATAAAGGAGGCAACTCATCTAGAAGGTATGATGGAAGACCGACGTTTCTTCCTTTGCAGCCCCCAATATCCCTTGTATATTGCCATTGCATGGAACAGGTTCACAATAATTATCCAATCCATCCACCGGCATTTATTTTCTATAAACACTGGCTCACCGAAGTTTACAATATAAAGAACCCGTCCTTGGCTCTGTCACATATTGCAATTACAGGTAGCATGAATCCAGCTCCTGAATAAGTCCCAGTACCAATACATGCTGAAAAGGTTGGAATAATCAAAGTAATACCTTTCTTTACTATGATAAAATAGGGTTGGAGGATTAACTCATCAGAGTTGGTGTGACACTTAGTCTGGCATGATGTCCTTCAACTGCTACAAACTTGGATTATAAACTCTTAATAAAAATTCCTATCGGGGGGTGCCTGGACAGCTCAGTCCTGGAGCATTCGGCTCTGGATCTCATGGTTGTAATTTCAATCCCCAAGTTGGGTGTAGACATTGCTTAAAAATAAAATCTTAAAAAAAAAAAAAGAGTGTTGGGGTTTGTTTATGCCTTTTTTCTATCAAGATAATATAATCATGTTTTTTATCCTTTATTCTACTGATATCATATGTTACATTATCTGATTTTTGGACATAGGCCAATTTTGCATTCCTAGGACAAATCTCAACTGGTTATGGCATATAATTCTTTTTATAGTTTGCTCCATTCAGTTTGCTAGTATTTTGTTGAGGAATTTTGAATTTGTACTCATAAGAACTGTTTCCTTTAGCTCTTTGAACATAATTATAATAGCTGTTTTGAAGTCTTTGTCTGCTAAGTCCAATATCTTTGTCCTCTCAATGGCACTTTCTATGTGCCTGGGTCCCAATCGCCTGTCTGTATGTCTCACTATTTTATTTACATTCCCATTTTAGCAACTCTGGAGACTGATCTGTACTGGCTCCAGGGCTTGTTGTCATTGTTGTTGTTGGCTTGTTCGTTTGTTTAGTGACTTGGCCAGACTAGTTCTGTATAGTCTATGTCCCCCACAGTGTGCAGGAGGCTCTGATGTCTCTTCAGGGCTTCCATGTGCACACTGTTACCCTGAATCCTCCTCCCTCCACTGGGGATGACAGTGGTTTTAGTCAGGTTCTCTTTGACTTTCCCTCATCTTCCTATCACAGCTTTTGGCTGGTTTGCCTTTATCGATATTACTCCCAACTGTGAGCCTCCACTAATTGGTAAATGATTGCCCCACTACTTCTGACAATGCCCTAGGGCATAAATTGCTCCATTGTCTGAGCCAATGGTCATTTTTTATTTATAATTTTCTTCAGTTATGGTTGTTTCACTGGGGAGAATATATAGGAAGTTCCTCATGTTTCCATTCTGGAAGTGCTCTGACATTGATCTTTAAAGTCAATGTGATGCAATTAAAACAGAAGGCACAAAGAGTTATGCATATAGGATGATCAGGTCACAGAAATTATGTTATTTTTAGGAACAACAACAACAACAAAAATCCCTGGCAACTATTGAGCCATCTCTTTAGCTTAGAGAACACAGAACTCTGTAAAAAGGTTGAAAAGGAACATGGCATCGCATTGATCATATCTTTAGGAAAATTTGACTTCCTTGCTGCAGATTAAGCTGCTCTAACAAGAATAATCAGAAGAGCTTGACCTTTATGTTCAGTCTCAATTAGCCTCACCAGTGTGCCCTGCAGTCAGGATCAAATAGGAAAATTTGTTTGCCATGTTCTTTATGTCAACTAACAAATCCTGCTACTGGATTTCTGTGGTCTCTTCCTCAATTGAGAATCAAATGATATAAAATGTGAAGTCAATGGTAGACCCTGTGAACAAGTCTCCCACAGCCCATTTTCTTTCTGTTGTACTTGAAACAGTGTTTACTAATACCCTCAGCTTTGATTAAGCCTGCTGCCCTTAACCTAGCATTCTTCAGTGGTTACATTGAGCAGGGGATAATGTCATTAAAAGGAGAAAAAAAGTGTTTAAATTGCAATTCCCCATCATTTGAGGCCGGGGGGGGGGGGGGGGGCACTTTGTGACCTGCAGAGATAAACATTGAGTGCTAGGCTGAATTAACCTGCCTTTGGCTCACTGCAATAACTTTAATCGTAAAAATTAGTTAATCCTCAAATCCACAGGCTTAAGAGATTTTAAAGATGTTGGCCAACATTTTCTCATTTTGTGATCACAAGAGTACTTGTCCCAATGTAAGGCAAAAATAACCTGCTTGGAAAATGGTGAATGAGATAATAAATAGTAGACACAGGTCCCCTGTGATAGTGTCTTAATATTACATTGTTTCATTTAACCTTCAAGAGCAGTGGCAAAACTCCTGAGTGGAGTTCTGACAGCTGAGGTTAGTGAGAGAGTTTAGTTTTTATTGTGTTAATTCACCTTGCCTCTTCAGAATGGAGAGCTGACAATACCCCTATGACTTTTCTCTTTCGCCTTCTTGTGTCCTCTCACTGCCCTATTGACATTGCCTACTTTATCTTCAAGTTATCTGAGTATTCCCTTCACTCCAGCCTTGCAAACTTATTTCCATTATGGGTCCCCAAATTAACTCCCACACCATAGAGAATGACATATAGCAGTTTTAGCCTTAACTTGTTTTGCTTTTGGAATAACTTTGAAGCACCTTGGCTGGCTCAGTTGGTACAGCATGCAACACTTAATGCTGGGGTCTTGAGTTCAAGCCCCATGTAGGCTGTAGAGATTACTTTAAAAATACAATCTTGGGGTGCTTGGGTGGCTCAGTCGGGTAAGCACTGGACTTCGGCACAAGTCAAATTTCACGGTTCGTGAGTTCAAGCCCCAGGTTGGGCTCTGCTCTGACAGTGCAGAACCTACTTCTGATCCTGTCTCTCTCTCTCTCTCTCTCTCTCTCTCTCTCTCCCTTCCCTTTCTCTCTCTTTCTCAAAAATAAATAAACATTAAAAAATAATAATAAATAAAATAAAATCTTTAAGGGGCACCTGGGTGGCTCAGTTGGTTAAGCGGCTGGCTCTTGATTTAGGCTCAGGTCATCATCTCCCGGTTTGTGAGTTCAAGCCCTACATCAGGCTCCATACTGACAGTGCAGAGCCTGCTTGGGATTCTCCTTCTCTCCCTCATCTCTGCCCTTCCCCCACTCATTCTCTCTCTCTCTCTCAAAATAAGTAAGTAAACTTGAAAAAATAAAATAAAATCTTGGGGCACCTCGGTGGCTCAGTTAGTTGAGCGTTCTACTTTGGCTCAGGTCATGATCTCACGGTCAAGGAGTCAAGCCCCGTGTCGGGCTCTGTGCTGACATCTCAGAGCCTGGAGCCTACTTCAGTTCTGTGTCTCCCTCTCTCTCTGCCCCTCCCAAGCTTGCACTCTGTCTCCTCTCTCTCTCTCTCTCTATCTCTCTCTCTGTGTCTCTCTCTCAAAAATAAGTAAACATTAAATAAAATTAAAAAATAATAATAAAATAAAATCTTAAAAAATAAAATGTCTTCCCTTTGAACTTAAAGAATTTTAATATTCATGTCTATATTCCCTGATAATCACAGAAAATGAAGCTCATTTACACCAATGACAACATAGTCCTGTCTTTGTATATATAGTACCATATATAGTATCCTCTGCTTAGTCTGAAATGCCCTCCCATGCTCAGTCCCCACCAGTCCTGGCCAAATGCCACTCTTTCTCTAGGAACCATTTACAAACTCACCTCTGCTCCCTAGGCCATTACATACCCATTCTCTTCATTTTTTCTCTTTGTACTCCTGCTCTACATTCTGCTTATATATCATATATAGCACACACATTGCACAGTATCATAGTTTATTTTCTTGCTGGCATGTTCATAATGCTGGAACTGTAATTGGTTCATCACTGTGTCCCCTGTACCTAGCCCATATTGAGTTCTCAGTAATGTCTATCGACACTGAACAATACCACTTTGCTTCATTTTTCTTATCTGTAAGAAAAGGATAAGCTTTTGACTTATTTGATAAGGATGTCCTGAGGCTGGGCTACTTAACTAATTTTTTTTTTTTAAGTTTATTTATTATGAGAGAGAGCGAGTGCACCAGGGGAGAGATGGAGAGGGGGGAGAGAGAAAGTCTCAAGCAGACTCTGTGCTGTCAGTACAGAGCTGGATGCAGGGCTCAGTCTCACTAACCAGAAGATCACGACCTGAGCCGAAATCAAGAGTTGGATGCTTAACCAACTGAGCCATTCAGGCTCCCCTAATTACTTAATTCCTAAAATATAAAGCCACGCTATGTTAATACAAAAAACTCCTGAAAGAAGATGTTTGTTTTAATGAGCCATCAGTGGAGAGTTCCATTAAGTGATAGAGTCAGTAATGCAAAAAATTATAAAACATTTACTTAAAAAAAAATTTTTTTTAATGTTTACTAATTTTTGAGAAAGAAACAGAGTGCAAGTCAGGGAGAGGCAGAAAGAGAGGGAGACACAGAATCCGAAGCAGGCTCCAGGCTCCAAGCTGTCAGCACAGAACCTGACATGGGGCTCAAACTCACAAACCACGAGATCGTGACCTGAGCCGAAGTCAGATGCTTAACCGACTGAGCCACCCAGGCACCCCTATAAAACATTTACTTGATGAAAGTTGCTGAATATTCAAAGAGGTCAAAGAAATCTCAACATAATTAACTCCTATTGGGTTAATTGGTGCCAGGCACTATTGTCTCCTTTTCAAGAAAGGTCCAATCCAGATAGAATGTCAGGACGTATACCAATAAAGAGGGGAAAAATGCAAAATAGCAAGCTGTGTGCCCCAAGCGATAAAGAAAAATTGCAACAGCTCATGAATACCACCTTGTCTTCTCTGGGATCCAGAAGAACCCACTTGTGTCTGGCTAGATTGAAAGGCACAAAGTTGACTGGTAAAATGACATTGTTGAAAGAGCCTCCATTAACCCATAAAAACTTGAATTTGAAGTATCACTGTCTACTGATGTTTGCATACCAAGTATGCTGTCACCAGCAGCAAAAAACCGTTAAATGTAAGCTACCCTCCACATTTGAAAAAGCACACCTGTTCTTGAGGCTGGCACATTCAACTGAAAATGTAAACCTTGTCCAATAAATTCTCTGTGCTCCAGCCACCCAGCCACCCCATCACAGGCCTTTTTCAGTAATCTAGTTCTCTCTTACAGCCTCTGGAGTAACTCCTCTCCCCAACAAGGTTGCTAACCCCTCTCTCCTCCTGTAGAGGACTTGCTTATTTTCTCCACAGCCTCCACCTACTTCCTATTGGATTCAAATGCTTTCGTATTGAATTTCTGTTGACCTTGAATTACACCATATTCTATTTTGGGCCACAGAGAAATCAGAGGAAAAAACAGAGCTCATAGTCTATAATGATTTCTGGCTGCTTAATCACACACACGGTGTCATTGGGAACAGCACTCCAGAGATAAAGCTGCCTGTTAGTTCACTTGCACACGGAGCTTATCATCCTGCAACTTGAGCATGAGATATTTTACTGGATTCGTATGGCTTCTTATTCCAGATAGTAACAAACTACGAATCATTCTATGATTAAATCAGCAAAGGGCTCCAGACACAGAGACTTTCAAAGCAGGGCCACTGTCTTCATTAGGTACCTCAAGAGCAGGAATCTTACCTTTTAATGTCTTTTGACATTTAGAAGATTCTAGGTATTCAACATGTATTACATTGTTTAACTTGACATTTGAATAATTTTACGTCGGTTCATGTCCACTTAAATACTAAAATTCATCTTCGTGAAAGAGGAAGGAAGCTGGCAACACCAAACCAGCAGAGCAAGTCTTTATTTTCTGTTTGCCTTTAAGCTGTTAAAGCTGTGACCTGAAAAGTTAGTTCAACTTGCTGAGCAATCTATTTACTCAAGTCAAACACAACTTGTAAGGAAGTGACTCTCATTTTACCCAACTTGGAATCTTTCAGCTAGAATCATGGGTGGGTAGAATTTACTAACTAAGAAGTTACTTTGTATCATCTAAATCAGGCTTCTCAGACTTTCACATGCATACAAATTAGGTGGGGATTTTATCAAAGTGTAGATTCTGATTGAAAAGGTGTAGAATGGGACCCAGATTCTGCATTTCAAACCATTGTTGGTGGGTTGCTTATGCTGCTGGTTCACTGATGAGTTTGAGGAGCAAAAAGTCTAGGCCTCATTTTGTCCAGAGAAGTGAAATGACAATGATTTTATCATTGCTCCAAAGTGTTTCATTGATTAGCATAATTTTAAAATGTCATGAATTTGAAATAGGGAATGAGCGGTTTCTGAAAGATGAAGAAAAAAGTTAACTTCACAAAATTCTTAGTTTTATTTTTTTTTTTTTTTTGTTTCTTATTTGTTCTCCATGATCTAACCATGTGGGAACATGCTGTCTGGATGTGTTGTAATTAGAGAATCACTTTAACCCACACATAATTTGTTCTCATCACAATCAATTAATAGGCTCACTGTATTCCCATAGATGCATGACTGTATACTGAGTATCAGGTCATGACATACTCATTCTGTCTCATTCAGCAACCTTTTATTTCATCTCAATTTAAAATTTTAACTCTGGGTGGCTGGCTGGCTCAGTCAGTAGAAAATGTGACTCTTGGCCTCCGGGTTGTGAGTTTGAGCCCCATGTTGGATGTAGAGTTTATTTAAAAAATAAAATCTTTAAAAATAAAAAGAATAAGTAACGTTTTAACTCAAACACTTTCAAAGATTTTGGTTATGTCCTGCAAAGCACTATTCAGTATGAGGCTAGATTATTCTGTCTTCTTTTTCCACCTCATAACTAGAAAGCAAGCTTGATTTAAGGAGAGAAACAGGATGTCTTTTTCTACTTTCTGACTCAGTAATTTAAAACTATAACGCAGAGTTCCCTTGAGAGTTAGTTTAATTTACTCAATTCCTAGAGGAATGCTGCCAATCTTTTTTATCCTTTTAATAGAATTTAAAAGCTTTAATAGTAATATTAAGAAATATTTAAGTATACATCTGTACTAAATTATTGGGTCTCTAGTCTCTCCATTCCTCTAGGAAGGCAAGTAAAGAGGCACTAGAAAATTTCCAAAAGACAGAAGATTCTTTTCCCTTAGAGCCTCTCACCCTGAGCATCTGAGTAAGCTGCCTTATTATCTGTGGAACGGGGAAAACAGAATGACACTTAGGCCGACTAGCTTCTGATTTTAAACATGAATTATTTAAATATGCAAATAATATCAAGAAACATGTACTGCAGGTCTCCTAGGCACAAGGCTCTATGTTTCATACAATAAAATGTAAAATCCAAATTTTGCCACTAAGTCTAGGAGAGATAGTATACTTAGGAAGGTCACACATAAACCTGTGATAAATAATAATTCAAGATTATATAACAATTCAAAGCAACAGGGCAATACAGAAGACATTGCCAATTTGTGCAAAAGCAAGTATGATCTATAGAAATTCAGAGAGAGGAGTAATTATGTACAGCTAGGTTGGAGGAATTTTGTTTTCAATCTCTGATAGCAGTTATCTCTGAAGATAAGTGTGATATAAAACAGAAGCAATTGTCTCATCTGGAAGGGACTTATCAAGGACTAACTGAAAAAATGCTTTATCAAGGACTCACTGAAAAGTCCTTTGTTAACTTGTAATAGAATGTAATTTCAAAGAGATCCGGGTCCCTCTGGCAAATTTACATGAGATAGGCCACAGGCTGCTACTTAGCCCTTTCAAGGTCTGCTTTTGTCTTACTGAAAAAACGAGGGGGCCCACGATCTCCAAAATCCATTCCAGTCTAGAATTATAAGATTCTGGGGCCTCTTAGGAACTTCTGGTTTGAAAAATTCACTAAACTGTGAGCTTTCTTTCTGTATAAAACTTCCCCAGGACCCAGCAAAGCCTATGGCAGTTAGTATTTGTTGGTCGACACTAGGAATTTCCAATCAGATTTTCATTCATTGAACATGTTAGTTGAGAGTTTACTATGTCATACTCCCATGCTGGACATAGAGATAGGAATACAAGAAACTCAACCCTAGGAAGTTCACAGTAGTAGATGTACGTCAACATTTACTGAAACACATGTGGTAAGTGGTGCCTGGGTGCCTCAGTCGGTTAAGCATCCAACTTTTGATTTCAGCTCAGGTCACGATGTCACAGTGCTTGGGATCAAGCCCCGTGTTGGGCTCTGCACTGACAGCACAGAGCCTGCTTGGGATTCTCTCTCTCCCTGTCCCACTGACCCTCTCCCGCTTGTGTATGCTCTTGTTCTCTCTCTCTCTATCAAAATAAATAAATAAACATTAAAAATAAAATCAAATCATGTGGCAAGGGCCAACCCAATTAAATTGGGGGAAATAATTGTTGTTGTTGTTGTTGTTGTTGTTGTTGTTGTTTAACAAATGATGCCAGGACAATTGGATATCCATGTACAAAAAAATTAAGTTGGACCCCTTACTCAAACCATTACAAAAATTAACTCAAAATGGATTAAAAATCTAAATGTAAGAGCTAAAATTATAAAACTCTTGGAAGAAAACGTAGTAAATCTTTGTGACCTAAGATTAGGCAATGGTTTCTTAGACTGACACCAGAAACACAAATAACAAAAGAAAAAGATAAGTAGAACTTCATCAAAATTAAAAACGCTGGTATTTCAAAGGACACCATCAAGAAAGTGAAAAACCATCCCACAGAATGTGAGAATATATTTGCAAATCACATATCTGATATGGTACTAGTATTCAGATATTTAAGTAACTCTTAACAACTAAACCGTAAAAAGACACATAACTCAATTTCTCTTTGTGGGCAAAGGATTTGAATAAATATTTCCCTAAAGAAGACATACAAATGGCCAATGAAAACATGCAAAAGTATTCATCATTAGTCATTTGAGAAATGCAGCTCAAAATCACAATGAGATGCTACTTCATACCCACTAGTTTGACTATAATCAGAAGGTGGATAATAACAAATGTTGGCAAAGATGAGCAAAAGTTGGAACCCTCATGCATTGCTGGTGGGAATCTAAACTGGTGAAGCTGCTTTAGAAACAGCTGGACTATTCCTTAAGATATAAAACACCGAGTATGACCCAGACATTCCACTCTTAGTTATATAACCAAGAAAATTAAAAACATATGTCTGCACAAAAACTAAATCATAGAGGTGCTATTTGTAATAGCTAAAAAGTAAAATCAAACCAAATATCTATTAATTAAAGAGTGGATAACAAAATGTGGTATATCCATAAAATGGAATCATATTTATCTGTAAAAAGGAATTAAGTCCTGAAAGATATGACGATGTTGAATATTTTATGCTAAGAAGCCACATCCTGTGTAATTCCATTTATATTAAATGTCCAGAATAAGGAAATCCAAAGGAACAAAAAGCAGATTAGTGGTTGCCAGGGATTGCAGAGAAGGTGAATGAAGAATGATTGCTGGGGGGGCCTCAGTAGCTCCATTGGTTGATCTTTGGACTCTTGATTTTGGTTCTTAGTTCATGATCTCACAGTTCGTGGGTTTGAGCCCCACATCAGGCTTTGCACTGACAGTGTGGCATCTGCTTGGGATTCTCTCTCTCCCTCTCTCTCTCTCTGCCTCTCCCCCACTCACACACGCTCGCTCCCAAAATAAATAAATAAACTTAAAAAAAAAAAAAGAAATGATTGCCTTATGATCATGAAGTTTCTTTTGGAGTGATGAAAATGTTCTGAAATTAGATAGTGGTGGTCATTACACAACATTTTTAATATACACTGAGTTATATGCTTTATTATTATTTTTTTATGTAAACTCTACCCCCAGGGTGGGGCTCAAGCTCATGACCCTGAGATCAAGAGTCACACGCTCTACCAACTGAGCCTGCCAGGGGTCCCATGAGTTGTATATTTTAAACAGATGGATTTTATATTGTGTAAATTATACCTCAATTAAAAATATATGTACTCATAGAGGAGTATAAACAGAGTACTATGAGAGCAGCTAACTCCATCTGGGAGAGGCTGTGAAGGTCAAGGGGGGATAATATTGAGTGGAATTTGAAGGATAATGCTGGCTGACAATGGATGGAGAGAGACAGCCATACTGAAAAGGGCAGAACATGTATCTTGGAGTTGGACTTTGGTTCCAAAGCTAGTCCTGCCATACTAGCTGTGTGACTTTGAACAGTTTACTTAAACTCACTAAAATGAATATCCTCATCAGTGAAATAGAGGATACCTACTTCATGGGTGCAAATTAGATAGGATACTGTATGTAGAGCACTGAGTAAGTATTCAACAAGCATAGCCCTCTCTTTCTCCCCTCAACCTCATATTGCTGTTTTAGGTGGAATTAATGTTGAGTGTAAAGGCAGAGCAGGGAAAGGCCTAGCTTGGGTCTGAATGGCAAGAAGTTCAATAAGGCTTAAGAATAAAGGCAGCTGGGAGCAGAAGAAGGTGTTTTAGAGTCAGAAAATAGAGGCTCTGGGTGGCTCAGTCGGTTGAGTGTTCAATGTCGGCTCAGGTCATGATCTCAGGGTTTGTAAGCTTGATCCCCACATCGGGCTCTGTGCTGATGGCTCAAAGCCTGGAGGCTGCTTCAGATTCTGTGTCTCCTTTGCTCTCTGCTCCTCCCCCACTTGTGCTCTGTCTCTCTCTCTCTCTCAAAAATAAAAGTAAACATAAAAAAAATTTTTTTAAGTGATAAAAAAAAAAGAAAATAGAGAGTCTGTACGCGAAAGAAGGAACTTTGAATTTGGTCCTATGATTTAGTCCTAAATCCACTGAAGTTTTAAAGAGAAGAGGAATGTGAAGATACGGGGTCTTTAGATGACAGCAGAGGGAAGGGTAGCCCGAAGTAGATAAGAATGGTGTTTCTGGGACTTCAGGAGATAATACAGAATTTTGACTTTATTAAATGTAAACCAAATCTGGGCATATTAGAGGCACTTGATGTGGCCTATTTTCTAATGAATTGTTAATAATTATTTGGTGACAGGGCACCTGAGTGGCTCAGTCAGTTAAACATCTGACTCTTGGTTTTGGCTCAGGTCATGAGCTCACGGTTTCATGGGTTCAAGCCCTGAATTGGGCTCTGTGCTGACAGTGAGGAGCCCACTTGGGATTCTCTGTCTCCCACCCTCTCTCTCCCCCCTCCACTTGCTCTGTCTCTCTCAAAATAAATAAATAAACTTCAAAAGACAATTTTTTTAAAACTTCAAACATTTTTAAAAATAATTATTTGGTGACATTTTCTATATTTTAATCGCTTACTTCAGTTAGTATTTTGGTAAAACTAAATCTTAGATAATACCAGTAAAAAAAAAGTACTTATTGTTGAGAACAATACAATCTCCAGCCTGAGCACTACATGGCAAAATTGAAAGACTTGGCTCTATTTTTGACTGAAGCAGGTTATGTAACTTGCTGTGAATTTATTTCCCTTTCAGAGAATAAATGATGACAACGTTAACCTGGCTGACTTCAAAATATTGTGAAAATAAACAAACATCTCAAAGCTCTTTGAAGTTCATTGATGGAAAGTACCCTTCAAATCCAAAATTTCATTATGTAAATAGACAGTGAATTATTATTCTTTTCCTGAATCAATTTTTAGTGTTCCTTCCTCTAATCTTGCCCTTGAACATTTCTACAATTACAACAATGAAAAACCTTCTGAATTCTTACTCTGAAAAAGTCCCTGCAGTATATTATAAATTCTAGACACATGTGCATAGTACATTGCGGTCACAAAACACTTTTACAAATACAATCACATTCAGATTAATTGATTTTTCCCAATAAGCTCAACTGGTAATGTTGGTGAACTTGGTATGCAAAGAGGTGAAATGAATTGCCTAATAACAACCAGCTAGACATGAGCAGGACCAGTGCTTAAACTCAGGTTAACTCTAGATTCCAGGCTTTGCCTATCTTCCTGCACTAAACTAGACAAAGACACACACACACACACACACACACACACACACACACACACATTTAATTCCCTGCAAAATATTCCATACCTCTCACAAAGAATAGGCTACTTCTTGGGGTGCTTGGGTGGCTCAGTTTGTTAAGCATCCAACTTTTGGTTTTGACTGAAGTCGTGATCTCATGGTTCCTGAGTTCAAGTCCTGCATTGTGCTCCACTCTGACAGTGCAGAGCCTGCTTGGGATTCTCTCTCTCCCTCTCTCTGTCCCTCATTTGCTTCAGGACCCAAGTGGTCTCTGTGCTGACAGCAGACAGCCTGATGCGGAGCTGGAACTCAGAAACCTGGAGATCATGACCTGAGCCTAAGTCAGACACTTAACCAACTGAGCCACCCAGGTGCCTGAGACAGAGGTAATTTATTTGTAGATTAAATAGTATAGTATTGGCTAAGAGAAATTTATCAGCTTTTAAATGTTTTAATTTATTTCTATAAAACTACTTCAAATGAATAACCGAAGCATTTCTCAAAATAATACATCAATATTACACAAATTATTTGAATAAACTATATATATTAAATCATTACAGCAGAAATTATTCTGACATGAATGTATATCATACTATACTCTGCATAAATATATAGCGTATTTAAAATACCACATAGTAATAATGGTTTATAGTCAATCTGAAGAATTTGATCAGGGAATAAACTTTCATAATACCTAAATTGGACATGTTTTAATCTTGTTTTTTACTCTGTATATTTTGTGAGGCTTTGACATGTGGGTGGCCTTACTGACAGAGGGACCTTCCCAGGGCTAGCTAATTCCTAGAGATAGCAAATGACTCCCCTGTGACCATACGTTTCATATGCAAACCAACCCACCCAGACTTTATATCCCTAATCACCCCCTTTATCTAACTCATATACAAGCCACTATTCCCCCTGCTCTAAATTACTCTAGGGCCAGGCATTGGTCAACTAGAGACCACCCCTATAGACAAGAGCCTGCTAAAATTATTCAAATTATCCAATCCCAAATTGGCTCAAACTTTCTTACACTGCCTTGTCCATTCCTTCCTGCAGAAACCACAATGAATGCTCTGGCCCTGCTTTCTCTTTCACTCTTTCTGCCTCCTAATGGACACTGGTACTTCCCCAGTGGCCCCCATAGTGTGGCATGCCCCCCCACCCCACCCCCCAACCCCCCGCCTGGAAGCTGTAAATAATAAACTCTTCTTTCAAAGGAAGGTGTCCCTGTGTCTGTCACCTTACCATACCTAACTAAAGCAAATCTCAGGTACAAATCAAGACAACTGTGGCATGGTTCCTTAACTAAGAGTAAATAAAGAACTGGGGGTGGGGGGGGGGGGAGAAGGCAATGGTCCATTCATCATGTACAGGAGATGAAAGATCAAACATGAAATACACTTTTTTGGGTGAGTGACTTATGTATTTATTTATTCTTCCAACATTTATTTATTGAGAGTTTACTAAGTGCCTGGCACTGTGTTAGGCACTGAATATACAGTAAGGGACTAAACAGGTTTAGTCCCTGTCCTTGTGAGATTCACAGTTTAGAGAGAAAAGATAGGCAAGAAAACAAGTGAACAAACACATAATTACAAAGTGTGCTATGCTTACAAAGCCACCCGGGTGCCCCTGATTTACAGTTTTAAAAGCTTACTTACCATGTAGAGAATAGACTGTAGAGGAATAAGGCTAGAAGTTGGGTGGCCTGTCAGGAGCCTATTGCAGTGGTCCAGGAGAAAGGTGATGGTGGCCTGGCCTAGGTGGATAATAGTGGAAGTGGTCAGATTTGGGGGTGCCTGGGTCGTTCAGTCAATTGAACGTTCGACTCCTGATTGTGGCTCATGTCATGATCCCAGGGTTGTAGGATTCAGCCCCATGTCGGGCTCTGTGCTGAGTGTGGAGACTGCTTAAGAATCTCTCTCTCACCCTCTGCCCCTCTCCCCTGCTCACACACTCTCTCTCTAAAAAATAAAAATAAATAAATAAAAATAAAATTAAAGATTATTAAAAAAAAGAAGAAGAAGATGAAGACGAAGAAGAAAGAGAAGAAAAAGTAGCAGATTTGGTTAATTTCTTGATGATTTCATGCATGGTGTGGCCAGAGATAAGGTTATGTTTTGAAGGTGGAGCTGGCAGGATTGCCACAGGTCACAGTTAAGGAGTGGTGGAGCCATTATTCAAATCTAAGTATGTCTGATTCTACAGCCATGCTTCTAACAATTGTAGGCTGTCACAATGCTAAACAACAAAAGCATAAAGGCAGAATGGAAAGTACATAGTATCTTCCAGTGTTTATTGAGCCACCTATATGTTTGAGGTAAGGCTTTGTGGAACAAGACAAAAACAAAACAAAACAAAAAACCTCTCGACTGGGTGCATAGGAGATCAGGGTTCAAACTCTGCTTTTGCCTGGGATTCTTCATCAGCATGGATCACATGACATCTAATGTCCCTTCTAGCTTTCGTGCTCTGTGTTTCTACTATGCGGCCCCTGGGGAGATAGAGCTATGTATGGTGCCACCCACAGGTGTACAAGGGAAGATAAAATGGCTTAGCATATGATTAGCATACTAATTACGGCAAGAGCAGATAAGAAGAGCAGGACTAGAGACTGTCTTCAGTTTCAACACTATTTGGTTTCGTAAAAGTACTTGGTTTTAGTAGATTGCTTTCAAGGAAAACAGAAAGCAGGTCTATACATTGTTGTCATTCCAATTTTCAAGATATGCTAGAATTTTACGCCTCATTCATCCAAATATTCAAGTATTTATTCCCTCACCAAGCATTTAAAACCTATTGAGTATTAGGTGTACTCAATAACATTTATTGAGCAAATCTGAGTTAAGTTAAAAAACAAACGAGGACTTTTTTAGACTTTACATCTGGCCTTTTAAGACTTTACAACAATCTTATAAGGTGTCGTTGTTCCTTTCTTTTTCACATAATAAAACTAAAACCTGAAGCAGTCTAATCACTTGTTCAAGCATAAGGTAGTGAGCCCAGTATTCATATCTGGGTCTGCTGGATTTTTCACCTCACCACATAGGATCTTACGAAAGTGATCGCAGTCTAGTTGGGGTATGGGATGGTGTGTGTGCTGTATTAACTACTCTGAAAAGGTGCAGCATGGGGTGATCCATGATCTAGAATAGAGGTCAGCAGACTCTCTCTGTAGAGGGCCACCTAGTGAGTGGGGGTCATGATAGGGTCTGTTGCAGCTCCTCAGTCCTGCCCTTGTGGCACAAAAGCAGCCATAGACAACAAAACATAAATGAGTGGGCATGGCTGTGTTCCAATAAGACTCTGCTTCATGGATAATGAAATTTAAATTTCACATAATTTTCACTTGTCACCAAATATCATTCTTCTTTTGATCTCCCCCACCCCAATCATTAGAAACCTAAAAACAAATTCTTATCTTGAGAGCTGTAGGAAAAATAAGTGGCAGGCCGGATTTGGCCCATGGGCTGGCGTTGGCCAGTTTGGGGTGCTATAACAAATACCACAGACTGGGTGGCTCAAACAGTGAACAATTATTTCTCACAGTTCCAGAGGCTGTGAAGTGCTGGCAGTTGTGGTGTCTGGTGAGAGGCTTATTCCTGGTTTGCAGACAGCCATCTTATTGCTGTATCCTCACAGGGCAATGAGAGAGATCATCTCTCTCTCCTGTCTCTTCTTATAAGGGCATTAATTCCATTTATGAAGGCTCCACCCTGATGCTCTATTTACCTCCCAAAGGCTCTTA
Organism: Acinonyx jubatus; assembly: GCF_027475565.1. Taxonomy (NCBI): domain Eukaryota; kingdom Metazoa; phylum Chordata; class Mammalia; order Carnivora; family Felidae; genus Acinonyx; species Acinonyx jubatus. Next base: position 94,340,108 of record NC_069384.1, read on the forward strand.
AATACCATTATGGTGGGAATTCAGGCTTCAATATACGGAGTCTGGGGGGACACACTCACCCTGCAGCAGTTTATGAGAGGCGCCCTGGCACACAGAAGAGTTCTGCGATCACTCTTCTCTGCAGGCCGGACTTACAGTGGGAACTGCTTCAACCGATTGGGAAACTAAATGCAATAGGAGTAATCAGATCCTAGGGTGGCAGGGGCCAAGTGGCAGTGCTTAAGTACTAAAGGCTAAGTGGGCATGGTTACCATGATGGACAGCAGAGTCAAAGCAGTAATTAGTCTGGCTTGTGCAGACCTATGTCATTGGCTCATCATGGTGTTCCTAGAAATGAAATAGATAGGGAGCTTACTAAATTCTTACTTGAACTGGATCAGTAGAGAAGTCTTTGGTTAAGTAAACAAAAGTCTAACCTGTATCATAAAAAGAGAGTCACAGCCCCTCAATCAAATTCTCAGACTCCAGCCAGTTTACAGAACCCAGAAACCCTTAAATGAAAGGGAGGCCACTGGGACACTACCAAAAATTTATAGTTAATCTTTCTCTAGCCTCTACCAAAGAGACCTACAACCTTTACTAGGGTAACTGTGCATTGGGGAAAAGGAAACAATCAGACCCTTTGGGGTCTACTGGACAATGGCTATGAAGTGACATTGATTCCAGGAGACCCAAATGTCACTGTGGCCCATTAGTCAGAAGAGGGACTTATAGAGGTTAGGTGATTGGTGGAGTTGGATCTCAGGTCTATCTCACAGTGGGCCCAGTTGGTCCCCAACTCCATCCTGTGGTTATTTCTTCAGTTCTGGAATGCATACTTGGAATAGATATACTTAGCAGATAGCAGAATCCTTGCATTGTTTCCCTGACCTATGAAATGAGGGCTAATATGGTGGAAAAGGCCAAGTGGGAGCCCCTGGAACCACTTCTGCCCCGAAAAATCGTAAGCCCATTCCTGGAGGGACCGCAGAGATTACTGCTACCCCACACCTATTCAACTCCCCTATTTGGCCTGTGCAGAAGACAGATGGATCCTGGGAAATGACAGTGGACAATCATGAGCTTCAACCAGGTGATGACTTCAGTTGCAGCTGTTGTACCAGATGTGGTTTCCTTGCTTGAACGAATTAACACATCCCCTGGTACCTAGCGTACAGCTGCTGATCTGGCAAATGCTTTTTTTCTTGATACCTGTTAGTAAAAACCACCAGAAGCAGCTCACTGTCAGATGGCAAGGCCACCAATATACCTTCACTGTCCTACCTTGGGGTATATCAGCTCTTCAGCCCTATGTCATAACGTGGCTCACAAAGATCTTAATCATTTTTCCCTCCCACAAGGTATCACACTGGTCCCTTATACTGATGACATATGTTGATTGGACCTAGTAAGCAAGCAGTAGCAACTACTCTAGACTTACTAGTAAGGCATTTGCATGTCACAAGGTGGGAAATAAAATCCAAAAAGACCTTAGGGGCTTCCACCTCAGTGAAATTTCTAGGGGTCCAGGAATATGGATTCAACATATATTCTCATTTGGGTGTTTTATTCCATGCTATTTACTGAGTGACCTAAAAAGCTGCTAATTTTGAATGAGGCTCCGGACGAGAGAAGGCTCTGTGACAGGCCCAGGCTTATGTGCAAGCTGCATTGCCACTTGGCCAGATGATCCAACAGATCCAATGGGGCTTGGAGTGTATGTTGCAGATGGGGATGCTGTTTGGAGCCTTCGATAGGCCCTTACAGGTGCATCATAGTGCATGCAAGCTCTTAGAATTTTGGAAAAAAGTCCCACCGTCCTCTGCAGATAATTTGTTTTGAGAACCAGATCTTGGATTGCTACTGGGCCTGAATAGAGACTAAATGGGTCACCCAGTTACCATGAGACCTGAGCTATCCATCATAAACTGAGTGTCATCTGACTTACCAAACCAAGTTGGTTGTGCATAGCAGCATTGCACCATCAAATGGAAAGGGCCCAGCAGACCCTGAAGGCACAAGTGGTTTACATGAAGAAGCGGCCCATATGCTTGTGGTTCCCACTCCTGCTACAATGGAAGGATACAGCAAGGAGGCAGCTGTCTGCAAACTAGGAAGAGGGCTCTCACTAGACACTGAATCTACTTGCACCTTGATCTTGGACTTCCCAGCCAGCTTCCAGAACTGTGTGAAAGAAATGTTTGTTGTTCATGCTACCCAGTCAACGGTATTTGTTATAGTGGCCCAAACTGATTAAGGCAGAAATAGTAGTTTGCCAATCCCTGACCTAGAGTCCAGACTGGCACTGTCCAATAGAACTTTCTGTAATGATGGAAATGTTCTATATCTGCACTGCACAATGTAGTTGCCACTAGCTACATGTGGCTATTGAGCACTTGAAGTGCAACTAATGCAACTAAGGAACTGAAATTTTCATCTCGCCTTCTTTTCCATTCCTGTAGCCCTTATCATTTATTTCTCTTAGGATTCATATAGTTTCTAAATTAGTTGCCCTGTCTCCATTTTCATTCTCCTCCAATCTATCCTTCACAAAGCTAGAGGGGTTTTTCTAAAACCAAATAGGATCCTAACACTTCTCCAAGGTTATGGTTCCTGGAAACTTTAGAAAGAAGTTCAACTCGCTAGCATGCCATATACATCCTTTCCTTAGGAAATCACACCCCAAAAACCAAGAGCACACTTCACACACTGTCCGTTAGCCAATTTGACAATAAATTATATTTAAACAATAATAAAATAAAAAGTAAATTTAAAAAAAGGAAATCACAAAGAAGGAAAATACCTTCCTCTGATCAGGTAAGTGATGATAAATTTCTTTCTTTTTTAATTCTTTTTAATGTTTATTTATTATTGACAGAGGGAGACAGAGCATGAGCATGGGAAGGGTGGAGAGACGGGGAGACACAGAATCCGAAGCAGGCTCCAGGCTCCGAGCTGTCAGCACAGAGCCTGATGCGGGGCTCGAACCCATGAACCGAGAGATCATGACCTGAGTCGAAGTCGGATGCTTAACCGACTGAGCCACCCAGGCACCGCTATGATGATAAATGTCTTAAGAGTAGTCCCTCATCATGCTTTGTTTCTTCTAACATTTCACACAGTGGCTTTCTGAATGCTGCCATGAAAAAAAAACCTTGGCTTTGGAGATGGAAATTAGAATCCTGATTCTGGTACATTCAAGCAGAGATACTATGGATTCTTAATCACCTTGAGCCTTACTCTACCTCTGTGCTAAATGGGAATGATGTTAATTATATCCAGGGTTTTGGTGAAGATTAAATGAGTCTGCACTTAGTAAAAAGGCTGTATACATGGTTGCTGTTGTTCTAATAACTATCAACTTTAGAAATGTTTCTCAATGGGGTGCCTAGGTGGCTCAGTCGGTTGAGCATCCGACTTCAGCTCAGGTCATGATCTCTCGGTTCATGGGTTCGAGCCCCGCATCAGGCTCTGTGCTGACAGCTCGGAGCCTGGAGCCTGCTTCAGATTCTCTGGCTGTCTCTGTCTCTACCCCGCTCATACTCTGCACATCTCTCTCTCTCTCTCTCTCTCTCTCTCAAAATCTCAAAAATAAATAAATATTAAAAAATTAAAAAAAAAAAAGAAATGTTTCTCAAAAAGCAATACTGGTCTGACTTTACCTAAAATACTTTACCTAACATGTTTATCCCAAACACTCCTTTGACATTTTCTATCTTTAGGTTTAAGACTGTAATTTCTTCACTTTTGTTTCTCTAACCAAAAATTTCAGCAATACCAATGGAAATTTGATTCTTGAGAGTCAAATGACAATGCCATCATATAAGCATGTCAGAAATGAAACAAAAAGTAGTAATATTTTTAAATATCCAAAGGGACTTTTCAAAGGGGACTTTCTCAGTGAGTTCTCCTAGGAGTAGTAGGAAAGGCACTGCCCTCAGAGAGGAAAATGAAGTAAAGAAACCACATTTTCAAGGGTGCCTGGCTGGCTCAGTCAGAATAGTGTGCTATTCTTTTTAAATATATATATATTAAATATAATATCATGCTACTCTTGATCTCAGGATTGTGAGTTTGAGCCCTATCTTGGGTGTGGAGATTACTTAGGAATAAAATCTTTTTTTTTTTAAGTTTATTTATTTGGAGTGAGAGAGAGAGAGAGAGAGAGAGAGAGAGAGAATGCATGCATGGGCTGGGAAGGGGAAGAAAGAGAGAGAGAGACAATCCCAAGCAGGCTCTGAGCTGGGCCTGATGTGGGGTTTGACACTATCATGACCTGAGCTGAAATCAAGAGTGAGACACTTAACCAACTGAGCCACCCAGGTGCCCCAAGAATAAAATCTTTAGGAAAAAACACACAAAAACCTATCTTTTCAGAGGGGGGAAAAGAAGTAAACTGACAATTTAGTTTACACTGGAAATGTTCTTTTTCCTTCTCTAGGGAAAGCCTGAAAGCACAAGATTTCTAAGATTAAGTATACTTTTCATTAGACCACAATACACTTTATGATAGATTTATATCAATACTTCATTTTTCAGGTCTTGAAATTAGGTCTAGAAATACCAAAAGACATTGTCATCAGTACACTTTTTTTTTCTGTTAAGGGCAGTAAAGATTGATTATTTCATGAACTTAAGGTTTCCAAAGCACTTAATGGATGTTTCAGAATACTTATTACATTGAATGGATATCTCTACAAAAACACCCCACTCTTGATATTAAAATTTCTTGGAAGACACAGATTTTTAAAAGTCATCTTTATTTATTTGTCTCAGCCTGCCTCAGTGTAGTTAGCATATGTACTGTACAGCAAACCATATTAGCAAACCGGTGGCCATTCCTGCTTATTCTTTCCGGTGCTCAAGTTTGCAATCCCTACTAAATGCTCAGTAAATTCATGCGGAAGACGTGAATAATATTCATAGGGTAATCATGGTGATTCCTTAATCTCACAGCGTCTGGAACACAATTTTTGAGGCTGAGAGAGGAACTGCTTGTTTGTACCCCCAACTTCAATAAGCCCTAGGTAACAAGCCCGGTAGCCACCAAGGCATTTCCTTTCCCACTGAAACTTCATCCAATCTCGGTTGTATTTTCTTTCATTTCACTTATGGCAGTTTGCATAGGCTTTGGTATATTTTAGATGTTCTTAAAAATTTTAAGTTAACTGTCCAAGCAGAACTTTTTTATATCTTGATTACAGACCCCTCCTTAAGAAGATGACCATCGGCAAGAGAAAGGGAGGGATTGGAGGGGAGATAGTGGCAGCTAAATTGAAGAAACCTGGTCATTTCCCAGAGCGAACAAGGCCTCAGGTGGGAGGGGGGGATTGGAAGCCGAGAACGCCACGTGACCTTGGGGGGCCCCCGGGCTGAGTCGACCCCGCCCCTCCGCTCGCCGCCGGGGGGCGCATGCGCAGCCCGTGTTAGTGATGGAGGAGAGAAGATGGCGGAAGCGGAGTGAGTGACTTGCTGGTGACTGATGTCGTAACCGGGGGGCGAGTGGGGCAGCGACATGTCCCCTGAGGGGAAAGCTCAAGGCTCTTTGGAGGGCAGTGCAGGGAAAGGGAGACTCGGAGTTCCTTATCTTGCTTGGAGGAGCCCGCTTGGCCCATACAGGGGGGCGGAGGCCAACTGTAAGGGTCTAGTTACCTCCAGGCGGGAGCGCCCCTTCCGCCGTGTGATCCCGAATCGGCAGGGCCCTGCAGGCAGAGTCACCCCAGGGACCCCGACCGCTGGGGTCTTCCGGGAGGTGGGCCCCAGCGGGCCCCTCAGGCGCTGTCATCCCTGCAAGTGGGCCCCGCGGGCAGCCTTGTCACGGATGCCCGCTCCAGGGGCCCGCGGAGGCTGGGTAGGGTTGGGCGGGCACTGCCGGGCCTCCTTAGCGCTCCCCCCCTTCCCGCCCCGGCGTCACCCCACTCCTCCTCGGAGGGAGAACCTGAGACGAGGCTGCTCACCGCCCTCCCCCAGGAGGCGTGGAGAAGGTGTCCTAGCGCGGGCCTTAGCGCGGCGGGGGCTCCTGCGGGTCTGGCCAGGCTGAAACATCCCGGAAAGAAAGACCTTATTTCCCCTGGGTCTTTGGCTGCAGTGTTGACGCCTGCCTTAGAGAGCCATGTTCTTGTGCGGCGGTGTGGTGTGATGATGTCCTTAGTTAGCTACTCAAACTTCGTGTTTCCTGGGTAGGCCTCTTGTGCACCACGATTGCCAGCTGTATTTTGCAGACAGTACTACGCACAGACGGTGGAGTTAGTAAAATTGTTTTTTTGTGCCAGGTCTCCAAATGTGATACAATGGTTTGGTCCTTCCTGCTCACTGATGTTTAGATTTGGGCCTAGAATTTGGCTTATCTGCGACCATCTTTGGTTTGTTAGTGAACGAACTTACCATGGGGTTTCAGTTTGAGGACGTGGTTGTGCAGAATAGCTGTCTGAAAGGACCAGAATTTAAACTGGCTTTTTGCATATCACTGCTACATGGGTAAGAGTTTTGACAGCCAGCAATTTGGCAAAAAGTTTACCTTGTCTACCACTAAATCTGTATGATTTGAACATATGATTTGATGATTGGAAAGCAGTTTGAAAAAGTATAAAAAAAAAAAACCCTAGAGAAGCATAAAGATGTGAGTCATTTACTAATCAAAAAACTGAAGTCAGTTGTTTTCCTCTACTATTTTCCTTTCACTTCCTTTTATTAAATTGAGGTTTTTTTGGTTTTTTGTTTTTTTACTTTTAATTCCTTGGACAGCCTATAAATACTATTTGCATAAGTGGTGTAAAGAACAAAGAAAATTTGTACGTAAAGGGACACCATATGGGAATAGTGTGTGTGTGCACAATTAGTGCCAAATTCCTTTGTCTTTTCATGAAGTAGAAAGTGTTCTTGCTCCATTCTTGTCAATGATGCTGATGTGATGTGTGGCAGATTTTGCTTCTCAGAAGAAAAGATTGGATAAGAAAGACAGATAAAATCAGTATATTCTCAAGTGTGCTTTTCACCATTCTGGTGCATTTCTAAGTTTGACTTTCTAACAATATTGAGGCCCTCAGATGTGACTTAAAACGTTGTTTGAATTTATTCAGTTGTAGATTCAGTGTTAAGTGGAATTTTATACCACAACAATGAAGTGAGTTTGAAGGAATCAGAAAGTCTGGTACAAAAATGTCCTTTACTGTCCATACATGAGGAAAGTAACATAATTACGGTTTTTCAAAATTTGGAGCAATTCTTTATGAGAGGAGGTTTTTGGAAGGAAGTGAGGAAATTGTTGTCAGCTGCTCTGTTTTCCAGGAGTAATCTGCTTATAAGTATAACCAGAGTTATTAGGTGTAGTGTGGACAGTGTTGTAGACTAGGGGAAAAGCCGGTGTGAGTTAATAAAAACTTACTATTTTTACTTTTTAAAAAATGTTTATTTTTGAGAGAGAGAGAGCATGAGTGGGGAGGGAGAAAGAGGATCTGAAGCAGGCTCTGTGCTGACAGCAGAGAGCCCAATGCGGGGTTTGAAATCACGAACCTGAAGCAAAGTCGGACACTTAGCCAATGGAGCCACCCAGGCGCCCCTACTTTTTTTTTTTTTTTTTTTTAAATGTAAGCTCTGTGCCCAGTGTGGAGCTTGAATTCACCACAACCCTGAGATCAAGAGTTGTATGCTCTACCCATCGAGCCAGCCTGGTGCCCCTTGGAGGCCCACATCGAGTATAGAGATTACTTAAAAAATCAAATCTTTTTTTTTTTTTAATGTTTTTATTTATTTTTGAGACAGAGAGAGGCAGAGCATGAGCAAGGGAGGGGCAGAGAGAGAGGGAGACACAGAATCCGGAGCAGGCTCCAGGCCCTGAGCTGTCAGCACAGAGCCCGACGCGGGGCTCGAACTCTCGGACCGCGAGATCATGACCTGAGCCGAAGTCGGATGCTTAACTGACTGAGCCACCCAGGCGCCCCAAAAAATAAAATCTTAAATTATTTTTAAAATTAGTAAGAGAACATATTTTAAAAGCGGAGTGTATATGGTAACCAGAAATAAGCTAATGAACACAAATGCTTAGGCATCCTATTTTAATAGAAAGATAAGAATGACTTTGGTCAAAAAAAAGTAAAGAAATATTTTAAATTCTGATGTTGCTTTAGTATTTATTTTTTAGGTATAGTATTCTTTTATAAACTTGTTTCGGTTTCATTCATCTTTCAATAATGAAAAGATAAACTTTAGGCCAGGATTTATTTAAGTTGCATATCCTGAATTATTTGAACTCAAATTTAGAACGTATTAACTATCAAATATGCTATATATTTGTGAAGTACTTTTCCTTTCTAAGTGTTTATGGTGACTGTATGCTATCTCTGCTATTATGAGGGTTGTCTTAAAAATTTAGATTGTTGCTGATTATTTCTTTGAAATAATTAAATACTCTTTAAAGCCTGCAATACAATGCTTTTGCCGACACAAACCCTTTGTGTTACCTGACAGATTCAAGGACCACAGTACAGCTATGGATAGTGAAGCAAACCCTGGCACATCTTCTGTGTCGACAACAGCCAGTAGTACCACCACCACAACTATTACCACTTCCTCCTCTCGAATGCAGCAGCCACAGATCTCTGTCTACAGTGGCTCAGACCGACATGCTGTACAGGTATTTCAGTTATAATGACGGGTGGGCTAAGACTTAGGATGCCGTTATTTTTCTCTTAAGCCAGGTGAACCTGTTGTTTTACGTCCTCAAATGAGTCACATGATATTTTCTAAATGAGTACAGTTAGAATAGTTAATATCTGAAACAATCAAAAGTTACTTAATAATCCTTCTATTGAAAGGGCTTACATTTGTCAGCATGTGGCTTATAAAACCATATGTTAGGAAAATTATAATTGGAAGGGCTCTAGGTGGCTGCTACAGTGTGGAGACACTCAGCCTACAGCCTAAATATACAGAATGGATCTAGGCTTTTCTAGGTTCTTTTATATTTGAAACCAAAATATAGACTTAGGAAGATCTGTTCAGGTCTGTGGATGTGTTAAGAGGTTTATTTTATTTCTTTTTTTTTCTTTTAATATGTTTTAATCTTTATTTTTGAGAGAGGGACAGCATGTGAGCAGGGGAAGAGCAGAGAGAGAGGGAGACACAGAATCTGAAGCAGGCTCCAGGCTCTGAGCTATCAGCACAGAGCCCGACGTGGGGCTCGAACTCACGAATTGTGAGATCATGACCTGAGCCGAAGTCGGATGCTCAACCGACTGAGCCACCCAGGTGCCCCTATTTTATTTCATTTTATTTATTTATTTTTTTGAAGATTTTTTTTAATGTTTATTTTTGAGAGACAGAGTGCGAGTGGGGGAGGGGCAGAGAGAGAAGGAGACACAGAATCCGAAGCAGGCTCCAGGATCCGAGCTGTCAGTACAGAGCCCGATGCAGGGCTCAAACCCACGAGCCGCGAGATCATGACCTGAGCCAAAGTCAGACGCCCAACCGACTGAGCCACTTAGGTGCCCCAAGAGGTTCATTTTAAACTCAAGTGGCTTAAGAACCTAAGCAGAAGAATCATTTAAAGTTCTTAGGGGCAGAGGGGGGAAGGGAATGTTTAGGAAAAGTTTTAGTCTCTTCACTTGGTTGCAAAATTAAGTTTACTTGGTTAACTTTTATAATGAGGTTGAGGCAATATGGTATTTCATAAAAAGGGCATGGGCATTGTAGTCTGATATGCTCTTTGTTTGAATTCCATTTTCTTAATCCTTAGTAGCTATGTGTCTTGGCTGAGAGGCATGATCTCTTTGACCATCAGGAAATTGTAAAATGAAGATGAGACCATCTAGTTCCTTAGTTACTTTGATCATTAAAGGAAGCATTAAAACGGTGTGGGGCACATTATATATTCCCAATCAATAACAGTAGCTAATATTTATTGAACAATTGCTATGTGGCAAGCATTTGATGAATGCTTTACGTGGATTATCTTTTTTTTAAAGTTTACATATTTTTGAGAGAGAGCATTAGCAGGGGAGGGGCAGAGAGAGAGAAAAGACGGAGAACTCTAAGCAGGGTCCCTGCTGACAGTGCAGAGTCTGGTGTGGGCTCAAACCCATGAGATCATGACCTGAGCTAAAATCAAGAGTCGGACACTCAACTGACTGAGCCACCTAGGGATCCCTCTTTTTTTTTTTTTTTTTTTTAAGTTTATTTATTTATTTTGAGAGAGAGAGAGTGCATGCATGAGCAGGGGAGGGGGCAGAGACAGGGAGAGAGAGAAAGAATCCCAAGCAGGCTCTGAAGTGCCAGTGCAGAGCCTGGAAGCAGGGCTTGAACTCATAAACTATGAGATCATGACCTTATCCAAAGTCAAGAGTCAAAGGATGTTAACCTACTGAGCCACTCGGGCATTCCTGGATTATCTCTTTTAATCCTCACCACACCTCTGTAAAGTGGATGCTGTTACCTCTCATTTTACAGATGGGAAAACTGATGTTTTAAATAGATTAACTTTTCCTAAATTCACATAGCTAGTAGATTGTCTGGTTTTAGAGTTGTGCCTTTAATCACTCCGTGAGTTTTTATGTTTCATTCTACTCTGAAAATAACTTAACCTGGGTGCGATATAGTCCTCTCTCCACTCCATTTTTCTAGATTGGATATCCCAGCATGATGGCTTTTAACTGTTTTGTTGTTTAGAATTCTGAAGTTACCATGGGGTAGAATCAGAGCTGTTGAAGATTGAGTCAGTCCAGCAAAAGTTCAAACTGGAATGAGGAATGTGTTTTTAATGTTTTTTACCTTCTTTGCGGCAAGGGATATAGGAGAGAGTATCTCGATGTTTGAGCATGTAGTTGATGTGGTATTTTAATATGACATTTTGATCTCTAGTTTTTATCTAAGCTGAATGTGTTAATAAAAAATAAGATGTTACTGGAGAAGGACAGGTATAGGTATCTCTCACAAATAGCACTTATACTAGTTCTTATGAGGTGATAGAATTGCTTCCTCTAAAGTACAGTCAAATCAATATTCATTGAATTACCTAAGTAGTTCTTTAATACTGTCCAGCATTCTTTTCCAGTCCCATGAGTTCTCTTTACCCTTTTTGTTTCTTTAAAGATTAAAATAAGAACAATGTGTTGTACCTTTAACTTGCCTTTTAGGAGTCTCTCTCCCATCAGTGTGTCATTGAATGATAATGAAAGACTGTGTTGACAATAGAAGAAATGGCTACACTGACAAAAATGTGTCAAATAGATTATATTTATGTTATTTTAGTTTGACTTTGGTTTTATTATGGATTTCGAAGAACATATATAGATTTACCTGACCCAAAAGGTGTACTGCTGTAATTCTAAATTGCTTAATGCTGGTCTATCGTCTCCTGAGAGGTCAAAAGCATACATTGATATTGTGACAGGAGTCTGTAGCAGATATAGCCAATCTGTAGTTGGAGAGATGAGATATGAATACATGAAAGTAAACAAGGAAATATGTTTCTTGGAATTTGGATAAAGAGATTCATTGCTCTGTGGTTCATGGTGTCCTGACTCAGACCTCAAGCTGTAGGATTATGGCTCAATTACTCTGTTCTGAACACTGTGGTTTGATCCTGAGAGTAGGGTTTTGTGCTGTTTCAGATCACTGTGGGGCATGGTGTGACTTTGGAATGTGGATGCAGAGGAGAGGTCTAGTCTGACTTGTGAGTTTGGACAGATCAAGGATTTTTTTCTCTTTTTTTAGAATACTTTTCTACATGTATCTATTTGTGAAGTTTCAGGCTCAGATTTTATATTTTACTAATATTCACAGTAATTAACACTTTTTCAGGAATTTTTTTAAGTTAGAATAGTTTTTTTTTTATGTTGAAAGGAATCTGACATTTAAAAACATTAAAAGAAGTAATAATTTAAAACAGGAAGTAGCTTTATAGTTTTACATGATTATTTATATAATACCTGCTTGTAGATTTTTTCCAGATATTTACGGAAAGTACAAATGAGAAGGTAAAAATCTCCTCGAATCTAGCTGTCTATTGGTAGTCTTTTAATGTTTTCCTGAATAGTCTTTTAAATATTTTAATATAAAATGGTATCTTACTCTATACACTATTTAGTAATCTGCTTTTTTCACCAAATGATATATTTGGGAATTTTTTTTTGTTGCTAAAAGTAGATATGTCTGTGCTGTACAATACAGGTGTATTGTGTTCCTAGGTGCTTGTGGCTACTTATATTAAAATATAGTAAAATTAAAAACTCATTTTCTTAGTTGCATTAGCTGCATTCGTAAGTGCTTAGGAGACACATGTGGCTAGTGGCTGCTATATTGAGCAGCATTGGTCTATGTTATTATTTGTAATGGCTGTAAATGCATATTCCTCTCTATACCCACGCCCTGAGTGCTACCCAGTTTTCTCTAAAACAGTATGCCAGTTTACATTCTTACTGACACTATGAGAGTTATCTGTTTCCCCATTTAGTGGTAATATTCTTTTAAGTCAGTTACTCAGTTCTTGCTTTGGCAGCGCATACACTAAAATAAGTCAGTTATTCATCTGAAAGTTGGAAAATAGTATCTTGTTTTAATTTGTAAATTTTGACTACTAATGAGAGTGAAGATTTTTTCAGGTGCTTATTTGGCTCTTTTTTCTTTTGTGAATTGCTTCTTTTGGGTGGCTTTGATTTGTACAGATTAGCGAATCTTAGTCGTACGTAACTAGGAGAGAACTATGTTAATAAACGTTACACTCAATATTAACATAGTGAAATTTTAAACCACCGCTTGTTTTATACTTCGTGGTTAAGCTTAACATTAAGATCATGATTTGACATTGGTTCAATTGACTCGTCACAGGTGATTCAGCAGGCATTGCATCGCCCCCCCAGCTCTGCTGCTCAGTACCTTCAGCAGATGTACGCTGCTCAGCAGCAGCACTTGATGCTACACACCGCAGCCCTCCAGCAGCAGCACTTAAGCAGCTCCCAGCTTCAGAGCCTTGCTGCAGTTCAGGTGAGACTTAACTGAGTTCAGACTTTATGAGGTAAAGTTGACAAAAGTTCACATTTTTTGCAGATACTTACTGAAAATAGATATATTGGGTATTATTTTGGAATTCTCAGATGTCCTGTGATTAGTTTTTCTTAAATTAATAGGCTGCCAGATAGAAGTTAATAAAAAGTATACGGATATGTTTTATATGTTACTCGGTTGCTAGCTCCGTCCCACTTCTTTTTATCTACTTTGCAGAAATACTATGCTAGTGTCATGGTTTTGTGGGTGATAAAATTCTGGGTACAACAGTGAATACTTAGGGTTACAGGAATTGTATTTACATTTCAGTGAAAAAAATTTTAATATAAGTAATTTACATTCATTTAAAAAAATCAAGTAGTATCAAATTGTTTATAAAAGGTAAAGTGGAGGTGTTCATTTTCTAGACCCACTACTGTTTTTCATTCTTCACAGGTGGCTGCTGTTCAGTATATATTCCTCCAGAAATTTTCTGTATAAAAATATATATACATGCACCTTTCTTATATCCAGTCATATCTTCCTAGTGATAATGGGATATTTTTATAATTAAATGCTTGCTTTGAAAAAGATTTTCATTCTTATTCTGTTTATTTAAATAAGACTGTATGTGAAGATTTAATCTTAAATATTCTTATGAGAGGAGGATCTCAGTTGATTGAACCTGAAAAAGGTTTATTTCTGTTAGGAACACAGCTCTTTCATCTTCTTCATAGTATGATTTTAAATAACTTCATGTTCATGATACAAGTTAGGAAACTGAAACCCACTGGCACTTGATGTGGCTCCCATTTTCTTTTTCATAACGTTGGAGTGGTGATTCCACTTGAAAGAAAACAGAGACTTGTAGAGTGAAACTGACAATGAGTGCAGCTATTAAAATAAGATTAGCCTTTGGGTCCTTCGTTTTCATTATTCAGCTTTTTCCTTTTTTTCTTAATCTGTTGGGCCAAAGCTTAATCTGTGTTGACTGTGAATTGAATTTTGCATTGGTTCATACCTAGATGTTTTAACTTTTATTGTGATTTTTTGGTATCTTGGTGCCAGAAAGTTTTTAACTTCAGATTTTTATAGACATATTATAAAGATCTTATTATTTTAGGCAAGTTTGTCCAGTGGAAGACCATCTACATCCCCCACAGGAAGTGTCACACAACAGTCAAGTATGTCCCAGACATCTGTAAGTGCCCTAAATTTTTTCCTGGATTTAAAAATGTTAATTACTGCTTTCCAAAAGTGAACTTAATATTTACAAAGTTGCTGTTGTATATTTGTTGATTGATACTTAAGTGATAAGTGCCTAGAAATAGAAACGATAAGTTTCAAGAATTCAGAGCTAATGTTAAGCTTCTGAAAACCTGAGTTTTTTTTTTTAAGAAGATTTTTTTTAATGTTTATTTATTTTTGAGAGAGAATGAGCAGGGGAGGAGCAGAGAGAGAGAGAGGGAGACACAGAATCCAAAGCAAGCTCCAGGCTCCTAGCTGTCAGCACAGAGCCTGACACAGGGGTCGAACTCACAGACTGTGAGATCATGACCAGAGCTGAAGTAGGACACTTAATTGACTGAGCCACCCAGGCGCCGTGAAAATCTGAGTCTTAAAAAAAAAATGTTTTTGTATTTCTTATATATGTTTTCCCGCTGATTTTGCTCAGATCTTATGTGATTCAGAATGATGGCAGTTTTCAGTATGTATTGAAAGCCTGAAAGGTACAATGCAGGAGTATTAGGCCATGTATTCCCTGCGATATACTAAAGAATGTCAACCCTTGGTAGACATCTAAATGTTTCTAGCTTTTTTTGGACACTTCACATTTTAGAAATTAATACTTTTCAGCTTATGCTTACTTGACTTATCTTGGCCAATTTACAAGTATCCATTCAAGATAACGTAACTTTAAAAAAAATTTTTTTTTGAAGTTTATTTTTATTTTGAGAGCGAGAGAGAGCGCAAGCAGGGGAGAGGGCAGAGAGAGTGGAAGAGAGAATCCCAAGCAGGCATGCACTGTCAGCACAGAGCCTGATGCGGGACTCAATCTCATGAACTGTGAGATCATGACCTGAGCCAAAATCAAGAGTTGGACGCTTAAATGACTGAGCCACCCAGCACCCTAAGATAACGTAATTTATTTTGAGAAAGGAGTAAATCTGATTTGCTATATTGCACATATATAGAAATTGTGCAGTTTCCCAGTTAAAAGAAATGTATAGGCATGTAATACTTAATTTTTTATGTTGATAGAATTTCATATTGTAAGAATATTGAAAATTGCTATATACTTTTTACTCAGATTCACCATTGTTAGCATTTGGTTCATTGCTTTATCATTCATTCTTTCTCTCTACATATATACGTGTAGACAGACATCTTTTTCTGAACCATTTGCAGGTTAGTTGAGACATGTTCCTTTATTCTTAAATACTTCAATATGTATTTCCTATGAACAAAGTTCTTTTACAAAACCACATGAGAATGGTCAGATGCAGGAAATTTAACAGTGTAGTCCATATTCACATTTCATTAGTTCCAGATTGCTCTGTCTCCTCCACTGTAGATGTTATGGACCAGATAACTTTTTGCTGTGTGTGTAGGAGGGCTATCCTGTGCACTGTTTGGGTACTTAGCAGCATCCCTAGCTTCTACCCACTAGATACTAGTAGGCCCTCCTCTTTGCCACAGTGTGACAACCAAAAATGTCTCTAGGCACTGGCAGATGTTTCCTGGAAGGCAAAACTGCCCCTGGCTGAGAACCATTGAGTTAACCTAATAATATCCTTTCTAACTAATTTTTCCTGATCCCAGATGATAATACTCTGATACTTTGTAAAATCGACTGCAGTAGAGTTTAGTTGTAGATTGCTAAGGAATTGAAGATAACTTGTACTGTATTTCTTTAGCTAGGGGTATGGTCTTTGCTGACTAAGTACATATATAGGAGCATATGATTATTTTTATGGCTACTGACATTTTTAATTTAAAAATCCTATTTTTTGGCATGGAAGTATCCTGGAACATGAATAAAATTAGTTAAATCTCACTTCGTGAGATCAAGCCCTGCATCAGGCTCTGTGCTGACAGTGCATACCTACTTGGGGTTCTCTCTCTCTTTCTCCCTCTCTCTCTCTCTCTCTCTCTCTCTCTGGCCCCTCCCCTCTTTCTCTCAAAATAAATAAATAAACTTAAAAAAAAAAAGATGTTACTTATGACTTGAAAACAGACTGAAAAAGAAAAATTTAAGCAATGTAATCTAGCCCTAAGCCTTAATACTATAATTACGGTTATTGATGCCGGATGTGTCTTTAATTAGTACATTGGTAGTTAAGGCAAGCACTGTAAACATTTGTGAGCTAGTTAAAAAAAATTATGGGCAAATTTTTTTCTTTGAAATACTGGAAATATCATAAATATCAAAGAGAGATTTTCAAATTATTAAAAGGTATCCTTTTAAACTATTTTTTCTCTCATGAATTTATGTATGTGACTTTCACAGAAATTCTGATTCCAGTGATTGTATTTATTTTTTTATGACATTATTAGTGCTGCTTGTCATAAACCAGGCAGGCTTGTATGTATGATAAAGCATGCCAGAACCTGTGATTGGTTGGTGGGGGGAAAGAGGTAAGCATGGAGAGCAGATGTCCAGGAAAATAAAAAAAAATACACTGCATTTGTTTTATTTTATATCCCAGTTGAGCAGTAGCTCAAGTGAGTGGACTAGCTATCCAAATTATGATACCCAAGGTAGCTTAGTAAGTATGGGTCAGTCTCCAAAAGAGGGGAAGAGTGTGGTAGCAGAAATCTCTAGGTAGTGATACTAATGAGCCATGTCAGGTGGCAGTCTAGAAACTTTTCACAGTTTTTGGTTATTTCAAGGTAGGATTCCAGATCAACAGTGAAATCCCACCGGGAAGGGTCCAGCCTCCAGTAGGAGAAAGGGCTAGAAGGTAGGTTGTCAAGTCATCAGCCAGATCCATAGACTTGGATTTAGAATAGGAGTGGGATCCCAATGGAGAAATGGAATATTATTAAACAACGGAGTCAAAATCCAGTCAATGTGATTTAGGGTTGAAACTGTGGAGAAGGCTTTGTTAATTGAATATATAGGTAATCAGTGGGTGCCAGCATCCTCTTCTTTCCAAACCTCATTAAAACAGACTAATTCTAGACTTTGATCAGTAGTGAGAGTGGTGATTTTATGACTGTTTGGTTTTATTTTTTTATTTTTATTTTTAAAAAAATTTTTTTTTCAACATTTATTTATTTTTGGGACAGAGAGAGACAGAGCATGAACGGGGGAGGGGCAGAGAGAGAGGGAGACACAGAATCAGAAACAGGCTCCAGGCTCTGAGCCATCAGCCCAGAGCCTGACGTGGGGCTCGAACTCACGGACCACGAGATCGTGACCTGGCTGAAGTCGGACGCTTAACGGACTGCGCCACCCAGGCGCCCCTGATTGTTTGGTTTTAAAAGTAGTTGGGACTGAGTGTTCAAGTTGATGCCTTTGTACTTTAACTGAATGGGACTTAGATTTAGTTAAATTTGACTTGCCAAAATGAAATCCAAACCAATTAAAAACTCTGCTGCAAAAAAAAAACAAAGTTAAAAACCAACAGAATGATTAAAAATATATTAGTACCTTGTAGATTAACCAGCTGATATTTGTGAAATAACAAGGATTCATTTATAATTGTAAGATAAACAATGAGAATTCACAAAAGACCTGTATTAGTAATTTTCAAAGAAAAATTTCTGGCTTCTCAATACATGAAAATGTATTTACTGTATTAGTAACAAAGAAGTGTATGTAAAAACAAGGACATCTCTTAAATCAGAAAACAAGGAACAACATTGAGTCAATACCTATTATTGGCAAGGATGTGAGAAAGTAGGTATACTCATACACTGTAAGTGGGAATGTATTTGGTACAACCTTTCTGAAAGATTATTTGTCAATGAGTATGAAAATTTCAACTATGCATTCCCTTTTACTTACTGTTATTTTTAGTGATGTCATTTACTAAAAATGACAGATAATTATGACATAGATAATCATGCAAAAATGACATAATTATACAACTATGCATGGTTTATAATCGTGAAAAATTATAAACAATATAAATAAGTGCCCATTAATTAAAGATTAAACAAATTATAGTTAATTCGTACAGTGGACTACTATAGCTAAAAAATATGTGTGTATACAGACAGGCTTACATTTTCATTAGGTATTAAGTGAAAAAAGCAAAAAATTATAGTATGATCTCATTAACTTACATTTAGGTTATTCTGTCTTTCAGTTCTAAAATTTCCATGTGATTCTTATTTGTATCTTCTATTTGCTGAGAGTTTTTCCATTCAAGTGGGCTCACGTTGCTTGTTGAAAGCATTTTTATGATGACTGCTTTAAAATCTGCCAGATAATTTTATCTTTCATCTTGATGTTGGCATCTACTTATTGTCTTTTGTATTCAGCTTAGGTCTTTCTGGTTCTTAGTTTGATGAGTGATTTTTGATTGAAACCTCAATATTTTGAGTATTATGAGTGTATCATATTTAAACTTTGTGTTTTGGCTAGCTTCTGAAAGGGAATGTGTGCCACCTCCTTACTGTCGTCTGAGGGTAGAAAGTCCAGGTTACCCATTTGATCTCTATTGACACTCATAATTGCTGAGTGGTGGTGAGAGTCCTGGCTGGAGGGAGCGAGGGGAGTAAAAGTACCTGTTACCGCTCCACTGATACTGCAGGGACAGGGTGGGTTGGTGGTGGTAAATCTGTTACTGCCTGGCTGGGATGAAAATCCTGCCTCTCTACCTTGTTTTCTCTGAAGCATATCCATTGGAAGGATTAGGAGAATTGGGGTACCTCATTACATCCTGGTGTAGGTGGAAGTTTTTGCTGGTGTGGGTGGGGCCACAGTGTTTTCTGTGGTGTTTGGCTAGAGTAGAACAGTTGTCTAAAAGTTTTCCATGTCGTAGGTAGCCCCTTTCTTGGTCTTTCGGCTGGAAAGAACAGGCTGCTTTTGGGGCTTTTTTTGTTTGTACCCATTTGTATTTCTGGGTTACTGACTACTTCAGCTTAAAATTTTGGGTTCTATAAGACAAAAAGAAAACCCAGGGACCTCACAACAACATGTTTAAGTGGGTTCTGAGGTCCTTAGCCAGTCTGCTTCTCTCACCTCTCGGGATCTTCTTATGCTTATTTTATATGTAACATCAAAGGTTTTTAGTTTTATTTAGTGGGAGGGATACTGAAAAGTATCTCTATCTTCCTGGAAACAGAATTCCTGTCATTTAACTTACTTAAAAAAAAAAAATCTATATATCTGCCTGACTATTCAGGAAGAAAATCTGTGATACACAACAAATTGTTAGTCATTGGTTATCTCTGAGGAAGTAGATTGAAGAGCTTTATTTTGTTAATTTTTATATTGCCTAAATAAAACACAAACGTACTCGTATTGTTTAAGGGACATACGCTACAATTGTATAAAGTAGAAGGGACATCCTGATTCAGTAGTCCCTTTGGCCCTGAAAAAATTTTGTGTCAGGCTTTCCTATTACTGTGTGTTTTTATACATGAATGTAAACAGATAGACTTATGTAGTTAATTTTATTTGTCTGTTTTAATGTAACTGAAGTGCCATCATTCTCTATATACTTTCTCCTTTATGGGCATTTTCAGCTGGAAAGGATTATGTAGCTGAAAATTGCAATCATAAGTCTCTAAATGACTCAGTAGCTGTTTGTATCTCATTCTCTTTTTCTTTGTTGTCTTTTGGTCCTGGGATCTACATTAATCTTGGGTGTTTTGATTTTCATTCACTGTACTATTTAGTCAAAAAGGGAAAACTTTGTGATAGCTTTCTAGTTATGGTGCTAAACAAGATGAGATTTTGAAGCCCAGTTCTATGATTCTTTTTCATTCATACATTTCACTTATACGACACATATTTATTAGCATTCAATATGTGCCAGACCCTTTAGGTGCTGGGAGCACAGCAACACAACAGACAAATTCTCTGTCCTTGTGGAGCTAGACAGATGGTAAGCTGGTATGTAATATGTCAGCTGGTAAGTGCTATAAAGAAGAATAATGCAAGAAAGGGGAATGGGGAGAGGGAATTTGCTTTTTTAACCAGGGTGGTCAGGGAAAGCATTGCTAATAAAAATGGTATTTGAAGGAGAGTGAAGGAGGCAAACATGCTCGAGGAGCAGAGAGGAGGGTAGTGTGGCTGGAGTGGAATGAGAGAGTGGGAGTATGATGTAGAGATGACATTTGAGAGGTAATTGTAATCCAGTTGGGAAGAGATGATAAAACTTTTACTCACATTTAATTGCGAAGCTATTGGAGAGAAGAGCTATTTCCGTAGGGAAGCCACATGATCTCAGACAGGTTTTAACTTAGTGACAGTGTTAGGTTCTAGGGGGCAAAGATAGAAGCAGGGAGACCAGTTAAATGGTTTTTAATGGTTATCTGAGAGATTAGTGGCTTAGACTGTGATGGTGATAGTAAATGTGGTGAAATGTGGTTGGCCAGATTCTAGACTTTTTTTTTCACCAATATTTTATTATAGAGAATTGGGTATGTTTTAAAAGTAGAGCTAATAGGATGTACTGATGGACTGAATAAAAGATGTGAGGAAATGTGAAGAGTCCAGGATAACTGTAGCATTTTGGCCTGAAACTCTGGAAGGACCTGCCAAAGCAGGTGTTGGAGAAGAAAATCAGGAGTTTGGTTTTGGACATTCTGAGTTTGTGGTGGATATTAGATACCCACTTGTAGATGTTGAGTAGACATTGGATCTGTGAGTTTGGAGTTCATGTTGAGGTCTGGTGATTAGTCACGTCTTGTGCATCTACCCAAAATTCGTTTGTTGATGCCCTAACCCCCATGCGACTGTATTGGAAATTTTGCTATTATAAGTAAACCTGCATTGAATATTCTGTTATATATCTTTGTTGACATACCTAGTTATTTTCTTTTAAGAAATTTCCTAAGAGTACACTTTTTGGGTCAGTGAGATTGTTTTTAGATCAATCTTAAAAATGTTTACTTTCCCCTAAAAATGTCTAAATCAGATTAATCATGTATCAAATGAATCCATTGTAAGTTTTTCTGAGAGAAAATTATTTGCTTATAACCAGTCATTCTCGGTGTTCTATTGCTAGTGTCCTCATCCTCTTACCTATTTTAAGAGGTACTTTATTTATTTTATTTTTTGAAATGTTTATTTATTTTTGAGAGAGAAAGAGCACATTCACATGTAAGTGGGGCAGGAGTGGAGAGAGAGGGAGACAGAGGGTATGAAGCGGGCTCCACACTGACAGTGGAGAGCCCGGTGCGCGGCTTGAACCCATGAACTGTGCCGCCATGACCTGAGTGGAAGTGGGATGCTTAACTGAGTCACCAGGTGCCCCTATTTTAGGAGTTACTTTAATCAAGGATTTTTTTTTAATTGAAAAATTTTTTTTATTTTACATTTATTTAAAATTTTTTTTTTTTTTAACGTTTATTGATTTTTGAGACAGAGAGAGACAGAGCATGAACGGGGGAGGGGCAGAGAGAGGGAGACACAGAATCTGAAACAGGCTACAGGCTCCGAGCTGTCAGCACAGGGCCCGACGCGGGGCTCGAACTCACGGACCGCGAGATCATGACCTGAGTGAAGTCGGACGCTTAACCGACTGAGCCACCCAGGCGCCCCTACATTTATTTTTGAGGGACAGAGTGAGATACAGGCGGCGGTGGGGGTGGGGGCAGAGAGAAAAAGAGACACAGAACCTGTAGCAGGCTCCAGGCTCTAAGTAAGAGTTCAGCACGGACCCCAACACGGGGCTCAAACCCATGAACTGTGAGATCGTGACCTGAGCCTAAGTTAGATGCTCAACTGACTGAGCCACCCAGGTGCCCCTAGTCATGGATTTTTAAAAATGAAATCTCAAGTGATTGAGTTTATGTTTTGGACCTATTCCAAAACTTAACCACCTTAAAATAAAATTGTAGCCTGAATATTTGTACGGTCATGAGCAGCTTTACCACATTCTTGTAAAATATTCCAAAAGTACAGCAAAAGTAAAAAAAAGTGTTAAGTCCCCTTCAACCCTCTGTCCCCTTCTGCCTTCTTTCAGTCCTCTTCAGTCCTTCTGACTCCTCAGTGTGCTGGATATCCCTCCATCACATCTTTACCTATGCATTATGGACATATAGAGCATAAAGAAATGTGTGTAGTAGCACCTGGGTGGCTGAGTCGGTTGAGTGTCTGACTTTGGATCAGGTCATGATCTCATTTGTGAGTTCAAGCCCCACATTGGGCTGGCTGTTGTCAGCGCAGAGCCTGCTTCAGATCCTCTGTGCCCCTCTCTCTGCTCTTCCCCTGCTTGTGCTCTTTAAAATATAAATAAAACATTAAAAAAAAAAAAGAAATGGGTGTGTGTATGTTAACATATATTTTTATGCACTGGGAGCAGTGTTGTGCATTCTGTGTTTTACACTCCATGGTGTCTTGAGATCTTTCTGTGTTAGCACACAGAGTTCAATCTTACTTAAGCTATTGCATAGTGTTGCACAGTATGGATGCACTTTATCTTATATAACCATCTCCATTGCTGGACATTTTAAGTTACTTACCATATTTTAATTGTTTCAGCATTGCAGTTTTTCTAAGATGTCAAAATCTGAAAGCAAATGGGAGATTATGAGGTTTCTTGTTTGTTTTGCTGTTATGTTTATAGCTTGAATCTCAGATAGTAGAAATAATGGTTTTCTATAATAAATAGGATACACATTTTATTTCATAGTATTATTAAAAGTGTGCAGTCTTGGGGCGCCTGGGTGGCTCAGTTGGTTGAGCGTCCGACTGTGGCTCAGGTCATGATTTCGTGGTCTGTGAGTTCAGGCCCTATGTTGGGCTCTGTGCTGACTGCTCAGAGCCTGGAGCCTGCTTCAGATTCTGTGTCTCCCTCGCTCTCTGCCCCTCCACCGCTCATGCTCGCTCGCTCTCTCTCTCTCTCTCTCTCTCTCTCTCTGTCAAAAATAAACATTAAAAAAAATTAAAAACGTGCAGTCTCTTAAAGGAAATCCTTTAAGTAGATATTATTTGAAATATTAGGTAGATATTATCTAAATGGGTAGATATTATTTGAAATATTAATATTTTATTCTTCTAGACACTTGAATTACCTACTAATACCCACTGAATAATGAGCCAGGAAAAGGTATACACTGCGTTGAAATGGTAAAAACAAAACAATGTACTAAACATTAAAAAAAAAAAAAAAGGAAAATAACATTTCCTTTCCTATTTTAAAGTTAACACCTACATAGAAAAGACAAAAAAGAAAATACACATTATCCCAAATTTTACCCGTAATGGGGATTAGTCACTTTTTTTTTTTAAATTTTTTTTTTTTTAACGTTTATTTATTTTTGAGACACAGAGAGACAAAGCATGAAGGGGGGAGGGGCAGAGAGAGAAGGAGACACAGCATCGGAAGCAGGCTCCAGGCTCTGAGCCATCAGCCCAGAGCCTGACGCAGGGCTCGAACTCACAGACCGCAAGATCGTGACCTGAGCTGAAGTCGGATGCTTAACCGACTGCACCACCCAGGCGCCCCTAGTCACCTTTAAATTTTGGTGACTGTCCTTCCAGAGGGGCGTGTGTGTGTATCCATATATATATGAAATTTAATCGCATACAATTTTATGAGTGCATTATTGTGTGCATATACTATGCATTCATTTTTCTCTCAACGTGTTTTTCACATGTGACATGTATGTATGCATGAGGACATTTTCACATAATTATGTAAGTGGGAATGCAAGGAATGTACTCTATATGTTCTATAGTTTTTTCATTCTTCAGTGGGTCATTAAAGATATTTTCCTGTCATTGAATATTACAGATATATATTATCCTTTTAATGTCTGTGAACTATTATGTCTTTGTAGACATACCTGATTGATTTTGATAAGTCATATAACAGGAGTGGTTCTCAAATGGGCTTTGGCTTTAGGGAGAATTCTGGGCCGGACACCCTATGTAACCTCCTTTTGGGCAGATACCAAGATGGTTGGGAGTCAAATGGCTTTTCTTGGTATACATGGTTTTCTCTGGTGACTCTTGGAATTAGTGCTTCCAACTGGGAAGAGAGCTTCCGTAATAAGGGCTCAAGGAGTATGGGTCCTTTGTGGAGTATGGGTCTTTGGGTATGAGGTGACAGGATTGGCCAAGGCTTTAAAGTGATAAGAAATTAGGAATGTTGGGATGGAATTAACAGAGAATATAATGCAAACAGTTAAGGCTCTGGTTCAGGTCAACAGACCAAAGCAGAGAGTAGAGGAGAGGCTTATCAGTTGTGGAAAGGAAAGGAAGTTTTTTTAGTTAGATGAGTTG
This sequence comes from Acinonyx jubatus, assembly GCF_027475565.1. NCBI lineage: Eukaryota > Metazoa > Chordata > Mammalia > Carnivora > Felidae > Acinonyx > Acinonyx jubatus. The sequence goes on from NC_069384.1 coordinate 94,364,478, forward strand.
TGGAGATGGACTTCTCACACAGATACATTTGCCCTCATGGGTTAGGCATTTGTGAGGAGACACTTGCTATGTGGAACTTAAAAATAAACATGATATTGGTTTTTTAATCTTACAGACTGCACAGAATGGAATGCAGGTGGTGAGGAAGTTACAATTTAGTTTTCGTACTTCCTTTTTTTCTTTTTTAAGAAAAAGAAAAGCATTCTGTTTGTACTTTGTGTTCTGCTTCCTTACAGAGCACTCTCAGGCATTTTAGCTACCAGCAAACCATTTTATATAAAGACTTTGTTTGTGTGTTTCTGTTTAAAGAGTGTGTGGTCTATTCTTACTAGAGTTCCTCCCCTCCCCTCCCCTTCTTCCTTCCACTGACGAAAAAAAGTGCCATGGCACTATTACTGCAGAATGACCCAAATTAGCAAGTGATCAGGGTGTAGAAGACAACTCTGAACGCCAAAGCACATGGGTCAGAAAACCTGAGTCCAGTTTTACCCTGCTAAGTGATTTAATCTTTGCAGCAAGGCTTTGTTCAAAGTGTCCGTTTGTAGAGGTACAGGAAAATAAAAAGCTTTGGGAGGGGGCTATTAATAATTTATTATAAAGCACATCAAAAATAGAGTTGAACTAATATTACCACACTGCCTCTGCCTTTTTACTCTGCTTTGTTAGGAACTGTACCAAAATGGCTTTTTTTCTCTCTTACACATCTACTGATACTCTGTGTTGGGATTATATATTAATTAAAATTATGAAGTGTGCCTTAAAATAACATGGCATTCATTAACTCAGTAAACTTATTGAATGAAGGTACTTTTGTATATATTGGATATATTAAGGCAAATAGTCCATGATCCCCCACCTTATAGAAATTATTGTTTATAAATAAGAGATAGAAGTATATGCTAGAAGTATATGGATGATAACAAGCAAAAAGGAAGGGAAGTAGTTCTACTGTGGGATGTAGGGATGCCTGAAAAAAGCTTATTAGAGCAGATGATTTTTGAAAGAGGGTTGTTCACTACCTAGGTGCAGATGGGGTGGGGCATGGGCTAAGGGGATGCTCAGACCAGTCCAGAGCATTGTTACTAGGGCCACAGAGGCCTGGGATATTATGATATTGCAAGTAGCTTCATATGGCTAATGTGAAAGTTGTGTATGGAGGAGTGAAAGGAGTTGATGCTAGAGAGGTAGTCAGGGGAGGTTGAAGCTACCCAGATTTTTAAATGGTCGGTTAATTAAATCAGGGAAAGACTATATGGCAAGTAGGAGGAAACAAGATTTCAGGCATGGAGGTCAGTTTGCAGCTGCTAAAGTAATCTAGCTGGAAGTGCCTGCCATAGGCCCAAACTCTCAAACTAAGTGATTAAAAATGAAAATGAAAATAAAGATGTATAAACAGTAAGGTGTGACCGATTTTGTATGTTAGTAAAGGAGAAGGAAGATTCAGGATGACTTCCATATAATCTGTCTTACAGGATTTTAGAGGATACCTGTGGCCATTTGAGGTGAAGCTGGTTTAAGAAGGAATTATAATGAGTTTGGTGTATGAACACGCTGAATTTGAGTTGATAAGAGATACCCAGAAAGATGTATTCTGTAGGTATTTGGATCTGGAGCTCTGAATGAATTTATAATCAAGGATTGAGAGTCATCAGATTTGAGGTTTTTTTTTTTTTTGAGACTGTGGTAGTGTAGATGTGATAATCTAGGAATTCATGAAGAAAAGTGTTGAGAACAAAACATGAACACTATAGGGGTGGGCCAGAAAGAAGAGCTGGTAAAGAAGATTGAGAGGGAATGGTTTGGAAGGAATCCACTGAATTTGTTAGATGGAAGACGTTGGTGATTATTGCTAATGGGATTTTAGTGGTGTGCCAGGAGTAAAAACCATATTGCAGAATAATTCTGTGTATGATAGTCATTGCCTTTATGCACTGAATTCTAGATTTAAGTACACATATTATTTTTTATTTGTATTTTTTTTTATAAAAAAATTTTATTCAACGTTTGTTTTCTTTTGACAGAGAAAGAGTGAAAGCAGGGGAGGGGCAGAGAGAAGGGGAGACACAGAAACTGAAGCAGGCTGCAGGCTCTGAGCTGTCAGCACGGAGCCCGTATTTTTATTTTTTTAAATGTTTATTTATTTATTTTGAGAAAGAGAGCAGGAGAGGGGCAGAGAGGGAGAGAATCCCAAGCAGGCTCTGAGCTGTCAATGCAGAGCCTTACATGGGGCTTGAAATCACAAACTGTGAGATCATGATCTCAGCCGAAATCAAGAGTCAGATGCTTAACCAACTGAGCCACAGAGGTGTGCCAGTGCATATATTTTTTTAAATCAAAAGATAGCAGATAAGTTTAGAGAATTCATTAACCAACTCTTGTGTACCCACTATACTGTTTTTTTTTTAACGGTTTTATTTTTAAATCATTATAGACTCCTAGGAAGTTATGCAAAACCTCCAATATATCCTTCACTTAGCTTCCTCCAGTCACTCTTCTAGTTTAACAGATAGATACCTTATTCATTTTAACAGATGTCCTGAACTGGTTTAAATGCTAATGTTTTGGGATGGGTTATGGAACTGCAGGTGGTGTAAATTTGATTTTGTATCCCCCACATGGTGCAAGCCTGGTGTTAGGATTCTCATCGGAGCCTCTCTCCTTCCATTGAAGGCAGGGCAGACGGCAAGCTCCCTTGCCGCTTCTCAGGGCACATGGGTGGAGCATTTCCAGTCCCTTTGCACATACTGAGCACCGCTTTTGAAGATCTCGGCTCAAAATAGGGGTTTTACCTCCAGCTCTTGCCTGAAATAGGTTCAGAATCAGGTCTTCTGTCTCTAGACCAGGATCCCCTGAGACTGCCTTCCTGTCAGCTAGAGCTTACATCTTTGAGTTTCTTCCTTTCTGGAACCTGGGAATTCTACCCCCCCCACCCCATCCTTGCCCTTTAGGAGTTCAATTGTATTCTAGTTTTTCTTGTTGATTTGGCATTTCAGTGAGTGTATTTGGGCACATAGATGTATTTGTCTAGTCTACCTTGTCGCTTGAATCAAAAGTCTAATAAACTGCTTTATAATTTATTTCTTAGTTTTAAAGTATTGGAGGTCAGGTTATGTTACTCTTGTTAAAATATTTATTTTTAATATGGATAATACATAAACATTAAAAAATCAAAATAGAGAAATAAAACACAAAAAATATGAAAAAAGGATAATATATGCATGTGGTGTGAAATTGGAAAGATATAAAGGGTATATGTGTTTCCCTTTGTTCTCTACCTGCCTCACCCAGTTTGCCTTTATAGATAATAACCATTTATCAGTTTTTTATGTATCCTAGAGATAGACTGTGCACTAGTTTTCTTTTTTTTAACAGCAGTTTTAACTTTAAGGTAGTGCTTATAATTTAATTTTGTAATCAGTATTCAGGATTTTTCCGTTTGACAAGTAGTAATTGTATTCTTTGAGAGCTTTTGAGGGAGAACGTTATACTAATTATGTGTTACGTGTATGTTTATATATATATATGTGAATGGATTATCTGTGTTTTAATTTTTGTTCACTTGAGAAAACCCTCAAAATGTGACAGAATCTGACAAAATAGTATAAACTGTTGATTCAAGTGTTATAAGGAATATTAAAATAATGGAACATTAACCCTAATTTTTAGGAGGTAGTGGAAATGATATTTTAAGATACTGGAATCTTATCAAAACACCTTGAGGATATCCTTAAAAATTATCCTAATTACTAATCAGTACATAGTGTTGTTTGCATATGTGCAGATAATTGCCCAGAGAAGTGAAGGAGGCTCTGTCAAAGATGAAGCCCTCTCTTTTAGGTTCCTTAGCCATAGTTTATACCATTGATTGCCTAACTGCAGCTTGGTGAGATTCACTGGCACGGAAACAAAAAATGGAAGCCTATGACCTAATATGTTTTCTTCCTTAGATCAACCTCTCCACTTCTCCTACACCTGCACAGTTAATAAGCCGTTCCCAGGCTTCCAGTTCTACCAGCGGCAGTATTACCCAACAGACTATGTTACTAGGGAGTACCTCCCCTACCCTAACGGCAAGCCAAGCTCAAATGTATCTCCGAGCTCAAATGGTAAGATATGAGCTACCAAATTTTTTCAGTGTTTAAGGACTTGAGAGAGATCAAAATGTTTCTTGATTTGATGCAATAAGAGGCATTTTTAATATTTAAGAAATGTTTAACAAATTTTTTATATGTGTGCTTAGCTCTTATACATATATGTCATGAAAAATTCTACTTTTAATTGGTAGGCCTTCTTGGTGTATCAAATAGTAGCAACTTTGGGAAGCTAACAGATTCTGTAACATGGAGCGATTTTTTAATATAAAGTTTTATTGATTTCAAACCTTTTTCACATTTTTACATCTCTGAAACTGAGATGCATTTGTAACTGATGGCATCTTACAGTATTATAATTGAGAGTTGCAGTGATAAGAAAGCCATTGTGTATCTTTGACATCCTAAATTTGATGAAGTAGTTACAAATGTTAAAAACTTGGTGGTTAACTGTTAAGTTAGAATTTATGTTGTGGGATCGTCTGAAATCTGGATTGGAGTTCCTGGTAGTTTACCAGATGATTTTTAGCTTTGGTTATTCCCATCTCAAAATCTGAGAGGTATTTGTGTTGTGTTTACTTTGATCTTTTGTTAATACAGGAATGTCAATTTGGCTATTCTTTATTTGAGTACCTGCTGATTTCCTAATTTGACTATCGAGCTTCTTTAAGGAATGTAGAAATTGTTGACATTTACTTTATTTGGTGTCTTTACAGGTAGCTAGACAAGAGCTTTGGCCTAATATAGATTTATTTATATTCTTTTTTTGTTCAGTGAATGAATATATATCTGAATCACCAGTTTTCCACTAAAATGACAGTTTTCCATCATATTTCTAAGAGGAAACCATGACATGACCGACCTTTTATTTACAGATTATTCAGTAGACATTACCATATTTCTGATTTTGTTTCCCCAGGAGATCTTATTTAATTAATAATGTGCTTTAAAATTAGACTAAACTATTTGAAATGACCACTTTGACCTCTTTATAAAACTTGCAGGTTCACATGGTTCAAGCTACATAGAACATTTTCTCTTGAGGTTTCCTGCTTTCAGCTGTTTATTCTGGGAATTACCTTCTTGTGAAAGTTATACTTGGTTAATTCATTTAAATTTAGCATATAAAGAACTGAAATTTAAAAGATCTCTTGACTGGTAATTTTAATTTAAATAGGAAACTGAATAATTTGTAATGCAACTTTGAAATAGAGCATTTACACATTGTTTGAAATAACTCTCATAATTTACTAAATTGGATAATCTCTGAGTGGATTGTATTGCCTTTTTAAACTAATGGCATTCTGTTTCAATATTAAAAAATAACATTTGAAGAGATGGTAATGATAAATAAATCGAGTATGTCTTCCTTTATTTGATGTGAAGCTTTTTTGCAGGTGTTTCATTGTTGTATTTTGACATGTTGTGGCATTTACATTTGGAATGAATATTTCTTTATGAATAGTTTTAAAATCAAGGGCAGCCTAGGTTTGTACTATAGATCCCATGTGGCTGAGTGGAATACTGTAGTGTAGTTTGTAGCATAGTTATCTTTTGTGATGAAGAACACTGAAAAGACTTTTGTGTTTCTTTTCAGGTTTCTCACTGAAATTTGTATTCAAGAGTAGTGACTATGGTTGTCCACTGTAAATAACTTCCATTTTAGGAATCCTGCCATAGTTTTAAGCTGGCAAAAGTTTAAGCATCATAATAGCTTATTTGGGGCAAAATTTGGTATGAGGATTTCATATTACCAAAATACATTTTCTTTTTTGAGCACTGATTTATTTTTCTACTCATCAGAATCATGAGCTGTTTCAAACTGTTTATGGTTTTTTTATTTTTTTAATTTTTATTTATTTTTTTTAGTTCTCTATTAGAAACTTTTCTTTGTCACGTAAAACCTTTTGCTTAGGAGACAATCCTAAACTGCATTGTCTTTCTGTCACAAATTTCAGTCTCTCTTGCCTGCTATACATTGTGTGTGGGACACGTTCTTTTGTCTTAGGGTATTTTTTTGGTTTTTCTGTCTGTACAGCTGATTTTCACACCCGCTACCACTGTGGCTGCTGTACAGTCTGACATTCCTGTTGTCTCGTCGTCATCGTCATCTTCCTGTCAGTCTGCAGCTACTCAGGTGAGCTTGTCTGCTTCATAATGTGGTACTTGAGGTCTGGATCTTCAGGTTAAAGATAAGCATACGTTGTGTTTAAGTTACTGATGGTTACAGTGCTCTCTGTCGTACATTTCAGATTGGAATTTAATAAAATACCATGAGAACTTCAAGAAGGTTTTTTGGTTTTATACAAATTATATTAAAAACAAAACAAAACCAATCAAAACAAAACAAACAAATTATATTGCCATTAAACACAGATATTTAGGTTATTTGACCTTAGTGAAAGTTAATGAGGTTTTGCTGTTATATATGTTTGTTTTATTATAAAGTAGATTTATTGCTCTTATTATGTGAGTTGTATTCTTTTGTGTAGATTATTTTGTAAGCAGTTGTGTAATAACGTAAGTCAAGATAGATTTTAAGTTTAAAAGTGAATTGGGGATATTTTTAATTTGAAAAATTGAATAGAGTATTATCTTGTTTGGTACTATGAGAGAAACGAACCTTAATTTTCTCCTCACCATTCACAAAAGTAAACTAGAAGTACAATGTAGACTTAAAGGTAAAAGCCAAAACTACAAAATCTCTACAGGAAAACATAGCATTATCTTCACAACACTAGGGTAGACAAAGCTTTCTTAGGACACAAAAAGTACTAATCATGAAAGAAAATAACAAATTGGAATTTATCAAAATTAAAATCTTCAAAAAACATTGTTACCAAAGTGAAGAGGCGCTCCATAGACTGAGGAAAAATGTTCATAGTACATACATCTGACAAAAGACTTGTATCCAGAATATACAAACTATGCTTACAACTCAATAAGATCGTGAGCAATTCAGTTAAAAATGGGCCAAAGATTTAACACTTTGCAAAGGAAGATATACAAAAGGCCATGATAAGCACATGAAAAATATGTTCAACATCATTAATCCCTTTAGAAATCAAAATCAAAATCACAGTGAATATCACTACACACTAGAATGGCTGAAATGAAGGAGACTCATAATACCACATGTTGGTGAGAATGTGGAGCAACCACAATTTCATAATATTGCTGGTGAGATTGTAAAATGGTTCAGTGATTTTGGAAAACAGTTTGTCAGTTCTTTATAAAGTTAAACATATACTGGGGCGCCTGGGTGGCTCAGTCAGTTAAGTGTCTGACCTCAGCTCCGGTCATGATCTCACGGTTCATGGGTTCAAGCCCCACATCAGGCTCTGTGCTGACAGCTCAGAGCCTGGAGCCTGCTTCGGATTCTGTATCTCCCTCTCTCTCTGCCCCTCCCCCCCTCCCCCCCGCCCCTGCTCATGCTCTGTCTCTTTCTGTCTCTCAAAAATAAATAAATACAAACAAAATTAAAAAAAAAAAGTTAAACATATACTTAACATAAGACCCAGCAATTCTGTTTATAGGTGTTCACTCTGAGAGGTGTGGAAACATAGCCATATAAAGATGTGTAAATGAATGTTTGTGGCAGCTCTATTCAGAATAGCCCTGAACTGGAAGCAACTAATGTCTTTAAACTGGTGAATGGATAAACAAATTATGGAGTATTACTCAGAAATAAAAAAGGACAAACTCCTGATGCATCTCAGAAACATTATAATAGCAAATAATGCAGACACCAGACAGTATCTACCTTGTGATTCTATTTATGTGAAATCCTAGAACAAGTACAGCTAATCTATCGTGAAAAAATTAGATTGATGGTACCTGGGACTGAATGTGGGGGAGATTGACTGGTGCAGGGTATGGGTGAACTTTTAGGATGATGGAAATGTCCTGTATTTTCATTAGGGTGGTGGTAACATGGTGTATACATATATCAAAATTCAGTAGAACTGGTTTATTCATCTTACTGTATGTAAGTTACACCTCAGTAAAGATTAAAATGAATTAAATTGAGTAAGTTTTAATTTGTTTTTTTAAAGATTTTATTTTTTTAACTAATCTCTACAACCCAGCATGGGGCTTAAACTCACAAACCTGAGATCAAAAGTCAAATGCTCTACCAACTGAACCAGCCAGGCACCCAGAATAAATTTTAAATTAAAACAATTGTGTAGAATAATACTTTGTATGATAGATACTGTTTAGGTATTTTTCCATAAAAAATGTTTTAGATACATATGGCAGAAATAGGTGTATCTTAGAATCATCCTTAGCTTTATATTTTTAATCTCAATTTTTTGGTAAAAGGTAAAAAATGAGAGAGTAGTAATATTCTTTGGTACTTTTTGTAGAACCTCTTTATTATTTATTGAATAATAAAGACCATTTTGCATATATCAGAATATAAAGATGGTGGTCAGGTTTCTCCTAATGTGCTCTGTGAACCCTCCACAATTCCTTAACTTTGTTGTACTTTAGTTTCCATATTTACAAAATGAAACCTTTGTTAACTTTGTTTTTTGAGCTCCAACCTTTTTTTTTTTTTTTTAAGTTTATTTTGAGAGAGGGGAGAGAGTATTTGCATGCGCACACGTGGGAGAGGGGCGGCGCAGAGCCCTATATGGGGCTTGAACTCATGAACCAGGAGATCATGACCTGAACTATGAGCCTTTTTGATATATCTTTGTGGAGTGAATTTGTTGAAGTAATGATCTTCCTGTTTTCTTTTGGTTTTGTAAACCTAATAAAGGAAGACCATTATCAACCTCCAGAATATGTTTATTTTTTTAATGCTTGACATTGTTCCAACAAGATTCTAATTGATTTACAAGATGCAGACAATAAAATGAGATAAAAAAAATTGAAAACATGCATGAAAAAAGCAGAAATTAAAATAGGAAAGTGGCATGGAGTTAGGAGTGAGGTTCCCAAATCAAATTACATGCATGAAGTCCTCCATGGACTTAATTTTATCTCCCACTTCAGTTATTTATTAGTTGTATAACTTTAGCCAAGTTATCAAACGTGTTTAATAGTCATACATACTTGCAGGGTAAGTTGAAGTATGAATAGTAGATGTATTTAGTGTCTAGAACATTATAGGCACCCAGTACTTTTTTTGCAAAGGGAAGAATAGAAAGACCTGGGTTCAGATTCTGACTTCAGCACCAACTGCCAGCTTTGTCACTTAACAGTTGATTGATTTTGGACGAAGTCATAGTGTAGCGTAGTGTTATAAGTTTGGTCTCTGGAGCCAGACTCTCCCGATTGGAATACATGCTCTACCACTTTCTCATTGTATATCATTGATCTCTTGCCTCAGTTTCAACAGTATAAAATAAATATTTATAAAATGCTTACTTCAAAGTTTTGTAGTGAGGATTAGATATGTTAATAGTTGAAAAATAGAACAATATCTGATATGTAGCACTCAGTAGATGTTTTTGTTATTATTACCTGGGCTGAGCCTCACTTTTTTTTAATTTTATTTTTTTAAGTAAGCTCTCCACCCAGTGTGGAGCTTGAACTCTCAACCCTGAGATCAAGAGTTGGCACACCCAGGGCACCTGGGTGGCTCAGTTGGTTAAGCATCCAACCTCATCTCAGGTCATGATCTCACGGTTCGTGGGTTCGAGTCCTGTGTCGGGCTCTACACTATCATTGCAGAGCCTGCTTGGGATTCTCTGTCTCTCTGCCCCTCCCCAACTTGTGCTCTCTCACTTTCTAAATACATACATACATACATACGTTAAAAAAAATAAAGAGTTACACACTCTACAGACTGAGGCAGCCAGGTGCCCTGAGCCTCGATTTCTTCACTGTAAACTAAAATAGCTCAGAGTTGTTATAAGGAATAATGAGACAGTACTCATAAAGTACTTAGCATAGTGCTTGGCACCTATCACATGCCACTAATCACCATTTTTGTTATACAGTATCTAAAGATGAGTCATGAATTTGGTTCTTAGGTTTCAAGTAGCTAATAGTGAAGAGAGAAAGACAACCATTTAAATGATTCATAGTTTCCAAGGTAGAATAAACCGGTTGTTAAGGAAACAACTACATGCTCTCTAGAGTGCTCTAGAGTTGTGTTGTGGGTTCTCATGGAGAAAACATCTTACAGTGTCTTTAGTAGTATCTTTAAATGTGAACATAGTCAAAATAATTTATAAAAGTGACTCTTTGGGATTCAGGTCAATGTGATACAAGTATTTGGCTCTGTGATGATCTGACTTAATTCAAGGATAGACTTTGAGAAACTAAAGGAATGGATTGACCTTTAGGAATTTATCTACAAATGTGTTTTCTTTACTGTGGGTTTGAAATGGCAGTGAATGAAACTGGCAGTGGTAGGGGATGCTAATACTTTGAATATTCTTTCCTCAAATTCGGGGCTGTCAGTTTTGAAATATTTGTGTTCCACTTTGTTATAACAATTTTTAAACTTATATTTGAAAATTTTATTTTATTATATTAAAAAAAATTTTTTAAACATTTATTTATTTTTGAGAGACTGAGCACGAGCTGGGGAGGGGCTGAGGGAGAGGCAGACACAGAATCCAAAGCAGGCTTCAGGCTCTGAGCTGTCAGCACAGAGCCAGATGCAGGGCCTGAACCCATGAACTGTGAGATCATGACCTAAGCCGAAGTCAGATGCTTACCAGTTGAGCCACCCAGGAGCCCCATATTTGAAAATTTTTAAACAATGAATTTATAATTGAGAAATACCAAAGTTGACATTTTATTCTAATACTCTTTTACAGAAGTTGGTATAACAGTTAGTTTTTCCTTTGTATTAAAATTTTATTTGTAGCATACTATCCAAAAATAAGAAATTTGGAATATCTTACCTTTGATTACTATTACTTATTCAAAAAAATTTTTAATGTTTATTTTTGAGAGAGAGAGTGCACGTGCATGAAAGCGGGGAAGGGTGGAGAAAGGAAGAGAGAGAACATCCCAAGCAGGCTCCATGCTGTCCATGCAGAACCCAGTGTGGAGCTCCAAGTCACAAACTGAAATTATGACCTGAGCTGAAATCAAGAGTCGGACACTCAACCGACTAAGCCATCCAGGCCCCCCCCCCTTATTTACTATTTTAAATGCTCCATCCCTTTTCCCTACCATGACCAAGAAAATAAAAATAAGTAAAAAAAATACAATTTTCAGAAAGATACAGGACTAAAAGCAACAAATCTTACTTACCAATGCTATTGGGGGAATGCTTTTAGAATTGAGAAGAAAACAGCCCTTTGGATTTAAGAGCTAGAAGCTCAGGAACGCCTGGGTGGCTCTGTTGGTTAAGCTTCCGACTTCTGCTTAAGTCATGATCTCACTGTTGTTGAGTTTGAGCCCTGCATAGGGTTCAGTGCTGACAGTGCAGAGACTCTCTACTCTCTCTCTCTCTCTGTCCCTCCCCCTGGTGTGCTCTCTCTCACTCTCTCTCTCTCTCTCAAAATAAATAAATAAGTTTAAAATAAAAACTACAAACTCAACTCCACTGTTAGCAGTCTGACATTAAATCTTAGTTTCCTCATCTGCAAAGAAGGGATGCTATAGTAATTCACGCGGTATTTGTTAGAACCAAATTAAATAATTGATGTGAGAGTATTTGAGGAATCCACTGTAAAAATGTAATGTGTGAAATTAGCAGAAATAAGTCATGTGAAACCTAGACATTTTTAAAAGTCAGAACGTTTCCATAATTTGATCATAGGAAAAGTTCAGATGAAAGCAAATTGGACATTAGAGTGCCTTACTATTCTGTATCTAGAAAGGTTGGGTTCTTCTCAAAAGGGAAGCTCTGTCAAGGAAATCTGAACATGTCGATCTTTCTATTAACAGCTAAATTAACTCAGTAACATACTTTGAGTATAGTTAACAGATTTGAAATTTATTGTAAACATATAAACCGAGATGACCATGGCTATTACAGCCATATTCTAAAATTTATCTCTTCATATAAATAATATATAGTTTATAAAATATATAATAAGGACACACATATATTTTCTTTCAGAATTCCAGAAAGTAAAATTAGAAGAAAAGGTGTATGATTCTACAGAAATGGACTGCTACAGGTTGAGCGTTCATTGTGTGAAATCCTCATTTACTGTGAATATGCTTTTCATTTGAAAGAAAGCTTTCAAGTTTTCTAGATTATACTTCAGCCTTTGGTTATTATTGTGATGTGGTTCACCTTATAGGTCAATTATGGCAGATGTTAAATTTTAGGCTCTTTCTCCTTGCTTCCTGAAAGATTTTAATGTGCCTCTACTAGATATTTGTTGAGGTTTTTTTTGGTTAGATATGAACAGATTTTAATCTTTGCTAAAAAAAAAAAAACATAGATAGAACTAAATACTTACCAAAAAAATAAATAAAACCAGTTAACATATATTTTAAAATCAGAAATAGGAGAATATCTCAGACTTGTGGAGTTTCTGTTATGTCTGTAGCACTCAGCTGTGGGGAGTATAAAAATGCATGTCAGAGATGAGAGCCTGCCAGCCAGAGTCTCAGTATTTCATTGACAGAGACATTAGTAATTCTAAAATAAGCTAGATATTTGTCAGTGCTGTAGGCCAATATGATCCAATTTCAATGGGAAATGCATTCTAGACGGAGGAGACGTTATTTCTAACTAGTGACTTTGTAGAGGTTTCTTTGGGAGAGTCAGTGTGATTTTTACTGGGCCTTGAAGAATGGATTGGACTTCAGGAGACAGCTTTGAGGAAGTATTTGGCATTTTAGGCAAGAGAAACTTGAGTCAAGGGCTCAAGTACATGAACAAGTACATCAAGGAAGTACAAGATGTGTTTGGAGAAGGGTGAGCAGAACAGTTTGGCTAGAATGAATATTGTGGATTGGAGTAGTGGAAGATGAGCTTGAAGTGGTTTGGACCTAGACTGTGGGGGGCTTTCAGTGGCAAGCTTAGAAACCTGGATTTAAGCACATTTTATTTTTGCATTAAATTTTCATAATACAGCAGTTGTTAGTCCACTTACATTGCTATGGAGTATTTGACAAAAATCAGAGAAGATGCTCCATGTAGTCTCACTTAGAAATTTTTTTCAGTAGCTCAGAATAGAATGATTTAAGCTTCAACTGCTCTGAAGTAAACATTTATTTAGTGTCTGTCGTTGGCTGAACACTGCATTTGGCACTTGTGAAGAGAATGGATCGCCTGTGAGTATCAGTTAATGATACAGTTCTAGAGACAGACCACACATGAAACTGAGGAGTGTTCATAATGCAGCAGTATCTCACTTGCTTTGTCACTTTAGAATCTCTTTATTTTCCTACTCATGCCGTGTGCTAGCATAAATGTATTTAATGCATTCATTCCAGATAGGTGAAAGGTTAGGCAGCTCTTGGAGAGGCATTTTCTGCCTTGCTCTTTGGAAATGTTATAAACCTCAGGTGAGAGTCATTGGGATGATCCTTGCTACCATCCAGACTGGCAGTATGTGTAGAGTAACCCTGGGTGTAGACAGGAGCCTTGACCATAAGCCATTTCAAGTCTGTGCACAGTCTTGTTAGTTCACAAGATCTAGTTCTCAGAAGCAAGTTAGTATTCCATAACAACAGGATTTTAAAAAGGAGTTAATGGGAAATGATTTTCATAATTATCACAATGGGGTAAGTGATTTGATGAATTAGTTTTCTTATTTACAAGATGAGTGCCCCCTCCCCCAAAACCCCAAAAAACAAAAAAACAAGATGAGTTGTTTCCATATAATCTCGATAGAATGGGTTTTTTTTTTTTTTCCTTTTGGTACCTCTTTCTGATCTATATGAGGATGACAGTATCTTTTGTGCACTCTCCTAACTGTATGTGTAGTAACAGTGAGGCCCATGTAACATGAGGCCCTTGTAACCTTCAGTGTTTTACAATCTTGGCCTGGAGAAGTGAAAGTGAAGTTGAAGGAATTGCTCCTTCTTCCCTTATGCACCCTGGGCTCTTCTGCCCTGCACCTTTGCTCAGGTTTTCTCCCGTATCTGGAATACCCTTCTTTCCCCTCCCTTTGGCTGTCTCTGAGCTGGTAACTTCAAAGTGCAGTATGTTGCATAGTAATTTCCTCATATTCATAGTTCATTTGTTATATACATACTGTTTTCATGTTGTTCTTAATGATTCCCTTAATGTCTTCTAAAAATTTTTTTCCTTAATTTAAGGTATGATTACTTAGAGTCCTAACTCCCCTTTCCTTTAGGATTAATCAGTTGTTTAAAGTGGAACTTTATGTATGAAAAGCGTAATGTAAACTTGTTGTCATTGTTATAATGGTAATGATTATCACATCTCAATTAATACCATCTGTTTCATCCTTATTTTTTGTTGTGTGGTTCTTAGGTTCAGAATTTAACATTACGCAGCCAGAAGTTGGGTGTATTATCTAGCTCACAGAACGGTCCGCCAAAAAGCACTAGTCAAACTCAGTCATTGACAATTTGTCATAACAAAACAACAGTGACCAGTTCTAAAATCAGCCAACGAGATCCTTCTCCAGAAAGTAATAAGAAAGGAGAAAGTCCAAGTCTGGAATCACGCAGCACAGCTGTCACTCGGACATCAAGTATTCACCAGTTAATAGCACCAGGTAGGATAAAACTTGTTGAAAGTAGTTGCATTATTCATACAAAAGATGTCTATTACTTGAACAAGAACAATGCTTTTAAAACATTTTAAAATGTGAATTTCATGAGTTTACGAAAAGTCAGTATTGTAGCTTGAAAAAAGGGAAACCAAAAGAGCCCAACAGCTAAAACAAATTACAATAATAAAATAAACTTTTTTGGTCAGTTAACATTTGATTAACATCTTCATTGTGTGCTGGTCTCCCATTATACTAGTAAAACCAATAGCTTTTATTTTTTATTTATTTGATTAAAAAATTTTTTTAACTCTTCTATGGTTAATGTATAGTGTTATATTAGTTTCAGGTGTACAGTGTAGTGATTCGACAATTCTCTTTATTACTGCTTATCAAGATAAGCATACTCTTAATCTCCATCATCTATTTCACTCATCCCCCAATCCACTCCCTTCTGGTAAACCCTTTGTTCACTGTAGTTAAGAATCTGTTTTTTTGTTTTTTTTCCCTTGTTCATTTGTTTCTTAAACTCTACATGTGAAGAATTCATATGGTAGTTGTCTTTCTCTTGTTTCACTTAACATTAAATTCTCTAGCTCTATATATGTTGTTGCAAATGGCAAGATTTAATTCTTTTTGATGGCTGAGTAATATTCCATTGTATATATCTACACATCTTTATCCATTCATCTATGGATGGACACTTGGGCTGCGTCCATAATTTGGCTATTGTAAATAATGCTGCAAAAACAGGGGTGCATGTATCCTTTTGAATTAGTGTTTTCATATTCTTTGGGTAAATACTCATTGGTGTAATTACTGGATTGTAGGATAGTTCTATTTCTAATTTTTTGAGGAACCTCCATCGTGTTTTCCACAGTGGCTGCACCAGTTTGCATTGCTGTCAACAGTGCAAGAGGGTTCCTTTTTCTCCACATCCTGTCAGTGCTTGTTATTATAAAACCTTCTAGCTTTAAAGGAAAAAAAAAAAAAGATTTGCCTATAGTTTATTTAATATGCTTTAGTGGAACAAAATTAAAACCTCTAAAAAAAAAAGCACACATATTTTTTGTTTAAAGTTGTCATTAGTGAGTGGAGTTTACCACTTTCCAAAACTAAGGATTTTGTGTAATTATTTCCCTTACCATGTTGCTTTTTTTCCGTCTTTTATTTCATTTCTGAGAGGAAGATGTCAGGCAGTCAGTTAAGTCATTTTCATTCTCATCAACCTTTGAAACCTTCTGCTGTCCACAGATAACTGTTTCACGGTTCTCATGCTGAAAATGTTGGGGCCATCCAGCATGAGTTTCCTTACCATCTCTCCTATTCATCTCAGAATTTCTCAGTGTTGAGCTTTGTTCACTTACAATAAGATAAGGAGTTATCTGCTTTCTACTTTAAAGTTAACACTGATTGTGTCATTGATTTGCATCTTTTTTTTTTTTTTTACCAGCACCTGACTTTTTCTTGTAGTTGTTACAGCATCTTTTGTTTCCCTCATGCTGGATCCTTTCCTTTGCTTCTCATGCATACTTAGATTTCTCCTATATATATCTGCATATGTTATTTCAATAGCTATTTCAACTATTGTTTATTGAAAGTATGTGTGTGTGTCATTCACTGGGCTAGACATCACATATGTTTCATTAAAAATCCTCCTGGGGCACCTGGGTGGCTCAGTCAGTTGAGTGTCTGACTTTCGGTTTTGGCTCAGTTCATGATCTCATGGTTTATGGGTTCAAGCCCCTTGCACGCTCTGTGCTGACAGCTCAGGATCCACTTGGGATTCTCCTTCACTCTCTCTCTCTGCCCTTCCCCTGTGTGCTCATGCCTACTCTCTCTCTCTCTTTCAAAATAAATAAATTTAAAAAAAGTATTTCTAATAAATGTCTTTCTCAAAATAAGTAAATAAACTTAAAAAAACCCTCCTTTGATCCAACTTCATCAAGTAAGCGTCTTCTTTCTTTTTAAAACTCTGCATTACTTCTTAAAGATTAATTTTATATTACTGAAGTCTCCTTTTTCTCCACCTAAACCTATTTCTCTTACATCTTTCCTCTGTGTTAATATTGCCAGCATCCGCAGCACCCAACCTCAGTGTCTTGTAATTGTTTGATTCCCCTAGTTAGAAATCTCTCATCACTTTGAACTTGTATAGCATTTTTATGCTTCTTCATGGTCCTTTTTCTTTTATAGTTATTGATATACTTAGCTTTTCCCTAGATAGTAAGCTCTTTGAGAGTAAGATAATAATATTGAGCACTTACATGTCAAGTACTTTACAATTATTAACTCCTTTAATCCTTTTTCAGATTCACCTTTTCATCCCTTAATCTTAACAGCGATAAATTGTACCTTATAAACACTTTCTACAATAGATGGACAGTAAATATTTGTTGGATTAATAGTTGATTTTTTTCCATTTGAATTTTGGAAATTAAGTACAGGCTTTGTTATAATGTATAAATTAATAAATCCATTCATAGTGTAGTGTGGTGTGAATTCTTTTTTATAAACATATGTGTGCTTAGGTACTGTTCTCTGTATGGCTTGATAACAGGATTTTTGTATTGTACTGTCCAGAGTATTTTCAGCCTCAAACCAGCCTCTGGCCAGTGTTGATAGAGGAGTCAGTGTGGACAAGCAGTGACCCACTGCACTTGAAATGACTGCTTAGGGGACAGTTTTTAGTGACTCGTACAGTTATGATAGATTATAATGAAGGGTGGGTTAGTTTACTGCCAAAGAGAATGCTACCTTCAAAGAAAGCTAGGACCTCTTTCAGGGTGAGTTCAAGCAAGGAGATCTACTTTTAGATTTTCAGTCCTACTGAACTCCCTATACCTGGTTCTTTTTTTTTTTTTTTAAGTTTATTTATTTTGAGAGGGGAGGGAGGGGCAGAGAGAGAGAGAGAATGAATGCCAAGCAGGCTCTGCACTGTCATTGTGGAGCCTGATGTGGGACTTGAACTCACAAACCCCTGAGATCATTACCTGAGCTGAAATCAAGAGTCCCAATACCTGGTTCTAAGTTGACAGTTACTCTTCCCCTTTTTTTTCATTGATAGTGTGATAGTATCCCTATAGTTGCCTTCCTCTGATAGCCAGTATTTTATGTGGGTATGGAGGAGACAGGTAGGGTAAAACCATCAGAGTCTCAGGACAATTCAATTCCAAATTTAGATCTCTTAATGTGTACTAACCAAACTCCAGTTTCCCATGGTGTTGTTGATTAGAAACAAAACCAATGAAACACCCTCAGCCACAAAAACCTTTGCAGCTGCCAAACTTATAAATTCATTCAAGCCTTATACTGCAGTTATGCAAAGTAATTTATATCTCCTGTCTAGGAAACAACTGTATTTTTCCACTCTTAGTTTTTCTGCACTTGTTGGGAAGTTAGTCTGAAATGAAGATTTTTTTTCTTTTTTGAGATTCTTGAATTGGTAATTTGTCTTTTTCCTTAGAAAAATGCTTATCCCTATAAGTTGCTTTCAAATATGAGAAAAATCTACTGGTGTCCTAATGCAGTATAGACTAATAATTATTATAATGGACATGGTTATTATTTCTTTATATTTATTTCTAGGGTGCTAAAATCATTTGATTTTTTCCGTCATTTTTTTAAATTAAAAAAAAATTAAGTTTATTTTTGAGAGAGAGACAGAGAGTGAGTAGGGGAGGGCAGAGAGAGAGAGGGATAGAGAAAATCCCAAGCAGACTCTGTACTGTCAGCACAGAGCTGGATATGGGGCTCAAACTCACAAACCGTGAGATCATGACCTGAGTCGAAATCTAGTGAGACGCTTAACTGACTGAGCCACCCAGGCACCCCTCATCATTTCTTTTTGAATGTGTAGTTCTCACTTCATAGTTAATGTATTTTTAATATATAAAATAAAGGTGAACAACAACCACATATCTGGATATTATCATGAACTCTATTCGAGTTCAAGTCTTTATAGCAGTTTTTAGAGCTTTTAGTCTAGAGCTTTTATTCCAAACAAAATTTTCTAAACAAAATCAGTTTAGTTGGAAAAAATATATACCACTTTCTGTAGACATGAATTTAATATGTAGTGAAAAGCCTATGCTAGTCTGCTCAGGCTGCCATAAAGGATACCATAGACTAGGTGGCTTAAACAACAGAAAATTATTTTCTTACAGTTCTGGAGGCTGGAAAACCCAAGGTCAGGGTCTGGCAGTGTTTGGTTTTTGGTGAGAGCTCTCCTCCTGGCTTGCAGATGACTGCCTTCTTGCTGTGTCCTCACATGGCCTTTCATCTGAGTGCCAGGAGAGAGGATATTGAGCTTTCTGATGTTGATGTATACTCTTGTAAAGATTCTACCCTTCTGACCTCATTCAACTTTAATTACTTCCTTAGAGGCCCCATTACCAAATACAGTCACATTAGGGGTTAGGGTCTCAACATATGCATTTTTGGGGACAAAAACATTCAGTCCATAAGAGGAACCCAGACTCAGCTAGGGCTATGGGTTCTTTTAGACCCAGTGCTGCCCCTTAATAGCCAGCTGATTTCAGGTAGTGCACTTAACTGCCCAATTTCTTCATCTGTAATATATTGGATTATCATAGTACCCTGTTTGCCTCATGGGGTTGCTATAACTATTTAATAAAATAATATGTTTAATAATTTACAATAACGTGTAATTGTTGGGGTGCCTGGGTGGCTCAGTCGGTTAAGCATCCGACTTCAGCTCAGGTCATGATCTCACAGTTCATGAGTTTGAGCCCCGCATCGGACTCTGTGCTGATATGATAGCTCAGAGCCTGGAGTCTGCTTCAGATTCTGTGTCGTCTTCTCTCTCTGCCCCTCCCTGCTCACACTCTCTCTCTGTCTCTCTCAAAAAATTAAATAAACATTAAAAAAAATAATGTGTAATTAACATACTTAATTGTAAGTAATTATATAAAGAATTCTACATATGTGAGGGAGTATGATAATCATTAACTCTCCAAATATAAACCCATCTTAATAATACTTATTAAAATCAGAGAAGTTAAGAAACATGATATTCTCCAGAACACTAGGGCTTTTCTTGTAAAAAGAAGTATTGCTTCAGGTATTCTCATAATTATTCTGTAATGTATATGCTTATCAGTTGGAATTATGGACTAATATAAAATATATAGACTCACTTTGATGTCTCATCAAAAATTTAGTTTAGGTGAGAGAGTATTGAATTATCAGCTCTAGAATATACAAAAAGATTGCTTATTTGCTAGAGCTGAGAAGGAATTTTTATTCCCATAAATATGATGTACATTGTACTTCAATCATATGGTAAATTTTGGGGCTCCTGGGTGGCTCAGTTGGTGAAGCATCCAGCTCTTGACTTTGGCTCAGGTAATCATCTCACGGTTTGTGAGTTCAAGCCCAGCATCGGGCTCTGTGCTGACCGTACAGAACCTGCTTGGGATTCTCTCTCTCTCCCTCTCTCTCTCTTCCCCTTCCCCACTCATGCTCTCTTTCTCTCTCAAATAAATAAACTTAAAAAGAAACTTAAAAGAGTGGTAAATTTTAATTACAACTCAAAAAGTTGAACTAAAATGGGCTTTTGCTGTTATCCTGGAAAAAACTCTATTTCCCTATATTTAAAAGAGGAAAAATAGTATCTTGAGCCCTTTGGAGAAAAGGCAGTCTCTAGAATTCCAAGATTTGGGGGCACCTGGGTGACTCAGTCAGTTAAGCATCTGAATCTTGATTTTGGCTCAAGTTATGATCTCACCATTTGGGAGCTCAAGCCCTGCATCAGGCCTGCTGAGGACTCTCTGCCCCTTCCCCATGCACATGAGCCCTCCATATCTGTCTCTCAAAATAAATAAATAAATATTAAAAAAAAAAAAAAGCTTAAAAAAAAGAATTTCAAGGTTTTATTGAACGTTCTATAATATAATCTTTATCAACACATTTATAAAGTACTAGTGTAAAATTTTCAGTCTTAATTTGAGGTGCTAATCTAGTTATGTGAGAATTATTTTGTTAAATGAAATTTTAGACCTTATCTCCATTTTTCTTAATACAATTTGTGGATATTTGTTGAACCCTCTCTTTTGAGATGTTAATCAGATGTTAATTTCCTTAAAGGATCTCCAAATTTTAAATGATAACCAACCAAATGCAAGAATGTTAAAGTTGTTACAAGGTTTCATAAGGCTTTTTGCCACAAATGTGGTTAAGTACAAAAATAGATGCAAGGTTTATCTTAACATTCTGAGATTTAAAGAAAATGTTGCAGAGTCTTTAGACCTATTTTAAGTGTATATAGCTTTTATATGATATTAAGCAATCTTTTCAATTTATCTTCTAATGAACCTAGTGTCCGTTTTTAAGTAAACAGGATTTCCCCAGCATCCCCCTCTGTGTAAACATACACTCTAGTATGCAGAAGAAGCATAATGATGGGACAAATATTTACTACTTGATTTTGCTAATTCTTACATATATTATCCCTGTTGTGAGTGACTCCTGTGTGGAGAAAACTGATAGTATCAGTGATAGATCACTGTAGGTTTTGTTGTTGGTTTTTTTATTTTTGGTGGGTGGGGAGAGAAGTTAAACAAGATCATTTATTTAGACAGCATGGATTCTCTCTGCAAGCAGAACTAATGCTCTCCTAGATTTGGAATGGCCTCTGAGATTTTATTTCTTTACAGTGATTATTGAACAGTGGTATAGAATTGACATGTGTTTTGCTTAGCTGAATTTACTTTTTATACAAAACATTTTCTGAGTCAAATAATACCAGCTTTTCATCCTGGCTCAAATTTGGAAAGTTATTTGGGAAGCTTTATAAATAATTACATTGACTATTAGTTGGAAGAGTATTTAGACGTAGATTAGAAAAGATGAGACATTTATGAATTTTGATATTGCATATTTATGATTTTGAAGTTACTTATATACATATTACATTTGTTCGTGGTACTTCTTCTCTTCTCCCCAAAGAAGGAATTCAGATGGATAAACTTTGTTAAGTTACTGCAGATATTCTGATGACTTCTAAAATTTAATAAGAATAAATCATGTGTGTATTTCAGATGTATGAATCAATTGCTTTAGGCCGTTTTTCTTTTGACCTTATCACAGTAAGGTTATTTTATGAAGTCTTTATAGTTTTCTGAGGAAAAGTTGTTATTATATTTTCAAATCACTCTTGTCTGAAAGTCTTATAAAAAATTTCTGGAGATTATGACATTCTGATGTGAAAACTTGCCTCCTTTAGATTTATTTAAAAATGTTTATGATATTTCTGGAAAAAATACTAATTGTCATTTTTTTCTCTCACAGCTTCATATCCTCCAATTCAGCCTCATCCTCTAATAAAACATCAGCAGATTCCTCTTCATTCACCACCTCCCAAGGTTTCCCATCATCAGCTGATATTGCAACAGCAGCAACAGCAAATTCAGCCAATCACACTTCAGAATCCAACTCAAGACCCACCCCCATCCCAGCACTGTATGCCACTCCAAAACCATGGCCTTCCTCCAGCACCTACTAATGCCCAGTCACAGCATTGTTCACCAATTCAGAACCATCCCCCTTCTTTAACAATGTCTCCTAGCCAGTCACAGTCAGCACAGCAGTCTGTAGTGGTGTCTCCTCCACCGCCTCATTCACCAAGTCAGTCTCCTACTATAATTATTCATCCACAAGCACTTATTCAGCCACACCCTCTTGTGTCATCAGCTCTCCAGCCAGGGTCAAACCTGCAGCAGTCCACTGCTAATCAGGTGCAACCTACAGCACAGCTGAATCTTCCATCCCATCTTCCACTTCCAGCTTCCCCTGTCGTACACATTGGCCCAGTTCAGCAGTCCGCTTTGGTGTCCCCAGGTCAGCAGATTGTGTCTCCAACATCACACCAGCCATATTCAACCCTGCAGTCCTCTCCAATCCCAATTGCAACCCCTCCACAGATGTCGACATCTCCTCCAGCTCAGATTCCACCACTGCCCTTGCAGTCTATGCAGTCTTTACAAGTGCAGCCTGAAATTCTATCCCAGGGCCAGGTTTTGGTGCAGAATGCTTTGGTGTCAGAAGAGGAGCTTCCAGCTGCAGAAGCTTTGGTCCAGTTGCCATTTCAGACTCTTCCTCCTCCACAGACTGTTGCGGTAAACCTACAAGTACAACCACCAGCACCTGTTGATCCACCAGTGGTAAGCCCTTGGAAGCTCTTTGACTTTCTTGCTGAACTGAGAGTAAAAACTTTTTTTCCCACATTATGTTATATTGCTAGATCTAAATGCCTATGAATTTAAAAAGCTTGAAATTTCCATCTGTCAGTGTCTGACAAACATGCTATATGGGCAAAAAAAAAAAAAAAATGCCATTTGTTGTAGTATGGTTGCATGCTTGATAATTTGTGATGGTTATTAAAGTCCCTCGTTAATTTTATTACTATTTAAACAAATCCATCTGCTATCTTTACAGAGTTGATTTTTTTTCCCCAAGGGAATGCATTTGAACCAGTGTCATCTGCACAAAGTTTTTTCTCTTAAGGTGATTATCCTTCATAGATCCCTTCTGTTGGCTTGTATGTTCTTAAACGTATGGTTTATCTACCTGACCTTTTTGGTTGTGTGCATTCTGAAGTCCTGGGCCTTTAGGGGCTTTGGTTTCAAGGTGGAGGTATGCTTGTATGATGTAATTTTTGGGTACAATTATATTTTGTAATTAAGTTTTGTAAAAAAAATAAATCTATTCTAGGAAAGAATCCAAGTTTGCAAAAAACATTAACTGTAGACCATCTTTTAGAATTACTAAACTTGTGATTTTTAAATTTCTATGAAGGGAAAATATGTACTTAAGATTTCTCATTTAAAAAGCTAAAAAAACTGAGTGGATGAATTGAATCTGAAGATGAAAAAATCCACTGGGAGGAGTAAAAGTTTTGAATAATTGAGATAGATCGTGGTGAAATTTTTAGAATAAACCTTTAGCAAAGGTACTTGTTGCCTAGAAAATTATCCTGGAGAATTTTTTTTTAACATTCTTTAAAAGACTTTAAATTTATAAAATGATTTACAATAAAAGTTGAAATAAGATTGTTAAATGTCTAGGCAGAATGATCAAATCCATAATTAGTTTATAACTGAGGAAGACAGTCTT
The DNA here is from genome assembly GCF_027475565.1 of Acinonyx jubatus. Taxonomy (NCBI): domain Eukaryota; kingdom Metazoa; phylum Chordata; class Mammalia; order Carnivora; family Felidae; genus Acinonyx; species Acinonyx jubatus. The sequence continues at coordinate 94,388,317 of NC_069384.1, forward strand.
CCCAAAGGAGGTTTTGTATTAAACCTCACTGAAGCAGTTTTATCACTTAAAAATTAATAACCACTAATTCAGAAAGGAAAGGAGTTTCAAAGTCTGTTCCTCAATGGGAAACATTTTGGTTCACAGGATGCAAATTTATAGATTCTTTATTCTTGTCATCCCCATTGATGTTTATATGCATAGAGAGATTGAATTCCACTTTGATTTACTTTTATGAAAAACAATTTGACAGAGGAGTGTCTCACTGGCTTAGAGGAACGTGTAGTTCTTAATCTTGGGGGTCGTGGGTTCAAGCCCTATGTTGAATGTAGAGAGTACTAAAAAAAAAAAATAATAACAACTTGACAGAAACAGCAATGGGAATCTAGAAATAAGTTTGTCATTCAGTTATCGTGTCTCCATATCTGTTAGATTTCTGAAGAATTTACAGTGGATATTGTAACATAAAAAACACAGGCTTCAAAGTGGACAGTAATTACAAGTAAAAAGTAAAATTTCTTTCTGTGCCTACTATTTTTCTAGTTATCTTTGTTAGGAGAAACTTTGGGATAGAAATATTGGGGCACCTGGGTGGCTCAGTTGGTTGAGCATTTGACTTCGGCTCAGGTCATGATCTCCCGGTTTGTGAGTTCGAGCCCCACGTTCGGCTCTGTGCTGACAGCTCAGAGCCTGGAGCCTGCTTTGGATCCTGTGCCTCCCTCTCTCTCTGCCCTCCCCTACTTGTGCACTCTCTTTCTCTCCCTCTCTCTCTCTCTGTGTGTCTCTCAAAAATAAAAATAAACATTAAAATAAATTTAAAAAATAATTTTATTTTAATGAATATAAAAATAATAATTAAAAAATGTACATTATCTTATTTTGGAGTTTTTTTGGGTTTTTTCCCCCATGAAAATAGTACATTTTTTTGCTATCACTGGTGTGGTCATACATACTGTAGATGTTTCTGTGTTATCTTATTTTTTATCTTTCTCAAAGATAAATTTATTAAACTACATTTTTCTTTTATTACCTTTGATCAAATCTGATTTTTTTTTATCAAATCACATTTGTGAATTACACATTTCTTCAGTTTCCTGGTTGTTTCAGATATTTAAAGATAGGAATATATATTTATTTAAGAGATGTAACATTTTGAAAGATAAGTATGAATATCGAAGTTAAATCAGGGTATTTTTTTTTTTTTTTAATTTTTATTTTAGAGTGTCGGGAAGAGAGACAGGGGGATAGAGAGAATCCCAAGCAGGCTCCACACCCAGTGCAGAGCCCGATGTCAGACTCAATCCCATGACTCTGGGATCATGACCTGAGCTGAAATCAAGAGTCAGACGCTCAACCAACTGAGCCACCCAGGTGCCCCCATCAGTGTAGTTCTTAAAAATATATATTATAAAAGATACATTTATGAAACTAAAATTTTTCATTGATATATGGGTATGATGTGTGACAGTAGATAATTTAGAACCAATAAATGTCCCACAGTTTATTTAGGAAAAGTAGACAGATAGGACTAAGGTACTTTATTGAGGTAAGTTTGGCAGTCATTGCTAGTTTTAGAATAGTTTTAGTTATGGGCTAAACAGAAATTGTGTTGTGGAGTTTCCTAATCTTGTGAGTAGAACATCAACTTCTTTGTCTTATTCAATATTTTAGTTGTTGCACTTAGATTTTTTATGTTTAATGGTGCCAGATGTCTGTGATAGATAGATTTCCTACTTTTTTTTATTAACTTATTTTGCCTTTACATAGCAGATTTGGAAGAAAGTATGTTTAGTTAGAATTACCTATAAAGAATGAAAATTATTTTATAATATTCTTTCATAGATTATTTCAGAATATGCTATTAATGACTCTTTTTATCCTTTCAAACTTGTTCATTATTTTTAAAAAATCAGAGTTCTTTGCATGATTAGACTTTGTGGCAGCATGAATATTAAAGAGAGAATTTAAACATTTTAAGAAAATATCTAATAAAGGAATGCTGCACAGGTGTACCTTAACTGGTTGATAAAACCATACTTTTCTAATAACCTCTGATCAACATACCTGCCACTGTCAAATTAAGGTAATCACTATGACAGATGCCCCTCATTAGAAGATTTTTTTTCTTCCCTTTAACCCCTAGGACATTCCTTTTGGATGACTTTACCTGTGTTGGACATTATCATCATATAAAAAAAATTGTCATGTGAACAGATACTAGCAGCTCTCATTATTGTACTGTACGATAATGAATGACTGCTTTCACTTCTGAGGATCCAGACGGTTAAGGAATCTCCCTTGGTGAAACAGGTTTCCAGATGCAGGGGTGGGAGCTATTAATTTTTTTTTTTAATTTTTTTTAACATTTATTTATTTTTGAGACAGAGAGAGACAGAGCATGAACAGGGGAGGGGCAGAGAGAGAGGGAGACACAGAATCAGAAACAGGCTCCAGGCTCTGAGCTGTCAGCACAGAGCCCGACGTGGGGCTCGAACTCACGGACCGTGAGATCATGACCTGAGCCGAAGTCGGCCGCTTAACCGACTGAGCCCTGAGCCACCCAGGTGCCCCAATAATTTTTAAAAATGTAGCCTACTTAGTTGATTCACATCACAGTTCTGGATATCATATTTGGTATAAAATTATCAGCAACAGGAGGATTAAAGTTACTTTTTTAGGATTTTTAAATTTTTTAAAAGGAAAAGATCTTCTTTTTTTTTTTCTTTTAAGATATTTTATTCCTGGGTGGGTCAGTTGGTTAAGCAACTGACTTTGGCTCAGGTCATGATCTCACCATTTATGAGTTCATGCCCCACATTGGGTAAGCTTGAGCCCCACTTCAGGCTCCATGCTGTCAGCATGGGATTATCTCTGCCCGTCACTCACTTATGTTCGCTCCCTCTCTCTCTCTCCCTCCCTCCCTCTCTGTCTCTCTCTGTCTCTCTGTCTCTCTCTCTCTCTCTCTCAGAAAAAAAAACAAACAAACAATTAGAGGCTTTGGAAGTTAGGTGTTTTTTGGTTTTTTTAATTTTAATTTTATTTTAGGTTTATTTATTTTGAGAGAGAGCATGAGCAGGGGAGGGGCAGAGAGGGGGGAGAGAAGAATCCCAAGCAAGCAGGCTCTGCACTAATAGTACAAGGCTTGAACTCATGAACCATGAGATCATGACCTGAGCTGAACAAGGGTCACGCGCTTAATTTTTTTTTTTAAACTGTATTGCTGTTAGCTATGCCTTTGTAGATGAAACTTGATAGTCCCTTTTATAACATTTGGTTTATGTTGGTTTTAGAAATCTTGATCACTTTTATATTGACCAAGATATACTTCAAATCACCAAGCTTTTTCAATAGTTTGATTAAAATATAGTATAAAAAATACATATAGTATTAGATATCACCTCAAGTTTTTTGTGAATGTTGTTGAAAGGTTTTTTGTTTTAACGTTTATTATAATTATTAATCAGTTTAAGTAATCTTAAAAACTTACGACCTTTGTAAATTTAAGTAATAAGCTTTGTATATTAGAAAAAGGAACTGCTTTGTGGTTTTGTTTTTTGTAATCTATCATCTTTCAAAAATAATGATTAAATAGGGTTGCCGGGCGGCTTAGTTGGTTAAGCCTCCAACTTCGGCTCAGGTCATGATCTCACAGTTCGTGGGTTTGAGCCCCATGTCGGGCCCTGTGCTGACTGCTGGAGCCTGGAGCCTGCTTCAGATTCTGTCTGTCCCTCTCTCTGCCACTTCCCCGACTCACACTCTGTCTCTCACGCTCTCTCAAAAATAAACATTAAATAAAAAAAATTAAAAGTAATGATTAAATAATGATGACAAAAATAGTCTAGAAGTGGACTTTGAAAACAGCCTTAAGTTTAATGAAAAATTAGTTATTTTTAGTTACACAGTACCTTCTCAGATTGAGTCCATGTTTTCTTAAGTATACTCTTTAGCATTGGATTACAAAGGTCAAGTTAAAAAATTAAAAACTTTGTAAGTATGAAACAATATTGAAGAACTAAAAATAATGTGTCAGATGGCTTAGGAGTGGTGGGTTTGGGTGTGTATTAATTCAAGGACATGTATTTTCTGTTTACCTGATACTAGCTTATAAAAATTCATTAGATTCTTGAGTAGGTCAGAAGATTAAAGAATTAAAGATGTAATTGCATACCTTTTTTGTATGTTCTTAGATGTTATTTTTCATAATTTAATCTTTAATTCACATAAATATAATAAAGAAGAACCTGGGGTATAGTCCTTTACGCAGTCCCTGATATATTATGTGTCATTTTGGAGAATTACTTAGTGTGCTTGTGAAAAGTACTAGCATTTATTTTTATTTATGACAGTTGGAAGTTAATAGAAACAATAGCAAATTCCCCAATTAGTTATTGAGTGTATAAGATCAAACTTTTTTTTAATTCTCAAAATTAAGAATATGTCCTGACTTGACTGTCACCTTTTGGGAAACTTTAGTAATTTGTAGCCTAGATACTGATTCGCAACTTACTTTCAGTGAAATATTTTCGAGCATTATGAAAAACCTCATTTGAATTGTTTCAAAGTTTTCTTTTCAACCTGTTAAATAGAAACTAAAATAGTTTCAACTCTGCTTCCATAGTCGTTTTGCCTTTTTAAAATTTAAAACACTTAGAATTTATTTTTTTTTTCAATTAAGTTAGGAACACCTTAGTAAATATATTTTTAGAAACCTTTTAAGGCAGTGTGGTTTGTCATTGTAGGTTTATCAAGTAGAAGATGTGTGTGAAGAAGAAATGCCAGAAGAGTCCGATGAATGTGTTCGGATGGACAGAACGCCACCACCACCCACACTGTCTCCAGCAGCTATAACTGTGGGGAGAGAAGATTTGACTTCTGAACATCCTTTGTTAGGTGAGGAAATACCTAAATTTGGGGAAATTTTCTGCTAGGTAAATGTTAGTAATAAAGTTGAGTAAAGTAAAATTAATGAAGTGTAATAAAGTGAGTATAGAACCCCCACTGGAAATGATATGAAACTAGTTTTTTATGTAATTAATTACAGCAAAACATAATAGAATTCAAGATTTTCTTTTTGTTTTTTTCCATGAGAAACAAAACAATTGATGAGGAGCCACCCAAGTGAAAAACATACTTTAGCCTTCTAATTTTTAGTAGTTTTTACAGATATGTTTTATATGCCCAATCAGGTTCATTGGTCAGGCTATTTCTAAGCTTAAAAATTAGGGTAAATCAAAGTTCTATAAAAAGATTTCACTTATGTTTTCCAGAAATCACAAAACATTCTGAGTCATATCTGGCATTCCTCGTAATTACTTGTGATCCAGGCTGAGTACATTTTTAAAAATATTCTTTCCCAGACAGTTCTTAAATTAAGCCTCCCTAATTCTTTACTAGAGACATGGATTAAAAAAAATCGTTGTCCTTAAGCATTTAAATTTTTATTCACTACTTTAGTGCTACTCATGAAATCAAGTAAATCTTCTGTATGCTCCTCCTCACGATATTAACGTGACTGTGAATCCTAGGTATTTTACTTAAAACATTTTACAGAACATTATATAAAACATTTACTAAAACTATAACATTTACTAAAATAAAACTCATATAGCTCTCTGTCTAGGTCTTTAAAAAATACATCCCATGTTAGATTTTAATTAATTTATCTGTGTATCTATTTAATAAAAGCTTTTCTTTTTTTCCCTCTTTTTAAAAGAACATTTTTAAAGTAAACTCTGCTTCCAACATGGGGCTCACACTCATGACCCTGAAATGAAGAGCTGCATGCTCTGCCCACTGAGCCAGCCAGGTGCCCCCATGTTAGATTTTTAAAAACTATGAATATTTAATTTAGATCAGGGTTGGCAAACTACAGTTCATGCTTTAAATCTTTTCTGCTGTCTATTTTTGCATGTCCCATGAGCTGAGGATAGTTTTAAAAGTTCTAAGTGGTAGAGGAAGATCAAAAGAAGAGTAATATTTCATGCTATGTGAAATTATGCAGAATTGAAATTTCATTGTCCATAAATAAAATTCTATACAACACAGCTACGTTCATTTATTAAAATATTGTCTATGTTTACTTTCGTATTCTTGTGGCAAAGAGGAGTAGTTGTAGAGCCCATATGGTTCTTTACAGAAAGCTTGATCCAGATAATAGTCATCTTGATTCAGTCTTCCTTGTAAGTATTCAGTCCTCTTGAATATCTTATGACTCTCGTGATTATTTACAGTAAATAAGAACCCCTGTCACAGGTACAGACACAGATTGTAACAGGACACTGACTTTGCTACCAAAGCTACTCTCGCCATCCCTTTGTTTCAGTTGTGCCACAACTCTACTCCTTATTCCCTTGCTATCCGTGAGAATCTCTGGAAGGCACAAAAAGGGAGAAATCAGTTTTCTTCCAACATTTTCTCCCTCCTGAAAAACAGAAAATGTTTAGTCAGTAAAATTAGATAAAATATTTAAGACAAGTTTAAAATTGCCTTTGTTTACTCAAAGTAATACCACAAAAACTAGATTTAGGAAAATCTAACTATAGTATTAAATCTTTGTAGTTTCTGTACACTGAAAATGGATTTAATTTTGCTGCAGATTTCCTGGAGTTTGATTTAAAGACAGAAATAAAAGTTTAATTGGATACTAACCTTGCATTGTGACTGTGACTGAATTACCTTAAAAGCATTACTCATGGCAACACAAAGAAAGTTTAAGTACTTGAAATACTGGAACACAAACACAGCTTCACATTTTTTCCCTCAGGAACACAGTTCAGGATTCTGTCACGTGTATCTCTCAGGCTAAATTGTCTAGGTACAGTGTAGAGAATCTTCTTCTCATTTACTTCATACCTACTACTCTTCTGTAGTGTCTATGAAGGGGCAGAGCAAGCACAAGTTGATTTTTTAGAATAGCTCTCAGCAAATCATAAAATAAGCAAACCTGCAAAAACAGAGGGATTTGTTCCCATCCAGTATTTAGTTTTTGTAAATCTCTAAAAATTCCATACAAGTAAAAAGCATCTGTTAAAAAAAAGCTCATGGCGGTTCCTGGGTGGCTCAGTCGGTTAAGCGTCCGACTTCAGCTCAGGTCATGATCTCTCAGTTCGTGAGTTCAAGCCCCACGTCAGGCTCTGTGCTGACAGCTCAGAGACAGGAGCCTGCTTCGGATTCTGTGTCTTCCTCTCTCTCTGTTCGTCCCCTGCTGGCACTCTGTTTTTGTCTCTCTCTGTCAAAAATAAATAAAGATTAAAAAAAATTTTTAAAAAAGCTCACAGATCTTGTTCAGAAAACGAGACTTTGAATAAGTAGAGTACCTTGTGGCAAAGTCCTATTACTTGTGTTTTCTCTTGTAGTTATCTTAAATCTAGAGAATGTAATAATTTTTCTACTTTCATAACATCAGTGTTTCTCACCTGTTTTTATTTTTAACAGCTGATTATATATACTGGCAAGTAATAGCTATTAGCCTCTTCAAAAAGTCAGTAACTTACAGCTCTATTTTTTAAAAAAAAATTTTTTTTTCAACGTTTTTATTTATTTTTGGGACAGAGAGAGACAGAGCATGAACGGGGGAGGGGCAGAGAGAGAGGGAGACACAGAATCGGAAACAGGCTCCAGGCTCTGAGCCATCAGCCCAGAGCCTGACGCGGGGCTCAAACTCACGGACCGCAAGATCGTGACCTGGCTGAAGTCGGACGCTTAACCGACTGCGCCACCCAGGCGCCCCTTACAGCTCTATTTTTAACAACATTTAGGACTCTGTGTAAGATTGGCACATTTGTATGTATGATCTAAAAATCAGTTGGAACATACACCAAGCAATATTTTCTGAATAAGCCAAATTACACTTAATGCAGCTTTATATTTCTAAAGTAACAAAATATCTATAAATCTGTAAGGGACATTAATATTTTATTTTTCAGTACCCCCATAGATTTATATTTTCTTTCAAACATAAAACATGGCTTTCAATCCCACTTTATAATTTTATAATTTAATTTCCTTTTACTCTATGAGTAAATGTGAAGATTTGGTAATGTGGGATAGAATTTTTCTGGAGTTCCTCAGTTTCGTAATGCATGCATACAGTAACACTGCATGTGTTCCGTGAAATCAATAAACTAGCATTTTTCTGTTGACTTTCTTGTTTAGTTTTTAATAAAGGATTGTGTAATTTAAAAATTTCTTTAAATCTTTATAAAATTTATTTTTGAGAGACTGAGCGAGAGTGGGAGAGGGGCAGAGAGAAGGGGAGACGCAGTCTGGAGGCAGGCTCCAGGCTCTGAGCTGTCAGCACAGAGCCTGATGCAGGGCTCAAACTCATGGACCGTGAGATGAAATCAGACACCTAACTGACAGAGCCACCCGGGCGCCCCAAGGATTGTGTAATTTTTAACAGGTTTTCCAGTACAGTTTATCTTGGTGGATTATTTGGTGGAACTAGGTTAATAAGTGGCTTATAATAACAGTGCTGTGATCAGATATATGATGTTAATCACATTCGTGTTCTTGAGTGTGAATTGTTAGCTTTTCCATTTCTGAGATTATACACATGATCGCTACACTGTATTGTTAGCTGAAAATTTTATTCTTTAGGGATTCCTATTTCTTCTCTACCTAACTGGGCTATATTTTGAGCATTTTTGATAGTGGTGTCAACCCTTTTCATACTGATGATGGAGGAGTTACCACAGCAATTATAAGAGCATTGTCTCAAGAACTGATTCCCTAGGTTAGTATCCCACCAGCTCCATTACTTAATTAGTTGTGTGTCCTTGACCAAGTTTCTTTATCTTCCTGTTTCCCTTGGGCTAGTTTTGAGGATTAATTGAGTTACAACCTGTGAGGCATTTGCACAGTACCTGGCATGTAAGTGCTCAGTAAATCATACTATTATCTTTACACATGTGCTCTTTTTTTTTTGTTATTTTTCTCAGACATCTCTAGTCACTGATATTTTTAGTTTTCAGCCGGTTCTTTCTATTTCATACAGTCAGTAAAGTTTGGTGCTATTGTACGGCTTTCATACAGTTTGGTGCTATTGTACGGCTAGGTAAAGTCTCTATCATAGGCTGTGGGGTCTATCTTAATGTGGTCATCAGAGTTTGAAGGGGAGGAATCACAGTGATCCAGCCCAATGTTTTGCAATTGCCTGGTACTAAAGTGTTTCTCCAAACTGACATACACATTGCCACTGAAGAGGTATTAAAAAAATGTACATGGATTGGATTAGCCTTACTGCTTGAAATAAAGGTGATGAATGCTGTGTAATCCTTTAAAAATCTCTACTTTATGGATTTTATGATCCTTTTTTATTTAAGTGTGCTTTCAGAGTATTCCCCACCAACCCCCCCCCCCCCCCCCCCGCCATGCCATCTGGAATATATAAACAGGAACACAGGGAATTTAATATCTGTTTAGCTTAAAAAATTTTTAAAAAGCAACAATTTTCATATTCCTAAGTTGATATTCTAAAATATTTTTGTGTCTTATGGGGCAAGGTTGGAATGTAACCTGTAACCAAGGTTGGAATGATAACTTTTAGCAAGTTATCCCCTTCTGTAAAGTGGGGATAATAGTGGCTTCTATCTCATAAAATTAAATGAGATTAAATATAAAGTTCTTAGGATGGTGTTTTAAAGCACTAGATCTTAACTATTGTTGCTGTTAATGTTTATTCTTGAATTTTTTTCATATTTGCCTGCACAGAATGATAAAGATAAAAACTGACTTTTCTTTTTCAGAGCAAGTGGAATTACCTGCTGTGGCATCAGTCAGTGCTTCAGTAATTAAATCTCCATCAGATCCTTCACATGTTTCTGTTCCTCCACCTCCACTCTTACTTCCAGCTGCTACCACAAGGAGTAATAGTACTTCTGTACCCAGCAGCATTCCCAGTATAGAAAACAAACCTCCACAGGCTATTGTTAAACCACAGATTTTAACGCATGTTATTGAAGGCTTTGTGATTCAGGAGGGATTGGAGCCATTTCCTGTAAGTAGTAAGCAAATTTGTATTTTTAAAAATTATTCATGTAGTATTATTTTTAAATGTAGTGTATTGTTCTTCAATAAACTGCTTGTAATTTTATTTCAAAAAAGTTGTCGGGGTGCCAGGGTGGCTCCCGTCGGTTGAGCATCCAACTTTGGTTCAGGTCATGATCTCGTAGACTGTGAGTTCGAGCTGCTGCATCAGACTCTGTGCTGACAGTTTGGAGTCTGGAGCCTGCTTCAGATTCTATGTCTCCCTCTCTCTCTGCCCCTCCCCCACTTGTGTGTGCATACGCGCGCTCGCGCTCTCTCTCTCTCTCTCTCTCTCTCTCGCTCTCTCTCTCTCTCTCTCTCTCTCTGTCACACACACACACACACACACACACACACAATACTAAACATTAAAAAAAAAAAAGTCAATCTCTTGCCTGGAATTTCTCTCTCTATATATTCTTTATATATTTCCAAATACATTTCTAGAATTTTTATACTAGCTATATATAAACTAAGAAAAATTTCAGGATATTAAGGATGTCGATGTTTATAATTTTTAGAGAAAGATAGTTGGAAGTTTATTCCAGTGAAATAAATTTTTAAATTTTTTTTAAGGGGACTGAAATTACACAAAAGTGCCTTATGTTTCTAAGATGGTATTTCTTTCTCTTTTTTGTTTTTTATTCTTTTTTTTTTCTCTTAAATTTCTTTCAAGAGAGAACGAGAGAGCAAGTGGGCGAGGGGCAGAGAAAAAGAGGGAGAGAATCCCAAGCAGGCTCTGCAGTGTTGGCACAGAGCCCCACCTGGGGCTCAGTCCCACAAACCATGAGATCATGACCTGAGCCAAGATCAAGAGTCAGATGCTTAACTGAGCCATGCAGGCACCCCTAAAATGGTGTTTCTTATATAGTGTGATTACTTTGTGAACTTTTAACTTAAGTGCATGAAATCATAACTTCCTAGTGACCTAGTATTTCTGAAGTTATCCAGTTGATGGTTTAAATTAGCAAATAGATTTTCTCATTCTTAAATCTCTGCCTTCAGTCAGATTTTTAAAATGGTTTAAAAATGTTTAAAAATGTTTTAAAATCTTCACATCAAAATGGAGGTGCTGTTTCTGTCACTGAGAGTCTTATGATTTGAGACTAGTTGTATATAATTTATATGCTAATACCTAGAGAAGAACATTTTTCCTTAGAAAATAAATCAAAGACAGGTGGCCAAAGTCAAAGCCAAATAAGACAAGGAAACAAAATAATTCCCTTCAAAGGCCTTTGAATCATCTGGGTTTTTAGATTTATGGGTGGTGAAGATCTTACATTGTGATAGTGGGTTGCCTCATCATTTGCCTTTCTTTTCAGTTAACTGCGTGTATTAAATGTGGATCTCCTATAGGAATTCTGATAGTGGAACAACAGTCTTTTTTCCCTGTTCCTCAGGGTTTGGATTCTGGCAGTGCTGCATACTGTAACCTTTGTTAAGTCACTCAACCTTTTTGATCTTCATTTTTGCTCATATGGCAAATGGAGATTATACTTTGCTCTTAGGGTTGTTGTGAGGATTAAATGTGCGTAAATTGTTTTGTGCAGTGCCTGGCGCTTAATATCCATAGCTGCTATTATTAATAATTATTAGTGTCAACTATAACTTTTTTTTCCTGATTACAAAAGTAATGACATTATTTTAAATGGAAGATATGGGAAATGGACAGAACAAATAATCCTCAGTAATACCACAATGTGTATTGTTTTATATACATATATTTCATATTATCAAGACTATTATATATACAGTTCTGCATCTGTCACATAGTATATTTAGAGCATTTGTTTTCTCATATGATAAATAGTACTTTGGGAATATTTTGAAAGGTTACATAATACTCTGCTTTATGAACAACTATAATTTATGTAATTCTTCCATTATTGTTGGGCGTTTTAGGTTTCTATTATTTAATAATTTCTATAGCCATAATGGGGTGTCTGGGTGGCTCAGTCAATTAAGCATTCGACTCTTGATTTTGCCTCAGGTCATGGTCTCACAGTTCATGAGATCGAGCCCCAGGCCAGGCTCTACACTGACAGTGCAGAGCCTGCTAGGGATTCTCTGTCTCACTCTCTCTGCCCCTCCCCTGCTTGTGCATGTGCTCTCTCAAAATAAATAAAAGATAAATAGTAATAATTTCTTTAGGATGAATTCCTAGAAGTACAGATACTGGATCACATTACATATGTATTCATAAGACTCATGGTATATATATTGCTAAATTGTTTTCTGGAAAGATTATTTAAATATATTCACACAGCAGAAGTGTAAACTCTTAGTAGCACTGCATATTACAGTTTCTTTAGTAATACCTTTTTGTAAATTTTACTTGAGGCATAATGTATATACTAACTGAAATGAACAAAATTTAAAAGTTCACGGGTGATTATTCTCTGAAGTTAAATGTAGAATTTACAGTAAGCATCATTTACCATCTGTGGCAGATACTGGAGACTTAACCAGCATTCTTAAATAGAAATAGGAGGTTCTATTTCAGATTAGCTGAAAGTTCACTAGCAAATCAGTAAATGGTTTTTTTTGGGTTGTTTTTGCTGAAAATATTTCTGAAATAAGTATTCATGACTTAACCAAGTATACTGAACACAAGTGAATATTTTGTTGTTGATTTTAATGTTAATGTTTGAGGATTTTTCAATTCTTTTTGTGATTATATTGGATTAGGCTGCTGAATTAGGAGTCAGGAGACTTGAGTTCTAGGCCTGATTCTGCTTCTGTAAAGAAATCACCTAAACACTTTGAACATTAGTTCTCTTGCTTTTTTAAAAAAATATTTGAGAGAGAGAGAACGCACGCATATGCGAGCAGGGGTGGGGCAGAGAGAGGGAGAGTGAGAGGTGGAGAGAAAGAATCTCAAGCAGGCTCTGTGCTTTGAATGGAGCCCAATGCAGGGCTCGATCTCACAAACCATGAGATCATGACCTGAGCCAAAATCAAGAGTCTGATGCTTAACCAACTGAGCTCCCCAGGTGCCCTATAGTTCTCTTATTTTTAAAATACATACAGGGGCGCCTGGGTGGCGCAGTCGGTTAAGCATCCGACTTCAGCCAGGTCACGATCTCGCGGTCCGTGAGTTCGAGCCCCGCGTCGGGCTCTGGGCTGATGGCTCAGAGCCTGGAGCCTGTTTCCGATTCTGTGTCTCCCTCTCTCTCTGCCCCTCCCCCGTTCATGCTCTGTCTCTCTCTGTCCCAAAAATAAATAAACATTGAAAAAAAAAAATACATGCAATAATGATCTATCCTAAGGCGGTAACTCTTTAAGTAAAAAGTTTTGTATGTGAAAAATAAATCTTAAAAGTTGTTGCAGAAAAAAATAAGTTGAGGGTACTGGCTAATCAAAATTTATTACATATTTTTCAAAACATGAAAATATGTAATTTTTTTTAATGTTTGTTTTTGAGACATAGTGTTTGAGCTGGGGAGGGGCAGAGAGAGAGAGGGAGACAGGATCTGAAGCAGGCTCTGTGCCAGAGTCCAGTGTGGGGCTCGAACTCACGAACTGTGAGATCATGACCTGAGCCAAAGTCGTCAGATGCTTAGCCGACTGAGCCCCCCAAGGTGCCCCAAAGACATTTTTAAACTATTTGCCTAAACTAGAACACTAGGTTCTATTTGACAGATTTTGAAGCATCCATATTGGTGATGACTTGAAATACAAACTGTTGATGTCTAGATTGCCTAAAATTTTCTTAATGATGGACCTGATTGGCTGAACAAGTAAATTATCACAGATACTATTCATTTCAAGAGGGTTTTTTTAACTAAGTTTTTTTTTTTAAGATTTTTTTTTTTTTTTATTTGTTTTGAGAGAGAGAGAGAGAGTCAGTCCCAAGCAGGCTCTGCGCTGTCAGTGCAGAGCCAGACATGGGACTCAGTCTCATGAACCATGAGATCATGACCTGAGCTGAAATCAAGAGTTGGATGCTTAACCGGCTGAGCCAGCCAGGGGCCCCTTAACCAAGTTATTTCTGAAAAACCTTTTAAAAGATTGTTTTATTCTCTGTCTCATTTAAAGGTGAGCCGTTCGTCTTTGCTAATAGAACAGCCTGTGAAAAAAAGGCCTCTTTTGGATAATCAGGTGATAAACTCAGTGTGTGTTCAGCCAGAGCTACAGAATAATACAAAGCATGGAGATAATTCATCTGACACAGAAATGGAAGACATGATTGCTGAAGGTTTGTGGATTTTACTTAAGATACTGTTTAAATTAACTTTGACTTTTACTGCTTGAAACACAATATGGATTTTTATTCTACACATATTTTCACACTGGGAAGGCAAAAGTAAATGGAAAGCTAATCAGACCTTTAATGGCTAAATAATTCAAATAGCAAGATGTTTAATTTGCATAATGTCAGATTGACCTTTGAAGGAGTGTGGGAGGGAAAAGTTCCCCTATATATGAAAGTAGTTCAGAATTTTAGCATCAAAACAACCAGTTCTCTTTTTCTAAGCAGACTGAGTTTGCTTAAAATTTTAAAACTCCTGGGTTGTTTGGTTTTAGGCTTTCCATATTCTGATGTTTGATGTCAGGTGGGAATTACAGTTGTATTAAGGATGTACCTGTCAATCAAGAAGTAATTAAATTTGTTCAAAGAGGAAAATATCACTAAATCTTCTTATTGTTAGAGACTCCTCTTTTAAAGACTTTAGTCTAATAGTGAATATTCCAGAATGAACACAAATACATTCAGAACTGATACCTTTTATTGATTCTGATCATGGTCCTGTCCTTGCAACACAGTTGAATCAAATAACATTCAGTGTAGCCAGGGCTGCACAGTAGTGGTTTTATAAACATCTGTGTCAAAGTAGTTGTCCTCAGTATCTTAGTGTATTTCATCTGAAATTAATTTTCACATGTTTATTGAGCATGTACTGTGTGCCTGTACTTTGCTAAATTAAACAAAATAGCATGCTGGTAAACAAAATATATAATTGTCTTTGCCCACAGTTTGCCTGATTATTAAAAGGAAGGCACCTGTGTCATTGTTACTACCTTATAAACTGTTGCAATATATTCATCCCTGGTTTATTTTTTATTTGAACAGGGAAGAGTATGATAGTATCAAATTTGGTTTTACTGCTAACTTATGTTGAGATCAGTTTGGTTTCTTTTACTTAAAAAAATGTTAACAATGAGAAATTTCAAACCTACACAAATCAGAATTGTATAATGAATCCTCACCCAGACTCAACACTGTTACCCGATTTCAAACATTATTTTTGCCATGCTAGTTTCATCCATCTCTTTTGTTTTCCTCCCTCCGTTTCCCCCTTCTTCCTGTCACTTTTCTCTTTCTCTTCTTTAATTCCCTCCTCCTTTCTGTTAAAAAAAAAAGTCCTCATTGTGCATTTCTAAAAATATATACGGGGCATCTGGGTGGCTCAGGCAGTTAAGTGTCTGATGTCAATCAGGTGATGATCTCGCAGTTTGCAGTTCGTGAATTTGAGCCCTGTGTTGGGCTCCCTGCTGTCAGCATAGAGCCTGCTTCAGCTCCTCTGTCTCCCTCTGTCTGCCCCTCCCCCCTCTCAAAAACAAACATTAAGGAAAAACCCACTAAGTTTAAAAAAAAATTTTAAATAAATAAAAATGCATACGTTTTCTCATATAATAACTATAATGCTGTGTCACATGAAACAATATTAATAGTAATTCTTTGAGGTCATCTAGTACCTGGTTCATGTTGAGATTTCCTCAATTATATAAATTGTATAAATATCCTTTTATAGTTATTTTTCAAATCAGAATCCAACAATGTCTGCATTTTACCTTTTGTTATGAATTTAATTTCACTTAATTCCTGAATACTTTAGTTATACATACTATTCTGAGAAAATGTTTCATTTGAGCTGAAGAATAGTAAAGATGAATGTACAGGGATTTTTTTTTTTTTTTTTTTTTTTTGGCCTATAGCTACAATAAGTGTATATATGAACATTCTAAACTTAAAAGCACATATAATGTGCTGTCTTGTGTGTATACATTGGAGAAAAGTGGAAAACTGTTTAGGAAGCTTCACAGCATATGCCATATATTCATGGCTTATAATATAATAGACATACAGCATATGTTAGACTGTGCTAGAACCTGAGAGGAGCTTTTGACCTAGTAGGAACTGATGAATGTAAGATAGCTAAGGAGTAACATATAGTAAGTTTTAAATGAAGTATATAGACAGTATGAACTTGGGACTTTAAAATAAGTTTTAAAACTAGTTGAGATAAACCACATTGTGCTTTTATAACCACAATGAGGTATCATCTCACACAAGTCAGAATGGCTAGTATCAAAAAGATAAGAAGTGTTGGTGAGGATGTAGAGAAAAGGGAACCCTCATGTATGGTTGGTGGGAATGTAAGTTGATGCGATCACTATGGAGAATAGTATGATGGTTCCTCAGAAAACTAAAAAAAGACATAGCATATGATTTAGTAATTCCACTTTTGGGTATTTACCCAAAGAAAATGAAAACATTAATTTAAAAAGATATATGCACCCCTGTATTTACTGCATCATTATTTATAGTACCCAAGATGTGGAAGCAACCTGTGTCCATCAATAGGTGAATGAATAAATATGTAGTATATATCACAATGGAATATTACTCAGCCATAAAAAAGAATGGAATTTTGCTATTTGTGACAACATGGATGGACCTATAGGGTGTTACGCTAAATGAAATAAACCAGACAATCTGATTTTGCTTATATGTGAATTCTAAAAGATAAAACAAGCAGGGGAGCCTGTGTGGCTCAGTTGGTTGAGCGTCTGACTCTTGACCTCAGCTTAGGTCATGATCCCAGGGTGGTTGTGGGATCAGGCTCCACATCAGGCTCTGTGCTAAGCATGGAGCCTGCTTAAGATTCGTATGCTCGCTCACTCTGTCTCTCTCTCTCTCCCCTCCCTCCTCTCCCTGCTCTCTTTCTCTCTAAAAAAATAAAAATAAAAAAATAACCACAGAAAGAAATAGACTTATAAATATGGAGAACAAACTGGTGGTTGCCAAAGGAGAGAGGATGGGAGGATGGGTGAAATTAGTGCAGGAGATTAAAAGGTACAGACTTCCAGCCATAAAATAATTAAGTCACGTGGCTGGAAAGTACAGTATAGGGAATATAGTAGTATTGTTACACATTTGTAGCAAGTATTTCATAATGCATATAATTGCTGAATGACTCTTGTGTACCTGAAACTAATTTGTCAATTATACTTCAATTAAAAAAAAATCTGGTTGATGGAATGTTCTGAATATGTCTGTTAAATCCATCTGGTACAGTGTGTCATTCAAAGTCATTGTTTCCTTGTTCATTTTCTGTTTGGATGATCTGTTCATCCATGTAAATGGGGTGTTAAAGTCTGCTACTATTGTTACTGTCGATGATATCCTTTGTATTTGTTATTAACCATTTTACGTATTTGGGTGCTTTGACATTGGGTGCATAAATATTTACAATTGTTATATCCTCTGTTATACCCTCTTGTTGGATTGTCCCTTTTATTATTATATAGTGTCCTTTGTCTCTTCTTACAGTCTGTTTTAAAGTCTATTTTGTCTGATGTAAGTATTGCTATCCTAGATTTCCTTTGACATCCATTTGCATGATAAATGTTTCTCCGTCCCCTCCTTTTCAATCTACAGTTGTCTTTTGGTCTGAAATGAGTCGCTTATGGGCAGCATATAGATGGGTCTTGCTTTTTTATCCACCCTGTCACCCTGTGTCTTTTGATTGGAGCATTTAGTCTATTTACATTCAAAGTAATTACTGATATGTGTTTATTGACACTTTGTTACTTGTTTTATGGTTGTTTCTATAGAACACTTGAAAAGAATGCAAACTGGTACAGCCACTGTGGAAAACACTATGGAGGTTCCTCAAAAAATTAAAAATAGAACTACTCTCCATTCCAATAATTGCAGTATTGGGTATTTCCCCCCAAAATACAAAAACGCTAATCCAAAGGGATACATGCACACCTATGTTTACTGCAGCATTATTTATAATAACCAGCACTGGAAGCAGCCCAAGTGTCTAGTGATAGATGAATATATAAAGAAAATGTGATATTTACACACAATGGAATATTATCCAGCCATAAAAAAGAATGAAATTTTGCCATTTGCAACATGGATAGAGCTAGAGACTATCACGCTAAGTGAAATAAATCAGTTAGACAAAGATAACATAAGATCTCACTTACATGTGGAATTTAAGAAACAAAACAAATGAGCAAAGGAAAAAGGAGACAAACCAAGAAACAGAGTCTTAACTATCAAGAACAAACTGATGGTTACCAGAGGGGAAGTGGGGGAACTAGGTGATGGGATTAAGGATTATGCTGATGGAAAACAGCAACAACAAACCTGGTGGAGATTATTGCCAGTTTGGTAAGTTTTCTGTAAAGATGGGATTTGACCTGGGATGATAAAACACAGATTTAAGTTAATGAACAGGAAGAACCTTTTAAGTTGGAACCATGAATAAATGTACAAAGGATGTGTAGTAACTTCATAAGGGGGCAGCAAAAAGTAGACTGTTAGGTTAGAGAAGTAATGAGAAGTAAGACTGGCAGAATCAGATTGTAGAGCATCTTGGATATTTGACCAAGTAGTTAGGAGTTATCTTTTCAAGAGGATGGTTACTGAAGATTTTTAGGCAGGTAACATGAAAAGAGGGTTTTTGGAAACTGCTGGTCATCTGAGGATGAATGTAGGTTTGGCATGTAATTGATACTTGTAGTTATGTTGAGAAGAGAAAGGAAAGGATTTATGGAGGATAGGCAAAGGGTAGTTTAACAGGGTAAGTTACCAGAGTAACGCAAAGAAAGATTTAAAGATGATTAATCTGAGCAAGGAGTAAGTAGTAAATAAACCATAGAGATCTAATGCATAATATAATTGCTTGGAGACTAAAACTGAAGTATTCCAACCACTAAACAGGAAGGATAACAGGGTGATGGAGGTGCTAAATATTGCTACAATAGCAATCATCATATATAAATGGAACACATTGTACATTTAAATTTGCACAGTGTTATAAGGTAAATGTAGTCCATGAAAAAGACGAATCTGTTTCACAGTAGAGATATTTACATAGAATATGCCAAATTTTTAAATATTTCATTTAATTTCCCAAGGTAATTTTATAAAGTGTTTCTATTACTGTGTACTTCACTGTTTATGGGAAGTACTATAGGGTGATATGGTGAGGTCATTTATTTAGTGGCTTTTAGTAGTATATACAATTTAATTCAGTAGAATAAAACTTAGTGTAAGGATTATTCTGGCATCTAAGCTGCCAGTGTGTTAGGGCTTTGTCATCCCTAGAATGTTGCTTTCATTTCTAAGATAGTTAATCTTCATTTTCACATTCTAAAGAGTGAGTTGGGGGAAGGGGCATCACACGTCATGAATGGCCACACCTTGGGCAGAAACTGTAGTTTTTGTTTTCAGAGACCCTATGTCTTGTTACAAATTAGGATTTGTTGCTGTAGGAGAAAAGTGAAGAATGGAAGGGGGAGAATTACCAGCTGTCTGTGCCATAGACTCCTATCTTTATTAGCTGAAGCAACAGTTTTTGAACTCTTTTGGCTCTGTAATTTTTTATTCACCAATGTAGAAAAGTAGACTTGTTAACATTACCAAATTTGTTAAAATTCTGACAAACATTGGAACAGATTTTTTTTTTTAATGTTTTTATTTATTTTGAGACAGAGAGAGACAGAGCATGAGCAGGGGAGGAGCAGAGAGAGAGGGAGACCCAGAAACCGAAGCAGGCTCCAGGCTCTGAGCTGTCAGCACAGAGCCCGATGCGGGGCTTGAACTCATGGACTGTGAGATCATGACCTGAGCCGAAGTCGCACGCTCAACCGACTGAGCCACCCAGGTGCCCCGAGGAACAGATTTTTGAATCTGTTAATGTTCCTCTCTTCATTATGAGAAATAAAGCTGATGTTCATTTTTTGTTAGGTTGTTAGCCCTTAGACCATACCTGTTTGGACCCAAAACATTTCTTCTTCTTTATAAGGTATTCTAGCCTATTATCACATGTTGTATATTGCGACATTAATTAATAGAAACTTTTTAAACAAAGCTTTCAGTGTAGTCTGGAAGTGGAACAACTTGATGTCCAGACTCTTTAGGGCCAGATTGGTGTCAGTGGTAGGTGACTGAGAGGTTCGGTCTCCTGTATAGGCTTTTCAAAGTCAGTTCAGGTTTCAAGCATGACAAAGTGAAAACAATACTGGAAGTTGTGACATCAGGTCCCAGGAATGTGTTGTTGAGCCACAGTTGTGTAAAAGGCATTTTTAGGTCATTGGAAGGAGTAATTTTAGTTTTACTTCTTTTGAGACCATTTCTTCTTCATTGCTACTCAGCAGATGAGTTTTACTTATGAAGATAGTCCTGAAAAATTTTTTAAAATGACCTCTTGCTAGTTCATGATTTGATCAGTCATGATGATGTATTTGGATGTCCCCTGGAACTTCAGATATTTCAGAGTATGTTTTTAGTAGCTGTAGCCGTCTTATGTTGCTTTAGCACTTTGCCATTGCTTCTCTAATAACACTAGGATAGACTGCTTAAACTTCCTGAGAACATGTCATCCATGCGTACATTTCAGAGTCTCTTTATCTTTTTTTTCTTTTTTTTTTAA